>NC_060122.1:585698664-586324081 GCF_021461395.2 Schistocerca americana | reverse complement strand
TTAATTATTGTCTCAATCTCCCCATTATCAGTATCACAGAAGAGTATTTCAGACATCATTTTCCAAGAGAGTTTTTATTTAATTCACCAGTAATGCTCAGAAAGTGGTTGTTAAATACTGTACAAATATCTGACTTATCAGTAACATAAATATTTTTACTATGAACTGACTTTATATTGTCAACCTTGTACTGCTGACCAGACACTTCCTTCATGACTGACCCTATGGCTTTAATTTTATCCTGTGAATTAGCTATTCTATTTGCATACCACATACTCTTTGCCTTCCTAATAACATTTTTAAGCACCTTACGATACTCTTTACAATGAGCTACTTTAGCTCAATTGTGACTACTTCCAACATTTTTATATAATTCCCACATTGTTCTACATGATATCCTTATCACACTAGTCAGCCCCAAGTTGCCTTTTACTGCTAGTAAAATGTTTAGAATGTTATAATGGAAAGCAACTTTCAAAGACGATAAGAAATGTGATAAGGAAAGCATTATATCTATCATCTGTGTTATTGGCACTATAAACATCCTGCCACTCTTGTTCCTTAATGAGGTTTAAAGAACTGTCTATTACCATTGGATTAGTTTCTCTACATAGTCTGTAATTATGTATAACCTTCATTTGAGTACAAAAACCTTTTAGTGTTAAAATCTGTGCATAATGGTCTGGAAGATCATTCACACTTTTGCCAACAGAGTGTCCATCTCATAATGAAGAATGAATAAAAATATGGTCTATGGCTGTGCTTCTGTTCTCCTGCACCCTGGTTAGAAAAACCACAGTCTGCATCAGATCATATTAATTTAGGAGATCTTCCAACATCCTTTTTCTTGCACAATCGAATACAAAATTAATATTGAAAGTCAACACGTACAACTAATTTTTTGTACTTCCTGTAAAGTGAACCAAGAAACTTCTCTAACTTGAGAAGAAATGCTCTGAAGTCAGAGTTAGGCGACCTATAAATAACAACAATGAGAAGTTTAATTTCAGTAAATTAACTACCCTTGCACATAAATTAACAACCCCTGCACATCATACAAATACCTGTTTAGTGCAGTGCCGTAATACGTCTATGGACTCAAATGGAATACTGTTTTTTATGTACACTGTCACTTCCCCACTCTGCAAAGAACTCCTTGAAAAACAGTCAGCTTATCTGTATCCTGGTAAAGGAAGCCTCTGAATTGTCAAATTATTTAATTGTTGCTCTGATTCACCAATAATGTCAGAGTCAACATCTATAAGTAGTTCACTAACTTTATCTATAATACCTCTTACATATTTAAAAACAAAGATGAT
The DNA here is from genome assembly GCF_021461395.2 of Schistocerca americana. Lineage (NCBI taxonomy): Eukaryota > Metazoa > Arthropoda > Insecta > Orthoptera > Acrididae > Schistocerca > Schistocerca americana. The sequence goes on along the minus strand of NC_060122.1, from coordinate 586,322,762 downwards.
GTGACGTACCATACGAAAGCGCAGCGCTTTCGTATGGTAAGTCACATCATCTTTGTTTTTAAATGTATTTTTCCCGCGTGGAATATTTCCCTCAATTATATTGATACCTCTTACATATTTTGATGAAGCATGCTAATTCCTTCACTACCTGGATACCTAACCTCATTTGAAGGCGATTCATTTGCTAGAGGAACTTCCTTTAAGCAGGAATACCTATCAGCTGACTTCAGTCTACAAAAAGGTGCATCTTTAACACCAACTACTACAGGAATTTTCCCACAAGTGATCCCACCACCACCCACTACATTGTCACCTATCAGGTTTGCCAGTCTCCCCATCCCGTACCTACTGAGGTGCAGGCCATGCCTAGTGAAACCTAATCTATTGATAGACTCAACTGGCTCCACTGCAGTGTGAGCCATGCCCTCTGCCATCAGTGCCTTCTCCTGTCCCATGTTAACACCCCTAACAGCAGCATTAAGATAAGGCCAATCATGATGCTGAAACGGTTGTACAAAGTGATCATTAGCGCCACCAGTTTGAGTAGCTATATTTTCCAGTCACCACCTACATTATACTCCCCATCCATATCAAGTCTATTCTTAGCTCCACCCATAATCACTACCTGTACCTTTTTCATAAAATGCCAATTCTGCTCTAGGCTTCACTATGCCGGTGACCTGGTATTCACTCCCCAATACTTCCTGCAATTGCTGGTCCACACCTCTGCCATGCAAACTACCTAGCAGAAGATCCTTCTTCTTTCTGTTAGAATGTGCAACTGACTGCTGAGGACTGTTGCATGTGTCCTACACCTGCAGTTATAAGAGGCTACTCCCTACTAAACTTTGACAGTTGGTCAAATCTATTGGTTATATGCAAAGTCTACAGTCAATAGCACGTAAATATCCAGATCATGCAACAGTAGTTGCAGGTGACTTTAAACTGTTGAGTGTAAACTGGGATGTCTATGGAATCATTATGGGAGGTACAGATAGACAGTCATGCAAAATATTTTTAAACACATTTTCTGAAAATTGTCTTGAGCAGCTAGTTTGGCAGCCCACTTGCAATGGAAATATATTAGACCTTGTAGCTACAAATAGGCTGGATCTTATCTACAGTGTCAGTATGCAAATGGGGATTAGCAATCATGATGTCATTATAGCAACTATGGCTGCGAAAGTTAATAAACCAATCAAGAAGGCTAGGAGAGTGTCTCTGCAAAGCAGAGCAGATAAGCAGTTATTAGCATCTCACTTACACAGTGAATTGTCATTACTTAGTTCCAGAAAGATGGATGTAGAGGAATTATGGGCAAAATTTAGGCAGATTGTAAATTGTGGTGTGGAGATTTATGTGCCTAGTAAAACATCGAAAAGACCCACTATGGTTTAATAACAAAATTTGGCAGATGTTGAGGAAGCGGAGGCTGTTGCACTCTTAGTTCAAAAGAGAGCACACAGATGATGACAAGCAAAGGTTAGTAGAGATTTGTACATCTGTGAAAAGATCTATATGCAAAGCATACAACAACACCAACATCACACCTTAGCAAAAGATCTGGCAGAAAACTGAGAAAATTCTGGTCTTACAGAAAATTTCTAAGTGGGTCTATGGGTTCCATTCTGTTCCTTGTTGTCCAGTCTGGTGTGGCAGCTGAAGATAGCAAAATGAAACCCAAAGTTTTAAATTTCACATTCAAGAAATTGTTCACTCGAGAACTGTAGAAACATACTTTCATTTGACCATTGGACAGACTCACATATGGATGACATAGTAACGAGCATACCTAGCATAGAGAAACAACTGAAACATTTGAAATCAAATAAATCATCAGGTCTGGATGGAATCCCAGTCCAAGTCTATGGCATAGGCCCATCACCTAGAGTGCATTTATTGTGAAACTCACACCCAGCACAAAGTCCAAGTGATTGGAAAAAAGTGCAGGTGACTCCAGTATATAAGAAGGGTAAAACAATGGACCCACAAAATTACAGACCAATATCCATAATTTCAGTTTCTTGCAGAACCCTTGAACATATTCTCAGTCTGAATGTAATAAATTTCATTGAGACCTAGAAGCTTATGTCCACAAATCAACAGAGTTTTACAATGCATCACTCATGCAAACTCAGCTTGCCCTTTTCTTGCATGATATACTGTGAAGTATGGATGAATAGCAACAGGCAGATCCTGTATTTCTAGATTTCTTGAAAGCATTTGACATAGTGTTCCATTGCAGCAATTAATGAAGGTACAAGCATATAGAATAAGTTCACAGATATGTGAATGGCTTGAAGACTTATTACATGATAGAGCCCAGTATGTTGTCCTCAATAGTGAGTGTTCATCAGAGACAAGGGTACCCTTATGACTGCCCCACGGAAGTGCAACAGGACCACTTTTGTTTTCTATTTACATATATGATTTGGCGGATGGGCTGGGTAGCAATCTGCAGTTGTTTGCTGATGATGTCATGGTGTAAGGTAATGTGTCAAAGTTGAGTGACTGAAGAAAGATACAAGATGACTAAGACAAAATTTCCAGCTGATGTGATGAATGGTAGCTACACCTAAATGTGAATAAAAATAAGTTAATGCAGATGAGTAGAAAGATCACACCTGCTTGATACAGTCAAGTTGTTTAAATATCTGGGCATAGCATTGCAAAGCAATATGAGATGGAATGAGCATGTGAGAATTGTGATAGGAAAGGCAAATGGTTGACATCAGTTTGTTGGGAGGATTATAGGAAAGACTGGTGCACCTGTAAAGGAGACAGCAATAGGACACTGGTGCAACCTACTTGCGCATTTAGGATCCATACTAGGTCAAATTGAAGGAAGACATTGAAGAAATTCATAGGCAAGCTGCTAGATTTGTTACCAGTAGATTTGAATAACATGTAAGTGTCACGCAGATATTTCAGGAATTCAAATGGGAGTCCCTGGATGGAAGGCAATATTCTTTTTGAGAAATACTGTTGAGAAAATTTAAAGAACTGCCATTTGAAGGTGACTGCCGAATAATTATACTGCTGCCAACATACATTGTACATAAGGACGAAGAAGATAGGACATGTGAAATTGGGGCTAGTGTAGTACCTATGTAGATGTACCTGTGGAGCTAATTATTCACCATTTTGAGAAAATAGCCTCTGTATTTAAACAAATAAAAATGGCTGAATAAATCCTGTCAGATTCATGATGTTGATAAAATCAGAGTGTCGTATTTGGTACCAAATAAATATTTACAGAAAACTTTTCACAAATGTTTGAATGATATCCTCACATATATTGTGTTTTCAAATAAAATGTACAATTAGACAATAATTAGTGTACATAGTGCAAGTGGAGCATTAAATACAGAAACATGTGCAAGAAGAGTTCATTTAACTGCATAGTAATTCATGAAAACCAACAGCAAACATTCAAAGACCTAGAGTGCATTTTCCCACTATCAGTCATGATGAAAAGTTAAAGTCTGTTATTCTGAATACCCACAAATATAAGTATCAGCTGCAGCAATCATTACTGTTCTTGTCTGCCACAAATGTCATTAATGTTAAAGTTTATACAGTTGTGCAAAATTTATCACCAAAAACACAGCCAAATAATTTAAGTCTAGTGAAAAATTTAAAGTCTGTAACTTGCATTCACGAAATTATTCCAGGACTCTGAAAACTTAATGTGTTTAACTTTATTTGAAGTCCAATAATAATAATTTATCACATGGCCATACAGCCACATGATAGACTGACCAACAATGTCTGACTAATGCACAAAGACCACATGCATTACTCACCTTTAAATATTTTCTGTGATGTCACTCACTACTGTATCCAAGCTAGATCAATTTAAAACCAGTTGCGCATACATATAACATACATATAACACACACATCTAACACACTAACATACTACATATAACATACTAGGTTACAATTAAAATTATTGTGGACTGCCTTATGGCCGATTAAATACTTTCTGTGATGTCACTCACTACTGTATCCAAGCTAGATCAATTTAAAACCAGTTGTGCATACATATAACACACACATATAACACACTAACATACTACATATAACATACTAGGTTACAATTAAAATTATTGTGGACTGCCTTATGACCGAGCTACATTCCCATCGAGCGCCACCTATCTGCAGCCTCTGTCCATTTCCTCAATGCTCACTACACCATGGATTCATATAACTGATTTGCCTAGATGGGCAATGGATGCACCTTCTCCGGTGCAGCTGCACAAGTATGTCTGACCTGTGGGAATCTCAGAGTAGTGAGCATGGAGGTAATCTTCAGGGATTTCTGATAGGTGGTGCTTGGTGGGAATGTGATCAGCCATGAGGCATGCTGAGATAGTCCATGCAGTTGTGCTAACACTGTGTCCCAAATGGCACAGTGGTTAACACACTTGCTTAGAAACCAGGTGACCCTGGGTTCAAAACCTGGTCTGGTACACATTTGCACTCATTGCTGTTGATTCTGCATAATGTCCCAATGCAGCTGACATCAGTACTCCCTTCTCTTTCCTTGCCTTTCTCCCCCATCACCATCAGTTTACACATAATGTATTGCAGCTGCGGATTCTGCATGGTATCTGTTCTTTTGGACAGGTCCAAAAGAACAGACACCATGCATTTGTATAATTTTATATGGGTTGGTTTGAAATTATGAAGACTGCACTTGTGGATGTTATAGAAGCAAAATACATTGCATCAGGGAAGCCATTTGGGTTAAGCATGTACAGAATATAAAGTAATATTTCCAAAGTGAAGCTGACAATTTGGGAAACAGAAATGAGGATACTGAAGAAGCTAGTGAGATGTTAATGTATTTGCAGAAAATGAATTATTTGGATGAAAAATATTCAGTAGCAGTGAGTTAAGTTGTAATAGGCTCTGTGCTTCAGCTGTGGTGATAGATGTAAGTGCTTATTTTTGTACACATGATTGGCTATGCCAAGAGGATGCTGTGCTTGTGTGATGTTTTAGTCATTATTTTTTCAGACAAGGACCAGAGCAGATTCTTTTTTATACTCTTGATCACAAGTAGCTAGGACAGCTATGACTAAATGTTGTCATACATGTTGTCACTACAGTGCTTGCAAGGGAATGGTAAAAGACAGTAAAGCATTGCAAGTGAAGTGACATCCAAGAAAGCACATGCATTATGAGATTCCAGTAGTCTCTATCGGCACCCCTGACTTTGAAAAAATTGTATGTGAAGTGGTAGTAAGCAGAATTACTAGAAAGAATTCTTTCATAAGAAGTGTCTAGGTGTTAAGGATATCAGTGCATCGAAAAAAATGAAATAAACCCACATGGATATAATACTGAGCAAAGTATGTAATACATGTTTCTCTTTCAGTATATTTATATTTGCTTACCAGTAGTTTGTCAGCATATGCCTCTACGTTAATTTGTAGTCTTTGGTTTTGTGTTTTTGTTTTACTATATTTTTTTGTTGTAGGGGTTAAATGGTTGACATTTGTTGCAGTTGTACTGGATACTTCAGACATTTCTTCATTATTTCTGATAGGGACTGGAAGTACATAGGATCAACTTTCTTGTATTTGCTAAGTTTGAGCAATACCTTAAAATTGGTAGCAACTTTTGAAGGCAAGCATCTGTTTATGTAGTAAGTCAGTCAGTCAGTCAGGTGCTTAGCTGTTGCCTGTTCACATCTCCACAACTGCAGGTTATATATTTGGCTTTTTTGTGTTTTCCAAGTAGTACATTACTTAAATTTTGTCCATGTTTTTCTATTTATGAGTTTTAATCTCACATTTTGCAAGTGTAAATTCATTCAATCTCTCATGCAGTAGTTGCCAATGTGTTTTGTTTCAAAGACAAGTGCCTGTTTGTTCAGTAAGCCAGTCAGTCAGGCCCTCAGCTGTCGCCTGTTCACATCTCCAGAGTGGCAAGTTATGTTTTTAACTTTTCCTGTGTTTTTTTAGTAGTATATTTATTTTCTGTTTGTGGTGTTTAATCTCAGGTTTTCAACAGTAAGTGTAAATTCAGGCAATCTGTAACACAGTTTTCATTTCTTCTGAACAGCTCATTAATGCCTCAGTGTCCATTGGTGCACCTCATGAGAGTAACAGCTTATGTACCTAAGTTTCTGTCTGTATTTATTGTCCACTTCTTGAGTTAGTCTTGCTAGGATGGATAGCATGTTTGCATGCCGTGTTCGAAGCAGAAGGAGCTGGCAGCAGTTGATGAACAGCTGATGCACTTTTAGCTATGCTCTGCTATCTTCAGGCTGCTGCCTTGGGGTGTAATAATGGCAGAGAATCTGGTGCATTGCATGGGACCCCCCAGGTGTGGCTTGTTTCACCCACAGGCCATGCTGCCAAGGCACCTCTTTGTGTACTCAATGTGGAGGATTTGCACTCACATCAGGTTGAGTGGCAGTTGATATTGTGTTCACGTCACTCAAAGCAGAGGGCCAATGTGGAGGCTGGCCATCTGGCCTCACCTATTCACACTGTTGAGTGAGCAGGTGGCCATTCCTTCAGCAGGGTCCAAGCAGGCAGATATGAGCAGGGGTTTTTTAGTTATCAGGAGCTCCAGTGCTAGGCATGTTATGGAGCCCTTTAGGAAAATAGTGTTCAGAGTTGGAAGGAAACCTAATGTGCACTTGGTATGTCTGCTGGGGGTCTCATCTGAAGTGTGGAGGAGGCCTTGCCTGCAGCTATCAAGTGTACAGGGTGCAGTCATCTACAAGTTGTGGCTCATATTGGCACCATTGACACCTGTTGCATGGGTTCTGAGACCATTCTCAGTTTATACTGGAAGCTAGCAGACGTGGTGAAGACTGCTGGCCTCATAATCGGTGCACAAGCAGAGGTCACAGTTTGCATCATTATTCTCAGAGCTGATGGGGGTCCTTTGGATTGGAGCTGTGGGGAAAGTCTCAACCCAATGCTTTGTCAACTCTATAATGGTCTTGGCTACAGATTTCTCTACCTGTATTGTTAGGTGGAGAATCATAGTACTCCTCTTGATAGGTCAGGGGCACACTGCACAAATGAATCAGCTACTTGGGTAGCAGAGTACTGTTGAGTGCACATGAGGGTTTTAAGGTGGTGAGTCTTGGAACATATATCAGAAAGACAGATTATATGCCATAGAAGGGGGAGTGTTCACTGCAGTTGAGAAAAATATTATCTCTATTGAGGTCAAAATTGAGTATGACTGTGAAGTCACTTGGTTGCGTACAACAGGTCTAGGTGAAACTGAAGTAATTGTTGGATGTTTTTACCAGCCAATTCTAGAGTTATTCTAGGGTTATTCAAAGAAAGTCTTCGATCACTATTGTGTAAATACCTCAGATAATGTAATACTAGTTGAAGATGACTTTAACCTACTGATTATGGACTGGGACATCTTTGGATTTGTTGCAGGGGGTACAGACAGGCACTCTTGCAAAGTGCTTTTGAACATGTTTTCTGAAAATTGTCTTGAGCAGCTGGATTGGCAGCACACACACAGTGGAAATATCTTAGACCTTGTAGATGCAAACAGGCTGAACCTTATTGATGACATCACTAAAGAGATGGGGATTAGTGATCATGATGTCATCATATCGACTACAATTACAAAACCTAATATATCAGCCAAAAAGGAAAGGAGAGTGTTTCTGCTGGAAAGAGAAGATAAGCAGTTGCTAGCATTTCACTTAGACAGTGAATTGACAGCACTTAGATCCAGTATGATGGACGCAGAGAAATTATGGGAAAATTCAAAACAGATTGTAAATTGTGGTATGGAGAAGTAAGTGTGTAGTGGGTAGATTAAGGATGGAAAAGATGTATCATGGTTTAACAGTGAAATTTGCAAAATGCTGAAGAAGCAAAGGATGTTGCACTGTTGATTCAAAAGATAATGCACAAATGATGACAGGCAAATGTTGTAGAGATCTGTGTCTCTTTGAGAAGATCTTTGTGCAAAGCATACAATAACTACCATCATCATACCTCAGCAAAAGATCTCTCCAAGAACCTTAGAAAATTCTGCTCCTATATAAAATTGCTAAGCATGTCTTAAGACTTCCATCCAGTCACTCATTAATCGGTCTGATGTGGCAGTTGAAGATTGCCAAATGAAAGTTGAAGTTTTAAATCTCACATCTAAGAAATCATTCTCTCAGGAGAATTATTGAGATGTATTGTCATTTGACCACCGAACAGGCTCTAAACAGATGACACAGTAGTAAGCATCCCTGATGTAGAGGAACTTTTGAAAGAATTGAAAAGAAATAAGTTGTCAGGTTGGGATGGAATCCTAATTCAGTTTTACAATGAGTACTCTATGACACTGGTTCCATACTTAGTGTGCATTTATCATGAAACTCTGACGCAACACAAAGTCCCAAGTGATTGGGAAAAAGTGTGTGTGACTCCTGTATAAGGTGGGTAAAAGAAAGAAAATGCAAAATTACAGACCAATATTCTTAAGATCAGTTTGCTACAGAATTCTTGAACATATTCTCAGTTTGAATACAATAAATTTCCTAGAGACCTAAAAGCTTCTGTCCATGAATCAGCATGGTTTTATAAAGCACTGCTCATCTAAAACTCAGCGTCCCCTTTTCTCACATGTAATACTGTGGCCTATGGATGAATGGCAAAAGGCAGATTCCATATTTCTAGATTCCCAAAAAACATTTGACATAATGCCCCACTGCAGACCCCAGGAGAGTGTGAGAGGACCACTGTTGTTTTCTGTATATTGAGGTAATCTGGCAGACAGGGTTGTCAGCAGTCTGCAGTTTTTTGCTGATGATGCTGCATTGTATAGGGAGGTATTAAGAATGAGTGATTTAGGAGTATACAAGATGACTTAGACAAAACTGCCAGTTGCTGTGATGAGTGGCAGTTAGCTCTAAATTTAGATGAGCAGGAAGAACAAACCTGTAATGTTCCAATACATCACTTGTGTCCACCTTGACACAGTTATGTCATTTAAATATCTGGGCATAACTTTACAAAGCAATATGAAATGGAATGAGGCTGTGAGAGTTGCAGTAAGGAAGGTAAAGGGTCGACTTTGGTTTATCGGGAGAAATTTGGGAAAATGTGGTTCATCATTAAAGAAGACTGCATATATGATACTGGTGCAACCTATTCTTGAGTACTGCTCAGTTGTTTGGAATCTGCACCAGGTTGGAGTAAAGGGAGACATAGAAGTGATTCAGGGCGCTGATAACTGCGCAGTTGAGCGCCCCACAATCCAAATATCATCATCATCATCAAATGGGAATCTCTGGAAGGAAGGTGGCATTATTTTCAAGGAACAATATTGAGCAAATTTAGAGAATGGACATTTGAAGCAGTCAACAGAACAATTCTAATGTGACCAACACACTTTTGTCTAAGGACCATGAAGATAAGATACAAAAAATTTGGGCTCGTATGGAGGCATATAGATAGACACTTTTTCCTCACTCTGTTTGTGAGTGTAACAGGAAGAAAATGGCTAGTGGTTGTACAGGATGCCCTCCACCATGCCTATAGTGGCTTGTGGTGTATGTTTATTGATGTAGATGTGATGTAGTACATGTTTGTACACGGACAGAATATAATATTTGTAAGGAGTGAAGAAATGTTTTCTTAATTTGCACACTGTACTTAGTGTAGTTATTATATATAGATGCTATATGCCACTTGAGGATAATATAAACATAATTATTGCATTTTGGTTAGTATATTTGCATTACAAGAAAGTAATATTTTTAATTTCAACTGTGCTGGCTGCGTATCAAAAGAAGTACAAACATTCAATTAAATGAGAGCATTTGTGTATATAAAAGATATAATACAGCACATGAGATCATATTCATTTGTATCAACAATGTTGGAAAGAACTGTGGCTGTGTCATCAGTGCAGGAGTATACATGTGGCTACTAGCACTGTACACCACTGTCACGTCTGTTTGCATTGTTTTGAATGAACTTTCGCTGACTGTTGGCTTTATCTTGAACACACTGATTGTTAATTTTAGAATTATTCTTTATAGTATCTTTCATGTAAATATTTGTAGAAAAGTTTCTATGAGGTTGTGTGCCCAAAAATTATTAATAAAAAAAATGTCTAGTTGTATTGCAGTGCTTCAGTTGTTAACCAACTGACAAGTCCTCAAAACTCAAGTGATAGGTACTACAAATCATCTTTTTTGGCACCCTTGGAGGATGGTCTGCTTATTTTGGATGATAAGAGGGTGTTACTAGCATAGTAGCTGGTACTGCCAAAACACATGTTTAACCTTTTGGCGATTGACACAAAACTAAAATGTGATATGCATAATACTTATAGATACTTTGTAGACATGTTTCTCAAAATAAGCACAAGAAAATATTGCAAACCACACTAATACATCACACAAAATTATAAAATTCCTATTAAATCTTGTACACACTTCTTAATATAAAATAGCTGTATGAGAATAATGAACTGAAGACATTGTTGTAGGAAAGGAAGAGGGAATAGAGGAAGTAGATGTAGATGAGATGGGATATGTGACACTGTGAGAAAAGCTTGACAGAGCACTGACATATCTAAGTTGTACAAATTCCCTGGAATAGATGACAGTCCTTTAGATTTACTAAGCCTGTTCAGAAAATCCCGAAACTATTGTGTCTAGTATGCAGCATATATGAGGCAGCTGAAATGCCCTTACACTTCAAGATAAATGTGATAGTTTCAATTACAAACAAGGCAGGTGCTGACAGGTGTGAATATTACCAGAGAATGAGATTAGTAAAGTGTGTTTACAAAATACTGACATGAAGTATCAACAGCAGATTGGGAGAAATGGTAGAGGCTGATCTTGGGGAGATCTGTCTGGGTTCTGGAGAATTGAAAAACACACAAAGTAATACTGATCCAAACATTGGGCTCTGGAGAAATGTAAAAACACACAAAGCAATACTGATCCAAACATTTCACTTAGAAGGCAGACTGAAGAAAGGCAAATCACTGTTGGTAGTAGTTGTAGATGTAGAGATGGCTTTTTACAGTGTTGAGTGGAATACACTCTTTGAAATTCTGAGGGTAGCAGGTATAAAGGTAACACAGATAAAAAACAGGGAACAAAATGTTATCTGCAACCTGTACAGAAACCAGATGGTAGTTTAAAAGACAAGGGCATGTTGAGGAGGTTGAGAAGAGAGTGTCATAGGATGGAGGCCTATCCCATATGTTATTCACTCTTTACAATAAGTGATCTGTGAAGGAAACCAAGAAGACATTTAGAAATGGAATTAAAGTTCAAGGATAAAAATTTAAAACGTTGAGATTTTCCAGTGACTTAGTAATTCTGTCAGAGAGGGAAAAGGCCTTTAAAGGGTAGATGAATGGATTTTAGAGTGTCCTGAAAATAAGTAAGATGAACGTCAACAAAAGTAAAACAAGGATAATGTAATGCAGTTGAATTAAACCTCAAGCGGGTATGCCTTTTTTTTTGTAACATGAGCAGTTGCGCAGCTTACTTTGTATACCTGTAAAGAATAACTGTTGTTATGTTACCAAGGTAAACATGTATGAGCAAAATCACTGTTTAATCTTAGTTTAATTAAAAGGTGATAAAAGGAACTTACATTATATGAGCTTTATTGCTGTTTAATTAAACAACAATAAAACAGACTTTCCTTAGATCACTCTGTTGCCACATGCAAGTGTTACACTGTACTAATGACCTACATGGTGCATAAAAAAGACAGTGCAGTTGCATCAAAACCCTGCCAATTGCTTATTTGATTACTAATTATCTCATAGATAACTGACTATGTGTGGGATTGTGCTGCTAGTTTGGAATCTGTCTCATTTTCTTGCACAGATTGTAAATTTTTTCTCACCAACTCACTGTTTATTTTATAGTATTTCTGCTCACTTGGAGGTATGAAAAAACAGCTTATCACTATGATAGCTGAAACAGTACTGATGGAATAGGTACAAATTCCCAATTGTAAAACAAGAATGGAGTGCTAGAAGACAGTAATTTTTGTGGCTAGCACACTTTAAACATAGGCTCACCAGGTCCAGGGTTAAATCATTTATTTCTGAGGGAATTATTCAAGTAAATGATACACTAGCCCACCCATCTAGCCACGCTGTCTAATGCACTGCTTCCCGAGTGGGAAGGGTTACCGTTCCCCAGCACAAATCCGACCAGTGGTTTAGTGTTGAGATTCGGTGGATCAGACAGTCTGTGGATGGTTTTTTATTCTACCATGCAAACATTTGGGGCTACACTCATCTGGTATGAGACGTTCCTGGGTGGGATCCACTGGGGGCTGAACCGTATAATAACCCTGGCTTCAGTGTGTGGTGGCAATGGGGGTGACTGGACTGCTGTAGCCTGTTGTGAGGCTGTGAACCACTGAGAGATGCAGTGGGACGAAGCCTCTCTGTGTTACTAGGTCTGTGGTGTAATACAATATCTTACAATACAAATGAGACACTAAAAGTAGTTGATAAGTTTTGTCCTTTGGGCAACAAAGTACTTAACAGTGGTTAAAGAAGGTAGGATATGAACTGCAGAGTGTCAATAATGAGAAAAGCATTGCTGAAAAAGATATATTTGTGATACCAAATGTAAGTTTAAATACTAGGAAGGCTTTTCTTGAAGGTATTTCTCTGGTTGGTGGGCATGTAGCCTTGTACAAAATTGACATGATAAACAGTTGAGACAAGGAAAGAATATAAAATTTTGAAATTTAGTGCTGCAGGAGTATGCTGAAGATTGGATGCATGAATCAGATAACTAATGTGGAGGTGCTGAATCTCACTGGGGAGAAAAGAAATTTATGACACAACTTGACTAAAGGAAGGGGTCAGTTGACAAGATACATCTTGAGGCATCAAGAAATTGTCAATTTGCTGGAAATTATAGATGGAGACTAGAGGTTGACTGCAGTAAGCAGGTTCAGATACATGTACAATTCATGTAGCTATGCAGAAATGAAGTGGCTTTTGCAGGATAGACTAATGCAGAGAGCTACATCAAAACAGTCATTGTACTGAATAACACAGCAACAACAATTACTGCTTTGCAGAGTATCTAAAATAGGCAATCATTTTGTCTATTCCCAAGAAAACGAATGCCTGAGACACAGAAAACTGGAAACAATTTGCACTGCTATCACTCTGAAAAATAACGTCATTAGTAGTGTCAAAGCAATAAATTATGTGTAATTTGGTATTCATAGTAAAGCACAGTTTGGCTTTACTGAAGGTATAGACCTTACAAAAGATATTATTGAAGCATTTGTAAAAGGATACTTTTTGATTGATGTTTCCTTACACTTAGTGATGACCTTTGACACCACTGATCATAAAACAATATTTTCAGACGGGAAAACTAACGTATCATGTGGAAGCTGTGCTGGATTTATGGACATGACTACTAACCATGATTTTAACTGCATGAATGGTCACTCATGAATTCCGTGTTAGCCATCTGCTTTCTGACTTAGCCATCTGCTTTCTGATGTGGTGTACAGTGGACCTCAATGACTTCCGTAGTTTCTTCAGTGTTAGTGACTTCAGATCATTTCTGCTCAAGCTAGAGAGGGGTCTGGATTCACTTTGCAGGAAGTACCAGACATTAGTTATATGTGATGACTTCAATATAAATTTTTTATATGATGATGCAGGAAAAAGGATGTTGGTAGATCTGCTAAATTCATATGATCTGATGCAGACTGTGTTTTTTCCATCTAGGGTGCAGGGGAACAGAAGCACAGCCACAGACAATATTTTTATTCATTCTTCATTGCTAGATGGGCATCCTGTTACTAAAAGGGTGAATGGCCTTTCAGACCATGATGCACAAATTTAAACACGAAAAGGCTTCTGTACTGAAACAAATATCACATGTAATTACAAATTATGTAGGAAAGTTAATCCAACAGCAATAGAGAGTTTTTAAACCTTGTCAAGGAACGAGAGTGGCAGGATATTTATAGTGCCGATAACATAGATGATAAATATAGTGCTTTCCTTAACACATTTTACACGCTCTTTGAGAGTTGCTTTCCATTACAACATCCTGAATGGGGTACAAGCAGTAATGGGCAGCCCAAGTGGCTGACTAGTGGGATAATGATAACATGTAGAACAAAATAGGAATTATATCAAAATGTTAGAAGTAGTCACAATAAATCTAAAGTAGCCCATTAAAAACAATATTGTGAGGTGTTTAAAAATGTCATGAGGGAGGCAAAGAGCATGTGGTATCCAAATAGAATAGCTAAATCACAGGATAAAATTAAAAGCATATGGTCAGTTGTGAAGGAAGTGCCTAGTAAGCAGCACAAGGTCGACGATATAAAGTCATTTCATAGTAAAAATATTTAATCATTTTCTGAGCATTGTTGGTGAATTAAATAAAAATTTAGTCTCTACAGGGATCATATAACTGTCTTGACAAATGTCTTTCCAAGATTGATGCCTGAAATACTCCTCTGTGATACAGACAAGGGGGAAATTGAGTCAGTAATTAAATCACTGAAGACTAAGGACTCTCATGGATATGATGGAGTGCCTAGCAGAATATTAAAGTATTGTGCTGCACATGATAGCCTTGTATTTAGCCTTATTTGTAATTCTTCTTTTAGGAATGGTCGGTTTCCTGAACAATTAAAGTACTCAGTAGTATAGCCACTTTATATAAAGGGAGAAAAGGATAATGTAGACAATTTTATACCTATTTCTATGCCATCAGTGTTCGCTAAAGTTATTGAAAGGGCTGTGTATGTAAGGATAATTGATCATTTTATATCACACGATTTGCTATCAAATGTACATTTCGGCTTTAGCAGTCATTTAACAACTGAAAAAGCTATATTCTCTTTTCTCTGTGAGGTACTGGATGGGTTAAACAAAAGGTTTCGAACGTTAGGCATATTTTTATTTATTTAGCTAAGGCGTTTGATTGTGTTGATCACAAAATATTGCTCCAGAAGTTGGAGGAGTAGCTCACAATTGGTTCACCTCTTACTTTAGCAACAAACAGCAAAAGATCATTATTCACAATGTTGTGAATGGCTGTGATGTGGGCTGTGAGTGAGGTACAGTCAAGTGGGGAGTGCCCCAGGGATCGGTGTTGGGGCCACTCATGTTCCTTATTTATATAAATGGTATACCCTGTAGTATTATGGATAACCATAAAATATTTCTGTTTGCTGATGACACTAGCTTGGTAGTAAAGGATGGTGTGTGCAACATTAACCCAGTTTCAAATAGTGCAGTTCATGACATAAGTTCATGGCTTGTAGAAAATAAACTAATGCTAAATCGCAGTAAGACTCAGTATTACAGTTTCTAACAGACAATTCAACAAAGCCTGACATTTTATTTTCACAGAATGGGCAAAATGATTAGTGAAACTGAACAGTTCAAATTTCTAGGTGTTCAGATGGATAGAAAACTGTCATGGAAAGCCCACATTCAAAGACTTAATGCTGCCATTTTTACTGTTCAAATGATACCTGCAGTGAGTGATCATTCAATATGAAAATTAGTCTACTTTGGTCATTTTCATTCGCTTATGTTATATGGCATTATATTTTGGGGTAACTCTCCACATTCTAAAAGGATATTTTTGGCTCAGAAATGGGCAGTTCAGGCAATAAGTGGTGAAAGTCCACGAACCTCTTGTTGACCCCTGTTCATGAGTCTGGGTATTTTGACATTGGTCTCTCAATATATATATTCCTTACTCTCATTCCTTGTTAACAATATTAGCTTATTCCCAAGAATAAACAGCTTTCACTCAGTTAATACTCGGCAGAAATCAAACCTACATTTGGATCGGACTTCCTTAACTCTTACGCAGAAAGATGTGCAGTATACTACTGCATCTATATACAATAAGCTGCCACTCGAATTCACGTGCTTTCAAATTGAAACTGAAGAGTTTCCTCGTGGGTCACTCCTTCTATTCTGTTGAGGAGTTCCTTGAAAAATTAAACTGATTCTTGTTGTATTGTTTATTGCGTTTACTTATACTTATGGACTGACTTTTTTCGGGTTAATAAACATTTTGTTTTTATCTGTTATTAGTTATATGCTGTAATTTCATGTACTGACATGTTATATGATCTTGGAGATTTGCTCCTCAATTTGGTCCTACGGAACTTCTCGACATGTAAATAAATAAAATTAATGAATAGGATTCCCTCTCCCCCCTCTTTCCTGTCTTCAGCATTCAGCATCAACACTTCTGAACTGTGCAAGTGGGAATTGCTGTGTACCATAATCCTCTACGCTAAATCTACTCTGATCACCATTTCCACCTACTCCCTTCATACTGCATGCCCTTACCTTTTCCCCAGCCATCATGTAGCACCAGCAGACCATCCCTACACTGTCTTGACATAGGACTCCTCACTCCTTCTCCCCCTCTCCCTCCCATCCTCCTCTGTCCAAGTTTGCTAGCACTAGTCTTTACCAGTCTACCTCCATCTTATCTACACTTATACTATGCAATCTGCCTTACAGTTTCTAGTGAAAGGTACTTCATGTGTTACTGTTATGGTGACCTTTCTTTGTTCCATTCTTGACCTAACAAAATATTCGAGAATGTAATGAATGGGGTTTTCATAAGCTACCACTTTCAGAGTGAAATACATTTCCGAAAATTTTTTCCACTGAATCCCAGTCTGACATCTGCCTTTTAAACAGACGGTTTTGTGTGATTGTTCTACTTTAAATTATTCCAAGCATATACTCTTCGATCTTTTACAATTGGGGCTGCTTTCAGTAATTGATTGCTAATCATGTAACTGAACATCAATGAATCTTTCTACCGATGCACAATACATCATACATCATATGATTTTTTTGAATTAATGGGTCACCTGCCAGTACTTGCACTAAATGTCTATCCTACTTAGCTCTCCATGCAATTCATTAAAATTTTCTGGCCTTATAACTTCCATATATATGCAACAGGAACAGCACAGTCTATTAACAGCCTTGTGGAGCTTCCTAAGTTATCCACCACATCATTTACTGTATATTTATTGTAACTGTGACTGACCTTGATACTATCTAGAGATACATCCAAAGTTAATTTCATCTCTGATAACTTCTTCTCATTAAGAATGACATGATGAGTTATATTAGATAAAAATTCTCAATCTAATCACAAAGCAGATCTAATGGTCCATGAAACTTGTACATTTTTGTCTACGTTATAATGCAGAAATTATCAACCAGAACACTGCTATGTACTGCCTTATTGTCTCATTGATTAACAAAGAGAGCTGTGTTGCAAAAGACCTATATAGGGCTACTGTAAACAATTTATTCATTTTCAGAGTTCTGTATTTTCCAGTGTATTACATGTATGAACTTGACTGATGCATGGATAGGACCATAAACTCACTGAGTTTGCATTCTGCCTACCAGTTGGCATTATGAGAGCACTGCCTTGACAAAATGGTGACAAAGTGAGGAAAGAGTTCTTATGTGTTGGAATATATGAGATGTTTATCTGTTGTTAACAGTGCAGAGTGCATTCAGAAGGAATTATGGTAAAGAATAACAATGTCAACAAAGCATTAGTGGACACTGGTTGTCTCTGTAAACAGAAAAGTACTGGATGACCAAGTGTGCCAGATGCAATCATGGAGAGGCTGAGAAAAAGTTTCATGTGCAGTTCAAAAACATCAGTGGTCTGTGTAGTCCATAAATTCAAAATACTGCAGCAAACTGTGTGAAAAATTTGGCATTGGCAGTTATATTTCAAACCACACTGTCCACAGCTTGTGCAACAAACTGAGCAAGGTGGTGTAGTGGTTAGCACACTGGACTCTGATTCAGAAGAGTGACAGTTCAAATCCCCATCTCACCATCCAGATATAGGTTTTCCATGATTTCCCTAAATCACTTAAAGTAAATGCTGCGACGGTTCCTTTGAAAGGGCATGATTGATTTCCTTCCTCATTCTTTCTCAGTCTGAGATTCTGCTCTGCCTCTAATGTCCTGGTTGTCAGCGAGACATTAAACACTAATCTTCCAACATTTCCTTTTGCTGTAGCAAGAACAAGCATGATTTATGGAACACAGTACTTTATAGGACAACATGTGAGATACAATGAGGTACAGGTTGAGTGTAACAGAATGCATTGATTGAGCTATAGTAAATCAAGTTACAGAAAAGGTTAACACTCATTTGCGATCACTTAAATAATACTGTTTCTTTGGCAGCTCACTAGAGATTGCCATGGTTTCACCCAGGTGCTATCTATAAGCAGACCTGTGAACTTTATGGACATGTGATCTCTGAAATCATGCATGTCATGAGTTAAGGTTCTTCACCTTTCTCTTGCAGCAATTAGAACTGGAAGGTTATGGGTGGCACCTTCAATTTTGCATCACATTGCAGGAAGCAGATGAGGATAACATTTCACCTCCAAGCTGATGTTTAGTGACAAAGCAACCTCCCACATATCTGGAAAAGTAAACTATCACAATGCAAGTTTGTGAGGCTCTAAAAATGCTCATGAAATTGTGGTACATGAATCAGATTCACTGAAGGTTAATAACTCCTGTACAATGTCACAAATAAAACTATGGGTCATGAAGACTGTGACAGGTACCTCTTACCTTGACATATTGCAGTTGTGGTTGTTTCCATAAATGAATGCTGACTCCAAGAATTTCATCTTCCAATAACTGAATTACAAATCATAGCTAAATTTGACCTTACCTCAGACTGTGGCAGTACAAAGTTAGTGTCAACAATTTTACAACCCTAAAAGAGTCCTGTAGTTATGTGTATGTGTCTGATGACTCTTCTCAAAAACCTGCACCTCATATGTATTGCTGATGTGTAAGATCATAGGTGTGTAGATGGTGTCAACTTTAGTCTTTAATCCAGGAATTTGAGATCCCATTTCTGCTTAATATTCTCTCTAGCAAGAATGTCAGACAACGCCAGAAGCTACAAAAATGTTATATATTTTGCCCCAGGTGATATAGTACCACTGTAACTTAAGCTAGAAGTGTGTAACATATTTACTATGGTCAACACTGCTGTTAGTCATTTCCAGGCAGGGACCATTTCCCTTTGCATGGCATGCAATCTGTCAGTCTTCATCCAACCAGTTTTGTGATTATTGTAATAATTAATCCTCATTTTGCTGTGTGACACTGATTGCCCAGCCAGTCATCTCCCATCACAGTTCCCCTTATTCTTCCTCTACTGCTTGATTTTTCTGCTCAGAGAACCATTCATAAACAGCCAGTGTCACTATGGCATTAGATTCTCTCTCTCTCTCTCTCTCTCTCTCTCTCTCTCTCTCTCTCTCTCTGTGTGTGTGTGTGTGTGTGTGTGTGTGTGTGTGTGTGTGTGTGTGTAGAGAGAGAGAGAGAGAATGAATGCATACTTGTAGTAGGAAAAGAACAACATCTAAAAATATTTTATGGTGTTTTACCAACTGTTAATGTGCCACTAAAACAGCTCCCTACTCTATACTATCAACTTCAGTTGATAATTAATTTGAATTTACTTGTTGGGTCAAGTCTCTAAAATTATTAGTTATTCACAAGTCTAGGCTGATATCAAAAATTGATTTCAGTAGTCAAGTGAATAGAAAATAAGTGATTGGAAGGGGCTGAGCTCTGTGTTATGCATACTAGGTAGTGGGAAATGGGAAATTATGCAGAAGATGACCACATGAAAGCCTATCCAACTGTGATCTTCTCCCCTTCCCAAACCCTGGTCAAATTACAGGAATTCCTTACCTCCACCTTAGATTCACCATCCTTCCACAGGTCTCTTCCTAAAAACACTAACCTTTCAACATAAGAAAGGGTGACCATAGACAACCTTAAACTAGATCCTGATCTAATCCTCCTCCATAAAGACAAAGGTTCCACCACTGTTATGATTATTCACAGTGGCTACTTGATAGAAGGCTCTCACCATCTTACTTCTCCACTGACAAACTCTACCAGAATGATCCAATCTCAATGGTTCAACATAATCTCCTGTTCCTACTGAAATCTTCAGAGGCCCATCCCAGAACCTCCCCCCGGTCCATGACCCTCCTCAAGGCAGCAGCACCCCACACCCACATTCTACATGCTCCCCAAAATCCATAAACCCAGAAATCCTGGACACCCATTGTAGCTGGTTATTGTGCTATTACTGAAAGTATATCCGCTGTTGTTGGCAAATGCCTCCAACCCATTGGCCCAAATGTAGCCTCTCACATCAAAGATACTAACCACTTTCCTCACTGACTATCCATCAACCCCATCCCTTTAGATCCTGGATCCCTACTTGTCATTGTTGATGCCACCTCACTGTACTCCAGCATCCCCTATTCCCATGACTGTGCTGCTCTCAAACACTACCTTTCCCAACATCCTTCAGACTCAAAACCCATTATCTCATTCCTCACACACCTTACTAACTGTATCCTGTCACACAACTACTTCTTTAAGAGGAAGGTAGATAAATAAATTCAAAGCATATCCATGGGCATCCAAATGGTGCCGTCCTATGCCAACCTTTTTGTGAGCCATCTAGAGGAAACCTTCTTTGCCTCCAAAAATCCCAAGCCTTTGGTCTGGCTCAGGTTCATTGATGATATCTTCATGACCCTATCCTCATTCCATCACAGTGTCAACACCTACTTTCCCATCTGCTACACCTGATCTTCCGCAACCCAGAAAAACACCTTCCTGGACATTGACCGCCACCCCTGGGATGACTCCATCCTCACTTATATCCGCATTGAGCCCAATAACCACCAACAGTACTTGCATTTGGAAAGCTGTCATCCCTTCCACACCAAAGAATCCATCCCACAGAACATGGCCACCCATGGGCAGTGTATCTTCAGTGATGAAAAACTTTCTTGCCCAGAATGTGGAAAGTCTCACGGACAGGCATTACCTAAAAACCTAGTCCACAAACACATTTCCCTTGTCACATTCTCACACAACCCTAATCCTCCCACCACCCGAGTGAATCAGCTACAAAAGAATGGCCCCTCATCCACCCAATATCACCCTTGACTGAAACAACTGAACCACATCCTTTACTGGGGCTTTGATTATCTACCAGATTCTACCAAAGATCCTTCTCAGCCCTTCTAAAGTGGTGTTCTGATGCCCTCCCAATCTACAAAAGATCCTAGTCCATCCCTATGACACTCTGACTCCCAGCCCTTTGCAACAGGGATCTTATCTCTATGGAAGACCAAGGTGCAAGAGACCTGCTCAGTCCATCGACCTAGCTTTTCCTACTCCAGTCCTGTCACAGGCTTATCCTGCATGACCAGAAGCAGGGCCAACTGTGAAAGCAGCTACGTTATAGTCCAGCTCTGCTGCAATCCAACTGTGACCAAGAACAAAGTTAGCCACTAGTGGCACAAAATACAGCTGGGCACAACCTTCTTGATTTCAATGGCTGCTTCACAACCTGAGCCATCTGTATCCTTCCCTCCAGCACCAGTTTTTCTGAATCACACAGGTGGGAGTCATTCTCAGAACACATTCTACCTCCCATAACCCTCTTGGTCTCGACCTCCATTACCCACTGTCCTCACACCTTCCACTCAATGGTTTCCCCTTCCTCTGTCCTAACCCCCCACCCAGTTCATGTCTCCACATCACCTTCATTGTGCACTGCTCCCCATTGGCTTGAACACAGATGCATGCCCGCATGCCTAGCCCATGTGTCTGCTTACCCGAGTCCGTTCGCCAAACTGTGATCCTGGTGTCCAGGCAGTGCATTGTAATGGAACAGGCATGTGTGTGTGTGTGTGTGTGTGTGTGTGTGTGTATTTATACTCTGGCTTGAGAAAGGATTTTTTGTGTCCCTGTGAGCAGTTCAATGCTTCTGATTTTCAGTGAATGGTTTCCTTTACTTTTAAAGTATTTGTGTTCTGTTTGACTTTCCTACTGTAATTAAACATCCCAGTGACTGAAATAGATTATCACAAAAATGAGATTTTTCTAAGATCCAAAGGAATCTGTTTTGTGTCCATGCACCTCTCTCTCTCTCTCTCTCTCTCTCAGTGTCCAGAGTTCTACCAAACAAGCCTTAACAGCTTATGTTTATTCTGTTTGTCACATGCTGTACTTTTAGCTAAGTAATGAATATGTGGACAGTGCTCTGACAAACTGTGCAAACTGTTTTATAGTTCCAAATAAGAGGCAGAAGAGTAATGTCTGGTAGTAATAAATTATTACACAGCATGAAACTTTGTGAGAAATTTGAAATCTTATCTGTACAACTTAAAATCATTATTCCTTATTGTAAAATATTTGAAGAATAATAGTGGTAGACGTTCTATAAACAGTATTCTTAATTTCATGAAAGTGGATTTTGGATACACTGAGGAAATGGTGCAGTCCATGGATGAGTAGCCAAATGATACTCTTAACCATTAAGCTAGATTACATTAGATTAGTACTTATTCCATAGATCAAGAATATGACACTTTGTAATGATGTGGAACATGTCAGGTTAATAAAAGGTGTCTATACAAAATTACATTTCACAAAATATTACAAGACACTTAATATTTTTTTTTTTTGTATTTATTTTTTATTTTTTGTGGGGGTTGGGGAAATTACCCACTTACTTTATGCAAATTGCAAAAATTCATGTAATGAGTAGAAGGAGTTGCCATTAAGAAATTCTTTTAATTTCCTTTTAAATGCTATATGGCTATCTGTCAGACTTTTGATGATGAGCTTCAGCAGTTATTCTAATTACACGCTTTTGTGCAATGAACACTCTTTTACTCAATGATGAGTTACCCCAGAATATGATGCCATACGAAAGCAGAGAATGAAAATAGGCATCGTAAGCTAATTTACTGAGATGGATATCGCCAAAATTTTCAATGACCCTAATAGCATAAGTAGCTGAACTCAAATGTTTCAGCAGATCCTCAGTGTGTTTTTTCCAGTTCAACCCCTCATCAGTGCATACACCTAGAAACTTTGATTATTCTACCCTAGCTACCAATTTCTGATCAAAGTCTTTTTTAACATTGATAACCATTTGGGGTCATTCCATTTACTGTGTGGAACTGTGTATACTGTGTTTTGTCAAAGTTTTATGAGAGCCCATTTCCAGAGAACCACTTAATGATTTTCTGAAAAACATCGTTTACAATTTCACCAGTTAATTCTTGTCTGTTGGGTGTGATAGCTATATTTGTATCATCGGCAAAAAGTACCAGCTTTGCATCTTCGTGAATATAGAATGGCAAGTCATTAATATATATTAAGAACAGCAGAGGACCCAAGACCGAACCTTGCAGCACCCCATTCTTGATTGTTCCCCAGTTTGAGAAATCACCAGTTTTTTGCATATTATGTGAAATGCTTATTTCAGCTTTCTGCACTCTTCCAGTTAGGTATGATTTAAACCATTTGAGCACTGTCCCATTCATATCACAGTACTTGAGCTTATCTAGAAGTATTCCATGATTTACACAATGAAAAGCCTTTGAGTTTATCAGCAGCATGATTGGTAATAATCCCTAAACTCTCCAGAGGCTAGGTATGCTTAAGAGAGGCTGAATGGCTATGGATCTTGTAGCTTGTCACTGATGCAGACTGCAATCCTGGAGGCACTGCATGTAGATTTGCTTTGGAAACATTGTTCATGTTGATGTCCTGTGTTCGTACTATGGCCAGTGAGTAAGTACATCACTTGGGACATCTAGTGCTATCAGGATGCTGCTACACCGTGTAACATCATCGAGCATTTCCCTCTCTGGGCAGAACCATTGTGAGGTGTATTCAGTGAGACAATTCTGGCTAGTTTCTATGCTGGTGCTTTAGGGAGAGATCAGGACCTGTACGCAGATGTGGGCTTGACATTAGCTGAGCCAAGTGATGTCTAGGGTGGTGGTTATGGTGGTGGTATGTGAGACCACCACAGTCACATTTGGTTTGGATGACTTCATTATGGGCCATTTCTGTTGGTGACTTTGCACATCAGGTAACCCTTGAAGAACTCTACAGTATTGAGGGTCCAGGAATTTTTGGGATCAGAATTGTGATCTTTTATCCAAAACCATGGTTTGGGGCAGCCTTCAATGAGCAGTGGTAGATACCATGTTGCTGATGTTTGAAAAATTTGTCACTGAATCCACCACCACTAATTATGTGGAACTGATAAATGTCCCAGCAAATCAATGTGTACTCGTTCCCAGGGTACATCAGGCCTGCTTTTGCATACTAGCATTTTGATATCTCTCATGTGATGTGGCCAATACACATTATGTTGAGCCAGACTGTTCATTTGTGTCATACCCCAGTGACTTCACAGTACAGGAAAAATTTCTTACTTCAAAGTTATGGGAATGATGACACAATTTTGCTTGCTGTTTACACTGCTAAGTAGTATGCTGCATGCAATTGCTAGTTGGTGGCACAACAGGTAGGAAGAAGTGGGCAAAAACTTTGTCATTGTGCCTCACTTAGGTAAGAGTGATGTTACTGGGAAGTAGTTTCCCAGGGCTCATAAGGTAATTGGAAACATATTACCCTTTCCATGTGAAGATTGAGTTCTGTCCCAGGGGTAAGTAGGACAGTGTGTTGGCATTTCTGTGTTTCTTTCTTGTCTAGAAAAATATATCTTGTAGTACTGTGCATTCAGGAAAATAGCCCACTATGGCAACATCTGAAGCATTTTTTTTTTCTACTGGGCTAAATGGTACAGAAGCAGCTTGTGATAAGATGAAACTTAGTCGTACATAGATCATAATGCCTTTAATATGCTGTTAACATCTTTGAAATGAAATGAAGGCTGCTGAGAGCCAAATGTGTTTCTGTTAATGAGGGACTGTGCATAAATTGTACTGAGACACATCACCTGCTATCATGAAATTATCCGAGGAATGTATTTATCCAGAGCGTAACTTTTACTTTAGTTTCTGGAATGCATACTCATATGCGTCAGATGACAAGAAAGTGGCACCATTGTAACAAGCTTGTTGAATGGATGTATTATGTTTTCTGCTTGAGGGTTTAGCATAGTGGTTAATCTTCCTAGGAACGCTTGAAATTTTGTACAGGCCTTTGGATAATGAAGTGCATCAATTGAGCGTAGATACTTGGTGGAGTATCCTCTGCAAAGAGACTTCCAGTCACATGACAGTAAATCAAGGTCTGCTGTTGAAGCCACCTTACATAATATCTGAAACTGTTTGGGCCCAACCATGACAGAAAAAAAAAAATGCTTTCAGGCTGAATGTGTCATTTACCTTACACTCTGAGAACTGTTTTTGCAATCCCTTGACATAGGATTCACAGTCCTCTTGGTCATTATTATTAAGATATTTGGTATGTGGGGAGAGAGCATTAAACAGCTTAATGCTGGAGTAATAAATTCTTTTTTGAACCCAATTTAGACTTTTCAGTCCAATCTGCAGACTGTTTTTGGTTCTTGTGTTGTAGTTAGATATTCACTCTTGTCTTTGTATAGAGAAACGTTATTACAGACAAAGGTCATCAAGGAAAAATATGCTGTGAGGAGGTGGTAATGAACTCTATCTTTCGAACCAAGTATGTGCAAGAGAGTCTATGATGGATAGCACTTATTATTATGATTGCTTACTTTTTCTTTTTTGTGAAGTGAAAGTTCCTTTTTTTAGCCAGAATATGGTTCCCATAGAATATAATAGCCTACAATAGTAATGAATGAAAGCAGTCAGATTAGGAATCCTTAATGGTATCTACTTCAGCCACTGAAGCAATAATTCATAGTGCAAATACTGCTGAGCTATGCACCCGTGAATTTTGTAACTTCATCTTTTTCTGTTACTAATCCCTACACTTTACATTAATTGTTTCAAGATACATTTGTGGTGTATGGAACCTCATGTTATGTGTTTCACCTGCATTGAGTGAGGAACCATTTGATGAAAACCAATATAAAATATCAGTGAAAACTTTTTGTTCATTGTTTGCCAAAGATTGTTATGTGACAGTTCACCAGTTAGAATTGTAGTATCACCTACAAAAAGTGCAAATTTACTCTTAGTATCAGGACAAAGAGGGAGCTCATTAATGAAAATAAGAAATAGCTGTCACCCTACAACAGAGCCCTGTGGAATACTGTAATTTAAGATCTCCCACACAGGTGAGGCAGATTCTCTGGATGAGCCATTCAGAATTACAATCAGCTTTTGGTCCTTTAGGTATGGATGAATCAACAGTACCACCTAAACCATAATATTCTGCATGTTTCAAAAGAATTTTGTGGTTTTCACAGCTGAAGGCCTGATTGTTAAAAGAGAATCTTGCTTGTTCAGTACAGAGACCAGCACAAAATCCATACTGATTTTTGTTATAGATATTGTGGAAGTTGAGATGACTGCGTCACTCCGTGCACAAGTTTTTCAAGAATTTTTCAAAAGAGAGCTAAAAGAGAGATTGTACAAAAGTTTGGGAATGCATACAGTATATTTTTTTATCTCTTATGCACACTGATATACGGAGTCAGGTGAACGGTTTTGTAGGGGGCCTAAGGTTCTGAGGATTCCTTGAAGCTCCGCCTGGACATCAGGAATGGGATTACCTTGGCAAACTTTGTATGTAGTGTTGTCTGAAAGCTGACGCAGTCCCCCAGCCACATACTCCCGGCGATCAAGTACCACTGTCGTGGAATCCTTGTCCGCCGGAAGAATGACGATGGATCGGTCAGCCTTCAGATCACGGATACCCTGGGCTTCAGCAGTGGTGATGTTGGGAGTAGGATTAATTTTTTAAGAAAGATTGAGAGGCAAGGCTGGAAGTCAGAAATTCCTGGAAGGTTTGGAGAGGGTGATTATGAGGAAGAGGAGGTGGGTACCACTGCGATGGAGGATGGAACTGTTCCAGGCAGGGTTCAATTTGGATAGTGCCACTTTCCTTTATGTTGACCTCCATCTGTCCAATGGCCAGCTTCACACGTCCGTCCACATCAAACCCACCAACAAACAACAGTACCTCCATTATGTCAGCTGCCACCCATTTCACATCAAACGGTCCCTTCACTACAGCCTAGGTCTTCGTGGCAAACGAATCTGCTTCAAGCTGGAATCCCTGAACCATTACACCGACAACCTGAAAACAGCTTTCGCATCCCGCAACTACCCTCCCAACCTGGTACAGAAGCAAATAACCTGAGCCACTTCCTCATCCCCTCAAACCCAGAACCTCCCACAGAAGAACCCCAAAAGTGCCCCACTTGTGACAGGATACTTTCCAGGACTGGATCAGACTCTGACTGTGGCTCTCCAGCAGGGATACGACTTCCTCAAATCCTGCTCTGAAATGAGATCCATCCTTCATGAAATCCTCCCCACTCCACCAAGAGTGTCTTTCCGCCATCCACCTACCCTTTGTAATCTCTTACTTCATCCCTATGAAATCCCCAAACCACCTTCCCTACTCTCTGGCTCCTACCCTTGTAACCGCCCCCGGTGTAAAACCTGCCCCATGCACCCTCCCACCACCACCTACTCCAGTCCTGTAACCCGGAAGGTGTACACGATCAAAGGCAGAGCCACGTGTGAAAGCACCCACGTGATTTACCAACTGACCTGCCTACACTGTGAAGCTTTCTATGTGGGAATGACCAGCAACAAACTGTCCACTCTCATGAATGGACACAGGCAGACAGTGTTTGTTGGTAATGAGGATCACCCTGTGGCTAAACATGCCTTGGTGCACGGCCAGCACATCATGGCACAGTGTTACACCGTCCGGGTTATCTGGATACTTCCCACTAACACCAACCTGTCAGAACTCTGGAGATGGGAACTTGCCCTTCAGTATATCCTCTCTTCTCGTTACCTGCCAGGCCTCAACCTCCGCTAATTTCAAGTTGCCACTGCTCATACCTCACCTGTCATTCAACAACATATTTGCCTTTGTACTTCCACCTCGACTGACATCTCTGCCCAAACTCTTTGCATTTACACATGTCTGCTTGTGTCTGTGTATGTGCGGATGGATATGTGTGTGTATGCGAGTGTATACCTGTCCTTTTTTCCCCCTAAGGTAAGTCTTTCCGCTCCCGGGATTGGAATGACTCCTTACCCTCTCCCTTAAAACCCACATCCTTTCATCTTTCCCTCTCCTTCCCTCTTTCCTGATGAAGCAATCATTGGTTGCAAAAGCTTGGATTTTGTGTGTATGTTTGTGTTTGTTTGTGTGTCTATCAACCTGCCAGCACTTTCGTTTGGTGAGTCACAACATCTTTGTTTTTAGATATATTTTTCCCACGTGGAATGTTTCGATAGACACACAAACAAACACAAACATACACACAAAATTCAAGCTTTCGCAACAAACTGTTGCCTCATCAGGAAAGAGGGAAGGAGAGGGGAAGACGAAAGGAAGTGGGTTTTAAGGGAGAGGGTAAGGAGTCATTCCAATCCCGGGAGCGGAAAGACTTACCTTAGGGAGAAAAAAGGACAGGTATACACTCACATACACACACACACACACACATCCATCCACATATATACAGACACAAGCAGACATATTTAAAGGCCTTGCCTGTTGCCTTTAAATATGTCTGCTTGTGTCAGTATATGTGTGGATGGATATGTGTGTGTGTGCGAGTGTATACCTGTCCTTTTTTCCTCCTAAGGTAAGTCTTTCCACTCCCAGGATTGGAATGTCTCCTTACCCTCTCCTTTAAAACCCTCCCTTCGTATTTCCCTCTCCTTCCCTCTTTCCTGACGAAGCAACGGTTAGTTGCGAAAGCTTGAATTTTGTGTGTATGTTTGTGTTTGTTTGTGTGTCTATCAACCTGCCAGCACTTTCATTATCTGGATACTTCCCACTAACACCAACCTGTCAGAACTCCAGAGATGGGAACTTGCCCTTCAGTGTATCCTCTCTTCTCGTTACCCGCCAGGCCTCAACCTCCGCTAATTTCAAGCTGCCGCTGCTCTTACCTCACCTGTCATTCAACTACATCTTTGCCTTTCTACTTCCGCCTCGACTGACATCTCTGCCCAAACTCTTTGCATTTACTCATGTCTCCTTGTGTCTGTGTATGTGCGGATGGATACGTGTGTGTATGCGAGTGTATACCTGTCCTTTTTTCCCCCTAAGGTAAGTCTTTCCGCTCCCGGGATTGGAATGACTCCTTACCCTCTCCCTTAAAACCCATATCCTTTTGTCTTTCCCTCTACTTCCCTCTTTCCTGATGAAGCAATCATTGGTTGCGAAAGCTTGGATTTTGTGTGTATGTTTGTGTTTGTTTGTGTGTCTGTCGACCTGCCAGCACTTTCATTTGGTAAGTCACATCATCTTTGTTTTTAGATATATTTTTCCTACGTGGAATGTTTCCGTATATATATATATATATATATATATATATATATATATATATATATACACTTTTTTTTAAAGATATGTATCACGACACTCAGGTTTAGTCTATGAGGGACAGTTCCCTGTTGCAGAGATGTATTGAATATGTTGTGTAACACTGGACTTACATATTTATAACAATATTTCAATTTTTTAATAGAAATATTGTTTACACTAATGGACTTTTTATGTTTAATAATTTATTTATTCTTTCAGTGGCAGGTAAGGATATCTTTTGGGGTCTGTTTGCTGAAATACTGAAACCTTTCTGTAGAAAAGGGATTGCTTCATATACAGGTCCTTTACAGCCTGCCTTCTCTGCTGCTGTCAAAAAATTTTGTTCAATATTTCTGTGATCATCTCTGGTTTCTTTATAATATGTTGTTACTTTGTTTACTTGCTGTGTTATGTTCTCTGTTTTTCTGCCAATTTCCCTGTTTATCATATTCCAAATTATTTTTATTTTGTTCTCTCAGTTCTCAATTTTCAGATTTTAAACACATACTCATAGAAGATTAATTTATTACCTTCTTCAGGGTGCTAGATCAAAATTTGTAATGATGATGATTCTATGGGTCATTTCAAGTTTTGAGAGAACTATGTAGCATTCCTCTCTGATCTGCAGGATGATTTTATTCCTGCAGTGAGCCACATTTTTTTTGTCAGTGGCTACATCAGTTTCCTTCTTTTTTTGGAGGAGGGGTTCAAAGGAAGGCATGGATTCATTTAAAAATGTATTACACTTTTTATTTACAAACTTGACTCTAGTCTACCTCTTGCCAGCTGTAGTTGAGCTTTTTAAGCATCTCATCATTTATTGTCATAAATGGTGTCCGGCAATGCTCAAAACTGTTGCACACATTGATGTCAGTGAGTGTAAGCAATTGACCATTATAATCAGATAGGTCATTCACAATTGGACATCCATTGATACTGCTGACTCTTGAATTTCTATACGTATGTTGGCAATCAGACTTTGATAGTTATTAGTAATCCCAGTTGGAAACTTTTCTCCTATCATTAGGTTAAAAGACTTAAGTAGATGTAAATCTACTTCACTACTGCTCTCACTAGAAAATTTATCATAGTTGGGAATTTAAAAAATCTAGGTGCCTAGGAACACATTCTTGTTTCCTGTAGAAGCTCTGTGAAGTGCTAAAACTAAAACTGACAAGTCATTTATAATAATCTCTATTCCACATATTTCAACATGTTTATGATGTGTATGCTCTGTATGATATGTCACTTTTTAAGTAAATTCCTCCAAGGTAGTTCCAGGATAATGTGTAGCTAGACAGTAATCACTCATCTACAACATTCCAGTGTCTCTCAGGTGGTGTTCACTAAAAATCCTTTGTGGATCCCCTAAGAGAACAAAAATTCCATTTGCTTTACTTGCAAGACCTCATATATTTATGTGAGAAACTGTAATTGCTTTGTTATTTGCTGAAAATGTATACTTTCATCTAAAAGCTTTGAAATGACAAGCTTGAAGTGGGAACATGTGGAATCACCACGTACAAGCTAATGGTGTAATGGGCTGGTCTTATTGCCACACCCACACACCATGCTTGGGGTGTAAGGCATGGTGACAGTAATTGACAGAAAACAACACAAATGGTACATTTATTTGTGGCAAGGAAATACACAACCAATTAACAATGTCTTGTAATGCAAAAAGTCCATGCTTTTGCGATCACATGGTCACAGTAATGGGCATTGCACAATAAATTTGCTTGAAAACTCTTCCTGTAGGGTATTTTACACTCCTTAGTGGTTGAGCATATGGCCCTTTCATGTAACCACAGGAAAAATAATGGATGCATGACTGGATGAAACTGATAACCAACCATCTTCTGACCTACAGGGTGCTGTGAACTTTGCAGATGCAGTGCAAGGAGGCAGATGAGTGGACAGCAATGTCTAAATGGTCCTGTATTCATTGGGGGAGCTCATGGTAAGCTCAATCATGTAAGTATGGTGTGGTAATCAAGCTGGCCATGATGATAGAGGCAGCAGAGGTAGGGGGTCTGTGTGAAGTATCCTAACGCGCGCAAGTTTTGTGTTGTTTCAACTCGATAGCGGGTCCTAGAATTGCGATGGTGACATTGTGTGCAAAATCCAGAGTTCAGTGGAAATGCAAACACAGAAACAGGGACAGCTTTGATCCAGCCTCAAAGCTGAATATGATGGAGGCAAAGGGGCATGAATGTGGGCCTAGAGCTGTGATGGACAATGGGAGGTGATGACTGGAGCTCGACAGGAGATCAGCTGATGATGCAATCCTCTGGGGATAGGGTGTTTACAGCAAGCAGCAGTTTGGGGGGGGGGGCATTTTCTAACCCTGTATGATGGTTGGGGTGCACGTGCGGGTGCATCACGCTGTGTGACTTCGTTATTACGTAGCATGGGCATTTGATACGGATTCCGCGGCTGGACATGGGATGTGGTCCACCGGTGGCTGGGAAGAGTGTGGTCAGTATGGGTGTGGTGGGTGCAGCCTGGACAGTTGTGCTGGCTCCCTGGGCAAGGTGGGTGGACACTGAGGTATACATGGTGGTGTGATAACAGCTGTTGGTATCCATGGATCAAAGAAATGAGCAGCTGCTGGAGTGGACAATGTGTCCACTGTCACTTGGTTGATCAAAACTGTAGTTGGCTTGCCATTGTATGCGATGTCGAATGTTTTTTTGCTGTGGGTGACCACACAGTGTGGCCCTAAGTAGGGTGGCTGAAGTAGTGGCTGTACTGCATTGGTGTGCAGCATTATAAATGTACAGCTCTGCAGATCAGCATGTACAAATACTTTGCTGGTGACATGTTGCGTAGGTGCATATAATTGGAGCAATAGTGGGGTCTAGGAGTTGTGTGGTGGTGGTACTTTCCTCACGAAATCTCCAGAAATGGTGCAGTGTCCATTGATGAGATTGGCTAGTGAAGCACTGATCTCTTCCTTTAATGATACTTGGAGGCCAAGGAGTAGCAAGTGAGGGTGGCTTTCAGCATGCCACGGAGCCAGTAGACATGTAGCTAGTGGTGAACAGTGCGCAGTCAAAGTGGCATCCTCGGTCTGTTGTGGTGTAACTGGGACATCTGTAACATGTTATCCAGGTGTCAACAAGCGCTGTAGCAACAGTCTCAGTGGTGATGTAAGGTATGGGCATTGCCTCTGGCCAATGAGCAAACTGGTCCACCATGGTTACCAGGTACCACTTGCCACTGGACAGAGGAAATGGGCCTATGATGTCCACTTGGACATGCACAAAGCACCGTGTCATGTCAGGAAAGGCGCTTCAGGTCCACGGATGTGCCTCTCGACTTTGACGCTTTGGCATTTGGTGCAGGTGTATGCCCATTGACAACAGTGTTTCTGGAGTTGTAGCCAGATGAAATGAATGGTGATGAGTGACATGGTAGTGTTGACACTGGGTTTTGACAGTCTGTGGATGTGATTGAAAGTGCTGCACTGGAATTTCTCTGTGAGAAACAGGCTGTTTGTGCCTGTTGATATATCACACCAAATCTTATGGGAGGAGCTGGAAATGAGCACTAGATTGAGTCATATGCTGCTTCAAGCATCATGATGGAGACTGTCCATTGCTCTTCTGTTTGTGGGCAATGTCCTCAAACATCACAGGAGGAGAGACAATGGCACAAGTGTGGGACAAACAGTAGGCAATGATGTTGCATATCCTGAAAGAGAATATGGCCATTATCTGTGGAGCCTTGTGACACGTACTCCAACTGCTAGGATTGGTGCAGCAAACATTTGGTGTTGTTGGCCCAGAATGCATGAATGATCAGCTTGTGGTTGGTGCAAATATGAAGGAATGAGCTTCTACTGATGGGCGGAAGTATTTTATCGCTTCATACACTACAAGCAACTGATAGTCATAGGAACTCCAAGGGCACTACGATGTTGATAGCTTCTGTAAGAAGAAACTGGTTGACTGCCAATTACTACTGATGCCCTGCTGAAGCACGACACATATGGTGATCTGGCTAGCAGCAACACCATGGCCAGTTCAGTGTCGCACACTGAATGTGCAAGCAGTGTCACTTCTATGAGATTTCATTTGGTTTCAATGACATTTTTCTCCTTAGCGTCCATCCAGACACAGAAGTCCTTCTGTTCATGGTGGGGCTGCACAAAGGTGTTGTCAGCAGCTCCTGTGCAGTGGTGGCATTAGGGAGATTATGCTGATAAAAGTTCAGCATGCCGAGGTAGCAGCATAACTTTATGTGCATGTGAATGTGGCATGTTTAAGAACTCAGGTAGTCATGTGGATCCACTTGGAATGATTAAGTGTCCAAGAAACTCTGTTTCTGTGGCCCAAATACTCATTTCATGGGTTAATAAAGATGCCAGTGTCTTTCAGGTGCTTAAAGACAGTTGTTAGGTGGCAGTGATAGAGCTTGGATGTCTTTGAGAAGACAGAGTTGCTTTCAAGATATGTGAAACAATATGGTAAACCTCACAAAATGCCATCCAGATATCGTACCAAGCTCCAAGGACTGGGCAGCATTCTGAAGGCTGAACGTCATGTACATGCTCTTTAAGAGCCCAAATGGTGTGATGATTGCCATTTTTTTATTGTCTTCAGGTGCCACTGGAGTTTGCACGAACACATTCACACAGTTGATTTTGCTGAAAATTACTGAATCTACCTCACTAAAATCCAGAAGGTACAGTACAGCATATCAGCCTGGCACCAGTTTTGAGTTCAAGGCACAATGGTCTCCACATGGGTGCTACAAATTGTCTGTTTTGGGGACTATGTACAAGGCAGAGGACCATGGGCTGCTTGATGGTCAGTCAATGTCTTGTTGCAGCATTGCCTCGAACTCAGTCTCTGCCGGATTTAGCCTGCAGGCATGAGTCAACATGGACAGCACAAACTGGAATGACTGGGTGTAGTTATGATTTGGTGGACTGTCGAATGTTTCACATCCCTAAAAACACCATTTGGGTGAGTGAGATCCAGAAATTTGTCAAGGATGTTGGTGTACTGTCCAGGGCACATAACTTGTTTTACACTGAAGAAAGTGGACTGCCACTGGCGTACATCTATTTTTAAAGTTGTGGTTGCATTTGCGTGCTGGGCATTTGTGATATCAGCAAGCAGCAGTGTCTGAGAAAATCTGCACCCAGGATTGGCTTATTGACATCAGCCACAGTGAAGGTTCATGTGAATGTGTGACATAGTACAAGATCCAAATTTCATTGGCGTGTGCATTACATTTTGGTTGTTGAATTATTTTCAGCTCTGAAAGGCAGTGCCTTGATGGCCCTGCAGCACCTCAGCTTGTCTCTCAGGAATATTGAGAGGTCAGAACCTGTGTCTACAAGGTATCTGACACCACCAGCCTGTTCCACCTCAAAGATATGCTTTGGTATTGTGTTGTAGCAAATGCATCTAAGCCCAATTGCAGCTGGCATTTGAGGGCGATCAGGGCTGCCAGAACTTGTTCCCATCATTTCTGAAGTGGGCGTGGTTCCAGCAGATACTGTTTGGCAGCTAATCTGACATCTGCAGCATACTGCTAGAGCAGCTAATGCTGCATTGATGCTTGCATGTGCCAGATTGCCAGTAGCTGGATCAGGAGCCACTATAATAGCTGCTGCCATCTGTCTGCTAGTGTGACAATCTGTCAACCCGCATGCTGAGAGCTGCCATTTGTGTGGCCTTTGGCATGTGTAACTGTAAAGGTGAGGGAACAGTGTTGCTGGCTGCTACTGCTGCAGTACAGGGTGGTGTCATTCACCTAATCAGCCAAGTCGGCAGTGGCATCCAGCTGCATGCTGGTCTGCAGGGCTATGACTGCTTGCACCTATGCTGGGAAGCTGCACACCCAGATAGCACGCAACAACAATTGCAGAACAATATCACTGTGCTACGCTCCGCAGATGATGCAGCTACTTAGATGGCCTCTTGTCACTGCACTGGTGTTGGCACAGTAACTGATGCACTCATTGTTCTCGCCATGACAAAATCCAATGGATCAACTCCTCCTTCGACCATTTATGTGGGGACTACATTGGTGGGGTAGTAATTACATTCTGAACTTTGGAGGCATAATTCTGGTCGAGCGGTCTCATGGCGTGCCCGAATTTGGCAACAGTATGTTATTGCTCAAGAAGAACACCTCCACTTTCCTGAACAACATGAATGTGTTGCAAGGCCAAAAGGGAGACAAGCTGACCATCCAGTGCTTGTCACTACACCAGAGGCAGTAGGAAGTATCAGTATGGTGGGCTTTGCATGCCGAAATTTTCATGAGCTGTCTCCAGGCACGTGAAGACCATGTGTGTGCAGGGTGTGCCTATAACTCACTCTCAGGCCTCTGATTGTGCATTAGCAGGTTTTCTATACTCTTTTGCAGGTCCTGTAATGTCCCATTGTGGCTTGGAGTCAAGTTCTTGCACAAGGGGAAAGGAAACAATTTAAAAAAAGAAAGTTAACACAAAAAGATACATTCACCCACCCACCCACCGAAACACACACACACACACACACACACACACACACACACACACACACACACACACACACCAAAAATAAAGAGGTCGTACAAAGTACAAATGTTTCACGGATGAGCACAGAATTGTTCATTTGCTAATAAGGTATTGTCCACACACGAGGATGTCAGTGTCACTCCACTCACAGTTCCACGTTACACAAGCCAATGAGAGTTCCTAACTAGTGAAGTGGGAATGTGTGGGATTGCTGCTTACAAGTTAGTGGTGCAGTGGGCTGGTCTTAATGCTGCACCCATGCAGTATGCTCAGGGTGTACGAAGTGATGATGGTAATTGACAAAAAACATGACCACACAATGGTACATTTACTTGTGCCAAAAACACACACAACCAATTAACAACATCTTGTAATGCTGAAAGTCTGTGCTGTCACTATTGTTTGGTTGTGGTAATGGGTGTTGCGCAATAGATGTGCTCTAACACTGTTCCATGGAGAGTGTACACTCCTCAGTGATTGACCATGTGGTCTGATCACATAACTGTGGGAAAAATGATGTACAATGAATGGATGGAACTGATAACAGTGTTCCAACTTGTGGGGTGCCCTACACTTCATGGTTGCAATATAGTGAGATAGATGAACTGACAGCACAGTCTAAATAATCCTGTACACACTGTGGAAGCTCCCATTAAGTTCACACCACATGGGTTGTGGCAAGCAGATTCATACACCTGGAGACTTGTCTACAATGGCCCATTGCTTAGCTTGGCACTGGTCTGTACTTTGTCTTGTGCATGTCCATGCGGATCACACTGTTCCCAAGATTTTGCCTAATGGTAAATCTGCAGTCTCACCAGTGGATGCTGGGTACTGCTAGCTTGTACTGGCTTAATAATGGTTTACACATTTTTTGGCATGGCTGCCACAGGCTTGATGTTAGAGTTTCAAAGATATTTCCAGCTTGAAAATTGGCCTTATCAGGTTGCTGCAGCCATTTGAGACAAATATGTCCTAAGTGTGGAGTTATTTTCTTGTCTTCTTCCATAATCACTGCATTTAGAAGGGTACCTGATGCTTTTTTCCTTCACCTGTTAAGATGCATGCCTTGGCTGATGATAAACAACTTTCTACTAAAATTATTTATCTATAACACAAGTATTCCTGAAATGCTTGCAAGTCTTTGATAGTTTAAAATTCAAAGCCTCATTTACACAAAAATGGGACCAAGCAATATCTCTTTGGAATGTTCACAACATGACTGATGAAGTGCCAAAAATTTCTTCTTGAATGTTTACACATAATCATAACCTTATTGCAGGCTGCTTAGTTGGAATTACCGATTAGGATCACATAATTGTTCTAGAACTAAAACCTCTCCTTTTCGCCTCTGGAGTGTGTGTGTGTGTGTGTGTGTGTGTGTGTGTGTGTGTGTGTCTGTGTGTAACATTCGAGAAAATAAAACAGTAATTATTGAAATGTTCCGAATATGTGACTTACAATTAAAAACAATAATTAAAAAGTTCTTGCTGCAGTAGTTTTACATGAAGTAAAGAGCCAGATTGATACGTAGTGGTTGTAATTGTGAATTTTTTAAGTAACTATGCAAAATAATCTTTTGTATCCATTTTTTTTTCTTCTTTACAGATGGGTTTTGTGTGAATAACGTTTTTCATGAACTCCAGACATATTGCTTGATATGCTCATTAAGCTAGGTTTTTTTTTATGAAGTGAATAGATTTTAGTGAAATATGAAAATATAACATTATTTACAATAGATTTCATAAGCTTGTTCCTGAAAGGCCAGTTACATATGTTTCTATTACTGTGTTTTTACTTTGGGATGAAGTGTAAATTTAACACATATTAATGGTTATTTTGGATTTCATGGTTTTCTATACAAAATAATGTTTTAGTCTGCTCCAGTGATGCAAAACATGTAATGTTGATTTTCTTTTTAATTAAAATTTGGAACTTTGTAGCTAACAGTTTCAGATATATTGCTGGAAAATATAAATATAATGTAGCTAACAGTTTCAGATATATTGCTGGAAAATATAAATATAATGTAGATCAAAAATCTACTCACCAAGTGGTGGCAGAAGAGCACAAATAAATAAAAACATATTACAGTTTGCAAGTTTTTAGAGCCAATGGCTCTTTCTTTTGACTGAAGGGTTGAACGGGAAGGAAGAGGGTTGTAGGAAAAGAGCTAGTGAGATTTAAGAAAAGGGGGCAGAGTTTGGAGAACTCATCCAGGATCTTGGGTCAGGGAGACTTACCAGATGGGATGAGAAGGAAAGACATATTGCTTGGTGTGATTTACAAGGTGATTTTTTATGAAATGCACATATTTCATCAGAATATGAAAATATGCTATTTGTTTACAATTTGTTTCAAGAAGTTACTTTTGAAATACTACTCTGTTACTTCATTAGCTACTCAGAGCTTTACAGGTGTCTTTAACATTGCATTCTGTCATATAGCTTGTGGCAATATGTGCAGGTAAAATATAGAGATATGTGAGATGTTTGCTATCAGGTTGTATACTGGTATGTAGTGCTGTAGTATTCAGTTGATATACTTGTTTGTCCCATTACAACTGATACTCTCTGCTACCTTAACTGTTAAATGATGGAAAAGCTGGAGGCAGCATTGCAGTTGATGAAGGTATTGCTGGAAGCACTTGTTGGACAGTCAAGGGCATTTTCCGTTCTGGAAGTTGCAGAATATGCTTCGAGAATTGTCTTTTCTGTGGTTTCCTGGCATCATGGTTCTTGCGATGCTAGTTGTTGGTGCTGTTCCCCCACCACCCACCCACCCACCCATTGTTTCTGCTGTTATTTGGCCAAAGCTGTTCAGTTTGTTACTGCCAAGGTGTAAGAAATTGAGTCCATTTTGTTGTTCATTGGTAAATTTGTAATGTCTGAACTACCTCATTGCTAATTTAATATCATCATCTGACCACATTGGATTAAAATCACACACAATTCAAAAATGTTTCTGGGACAAGGGCAATCTGTAGAAAGCAGACAAATAATAGTTCCAACCATTCCCTTTCCATTCGGAAACCAGTCTGTAGCCATATTTTGACAGCAGCACGATCACTAAGAATTATAGGAATGCATTTGTCATGGACAAATCCATCTAGTGAGGTCTGGAGGTGATAACTTCCTCGAAGATGTCAGTTAATAGTGCCCATGCCATTGCAATCACCTTTATTTGCAATCTGGCACTATTGGACATATCCATGTTATAGAGTTTGGCCTTTGTATACATGGAAACATGTTTGTTGTGCATCATGTTGGCCTGGTAGTTGAAAACTTTGCTGGAAGCACATCTCTGGAGGTTCAGTACTGATAGTGCTATCGGACAATAACCCCTTAACATAGGATCCGGTGGAGCCATTACTCATCTACATTCACTCTTTCCTCAGCTCAGAATAGTTATACATGTTGCTTCCTCTGGGCCTGCCTCTATAGCTGAGTGGTCGGTCTACATGACTGCCAAGCAGATGACACGGTTTTGATTCCTGATACTGGTAGAGATTTGTCCTTGGTCAGAGGACTGGCGCTGGCTCCACTCAGCCCTGTGATAGGAAATTGACTGATTAGTAGCAGCTCGAGTTCTGCTGATCAAGCTGGTAGAGCAGTATGCTGACCGCACACTCCTGCATACTGCATTGAATTGACGCAATTGGCTGACGAATCATTCGGGCCCGATTGGCCCGTCAGTCACCAGCATGGTGGAGATTTTCTTTCCCTTTCCTTTTATTTTCCCTGACGCTTTGCAGAAACTTCAAGGTTTTTGTCTTCCCATGAAAATCAGAAGTGTCTATTTGAAGTAGATTGTTTGGCCACTGTTACGAGTTTTTGATGAAAATTCTCACAGCATAAAGACATATTTAAAAATTGGTAAATAGTTATACAATATTATACCAAGATAAGTAATCCCCTAGTGACATGAGCAGTCTCTTAGCTTCCATGAAAAAAGTAGTACATACACTCTTGTTCAGAAAAAACAGAACACCTTCAATGAGTAGAGATAGGACGTTCATATTCACAGGACATGTACGTTAGTATGTTCTGCAGAAATGATCAGCATTTGAACAATGTTGACCCTTGGGTTCAAGGTCAGCATTTACATTCTGGTGCAACACCACCCACTGGTAAAATATGCCTGCAGCTCTAATTGTCACTATAAACTGAAAGTAATGGATCAGTGTGAGTTGAAGAGATGTGCAGGATACCTCACAGTTGGCTGCACGAACCACACCATCAAGTCAGTGAATTTGAAAGAGGGCGCATCATTGGCATGAGAGAATGTGATACATCCATCCAGGAAGTTTCTGCTTTTGTAGGACCAAGTGTTTTAGCAGTACAATGGGTGTGTGTAGGATGGCTCACAGAAAGCCACAGAATATGACGAAATTGGCCAGGTGGCACTACCCATTAGATTGACACCTCATCCTAAGCCATTGCATTACAGATATGTGTCCTCTTCAGCTCTGGTGCAACAGTGTAATGCATCATACACTATCAGGGGCGACAGTCCATCAGTGTTTATTATGGAATGAGTGTGTGTTGTCCACTTCTCTGCCTACATTTGACGAATGTACAGAAACATGTTTGATAGCAGTGGTGTATGGAACATGTCACTGTAGACAGAAATGGCATTAGATAGTGTTTTTGGACGAATCCAGGCTCTCTTTGTTTGAAAATTATGGCTGCATTTTGGTTCACCACAGACAGAGGGAGCAGCATCACAGTGACTGCATTCCCACATACAGTGCCAACTCGATGCTTTATGGTGTGGGGTGCTATTGGATATGACCACAAACCACAGGTGGAGCATGTCCAGGGCAGTGTGACCTATGTGAATGACATCCTGTTGCCTGTAGCCATACCCTTTCTACACAACACCCCAGATGCCATTTTTCAGCAAGCCAATGCCTGACCACATGTAGCTACATGTACATATGCGTTCTTGGTATAACAGGATGTCAGCATTTGCCCAGGACCACCAGATCAACAGACTAGTTGCCAATCGAATATGTGCAGGATATGATGAAATAATGGGTGCAAAGCTGTGATCCATTGCTGACCACCGCAGATGAGCTTTGGAACCAGGGTGAACGAAGCAAGGATGGCTATATAACAGGATGCCATTTGCGCCTTATAGATGTCAAAGCCATCATGTATGGAACAAGTTATCTGGGCCCAGGGCAGAGCCTGTGCCTCCTAGGCAACAGGGCACATGCTGAACCGAGGTGACTGAAATGCTAATCATTTCTGCAGGACATACTAATGTACATGTCCTGCAAGTATAAATGTTCTATCTCTAGTGGTTAAAAATGTTCTGTTTTTTCTGAACATGAGTGTTTATTTCTCTATGGAGATGGCATCATTTTAACCAGACTATATTTTTGTTTGTACAGAATTACTTCATGAATTACATGCTTAATAAGTAAATAAACTAAATAAAGAAAAGATATGTTAATGAAATGGAGTCAGAAAATAGTGTACTCATCAAAATAAAAGATAACAGCATGTAACTGTAACATATGTAAATTTTGAATTTGTAAAAAAATCTTTGAGACCAAAAGTTCTGTTAGATAAGGGGAAACAAAGATGAGAACATGTAGTGAAATCAGCATCTAAAAGATGGTTTAGACTCTGAATCAGAGGAGACACAACTGTTTAATATGTGATGCAAATTTACATTGGAATATGAAACAAGTTTTTAAAACCTGAGAGGAAAAAAGTTACATTGAGAACAGTCACTAGATGACAAATTAGGGGTGAAGAGATCGGAATAATACATATATCAGAGATGGAAAAGAGGCAGTGGTGACAGAAAGAGAAGAAGGTATCAAGATATAAACTCTTATATTAAAAGATACCTCAAAACCTGACAAATCTGGATAAAAGAGGCTGACTGGGAAAAAGAGGTTACAAAACAATGAAACCCGTGAAGATGGACAAAATATGTAAATTATGCCGATAAAGCCAAAACCCTGGAAAGAGGAAGACGGGGTTAACAAAACTGTAGAAAAAAATAATGAAGGACATCAGTAAGCAACATCAGAACAACAGAAATTATTTAAGATTGAGGTCAAATGCAATGCACATGAACATGCTGGAGACCAAGTTGTCAAGAGCAAGATTCTCTGATTCTGTTATTGTAAGAAAGTATCCGCATTATATATTTGATGAAGCAGGTTCAGGTTCCTGTCATAAAGAAGACAAGGTTCACAGCAGAATATTGTAATTTACTGATATTGTCAGTGTACGTGCATTTAATCATTTGTAATGAAATCTGTGATTCACATGATATGTTATGTGACATGTCTATCCACAAAGAAAATTGTCTTTGGTCAAGTAGGTTTTATCTGAGGTAGAATTGTAGTAGAGAGTTAATGGTGGGCATGTAAGACATGTTCTGTAATATATAAAAAAATATGATGTATAAAAAGCATTATGTAAGTAATAATTATTTTTAATTTTGTAATCTGTTTTACAGAAATCATTCTTTCAGACGAGGGAAGAGAGGGTGAAGGTGAAGGAGATATGGAAACACAGCTGGCATCTCTTCGACATAGGGTGTCTAACAAGGTAGTTTCTTTGACATTATTTTTAGCTTTGTATGGCAATTTTAATGGTGTATAAATGTACTTATACAATTTTAGATTGTGTCAGTGTTCTGGTTAAATTCAGATAGCTGTTTTAAATCTTACATTAGGAGTACAAAATTGATGCTCAGAAAACAATTGGCAGCAATTAATTTCTTAGTGTAGGAAAAATGTCTTTGAATAAGTGGTTTTGAATAACTGCTTCAGAATTTTTTAATTCTTACTTGATTTGGATAATTGCTTTAGAAATGTTTTATTCTTATTTGATTTATAAGCAGGTCAGCTGCTATTTTTTTCTTTTAAGAAGATTTTTTTCTGTTAGGAGTTTAAGAAATCACTTACAAATTTAGAGTGGCTTCTTGTCAATTAGCAGACATTTTTGGATGGTGTAAATATAAAAGAGACTGCTCCCAAGGTGTTTTTGCCTTACGCAGGAAATGTTCCGACTAAAATCTGTCATCTTTTTGGCAAACACAATATGCAATGTACGTTTCTTGATAGCCCTCAATGAACAGGTCTCTTCGAGGTTCTTTTATGGATGATATTACCTGAAGGTTGCTGATGTAAGTGATATACTAGGCTCCAACAGCCAAGAAGATCTGCTGTTCCAGA
Source organism: Schistocerca americana (assembly GCF_021461395.2). Taxonomy (NCBI): domain Eukaryota; kingdom Metazoa; phylum Arthropoda; class Insecta; order Orthoptera; family Acrididae; genus Schistocerca; species Schistocerca americana. The sequence continues at coordinate 586,279,663 of NC_060122.1, read as the reverse complement.
ACACTGCCTTTCTAAGGGCTATCTAATGGGCTAGTCCTGCATGGGGATGAATACCCTCACTTCAAACTGTTGCAACAGTGTTCCTACAGAATCAAATGAGATTCAGAACTTCCTGACTGATCAAAACCATGTGCTGAAACATTACCAATACTCTTTCTGGCTGACTATCCAGATGTGACTCATGACCGATCCTCCGAGCTTTACTTCTTTTAGTATCTACCTCTTGTTTCCCAAATTTCACAGAAGCCTTTGATGTTATGTTGGACTTTGGTATTTTTTAAGGCTGTTTCTTCATTATGTTTTGTGTTCTTTGTCATGACCTCACATATGGCTGTTATCCATGTTGCATATAACTGCACTCGTATTACTGTTGAGAGAAACTATACCACAATTTTAAACTTCCTGTAAATAATGCTTTTGTAACTGATCTATTTAATCTTCAAACATACAGTGCCATACAAAGTATAATAAGACTTCTTGTCAATATGAAATGTCCAACAATTGAGTCCACATACGGAACATTGAATCAGTATTAAAAGAACATTCAATTTGTTTTGTAATATAAGGAGAACTGCATTGTTGAAAGTATTTGTAGATCTCCTTAGGGCTTCTGTGTCTCCTCTGAACTGGCTACTGATCCCTGTAACAGATATTTTTGTGTATGAGCAGCTATTTCCTCTTGGAAATTTGCTGCAATCAATGACCCGTCTTGAAGACGTGCCACCTGCAAATGAAAATAAATATCTCACACATTTTCTGTATATATCTACTGTTACTATGATAACTTATTTTACAGTTTTCTTTTGCGAGTAGCATTTCTTGGCAGGAAGATGTAGGAATAAATATCGCTCCCCTGGGGTAAGTAGAAGAGAGGTATTGACAGAAGTGCAGCAGGAAAGATTTTATGTTTGTCTTATAATCCATTGCACATATTTAACCTACCAGGAAGTTTTAAAACTGCATGTATTGTAATGTAGAGATAGGGTTTATTCTAAAATTGACATTTGATTGCCTTATGACTCCCAAAATATTGATAATCTTCTTCTTTTTTCTGTCTTTCCTTTACTTATTTTTTATGTATCCCGCTTGGCACCAAGCTCTTTCTTTGCTAAACAGCAGATTGATCATCTGCTACTCTGTGCAATAACATGTTCTAATTAGAAAATTCTTGATGCAGTCATATCCGTTTCCAGTTATTTTACTGTGCGTATAGCAGTGAACCCTGCAGTATTTTCCAATTACTAAATATGAGTGGGAATTGGATATACATACTAAACTCCTTCCACCCCCTTGTCTGTCCCATCTCTTTGCCCCCTTCCCCCTCTTTGGTGACCTCCTCCTCTTCCTCCTCCTCCTCCTCCCCCTCTCTCTGTGTACATAACCTCCTCCTCTTGTAACGCCGGAAATGCATATTCTCCTCTTTCCATCTATTGTACTATAATTTTTTTCCTTGTTTTGTTACCTCAAGATATGACATTTCTGTGTCTTTATATATTGTAATTATTTTACTGTTCGTGTGTGTGTGTGTGTGTGTGTGTGTCTATATATATATATATATATATTTTTTTTTTTTTTCCACGTGGGAAAAATTTATCAAAAAACAAAGATGATGTGACTTACCAAACAAAAGCGCTGGCAGGTCAAAAGACACACAAACAAACACAAACATACACACAAAATTCAAGCTTTCGCAACAAACTGTTGCCGCATCAGGAAAGAGGGAAGGAGAGGGAAAGACGAAAGGATGTGGGATTTAAGGGAGAGGGTAAGGAGTCATTCCAATCCCGGGAGCAGAAAGACTTACCTTAGGGGGAAAAAAGGACGGGTATACACTTGCACACACACACATATCCATCCACACATATACAGACACAAGCAGACATATTTAAAGACAAAGAGAAAGACAAAGAGTTTGCCCAAACTCTTTGTCTTTAAATATGTCTGCTTGTGTCTGTATATGTGTGGATGGATATGTGTGTGTGTGCGAGTGTATACCCGTCCTTTTTTCCCCCTAAGGTAAGTCTTTCCGCTCCCGGGATTGGAATGACTCCTTACCCTCTCCCTTAAAACCCACATCCTTTCGTCTTTCCCTCTCCTTCTTTCTTTCCTGATGAGGCAACTGTTTGTTGCGAAAGCTTGAATTTTGTGTGTATGTTTGTGTTTGTTTGTGTGTCTTTCGACCTGCCAGCGCTTTCGTTTGGTAAGTCACATCATCTTTGTTTTTTGATATATATATATATATATATATATATATATATATATATATATATATATATATATATGATATCAATATAATGGAAGGAAACATTCCACGTGGGAAAAATTATATATAAAAACAAAGATGAGGTGACTTACCGAACAAAAGCGCTGGCAGGTCGATAGACACACAAACAAACACAAACATACACACAAAATTCAAGCTTTCGCAACAAACTGTTGCCTCATCAGGAAAGAGGGAAGGAGAGGGGAAGACGAAAGGAAGTGGGTTTTAAGGGAGAGGGTAAGGAGTCATTCCAATCCCGGGAGCGGAAAGACTTACCTTAGGGGGAAAAGAGGACAGGTATACACTCGCACACACGCACATATCCATCCACACATACAGACACAAGCAGACATATTTAAAGACAAAGAGTTTGGGCAGAGATGTCAGTCGAGGCAGAAGTGTAGAGGCAAAGAAGTTGTTGAAAGACAGGTGAGGTATGAGTGGCGGCAACTTGAAATTAGCGGAGATTGAGGCCTGGCGGATGACGAGAAGAGAGGATATACTGAAGGGCGAGTTCCCATCTCCGGAGTTCGGATAGGTTGGTGTTGGTGGGAAGTATCCAGATAACCCGGACGGTGTAACACTGTGCCAAGATGTGCTGGCTGTGCACCAAGGCATGTTTAGCCACAGGGTGATCCTCATTACCAACAAACACTGTCTGCCTGTGTCCATTCATGCGAATGGACAGTTTGTTGCTGGTCATTCCCACATAGAATGCATCACAGTGTAGGCAGGTCAGTTGGTAAATCACGTGGGTGCTTTCACACGTGGCTCTGCCTCTGATCGTGTACACCTTCCGGGTTACAGGACTGGAGTAGGTGGTGGTGGGAGGGTGCATGGGACAGGTTTTGCATCGGGGGCGGTTACAAGGATAGGAGCCAGAGGGTAGGGAAGGTGGTTTGGGGATTTCATAGGGATGAACTAACAGGTTACGAAGGTTAGGTGGACGGCGGAAAGACACTCTTGGCGGAGTGGGGAGGATTTCATGAAGGATGGATCTCATTTCAGGGCAGGATTTGAGGAAGTCGTATCCCTGCTGGAGAGCCACATTCAGAGTCTGGTCCAGTCCCGGAAAGTATCCTGTCACAAGTGGGGCACTTTTGTGGTTCTTCTGTGGGGAATTCTGGGTTTGAGGGGACGAGGAAGTGGCTCTGGTTATTTGCTTTTGTACCAGGTCGGAAGGGTAGTTGCGGGATGCGAAAGCTGTTTTCAGGTTGTTGGTGTAATGATTCAGGGATTCCGGACTGGAGCAGATTCGTTTGCCACGAAGACCTAGGCTGTAGGGAAGGGACCGTTTGATGTGGAATGGGTGGCAGCTGTCATAATCATCTCCCAATCCGAAACCTCTGTCCTATCCAAAGGCCTCACCTTCAGCCCCACTCCCAGATTCAACCAAACAGCCCTCGTCAAAGATTTACTGTCCTACACTCGTACTCTCTGCTGGAAGTATCACTTTGCCACGAAGAAAAATGATCCTAATCCTACTCCTAATGATCCAACTCCTCAAGACACCATCCAAATTGAACCCTGCCTGGAACAGTTCCGTCCTCCGTCACAGTGGGACCCACCTCCTCTTCCTCAAAATCACCCTCTCCAAACCTTCCAGGAATTTCTGACTTCCAGCCTTGCATCTCAATCCTTCTTAAAAAACCTTAATCCTACACCAAACATCACCACTGCTGAAGCCCAGGCTATCCGTGATCTGAAGGCTGACCGATCCATAGTCATTCTTCCGGCGGACAAGGGTTCCACGACCGTGGTACTTGATCGTCGGGAGTATGTGGCTGAGGGACTGCGTCAGCTTTCAGACAACACCACATACAAAGTTTGCCAAGGTAACCCCATTCCTGATGTCCAGGCAGAGCTTCAAGGAATCCTCAGAAACTTAGGCCCCCTGCAAAACCTTTCACCTGACTCCATCAACCTCCTGACCCCACCGACACCCCGCACCCCTACCTTCTACCTTCTTCCTAAAATCCACAAACCCAATCATCCCGGCCGCCCCATTGTAGCTGGTTACCAAGCCCCCACAGAGCGTATCTCTGCCTACGTAGATCAACACCTTCAACCCATTACTTGCAGTCTCCCATCCTTCATCAAGGACACCAACCACTTCCTTGAACGCCTGGAATCCTTACCCAATCTGTTACCCCCGGAAACCATCCTTGTAACCATTGATGCCACGTCCTTATACACAAATATTCCGCACGTCCAGGGCCTCGCTGCGATGGAGCATTTCCTTTCACGCCGATCACCTGCCACCCTACCTAAAACTTCTTCACTTTTGAGGGCCAGACATACCAACAATTAAAGGGAACAGCCATGGGCACCAGGATGGCCCCCTCGTACGCCAACCTATTCATGGGTCGCTTAGAGGAAGCCTTCCTGGTTACCCAAGTCTGCCAACCCAAAGTTTGGTACAGATTTATTGATGACATCTTCATGATCTGGACTCACAGTGAAGAAGAACTCCAGAATTTCCTCTCCAACCTCAACTCCTTTGGTTCCATCAGTTTCACCTGGTCCTACTCCAAATCCCATGCCACTTTCCTTGACGTTGACCTCCACCTGTCCAATGGCCAACTTCACACGTCCGTCCACATCAAACCCACCAACAAGCAACAGTACCTCCATTATGACAGCTGCCACCCATTCCACATCAAACGGTCCCTTCCCTACAGCCTAGGTCTTCATGGCAAACGAATCTGCTCCAGTCCGGAATCCCTGAATCATTACACCAACAACCTGAAAACAGCTTTCGCATCCCGCAACTACCCTCCCGACCTGGTACAAAAGCAAATAACCAGAGCCACTTCCTCGTCCCCTCAAACCCAGAATCCCCCACAGAAGAACCACAAAAGTGCCCCACTTGTGACAGGATACTTTCCGGGACTGGACCAGACTCTGAATGTGGCTCTCCAGCAGGGATACGACTTCCACAAATCCTGCCCTGAAATGAGATCCATCCTTCATGAAATCCTCCCCACTCTGCCAAGAGTGTCTTTCCGCCGTCCACCTAACCTTCGTAACCTGTTAGTTCATCCCTATGAAATCCCCAAACCACCTTCCCTACCCTCTGGCTCCTATCCTTGTAACCGCCCCCAATGCAAAACCTGTCCCATGCACCCTCCCACCACCACCTACTCCAGTCCTGTAACCCGGAAGATGTACACGATCAGAGGCAGAGCCACGTGTGAAAGCACCCACGTGATTTACCAACTGACCTGCCTACACTGTGATGCATTCTATGTGGGAATGACCAGCAACAAACTGTCCATTCGCATGAATGGACACAGGCAGACAGTGTTTGTTGGTAATGAGGATCACCCTGTGGCTAAACATGCCTTGGTGCACAGCCAGCACATCTTGGCACAGTGTTACACCGTCCGGGTTATCTGGATACTTCCCACCAACACCAACCTATCCGAACTCCGGAGATGGGAACTCGCCCTTCAGTATATCCTCTCTTCTCGTCATCTGCCAGGCCTCAATCTCCGCTAATTTCAAGTTGCCGCCACTCATACCTCACCTGTCTTTCAACAACTTCTTTGCCTCTACACTTCTGCCTCGACTGACATCTCTGCCCAAACTCTTTGTCTTTAAATATGTCTGCTTGTGTCTGTATGTGTGGATGGATATGTGCGTGTGTGCGAGTGTATACCTGTCCTTTTTTCCCCCTAAGGTAAGTCTTTCCGCTCCCGGGATTGGAATGACTCCTTACCCTCTCCCTTAAAACCCACTTCCTTTCGTCTTCCCCTCTCCTTCCCTCTTTCCTGATGAGGCAACAGTTTGTTGCGAAAGCTTGAATTTTGTGTGTATGTTTGTGTTTGTTTGTGTGTCTATCGACCTGCCAGCTATATATATATATATATATATATATATATATATATATATATATATATATATATATATATATATATATATATATATATATATATATATATATATATATATATATATATATATATATATAATGCATTTATGTCAATGTATAATTGGTTTGTTTTGTAAATATTATTTGTATTTTTACGCTGGGTCTGGCCTAGGGAAAACTATGCTCTCGAACGATTACATCGATAGGTCGTGTGGAGAACCAAAGTGTTTAGGATCTTTGGTAGTGTTAACTTTGCCGCATGGAACGTGGGAGAGGGAGTCTGGCAGGAGTAGGGCAGTGGAGCAGGTGTATTGTGTGACGCTCTCACGAGTTGCCGCGTTTTCGGGGTTTGGCAGCATGTAATTGCGCTCGACTTGCTATGATAGTTTCTGACATGGTGTCGCGGACGAGAAACATTAGCTGTTGGACATCAAGAGCCCGTTTCGCCTGGTGACAGTGTCGAGAAGAAGGTGCGCCGACATCCAGCTTCTGCAACAGCGACGGCTGACAATGAGTGACTGTCGCCGCCTCCTCGACTGACAACTTCAAACCTTCAATCAACCAACAAGGAAGACTGGAAGCACGTAAAGTTTTAGAACTGTATGGCAGACCCCAGCTTTTAAAATTGTTCCATTCACAAAATTACAGCAACTTAGCATGAACCTTTGTTGCTCATTGTCCCAATTGTATTACCAAGCAGGTTCCCTTCCTTTTCCGGAATGAACCCGAGTGTCGTTGAAATTCAAACGCCACCATTAAAGTAATATCATTCCATTTCACTTCTTTAATTTCATAGTTCAGTTAAAGTATTCATAGCTGGCTACAATATTTAGATTCCACAAGCACAAGCAAGTTTTGTCACCATATTTTAGCTTACCTGTGACGGCAGCTCAGCTTGGTATGTACTAAATTTTACTATTGTTAATTGTTCAGAATCATTTAATTCAGGTTCAAAGTTAAATCTCTTATTTCTAATTTGCATAGATTCAAGTAGCTTTTGAAATGATTGTTGAGGTAGCCCAAGACTAACCTTATTTTATTGAATTTCGTAGTGCTTCAGAAACAAAGTTCACTATTAAGTTCAGCCACTAAATTAACTTTCAATTTTCAGCTTTTATTGATTCTTTTGCTAAATTAAGTCAGAGTGTAGCGAAATTTATTACTTCTGACAAACATTCAGTTTTCACACAAGACGTGTCAACCTTCAGTTGCCACGCTTTGAGTGCTAATTATATGTGCTTTAATCTTTCATTTTCAGTTATTATAGTAGTTGTCCATAGGACTGGCGACCGTAATTTTCCCCAAATCTCAATTATCTAATTAATGACACTTAATTGTTAACGTAATGACCGCACATTTACTTTCTTTATTAATTTTACCCTTTTCTCAAAATTAATTTCCACCAATCTCATTTTCATTTTTCGTTTCATTTAGATGTAGCCCTTTCCTCCCTCTTTACCGATGAATTAACTTTGGAGACGATTGCTTTTTCCCAAATTTCCATTAGGTGCACGCGGTTTAATTTTTCACTGTCATTAAGGTCGATAAGTGAGGTGGAGGTTACACTCTCCTCTCTCTGGCCATCCCCTCCTCCCCCTTCTCTATGTCCACTGCCCCCACCCCTCTACACACACACACCCATCCCCATTCTCATATTCCCCTTATGATTTTGAGCCTTGTTTATTGTTATTGCAAGTGAAACCTTGAATCTAGATTCAGGTATGAAGTTACTTAAAACGAATGGGTAAATTGGTTGGGATCATTGACATATGAAGTTAGAGAGACACCTCTGCAGCTGTTGGACCTATGAGAATAGCAGCTTCAATTATAATATTTTGTGTAGTTTTAATTTGTGAATGGACTATTCAGATTCTGTAGTGTAGCATAATATAATAAATATACAGCGTATATTCATCTGTGTTACGGCATAAAGCCAGGTGACGGCACACCAGTCGGTGTCATTCCTGACTGGTGTGCCGTCACCTGGCTTTATGCCGTAACACAGATGAATGTACGCTGTATATTTATTATATTATGCTACCTTACAGAATCATTTAATTCAGGTTCAAAGTTAAATCTCTTATTTCTAAATTGCATAGATTCAAGTAGCTTTTGAAATGATTGTTGAGGTAGCCCAAGACTATTTACTATTAAGAGAAGGCTGTGAGGAGGGGTCAGCCAATCACATGCTGACCGATCTGCCTTCCAGGATGACAATGTGACAGCAGCATTCCCTAGGTGAAGACGACATAAGCCCCATGCCCGAATGGTGGCAGCCCAGTTCAATAGCTGCTTCTAGATTGGCCACTTGGATAGCAGCATTAAAGTTAGCCACTTTGATAGCATTTCAGGACAGACTTTTGTCAGTTGGAGATTAGCAGTGACTGCAGAGATATTATTTCATATGTTGCCCTTGTTTGAGATACAGCTGTGTAATTGCCAAAGTTAAGTATTGTAAGTTTGTTATTGTCAGCATTTTCTTATTGTCTAGCAAACCGAGTAGGCAGGATTCCTAAACACAACAAGATTGGTGATGGGGTGTAAGAATAACATAGCGACAACCTGTTAACATCTGAACCCTGAGCAACAGCTGCCAAAGATCTATTTTTTGTTGTGGGCTTTTGTGTTTTGCTGGCATCTTAATTTTGCCTTGTCTTTTCTTTGTGGGGGTATGTTTACATGTTTTAACAGTGTCTCTTATAGTGTTTTTCTTCTATTCAGCGTTGTCAGGTGGGCATTGCAGACATTTTCTTTGTTTGTGTGCTTATTTTTACTGCTTGCATTGTCTGTTTATGGCATTTACCTATTCCAAAATGGGCAACCCACCTCTTCCAGCCCTGCTCAGGCACCTCAGCTGCAAGCAATAGATACTTTGCAGCTAACACAGGTGTTTCAGTTTCAGACGCAGCAGATTGCAACCCTTATCAATACGGTACATCAGTTACTAACAAACCAAATAACTAATGCAGCGCAACATGCTCCGAGTGCAATGCCACCTTTTCACCAGTTAAAGAAATAGCAGATTAATGGCTCGAGTGGTTGCAACAGTATGACGCCCACATCATTGCTCACAAAGTATCAGTTAATGTGAAACTGCATTACTTTTTGTCAATGGTAGGAAGTGCAGTCTTTCGCCTCATTCAGAAATTGTTTCCTAATACCATTCTGAGTGAACTTTCCTATGATCAGGTTATAGGTTCTCAAACTAACTATTGTGACCACTGAGTGACTATGGTGGCAACTATGTACCAATTCTTTCTTTGCAAGAAAAGGTAAGAACAAACTTATTGTGATAGGGGAACAGATGTATAGGGTATGACAAGGAAATGCAAATTCAAATGTGCTTGAGGTGCTTTATATTCAGATGTTACATTGCTTGATGCAATTGGGTACAATGTAATTGATGTCAAACATCATTTCATCATTTAGTGCAAATTCTAGATGAGTATGATTCAGGTGCTGTAGCGGCAGATAAATTTGAGCATCCACCAATTTGTCGGGTTGAGTCTTCCCTTGCTCATAACTGGCCCAGTAGGCAGCAACAGAATGTGCATGCCAAGCCCCATAAACAGTTCTCTAAACAGGCAAACAGAATTAAGTCATGCCCTCGGTGCTGTTCAAGGCACAAACGCCAAGATTGCCCATCCAGATAAGCACAGTGTTACTCTTGTGGCAAGAAGTGTCATGTACAATCCATATGTTTGCAACAGAACAAACATAAGAATTCTGCCCACTCTCAAAAATCTAGTCACAAGGCCCATGTAATCAATGCAATTTATTCAAAGCTTGCTGTGGGCATTAGCACAACTAGCAAGCAAACAGTTTCTTCAGTGCTATGCCAGTCCAATGAACGTTTTATTCATTTGCATCTTAGTGGAAAACGTATGAAATTTCAGCTGCTGGAATGTAACACGTATGAACTGTTAGGCTCCTCATGCCTGTCCAAAACTAGCATGCACTTGACAGTTTGTAATGGACAAGACATTCCCATTCTCAGAACATGTACTTTGGCTGCTATGTATTGCTCGCATACATGAACTGTGACTTCCGCTGTGCTACAATTATGCAATTGTGAGAACATATTTGGCCTTGATTTGTTTGGCTTTCAAATTCAGGACAATTTGTTGTCAGTGACTGCATTCAATGCCAAAGACAGTGTAGCTAGCTTGCTGAATGAATACCCTGAACTCTTTTCTGAAGATTTAGGCAAGGCTAACAATTTTCTTGCATATATTACTATGAAAGACAATGCTCAGCCCAAATTTTGCTGGGCCAGAACTGTTCCTTTTCCAATTCGGGACAAAGTGGCTGCTGAACTGAAAAGAATTGCAAGACAGCAGAGCTATTGAATCCATACAAGCTAGGCAGTATGCAAGTCCACTGGTTATGCTCCCCAAACCTACAAGTTGCATTCGCTTCTGTGTTGACTTTAAGTCTACAGTCAACCCACAAACTGTGATTGATACTTATCCATTGCCATGCAGCAGACAGATTAGGCACTTGTTGCTACTGTTCAAAAATTGATTTGCGTGATGCATATCTTCAAATAACACAAGAAGAAGAATCTCCAAAAGTGAGTGTTGTGAACACTCATTTGGGCTTGTTTAAATATTTGCTTTTGCCCATTGGCAGTGCTTCTGCACCCACCATTTTCCAATGGTATTTGGAACAGCTGACTAGTCAAATACCAAACTGTTCAAACTATTTGGACAATGTTGTCATAGCAGGTTGTACACGTGAAGAATACATTGCAAATTTGCGTGCTTTGTTTTGTGTGTTATGCAGGACTAAAGTGTAGACTGAACAGGTGTGATTTTGTTAAACCTGAGTTGCAGTATCTTGGCTATGTCATAAACAGTCAAGGTGGACATCCTCTTCAGTTACATTTGTTAGCCATATGTGACCGGCCAGTTCCTCACAATGTCACAGAATTGCAGTCAGTATTTGGGAAAATGAACTATTATATGAGGTTCACATTGAATGCTGCACAAATTGCAGCTCCATTGCATCACTTGCATTGCAAGAATGTTCCCTTTGTTTGGACAGATGAGTGCCAAGAAGCTTTTGAAAAACTTAAAGATACATTGCTCAGTGATCGACACTTGATTCGCTTCGATTCTGACAAACCAGTTGTGTTGCAATTTGATGCTTCTTCTTACAGAATCAGTGCAGTGCTTTCACACAGAATTGGTGATAAAGACAGGCCTATTACTTTCACATCAAAAGTATTGTCCAAAGCTCAATGTAACTGTTTACAAATAGAGAAAGAGGCATTGGCTATTGTGTATGATGTCACCAAATTCTACCACTATTTGTATGGCAAAAAGTTCTACTTAGTAACAGATCACAAGCCATTTCAGTCCTTATTTCATCCAATGAAGCCAGTTCCTGTTTGAAATGTCCAAAAATTCAAAGACAGGCTTCATTGTTGTCTCAATACCAGTACGAGATTGTGTATCATGTGACAGCTCAACATGGTAATGCGGATGCACTTTCTTGTCTTCCGATTGGCCCCAATACAGATTTTGACACTTCTGCTGCATCTTGTTGTCACACAATGCTCAGGCTTCTGAACCGCTTCAGTCTGTCTGTAAGAAAATTGCACAGGCCACAGAAGTTGATTCAGATTTTAACGTTTTGCTAAAAGAAATTTGCACATCTTGGCCTTGCTCATTACACAGAATAAAGAGCTCTGTAGTGTGCCAATACTTTGGACATCAGCAAAGCCTTGCTATACAGCAAGGTGTGATTCTTGTTCAGAATGACAGTGGACAGTCACATGTGTTGATCCCCAAAGCTTTGCAAAAAGAAGTGTTGCAGTTACTTCACCAAGAACACTAGAGGATTGTTCGTATGAAACAGTTCACGCATTGACACTGTACTTGGCGGGGTATGGACACCCAAATAGAACAATAGAACAGATGATGTCACAGTGCCATGCATGTGCAGAAAATCAGTCTGTTCTGCCACAGAAATTCTCTGCTTGGCCTAAGTTGCAACTACCATGGAAACGGGTGCACATCGACTTTGCAGGACCTTTTTGGAACACTCGTTGGTTGATTGTGGTAGACTCTTATGGCAAGTTTCCTTCTGCTGTGCTTATGAACTTGATGATTTCATGTAGCACAGTTCAGGCACTGTCCTCTGTTTTTTGCCCTGAAGGTTTGCCTGAAGTCATAGTGTCAGACAACAGCCCTCAGTCCACAGCAGATGAATTTGAAACATTCTGTGAATGCAATAGCATATAGCATCTAACTATTGCAGTGTTCCATTTTCAGTCAAATGCCAAAGCAGAATGTTTTATCAGAACCTTGAAGCAGCAGATGGTCAAACTTCGCACCGCACATGCCAGGAATCAAGCATTGCAGCTGTTTGTCACCTCCTATTATTTGCATCCATGAGATGGACCATCACCAGCAGAATTGCTTCACGGCTGCCACCATCAGACACTGCCAACTACTGTTTCCCTTATTTTCATTATGGTTAACTGGAACAGCATTGCTTTCAACACTGTTGTTTACCTGCTTTTTCATTACGAACAAAATTACTATCATCAAGTTGCCATTGTTGGTTATGGTTATTATTTCTCCATTTCCTACCTTTCTTAGGATGGCAAACACCTAATGTTTGAATGTTTACATTGCCATTCTGTTCATTCTTAAAATTACTATTAGTGTTATTACTATTTCTGTTATTACCCGCCTGCTCCTCATTGTCAGCAACACGCTCTACACATGCCAAATATTCAATGAAACGGTCAAGATTGTCTCTAGGGGCAGACATCTACATCTACATCCATACTCTGCAAGCCACCTGACAGTGTGTTGCGGAGGGTACCTTGAGTACCTCTATCGGTTCTCCCTTCTATTCCAGTATCTTATTGTTCGTGGAAAGAAGGATTGTCGGTATGCTTCTGTGTGGGCTCTAATCTCTCTGATTTTATCCTCATGGTTTCTTCATGAGATATACGTAGGAGGCAGCAATATACTGCTTGACTCCTGGGTGAAAGTATGTTCTCGAAACTTTAACAAAAGCCCGTATCGAGCTACTGAGCGTCTCTCCTGCAGAGTCTTCCACTGGAGTTTATCTATCATCTCCGCAACGCTTTTGTGATTACTAAATGATCCTGTAACGAAGCGCGCTGGATCTTGTCTATCTCTTCTATGAACTTATCTGGTACGGATCCCACACTGCTTAGCAGTATTCAAGCAATGGGCGAACAAGTGTACTGTAACCTACTTCCTTTGTTTTCGGATTGCATTTCCTTAGGATTCTTCCAATGAATCTCAATCTGGCATCTGCTTTACCAACGATCACCTTTATGTGATCATTCTATTTTAAATCACTCCTAATGCGTACTCCCAGATAATTTGTGGAATTAACTGCTTCCAGTTGCTGACCTGCTATATTGTAGCTAAATGATAAGGGATCTATCTTTCTATGAATTCACAGCACATTACACTTGTCTACATTGAGATTCAATTGCCATTCCCTGCACCATGTGTCAATTCGTTGCAGATCCTCCTGCATTTCAGTACAATTTTCCAATGTTACAACCTCTTGATATACCACAGCATCATCCGCAAAAAGCCTCAGTGAACTTCCGATGTCGTCCACAAGGTCATTTATGTATATTGTGAATAGCAATGGTCCTACGACACTCCCCTGCGGCACACCTGAAATCACTCTTACTTCGGAAGACTTCTCTCCATTGAGAATGACATGCTGTGTTCTGTTATCTAGGAACTCTTCAATCCAATCACAAAGTTGGTCTGATAGTCCATATGCTCTTACTTTGTTCATTAAATGACTGTGGAGAACTGTATCGAACGCCTTGCAGAAGTCAAGAAACACGGCATCTACCTGTGAACCCGTGTCTATTGCCCTCTGAGTCTTGTGGACGAATAGCGCGAGCTGGGTTTCACACAAGTGTCTTTTTCGATACCCATGCTGATTCCTACAGAGTAGATTTCTAGTCTCCAGAAAAGTCATTATACTCGAACATAATACATGTTCCAAAATTCTACAACTGATCGACGTTAGAGATATAGGTCTATAGTTCTGCACATCTGTTCGACGTACCTTCTTGAAAACGGGGATGACCTGTTATATCCCTGTTTTTTTTATATATATATATATATATATATATATATATATATATATATATATATATATATATATATATATATATATATAAAAAAAACAAAGATGAGGTGACTTACCGAACAAAAGCGCTGGCAGGTCGATAGACACACAAACAAACACAAACATACACACAAAATTCAAGCTTTCGCAACAAACTGTTGCCTCATCAGGAAAGAGGGAAGGAGAGGGGAAGACGAAAGGAAGTGGGTTTTAAGGGAGAGGGTAAGGAGTCATTCCAATCCCGGGAGCGGAAAGACTTACCTTAGGGGGAAAAAAGGACAGGTATACACTCGCACACACGCACATATCCATCCACACATACAGACACAAGCAGACATATTTAAAGACAAAGAGTTTGGGCAGAGATGTCAGTCGAGGCAGAAGTGTAGAGGCAAAGAAGTTGTTGAAAGACAGGTGAGGTATGAGTGGCGGCAACTTGAAATTAGCGGAGATTGAGGCCTGGCGGATGACGAGAAGAGAGGATATACTGAAGGGCAAGTTCCCATCTCCGGAGTTCGGATAGGTTGGTGTTGGTGGGAAGTATCCAGATAACCCGGACGGTGTAACACTGAGACAAGATGTGCTGGCTGTGCACCAAGGCATGTTTAGCCACAGGGTGATCCTCATTACCAACAAACACTGTCTGCCTGTGTCCATTCATGCGAATGGACAGTTTGTTGCTGGTCATTCCCACATAGAATGCATCACAGTGTAGGCAGGTCAGTTGGTAAATCACGTGGGTGCTTTCACACGTGGCTCTGCCTCTGATCGTGTACACCTTCCGGGTTACAGGACTGGAGTAGGTGGTGGTGGGAGGGTGCATGGGACAGGTTTTGCATCGGGGGCGGTTACAAGGATAGGAGCCAGAGGGTAGGGAAGGTGGTTTGGGGATTTCATAGGGGTGAACTAACAGGTTACGAAGGTTAGGTGGACGGCGGAAAGACACTCTTGGCGGAGTGGGGAGGATTTCATGAAGGATGGATCTCATTTCAGGGCAGGATTTGAGGAAATCGTATCCCTGCTGGAGAGCCACATTCAGAGTCTGGTCCAGTCCCGGAAAGTATCCTGTCACAAGTGGGGCACTTTTGTGGTTCTTCTGTGGGGCATTCTGGGTTTGAGGGGACGAGGAAGTGGCTCTGGTTATTTGCTTCTGTACCAGGTCGGGAGGGTAGTTGCGGGATGCGAAAGCTGTTTTCAGGTTGTTGGTGTAATGATTCAGGGATTCCGGACTGGAGCAGATTCGTTTGCCACGAAGACCTAGGCTGTAGGGAAGGGACCGTTTGATGTGGAATGGGTGGCAGCTGTCATAATGGAGGTACTGTTGCTTGTTGGTGGGTTTGATGTGGACGGACGTGTGAAGCTGGCCATTGGACAGATGGAGGTCAATGTCAAGGAAAGTGGCATGGGATTTGGAGTAGGACCAGGTGAAACTGATGGAACCAAAATTTCACCTGGTCCTACTCCAAATCCCATGCCACTTTCCTTGACGTTGACCTCCACCTGTCCAATGGCCAACTTCACACGTCCGTCCACATCAAACCCACCAACAAGCAACAGTACCTCCATTATGACAGCTGCCACCCATTCCACATCAAACGGTCCCTTCCCTACAGCCTAGGTCTTCGTGGCAAATGAATCTGCTCCAGTCCGGAATCCCTGAATCATTACACCAACAACCTGAAAACAGCTTTCGCATCCCGCAACTACCCTCCCGACCTGGTACAGAAGCAAATAACCAGAGCCACTTCCTCGTCCCCTCAAACCCAGAATGCCCCACAGAAGAACCACAAAAGTGCCCCACTTGTGACAGGATACTTTCCGGGACTGGACCAGACTCTGAATGTGGCTCTCCAGCAGGGATACGATTTCCTCAAATCCTGCCCTGAAATGAGATCCATCCTTCATGAAATCCTCCCCACTCCGCCAAGAGTGTCTTTCCGCCGTCCACCTAACCTTCGTAACCTGTTAGTTCACCCCTATGAAATCCCCAAACCACCTTCCCTACCCTCTGGCTCCTATCCTTGTAACCGCCCCCGATGCAAAACCTGTCCCATGCACCCTCCCACCACCACCTACTCCAGTCCTGTAACCCGGAAGGTGTACACGATCAGAGGCAGAGCCACGTGTGAAAGCACCCACGTGATTTACCAACTGACCTGCCTACACTGTGATGCATTCTATGTGGGAATGACCAGCAACAAACTGTCCATTCGCATGAATGGACACAGGCAGACAGTGTTTGTTGGTAATGAGGATCACCCTGTGGCTAAACATGCCTTGGTGCACAGCCAGCACATCTTGTCTCAGTGTTACACCGTCCGGGTTATCTGGATACTTCCCACCAACACCAACCTATCCAAACTCCGGAGATGGGAACTTGCCCTTCAGTATATCCTCTCTTCTCGTCATCCGCCAGGCCTCAATCTCCGCTAATTTCAAGTTGCCGCCACTCATACCTCACCTGTCTTTCAACAACTTCTTTGCCTCTACACTTCTGCCTCGACTGACATCTCTGCCCAAACTCTTTGTCTTTAAATATGTCTGCTTGTGTCTGTATGTGTGGATGGATATGTGCGTGTGTGCGAGTGTATACCTGTCCTTTTTTCCCCCTAAGGTAAGTCTTTCCGCTCCCGGGATTGGAATGACTCCTTACCCTCTCCCTTAAAACCCACTTCCTTTCGTCTTCCCCTCTCCTTCCCTCTTTCCTGATGAGGCAACAGTTTGTTGCGAAAGCTTGAATTTTGTGTGTATGTTTGTGTTTGTTTGTGTGTCTATCGACCTGCCAGCGCTTTTGTTCGGTAAGTCACCTCATCTTTGTTTTTATATATAATTTTTCCCACGTGGAATGTTTCCTTCCATTATATATATATATATATATATATATATATATATATATATATATATATATATATATATATATATATATATATATATATATATATATATATATATCTGTTATGTACTTGTTGTACACTGCCGGAGATGATATGATTCTAATTTGCCAATACCATGGCAATTTAGCTTCAAGACTTAGTATTATGATTTCAGGTTTCAGCTTTCCCATCAAATGTGACAGACGTGAAATCCAAGATCTGGCAAACTCTTTCATAGATTCCCTACCTGCATTGAATCGTTTCCCACTCCAAAATTCTCTCAACACCTCATTCTGCTTATGACTAGACCAGTATTTATTAATGAAAGCTGTCTTTAATTCCGCTAATGTGCTACACTTCAACATGACATCAGCTGATCAACCCATTGCATCAACTGCCACATTACTTCTAATAAATGAAATTTTCTTGCATTCAGACCAAATTGATGGAAACAAATCTTCAAAATCATTCCAGAAATCGAGCAGATGGATATTTTTGTCAAGATCGAACGGTAAGAACTGCCAACACCCAATAAAAGCGGCGTTTGCAGCTACAACTTGTTGTACACTACCAGTAACATAAGCTACAGAAGCTACTTTACTCTAAATTTTAGTTGTGTTAGTGCTAATCATTTCTACTTTCATTTCAGCATTACCTACTCTTTGCACAATGTGAGCAGTATCAGTCTTAATTGCTTCTACATCTGCTTACATTAATATCTTTAAATCTATCTGAGCACAGTTCAGATTCCGCCATCTATCTTTTCTGTTAACATCTGCTCCAGTTTTGCATCTTCCTTTTGGAACTCTTTGTGAACCTCGCCAACTTCGGACTTTACCTTTTTATGCAACTCAGATAACTGCTGAGCAGCCTTTTCCTTAATGTCAGCATGGTTGGAATCAATCTTATAATTAAACTGTCCAGATCTGCTTTGAGCTCAGCTTTTAAATCCTCTTTCAACTTATTGTATCCAGCCTTAAAGGTATTGTCCATTACCTCAAATCTTTTATTAAAATTAGTTTGGCTGGCCACAATCCTGTTACTTACCTCAGTTATATCAAATTTTAATCCAGCCATTATTTTAGCATTACTGGCTGTCATTTTAGCATTACTGGCTGATATTGCCTGCAATATTACATTTAAATCAATTGCCCCAGTATCTTTGGGTTGCTCATTGGCTTTTTTCTTATCACACTCAGGTGACGAAAAACTAGACTCAATACCAGAATCACCAAAACTAAATGAAACATCTGATTGATCTGTTATATCCAACTTCTCCTTTTTAAACATTACCACCTCTGATGATTGTTTCATTTTTAAATCATCAGAGAACCTACCATCCAGTAAATTAACAATCTCTGATTTCTGATGCACTACAGGAGTTTCTGTTATTGAATCATTGCCTCTTTTCACATTATTGTCAGGAGACAATGGTTCAGATTTCACTTTAACATCACTATTTTCAAGCAGATTTGCATTTGAACCATTGTCTGGATTTGCACTTTCTTCATCAGACATAGGTTCTGATTTAATTTTAACCTCAGATTCTTTTGGCGGCTCCATCACCGACAGTCTTTTAGTGAAGGTTAGTAAAAAGTTGAACTGCTTTCCACTGAACTTACTTCCTTCTGCATGATGTATGGTGATGCTGGCGCAGTGTACCACAATTACTGATGTGGCGCAGCGCGTTGAACTGTAGACGGCACCTTGACAGCTGCTGTGTGAGCGTGTGGCCCGCAACCACAGGCGCGGCTGCGGCCGCAACGGACGACTGCAGTGGGGTGAGACTGGCTTCTTGCGATGCCAGCCGCACAGCTAGATTCAGCACCAGCTTTGTCAATCCAGATACATTGTAATCCAAGGTGTCCTTAATGTGCACACGTAACACAGTTCATCACTGTTCTATTGTTCAGTTCCGTGTCGCATTTCACTCACAAATTCGAATAATTAAAATCACTTTCACTCAGTTTAACAGTGTTTTTCCTGCCCGATTAGCACCGTATGTGGTGTGGTAGGTGGAAAAATAAAGAATTATATTCTTTTTGTATTGCCCTTCTCAACACAGGCTCTCTAACTATAATGTTGGCAACCAGAAAGTGATTAGCAAAATGTGATGGCTGCAACTAAAGTTCACTGTGCCCACTCTGATGGAGAAAAAGTTATTGATTATTGAAGTTAATTATTCTGAGGATTTAGGATGATGTCTGGGATTAATAGAAAATGCAGTTTACTATAACCATTTTCGCCATATTCTGAAAATGATAAAGCATAAAATTCCAGGCAAATGATTACCCATATCAGTTACAGTACTATCAGAGCTGTTCAGAGTCTATTGCGAGGATCCTGTTATACCTAGATAACGAAACTGTTCAGTAACTGTTATCGATGAAAATGTTCAAAGTGAATGCTCGCCAAAATTTGATGTTAACACACATCAAACGCCACTCTAGTAATGGTAGAAAGTCTGTCCTGCAGGGACATGTGAAAATGTGACATATGCAAATTGAGAATAAATCACTGGACTCATTCCGTTATTAACTCTTTACCCCAATGTGAACCCATTGTTAAGTGCATATCGAGTTATGTAATACGGCATCAAAGGGTGTTCTTTGCAACTGCACAAATGCGACATGGCTTCCAACATGGAATGCACGCTGATACAAATCTAGAAGAGAAGTAGGGCCTTACTCTAGCTTGCATGCTCTTATTTATATAGCCACGGTGCAGATCGTCGAAGGTGCAGCTGGCAACATTTGCCTTACTGACTAGCCACTGGGCTAACAAACTACTTCAAGTTACTAAATAATTAATTGCTTCATTCGCTAAAGGCCAATGAAGCTCTTGATTTAATTGTGCTATCACCACACAGGTAAGTATCTATAATAAAATTCTAATGTGGCTAGGTTAAATACTTTAGGCGAGAGAATTATTTTAGTTGTACTGCACGCAATAGGTGAGCTCTGAACTTGCCATTTGGAGAGACGCTACAGCTATAGTTTTATAGCTACCTTTTTGAAACTTCTCACATCTTTGTTATTATATTGTCTCTCCATTCTACCTAAATCTAAACATCCTAGCTTTATCTAATCATTTATTTAATCTACCTTGCTTCCGAACTTTTAGGACACAAAAACAGAAAATCATGAATTTCAATCAAAATATTAGTTCGTGAGATCCAGCATGCTCTTTCCATTAAATTACAATGAAAAAGGAATCCAAATATAAATTTTGAACTTCCTAGCTCCTTCCTGTTGTGCCAGTGATTTTTACTTAAAACGTCCAAATTTCTAAAACTGTTTAAGTTACCAAACTGAAACTTAACACATTATTATTTTAGCATCACTCCTGACATGCTATCAACTTTTCAGATTATTTACTTTATTTTTAAGGTATTGCACAACATTTGTGATGTCATAGCTAGTTACAGCCGACTAGGATGGCACACAATGGAAAGCATATGAATTTTATATGGCGTGAGTAGGCTGCTTCCCTACAATGGGTTCCCCAAGGTCTTTGTACATGATGATGTTAAGCAGTGCAAATTATGATAAGATATGATACAATTTGCCAGTTACTTCAACATCCATACACAGGACCACATAGTGTGCTGTACCGAGGTGGAAACACGTTTGTCATTTCACTTCACGGGAAGCAGAAGCCAGCTTGGGTCCCGCAAGATGGAAACACAGACCGAGATCCACAACAGCTAGTGGAAAAGCAACTTCCATGAGTTATTAGGAAAGACGACCTCCTCATCTGACACCAGCAAACTGCTCTGGACCACACCCATTCAGCTACAGTGGAAGCCACAATGCAGTCTTCCTGTGGTCACTGGTGCAGGTCCCCAGCTCACCTGCAGGATTTTTACTTGTCATAGTGGGTCATTTCCCTGGCTGCAGTCTTATCAGATACTTGTTTCTCAGGTGTTAGGTTATTCCGCATGTATACTGAGATGTCCTTTTCAGTTTGTTTCGGTAGTGTAATGTTTTTGTTCCTTACTTCATCAATTGTACTTTTATACTGTTGCTTTCTCTCTCTCTCTCTCATTTTACTGTATTGATCCCTTTGTTTGGGTTCATAGAGTCTATTCATGTTTTGTCTTCTTCTTAACAATTCTCATTCCCATGGTTTTCTGCAATGGAAGGGGGGGGGGGGGGCTATATAGTAATATGCCAAAACAAATATTCCATAGAAGAAACAAAAAAAAAGGATTTTTACATGTCATAGTGGGTCATTTCCCTGGCTGCAATCTTATCAGATACTTGTTTCTCAGGTGTTAGGTTATTCTGCATGTATACTGAGATATCCTTTTCAGTTTGTTTTGGTAGTGTAATGTTTTTGTTCCTTACTTCATCAATTGTACTTTTATACTGTTGTTTTCTCTCTCCATCTCATTTTACCGTATTGATCCTTTTGTTTGGGTTCATAGAGTCTATTCATGTTTTGTCTTCTTCTTAACAATTCTCACTCCCATGGTGTTCTGCAATGGAAGGGGGAGGCTATATAGTAATATGCCAAAACAAATATTCCATAGAACAAACAAAATAATAAAAAAAAAAGGTCCCTTAAACAATCAGTTAAAAGAGAAAATGTAGGTTCTCTCTGAGCAGGGTGAAGTAATTAGGAGAGCTCTTTGTTTTACTGTAGAGGATGTATGGAATTCTGGAGAGCAAGTCAGGTAATGTGATGTGTACAAAGTAGCACTAAAGTAGTTGATGTGATAAATTGTGAGTGTCGACTGCTTGTTCCTGATTCCCAGTGGCATTTTAACTACAGTTGCTTTGAGCCTTTTATTTGGTCTCCCCTTAAATATTTTTAAGAAAATGTGCTTTCCCTTAGTACGTGTCTGTGGATCCCAGAATGTAATAAGTATTTATGTAAATTTATTTCTGCTTATTTTAAAAGTATAGTATTGCTTGTAAAAGTCCTTTAACTGTCTAAAATAATACTTTATTTTTATGTAAATCAACGTAATCATGCATGTATATATTTTACAAAAGTGAAATGACAAAGGCTGCAATTGATTTCTGAGTGTTGCTGTGCATCTACTGGTTTTCGTACCATCCCTTGCCACTTGGTGAGAAATTATTAAATGATATTTGTTCTACAATCATTAGCATTTTGCATCACAACTCTTTTTACCAGTGAGTTCAACTTCATAAATCACATGTAAGCAATGATTTTGCTTGATATCAACACAATGCATTGCATACTGGTACTCAGTGTGAGAGGGTGTTAGTACTTCACTAAGGTTGGAGTTCACTGCTGCCTTGCTCAGTAGGCTCAGAATTGTTTTAGAATTACTGATTACTAAGAGTTGCAGTTCACAGGGATGTGTACAGGCATTGGACCGAAAAGAAACTAGAACTACTTTCATGCATGTTGATGGACAACAGGGAAGGGTTATCCTGCTTGGTGTTTCTTGTGCACTGTAATTTGAATCAGTTTTCCAGCTGTCACCCATGCTAAAGTGCCATTTAGGTTGGGGAGTTTGTTCCCATGAGTTCTGTTTTACATGTTATATGATTTTTATGTAATGTGTCATATGTTTTGAAAAAAAAAATTCCTTTTCATTTCCTCATCAATATAATCCTTGTGGTGTATGTATAACAATTTTGGTAGAACTTATACTTACCTGTTTTAAACATTTTGAGATTATGTCTGTGTTCAACAGAGTAAATGCTGCTATACACGTTTTGCCTTGATTTATTAAAACGCCTTATGTATCAGTGTACATCCTTGTTTTCCTGCTAGTGGGGCCATTCTTCCTCCTCCAGTCCTGTTAACATTTATTGTAACAGTATGCTAACTGTAGACATACTTTTCCAACACAAATTGCATTTATTCACTTGCACAGACAAAGCATCAAATCATTAGTATCATATTACTGAGAACTAAGGATTAACAGATCATCTTAATGAGATAGGAGCTCATGGCTTGGCTGGGAAATTGCTTTCTATTATTGTATGAGTTCGAAGATTTTGTCTTTCTTTAAAGCTTGTATTTGTTAAACAGTGTGCAGCTGGAAATTGTTGATCACAGTGCTTTACACTAATTAAAATACACATTTTGTCACAAGCTGGAAAGAATAATTTTTTAAGATAATACGACTATATGCTTAAAATGCTAATCTGTGTATTGTACATATTGTTGAAACATATTAATTCATTTATAACATAACACTGTTGCAGAAAGTGCTTCAAAGTAAATTATTCTTACACCAGTCATACGTCTGCAATTAATGTCAAAAGAGAATTATGCATTTGCTTTATCCTTTTCTTTAAGGAAGAAAGCAAAAGACAAGTCATAAATATTTTATTGATAGCATCAATATTTGTAGCAGTAATATCACTTCAGTGTGCAATTAACAAATATTCATTTTTCCCTTTCATGAAGTCAAAAGAAATCATCGAAATCAAGACGCTGCTGTCGCAACTGCAGCAACAACAAACACGTTTGGAAGGGAAATTGGGTGTGGAGCCATCACAGTTTCCTGAAATGGTTGTGGCTGAAGAAGACTATACAAAACCTGTTGCAATAGGGCCTGGTGCTCGACCTTCTCCCTCAGAACTACAAGCTGCCATCTCCTCTCTTCAAGACAAATGTAAACTTAAAGATCATATGATAGGTGCTATGGTGGAAGAGCTGCGAGCTCGTGCCCAGAGTGGCATATGGAACGAGCTGAAAACACGAATTGCATCACCAGAATTGCCTCAGCCAGACTACACACGATCACAAGTTGTTGAGTACCTTACACCTGAAGTAAGTACCCTTTCTTAGTTGACTAAAATTTATCAAGTTATGCAATAGATGATCTCTGCTTTTTCAAAATAAGACCTTTTTTCTTGTTAGTTTCTACTCAAGAAGAGGAAGGAGTATAACTGTTTATTTGATAACAATATTATGAAAAGAACAGATTGCCACTTATCTCAAAGAGGAGTACTGAGTAGCAAACAGGCACAATGAAAAGACTGCTAAACATATGAGCTTTCAGAGAGAAAAGGCCTTAGTCAAAAATAGAAAACACACATACAATCACACATACGCAACTCACGTACATATGGCCACTGTGCCTAGCCACTGTGGTCTGAATTAGGCATTTTCATCCAGAAACTTATGTTCTGCAGTTTTTCATTGTGCCAGTCTATGACTCAGTGCCTCCTCTATTAGTGAGTAGCAGTCTATTCCTTTGGTAATACTGTTGTTGTTCCATCCTGGATTTTCCATTGTTTATATGATAAGTTAGTTAAAATTGGGAACAGACTCTCTATGTTGTAAAAAGGACATTGATATCATGGCAGAATTCTTTTTAGAGTAAACAAAAATTTAAATTGAACATTTCTCTTCTGCTAGTTAGCTATTTTTAAGTTCTATGGATTGCAATGGCAGTCTTTTGCTACAGCATGGAATAAGTCAGTTTATAATTATAGATACTGTGTCAAAGAAAAATGTGGCAATATGCTGATTATTTACATAGTTGTCTATGCAGTAATATTAAACTACTTCTCTGCCTGTCCAGTAAGTGTCCCCTGACTTGGGGTCTGGGTGACTTTTCTGAAATCTTCCCATTTCCTTAACCTTGCCAGTCATTTTCTGTCACATCTACTCCTTCCTCTTCAACCCTTCTGACAAGAGGAGGAGTTTTTGGCTCGGTAATCTTAAATTTAAATGCCCTTTTATATGTGTTCTCTTGCTGCCACTTGGTGAACAGATTTTTTTATCAACTTAATTACATCGTATTTTCAAAAATGATTATTTTCATTGATATATTTTTAGTATATTTTTGTACACTTAGTGTATAAATGGATTGCAAAGCAGTCAAAAGACTGAAAGAAGGTTCAGATCATGTAACATAAATCGCATCGAAATCACATTCTTAGAAAACTGATAAAAATAGCCAGAAAACTTGATCAGTGGTTGGTATAAAGACTGCAGCTGTTGATGAGCATAAATAAATGCTATGTAATGGTTACAAAAATATGAAAAGATCCAACATCATTTCACTATATGATCAGCAAACATTGGAACCAGTCACAATCATCACTTATCTGAGAGTATCTCTTTCACGTGTTTAAGATGTAACTACCACACAAATCTAGCCATGGCAAAGGCATGTGCTAGAATTGAGATTTATCAGAAAGTAGCTAAGGAAATGTAATTCACCTATGAAGAAAGGTTGCTTACAAAAACCTTGTTTGATTTTTCTTGAACAGTTTTATCAGTCTGGGATTGTTACTAAGTAGTATTAGTGTCAGAGATGAGGAAGATTAAAAAATGAGTTGCACACTCACTTGAAAATTTAGTTAGCATCAAAGAAATTCGAAAAAATAATACAAAATGCTACAAGAGAATCACTGAACATCATAATCATTATTTGGACTTACTCTCAGAATACTGAGAGGGACTCTTCCAATATAGGTAAAAAAAATAGTACTTTCTCCAACTTATCTTGGATAATGACCAAGTTGGAAAAATGAGATAAATTCTGGCAAACATTGGGATATTGAAAAAGGTGATTCTGAGCATTAAAGTCAAAGTTAAAATGATCAGTGTTTGCTTTTCAGTAAATCTCTTCTCCTCTCTGAATTTTTGAAACCAACAACTGTGTAATATCCAACAAAGTCTTCTCCTTTTATTTTATTTCTCTGATTATTACAGCTTTGATTTTCAACATTTTGTGTAGTAAGAGTACCTTTTTGTCATAATGATCTATTGTTTATATATCTTCTGATCCTCAATAAATTAAACGATTCCTGTATTTTTGAATTGCAACAAACTTGTACGATGTAAAAGTGAGTACAAACATCTAGTTTGATCAGTAGCTAAGCTCATACTAACAGTTTTACATTACTTTCATTCATTTGTTCTCCTTGTACATTGTTCTCTTGCATGTTCATGCCACAGTATGCCTCTGTATGACATTGGTATATCTAAGGAGCATCTGCCATGATGTAGGGATTTCTCCCGTTGAACTGCATCTGCTGCATGCTGCCCAAGGAGCAACTTTATGCCAATTTCTTAAAAAAGGAGATGCCATAAAAGTAGAAAATTATCGAGGAATCTTGCTGCTTGACATAGGTTATAAAGTCTTAACTAACCTGTCACGTAGTTGCCTGTAACCTGCTCTACAGGAGCAGAGGAGATCATAGGATCATATCAATATGGATTCATGGCAGATTGCTCAACCATAGATCACATCTTTATGCTATGACAGCTAATGGAAAAGTACTATGAATTTGATAGAGAATCACTCCTCATATTTATAGATTTCTGATAGGCCTATGACAGTATTAATCGGATGGTAGTATGGAGGATAATGCAGGAGTTAAACATCATAAGCAAATAAATCAAAGTGACTGAAGCATGTTACACAGATACAAGCTGCCAAGTATGGTTTGGAAACAAAATGTCAGAGCCTTTCGCTGTCCAACATGGTTTGAGACAAGGAGATCCTTTGTCCCCAGTGCTATTCAACATAGCATTGGAAAAGGCATGACATGAAATTGGTAATGACAGGGAGATGGATATGATTGGAACTGACACAATCTTGGCCTTTGCCGATGATGTGGTGATTATGGGAGACTCACTCAAATAGATAGTGTCTGACACCACTAGGTTCATAAAAGAGGCAAGCATTTTTGTCATTTTTCCTGTACAGTTGATGATAACTGACACAAGTTACCAATAGAGTAAAGGCATTACGGTGGGCTGTGTTCATACCTGGTTTCTTGGCGTACATTCTGATTTGAGAGTACTGTGAACCTATGCATTAGCACATTTCTTGACATATTTCCTTTCAAACATATTTGAAAAATTTACTTCAATAAAATGTAAATGAGTCGTATCATCAGAATAGCTTTTCTCTCTTCTGTTACAAAAGTTTTTACACTCCTGTTCAGAAAAAACAGAGCGCCTTGAACAACTAGAGAGTCCGTTTGCATCCACAGGACTTGTACATTAGTATGTCCTGCAGAAATGATTAGTATTTGAACGACGGTGGCTCACAGGTTTGATCAACATCGATAATCCTGGCACAACACCATCCACCAGTAAAATGTGCCTGTGGCTCTCATTATCGCAATACATCGAAGGAAATGGATCAGTGTGACTTGAGCAGATATTCAGGATGCCTTGCAGATGTATGTGCTAACCGTACTGTCAAATCAGTGAGTTTTGAAAGAGGGTGCATTATTGGTATGAGAGAATGTGATGCATTCATCTGGGAAATTGCTGCTCATGTAAGACCAAGTGTTTTGGCAATGCAACATGTGTGTGCAGAATGGCTCACAGAAGGCTGTAGAACATGACGAGATGGGTCATGTTGCCCACCCACATCACTCCCCGAGAAGATTGACAACTCATTCTAATGGAACTGCTGGACAGATCTGCGCCCTCCTTGGCTCCAGTGGAACAGTGTAATAGATCATACACTGCCAGGGGTGACAGTGCATTGCCATTTATTATGGTACAGATTACTTGTGCATTGTCCATTTTTCTGCCTACCTTTTGACGAATGTGCAGAAACATGCTAGACAGCGGTGGTGTATGGACTGGCACCAGATAGGAGTTTTCGAATGAATTCAGGTTCTGTTTGTTTGAAAACTATGGTCGCATTTTGCTTCACCACAGACAGGGAGAGCGGCATCACAGTGATAGCATTCACACAAGGTATGCAGTGCCAACTCAAGGCCTTATGGCATGAGTACAACCACAAATCACAGTTGGTGCTTGTACAGGGTACTGTGAACAGTGTGGCCTAGGTGAATGACATCCTCTGACCCACAGGCATACCTTTTTTGCACAACACTCTAGATGCCATTTTTCAGCAAGTCAGTGCGTGACTGCATGTTGCTAAATGTGATAGGATGTCAGCCTTTTGCCTGGCCTGACAGATCACCAGACTTGTCGCCAATTGAAATAGTATGGGTGATGGCGAAATGACAGGTGCAGTGCTGTGATCCAATGCTGACCATAAAACATGAACTTTGAAACCAGGTGACTGTAGCATGGATGTTTATACCATAGGACATCATTCACACCCTATATGTGTCAATGCCAGCATGCGTGGAACATTTTAGAGACAATGGCGGACCCTTTGGCTACTAGTCAGCAGGATACATGCTGAACTAAGGTGACTGAAATGCTAATCATTTGTGTAGGACATACTAATGTGTATGTCCTGTGAATATGAATGTCCTACCTTTAGTCATTTAAGTCATTCTGTGTTTTCTGAACGTGAGTGTATTGGAACGCTTAAGAGAAGTAGAAGAAACTCTGCCATTAATATCCAATGGGTAGACTGAGTAATAAAAGCAGATGGCACCAGAAAGTAAAAAATGAACTTTCTGTATCATTTTACAGTCCTAGACACTCTGAGATCGTGGCATGTCATAGAGAGCTATTTACCTATACTCAAGATTTAATCAATAAATTGCAATTTCTTGTTTTCATCATTTCTCCTTTCTGATTTTCCATCTCAGATATATCTTTGATGCTGCAGATGTCAATGTCCATGATTATCTTGCATTTCTTAGCTTGATTGTCATGCCGTGCAGTATATCCATATTTTCCATCTCAAGTGTTTCTGTAATGCTACAGACAGTCAAAATCACTGGTTTTCTTGTGTTGCTCTTGACAGATATTTTCTTGCAATATCTAGATTTTCTTTTTTTACTAGGCTTTCTGTCAATCTTTTTCATCTTAATCCTATCTGTGATGCTGTAGGTATTCAACATGCATGCTTCTCTTATGTTGTGCAGCTTTACTCACAAGAGGCATATCAGTTGACATAAAAGGTTATCTTTTGGATTTGGTTTCTTCTGTAGTTTTGATATGATGCATTCTTTCATACATATCCTACCAAATTTTATGGTTCTGTGGTTGTGAAATCAGAAAATTATGTCAGCTCTTGAATACCAGTTGTTAACCTTAAAAAATACTTCATTTCAATGAAAAAATTGTGTAACAGAAAATATCAAAATGTCCTTTTTCACTTAAGAGTGTTTACCGAAAATAAAATTCGGTATGGCATTGCTCACAAACTTGTCGTAGTTTTGAATGATCTGTCCCCTCCAGTACTGGTAGAGTTGACAGAGATGTGAAGCATTCTCAATAATAACGTAACAGACAGTTGGACCATACTTTCATAGAAAATTGAAAGTTCAAAAGCACATCTCTGAGCCAACATAACTTTTGGCTTCAACTATGAGAAGAAAACAATTTGTGAAACAATAAAGTTTGTCAAATCCTGTATCTCTCTGCTTGTGCAACCAAGAATTTGCTGAGTCCTGCATATTTGCCTTGATGTCTGAGTGTAATTGATTGGTTTAATTTACTATAAACATCAATAAGTCAAATATCACCAAATATGACAACTACCTACATGATATTTTCATATGGAAGTTACATCATAAAATACTTCTGAAAATTGGTAAATATGTTTTGTCAATAAAATATGTTGCCGAAGCATGCTCAATTCCCAAGGATTTTAGCATCTATTTTAGACTCTGAAGAACTCGTAAACTGCTGGCACAGAAGGAGGAATAGTGTGATGTGCTGTGCATGCTGAAGTGTATGGTCCAAGATTGTTACTTTGAGATTCTGTAGAAGATTCACTACAATTTATGATTTGATACAAAAGATCAGTTTTAACTGTCATTCCAACTGCTTCTAGGATTTCTTTCTCTTTGTAAATGTAATGATATGTCATTTTCTTCACAGTGCTGCAATGTTGTGTAGAACAGAATAATGAGAAAACAGTATCCGTAATATTGCAACTAAACAACCTTAACTGATGAGTGTTAAGACAACCACAGCACCTGTGGGAAAATACAATGCTGCATCTAAATGCATTCATGGTAGTGAAAGAGTTGAGTGCATGTGTGGTTTTGAAAATAATCATACTCTTCAATATGCACTGACAGTAACTCCAGTGTTAGTTGTAGAAATGGATGCAGTTTAATTTGGGGGAGAGAAAAAAAAAAAAACAGAGAATTACAGAAATAAAAAAGATATTCAATAGCTAACGCAGTGGATTCTGATGTACAGAAAAATTCTACATAACAATTTGTAATGCAGTGTGTATATCATTACAAATGTGTGTTCATAAAATTTCTTAATGTGTTAATTTCAAGTCAATGCAATTAAATTTACTAAACATGTTGTTTATTCTGTTTAATAGGCACAGTTTCCACAACTCACTCCTGGGCCTACTGGTCCATGTTCATGCTCTGGGGATTCCAAGCCCACATCAATGGCTTTGTCTCTTCCTCCTGCAAAAGAAGAACGTGCATGTGTAGCCACAGCACCATTATCTCTACAAGTACCTATTACAACATGTACTTGCCCAGGTGATTTCAAGATTGTGCGAAAAATAGGAGCTGACAGCTTGCTGCTTGGGTGGCAAGTCCCATCAACTTCTGCAAATCTTTCAGGCTATGATGTAAGTTTTATTATGTTGCAAATAGCAAAATCAAGAGATGTATTATTTTGTGCCTTACCTTCACTATATGATATTGAGTTCAGTTATTTAGAACCCAATGTTTGAAGAGGAATACTGCTGGAACAGAAATAAAAGGAAGGAAGGTTGTATTTTAATGTTTCATTGGCATTGGAAATGGAGTACTACTTCAGTTTGGCAGGGGAAAAGGAAGGAACCGACCATGGTCTTATTAAATGAATCATCTGGTTTTTCACCTTAAATAGCTTTTAGATATCAGATTAAACCTAAATTTTCATAGCTGCATGGTGTTTGAAATCAATTCATTGCAAATTTTATCTGAGTGCATGAACAGCAGTGTTGTATTGATTGGGGGGAATTGGGGAGGTGGAGGGGAGAGTGTCACATAAAGAAACTGGGAAAGACAGTTTGATTTCTCAGTTTCACATTGACTCAGACACACTAGTGTTACATGTGATCATTAGTTAAATAAAAAAGTCAGTTCTGGTATCTTGCTCACATTAAGTAATTGTAAGTTTTTTTTGACAACAGTTGCCCTTGAATTAACAGTGTTTCCACATGGAAACAAAGATGATACAAAATTTTGTGATATTTTATGAAGACTTCCTATTTTGTGTTATGAAATTAAAAATTGGTAACTGTACATGATTTATTCAATCATTAATCAAACAAAATTTTCAATTTACTTATGGTGTGTTCTTTCTGCCATATAGTTCTTGAATATGACCCTTCCAGATTTCAAGAGTTTTACAACTGTTTGTAAAATATACTCCATTGAAGTCTTTGGTTACAAACAAGTAGCTAATCAGATTGTTATATTCATCATTCATTCCAGATTATTTAAACAGTGGAAAATCTGGGATGGAATAACAGCAATGTGGGTTTGAATGGATTCCTACCCACCACACAGAGGAGGCATTGAGTGTCAGAGAGACACATTTAAAAGTAGATTAAGCTATTGAACAAAGTCCTTCATTAGATTTAGAAAAACCTGCATACATTCATAAACAAACAACTCACTCAAACACACACACACACGCACACACACACACACACACACACACACACACACACACAGACACACACACACACACATGGCAGCCACTGCCATCTCCAGGCATTGAGGCACCCATGCCTCCTCCATACCCTCATTACACATCCCAACAGAGATCGCTATTTCCTGCAGTTGGACCTCACTGCCCTGAGCTTTGATAAATAATCCTGTAGATAAACAACAAAATAGAAAAAAAATAGGGATAGACAAATCATGGTCTCTTCCCAAGCTGGAAAACATAAAGTGTGTTGGTTTGCTGCTAAATGACCCAGTTAAAACAGCAACAGATGCCAGGGCCAAAGATGTGTTTCACTCATATTATGTAAAAGCTAAAAGAATCTACAGGAAGAAGTAGAGCAGCCAAGACGGTATGTAATGTTAAGTTCATATCTGAAGATCTCAACCCATCCAAAGCGGACTGGGAACTGGTTAACCCCCTTTGCCCCAATAAAGTCTTGGAGCCCTGATGATTTTAACAAACAGTTTATTAATGTTATTGAGAATAATGTAGCTCAAATGCCAGATTTAGAAATTGATATTATAGGCAGAAGCAATTGTTGTACCTTGACCAGGTGGAGGAAAGTGCTTCCAGAGGACAAAGTAAAAATTGCAAAAAGTAGTAAACACTCTGCTAGCACAGATATATATGGCATGTCAGGTGCTGTTCTGAAGGATACTGTATCTGGTATTGCTGAACCTTTGGCTGCTGTCATTAACCAATGCCTTGAGGTGGGTACTTTTCCAGACTTCTTAAAATTGGGAAAGACAGGACCAGTGTGATTCCAACAGTCCATCAATTCTAGGTCAGCTTCTATAACACCTATACTAGCAAAAGTGATTGAAACTGTAATAAAAGAACTGCATGGTATTAATTCTTTGTGATCTAGGCAAGGAATTTGATTACATCTGTCATAAGATATTGTCAGAAAAATAAATCTTATAATGTAAAGGGTGTCTTTTTGAGACTCTGTCATCTTGCCTATGAGACAGGTAGCAGAGTGTTTGTATCAAGGGAGTGATGTCTCATGAAATGGCACTCGAACATGGGATACCATAGGGCTCTGTATTCGGCTCTCTGCGCTTTTTAATATTTGTCAACAACTTAAGTTGTGATGGTCATACCCTGCTCTTTGCAGACGATACAACATTAATGACTAAGGTTATAAATTCAGCTGAGGCACTAAAGGATGCTGAAATTTTCTCTGAAGTAGACAAAAAGTGGTCCAAAGCAAATAAACTGGAATTAAATGAAGATATAACCCAGAAAATATTATGCTGCCTTGGTGACTGTGAATCCATAGCAAACGTTGATAGTGTCAAGCTCCTGGGAATCACAGCTGATAGTAAAATGTAATTGGATAGATAAAAAAAATTACTCACTAAATAGCAGCAGGAGAACACACATATAAAAAAAT
The DNA here is from genome assembly GCF_021461395.2 of Schistocerca americana. Lineage (NCBI taxonomy): Eukaryota > Metazoa > Arthropoda > Insecta > Orthoptera > Acrididae > Schistocerca > Schistocerca americana. Next base: position 586,246,580 of record NC_060122.1, on the reverse strand, counting down.
GTTTCACTTATGCAAGCTTTCAGAGCCAATGTCTGCTTCTTCTTGCAGAATGGTTGAAGGGGAAGGAAGATGGGTGAAGGGAAAGGAACTGAAGAGGTTTGGGAAAAGGGGTAGAGTTGCAAAAGTTGCCCAGAACCCTGGATCAGGGGAAACTTAATGGATAGGATGAGAAGGAAAGACCAATTGACAATTGGCGAAAGACAATTGATAATAAGCTGATGTGGAGTGAACACACTGCACATGTATGTTCTAAGCTCTCAAGGGCAATTTACCTCCTCAAGAAGCTCAGATATGTGATAACAGATCAGTACTTAATCACAATGTGTGATACACTGTTTCACGGCCACATCACATATAGACTGCTGCTGTGGGGACACTCTGCTGAAAGTAAAAACATATAGTTCCTACAAAAGAAGCTTGTAAGAACAATATCTTCCACTAAAAATTTTGACCATTGTAGACCCATTTTCAAGCAGTTAAAAATAATGATAACATTTAGCCAGTATGTTCACAATTCTCTTGGCTATATAAAAGAAAATCAAGGATCCTTCCACAAGAGACTGGAGATTCATAACTACAACACACAAAATAAGGTCGACATTGATATTCTAACCTCTTGCTAAGTAAGACACTGGACAGTTTTCCCACAGCAGCGCTTGATGTTCGACTACCCACTACCAGGTGTTTGAATATTTCCACTGAGGATGTTCAGAGTTAGACTGTTGTGTGTGCTCAAACAACAGACACTATAGTCTGTAAATGAATTTTTCTCTATAAGTGGAACTGTAGAGTGATCTTCATGATACCATCACATGTGAAGCCACAAACTGGAAACATTAAACATCTGTAAATGGTTGTTTATAACCATTGTTTATAACTTCAGTGTTGTGTAATGCTTCTTGTCTGTTATCTTAGTTTTAGTAGTGGTTTTCATATATAATCAGTAAGATGTGACACAGTCTGTGTGGCCATGGCCAGTGAATGATTTTGACTTAGTAATAATAATAGTGATACATTGATATTTGATTCATTCAGTCAATTTAAATTACATGTCCTATTTTTAACAATTTTTCTAAAAATTTTTTCTGATTTTCAGACATTTTTATCAATGTACATTATACTTCTGAAAAAATATGGCATTAAAAATGTAAAGATTTAACAGTGGAGTACACAGCTATTATTAATAAACAGCTTTATTTGTTGGCAGAAGTTGGAAACCATTGAGTGAAATATATTTGCCTGGAGGACTGCATCTTCTTCAATCTCTTTTCATTATTTGGATTTCTTCACATATAGGTTCTTTAAAGTTTCAGTGCCTTGAGTCCCTTCTTTCAGTTATTAATATTCCTCCTTTAGGAACTTACTGAACTTTTGTCACCTCCTTCAGATTTAGTTCAGTCATCCATTGATAGAACTGGGGCTTTGCTTTAATACAGTAGGAGAGTCTGCCCGGCCAGGATCCAGTTTCTGCCAACTAAGGACTATGAAGGGAATGTGAACAAGTTGCAGAAATAGTGACTGTGGTTGAGGCGGAGAAGAGCCATTTTTTTATTACTTAATCCTGTGGCAACCACTTTCATACTTCATTGGTACCATCCTATCTTGCTATGTAAGTTCAATGACATGTTTTCTGTTCTCTAGATACAAGCTTGATCACACATATTTTGGTCCCTTAATGCTTAAACATTTCAGTTTACTCAACCAGATGCTGTGATCAGTAGCCTCAAAAGCTTATCTACAAGTGTTCCACGCAATGGCAATTGTCACCCTCTGTGATTAAGCCTACATTAAAAAACACAAGTTGCAGTCAATGGATCTGCTTTTATTGAAGTCCTCTTGGTTTCCTGAAAAGGTATAGAGGAATGAGTATTATTTGACTCAAGCAGAATATTTGTTAAAAAGATCAGTTTTGTGTTACATACTCTTTTTTACAGTTAAATGTTGCATTAATAGTTTTGTACATGAATTTTGGCTTTATCAGCACTGCAGTTCGGGTTGGTGTCCTTCCTACTACAGCTGGGCAAATATTCTTGATTTCTATATCAGAGTGCCATATTTCTGTAAGATAATGAGTTTCACATTTGTTGTAATGTGATTTTCTTTAATGTTTGCTTCATAAGTACCCACAGACTGTCTACTGTGCTATTCACAGCCTATGATAACGTTTTTACACAATTTTCAGCCAAGAATTGTGTGATTGACTTGGTGCTATGATACGAGGTTCCATTGTGCATGAAAAAAATCATCACCAGGAAACCATCACTCCAACGGAGGCAGGACATCTTTTCCAGAACTTTCTTGTAATGCTGTTGATCCGTTGTACCAACTACACCAAGTGATGCCATTTTCCTTGACTTCCGGAAGGCATTCGATACAGTTCCGCACTGTCGCCTGATAAACAAAGTAAGAATCTACGGAATATCAGACCAGCTGTGTGGCTGGATTGAAGAGTTTTTAGCAAACAGAACACAGCATGTTGTTGTCAATGGAGAGACGTCTACAGACGTTAAAATAACCTCTGGCATGCCACACTGGAGTGTTATGGGACCAATGCTTTTCACAATATATATATATAAATGACCTAATAGATATATCTAAAAAGAAAGATGATGAAACTTACCAAACAAAAGCGCTGGCAGGTCGATAGACACACAAACAAACACAAACATACACACAAAATTCTAGCTTTCGCAACCAATGGTTGCCTCGTCAGGAAAGAGGGAAGGAGAAGGAAAGACAAAAGGATATGGGTTTTAAGGGAGAGGGTAAGGAGTCATTCCAATCCCGGGAGCGGAAAGACTTACCTTAGGGGGAAAAAAGGACAGGTATACACTCGCACACACACACATATCCATCCACACATACACAGACACAAGCAGACATTTGTAAAGGCAAAGAGTTTGGGCAGAGATGTCAGTCGGGGCAGATGTACAGAGGCAAAGATGAAGTTGAAAGACAGGTGAGGTATGAGCGGCGGCAAATTGAAATTAGAAATTAGCGGAGATTGAGGCCTGGCGGATAGCGAGAAGAAAGGATATGCTGAAGGGCAAGTTCCCATCTCCGGAGTTCTGACAGGTTGGTGTTAGTGGGAAGTATCCAGATAACCCGGACGGTGTAACACTGTGCCAAGATGTGCTGGCCGTGCACCAAGGCATGTTTAGCCACAGGGTGATCCTCATTACCAACAAACACTGTCTGCCTGTGTCCATTCATGCGAATGGACAGTTTGTTGCTGGTCATTCCCACATAGAACGCTTCACAGTGTAGGCAGGTCAGTTGGTAAATCACGTGGGTGCTTTCACACGTGGCTCTGCCTTTGATCGTGTACACCTTCCGGGTTACAGGACTGGAATAGGTGGTGGTGGGAGGGTGCATGGGACAGGTTTTACACCGGGGGCGGTTACAGGGGTAGGAGCCAGAGGGTAGGGAAGGTGGTTTGGGGATTTCATAGGGATGAACTAAGAGGTTGCGAAGGTTAGGTGGACGGCGGAAAGACACTCTTGGTGGAGTGGGGAGGATTTCATGAAGGATGGATCTCATTTCAGGGCAGGATTTGAGGAAGTCGTATCCCTGCTGGAGAGCCACATTCAGAATCTGATCCAGTCCCGGAAAGTATCCCGTCACAAGTGGGGCACTTTTGGGGTTCTTCTGTGGAAGGTTCCGGGTTTGAGGAGATGAGGATGTGGCTCTGGTTATTTGCTTCTGTACCAGGTCGGGAGGGTAAGAAGTTCCATGCACCTTTTCACGGACGATGCTGTAGTATACAGAAAAGTTGCAGCATTAGAAAATTGCATCAAAATGCAGGAAGATCTGCAGCGGATAGGCACTTGGTGCAGGGAGTGGCAACTGACCTTTAACATAGACAAATGTAATGTATTGCAAATACATAGAAAGAAGGATCCTTTATTGTGTGATTACATGATAGTGGAACAAACACTGGTAGCAGTTACTTCTGTAAAATTTCTGGGAGTATGCGTACCGAACGATTTTAAGTGGAATGATCATATAAAATTAATTGTTGGTAAGACGGGTGCCAGGTTGAGATTCATTGGGAGAGTCCTTAGAAAATGTAGTCCATCAACAAAGGAGGTGGCTTACAAAACACTTGTTTGACCTGTACTTGAGTATTGCTCATCAGTGTGGGATCCATACCAGGTCGGGTTGACAGAGGAGATAGAGAAGATCCAAAGAACAGTAGCACGTTTCGTCACAGGGTTATATGGTAAGCGTGACAGCATTACGGAGATGTTTAGCAAACTCAAGTGGCAGACTCTGCAAGAGAGGCGCTCTGTATCGTGGTGTAGCTTGCTGTCCAGGTTTCGAGAGGGTGCGTTTCTGGATGAGGTATTGAATATATTGCTTCCCCCTACTTATACCTCCTGAGGAGGTCACAAATGTAAAATTAGAGAGATTCGAGTGCACATGGAGGCTTTCCAGTAGTCGTTCTTCCCGCGAACCATACGCGATTGTAACAGGAAAGGGAAGTAATGACAGTGACATATAAAGTGCCCTCCGCCATATACTGTTGGGTGGCTTGCGGAGTATAAATGTAGATGTAGATGTGCAGAAACAGTGCCCCAAACAACACCAGAAGTTGAGTGCTTCAAAGATTGAGTCATAACATGAAGAAAGATACTCTTGATCCATTACTTTCCCCACAAGCTGTCTGCAAGTGACAACTGAAGATAAAAAATATTTTCCAGACTGAAATACGGATATAAATATAATTACTAAGGACTGTAAGTTTCAAAACTCAGATTTACGTCCAGACATGACAGTATTTCATCAAAATGTACAATTGCTATGCAAAAAACTAAACGAATTTCATATTTTGTTAGAAAATGACATGAAAAACACTTCTGTATTATGTTTTACTGAAAATTGGCTTGACAAAGAGAAATTTCATATGTTATCCCTTCCAAATTTTGTATTGGGTAGATATTTTTGTAGGAAATTGTGTACACATTGTGGGAGTTGCATTTATGTTAAGAATGGTATAAATTTTAAACAGATACCTTACTCAGAAAAATTATCCATAGAGAAAGTTATTGAGGTAACTGGAACTGCAATCACTAATGAAAAAATAGATGTAATTTGCCCATACAGGGCACCATCTGGTGATATTAACATCTTGTTAAAGACCATTGAAAATATTTTACACAAGACTACATACAGAAATAGAAAAGTAGTTATATACGGTGATTTCAATATTCACTTTGCGAGTGAGTCCAAGCAAAAATCTGTTTTGCCGAACCTCTTAGCTTCTTTCAATTCAAAGGCTGCTATAAAAACACCAACACATCCGAAAACCTTGGCCACAAACCTTAATCAAATATTTATAAATGTATCTTTGAAATATTCAACATAATCCTTCAATAAAAGTTTTGGGGACCACACAGCCCAAGATATTAATGTAAGAGTAGAAAAACAGTTTGGTTCAACCTAATGCCTAACAACTGCATCTATGAAGTATAATGACCAGAACATACAACATTTCCTTCACTGTCTGAGTAAAAAAACTTGGGAGGATATCTATGAATGTAAAAACACAAATGATAATTTCAACAAATTCTTAAACAGATTTAGCTGTTATTTTGAACTTTGCCTTCCACTTCATAAAAATACAGTCACAAAAAGGGATTTGAAAATAAAATGGATCACAACAGGGATGTAAATGTCAGTGAAGAAAATAAGACTACTTCATGAAATATCTAGATAGCACACCACACTTCCAGAATTTGGTACCTTTTTTAAGAATTATGAAAAGATTTTAACTAAAGTTCTAAAAGAAGCAAAAAGAATGGATGCAAAAAGAATGGCAATGAGTTCCTTCATAACAAATGCACCAAATGAAATTAAAGCCAGGGTACATTTGAAACAGTGGAAATACCAGGATGGAATGCAACAATATTATGGAAAGGATAGTTGCTACTCACCATATAGCAGAGATGCTGAGTTGTAGATAGGCACAACAAAAAGACTGTCACACAATAAGCTTTCAGCCAACGAGGCTGCCCACCAAACCTACACAATATCCTCATCCGTCTCTACACTATCTCTGCTCCCAATCCTTTGCCTCATGGCTCAGATCCCTGTAATAGATCTAGTTGCAAGACCTGTCCCATACATCCTCCCACCATCACCTAATTCAGTCTGGTCACAAGTATCACCTATCCCATCAATGGCCGGGCTACCTGTGAAACCAGTCATGTGATCTACAAGCTAAGCTGCAACCACCGGGCTGCATTATATGTGGGCATGTCAACCAACAAGCTGTCTGTCCACTTGAATGGCCACCAACAAACAGTGGCCAAAAAACAGCTGTTGCTGAGCATATGGCCCAACATGACATTCTTAATTTCAGTTACTGATTCACAGCCTGTGCCATCTGGAAACTTCCCACGAACATCAGCTTTTATGAATTGAACAGGTGGGAACTCTCCCTGCAATATATCCTACATTCCCATAACCCTCCTGGCCTCAACCTTTATTAGACAATCTCTTTACCCATGTAGCACCTTCCCTGTTCCCATTCCAGCACTACACAGCCCTCTGTTCCACATAGTCTGGCTTCAGCTGCCAGAGACTGATATATATATATATATATATATATATATATATATATATATATATATATATATATATATATATATATATATATATATATATGTCTGCTTGTATCTGTATATGTGTGGATGGATATGTGTGTGTGTGCGAGTGTATACCCGTCCTTTTTTCCCCCCTAAGGTAAGTCTTTCCGCTCCCGGGATTGGAATGACTCCTTACCCTCTCCCGTAAAACCCACATCCTTTCGTCTTTCCCTCTCCTTCCCTCTTTCCTGATGAGGCAACAGTTTGTTGCGAAAGCTTGAATTTTGTGTGTATGTTTGTGTTTGTTTGTATGTCTGTCGACCTGCCAGCACTTTAATTTGGTAAGTCACATCATCTTTGTTTTTTGATATATTTTTCCTACGTGAATTGTTTCCCTCTATTATATATATATATGAGAGGGAAAAATTCCATGTGGGAAAAATATATATAAAAAAACAAAGATGCCGTGACTTACCAAACAGGAAAGTGCTGGTAGATAGACACAATAAAAAACACACAAACAAACACAGAAATTTCAAGCTTTCACAACCCAAGGTTTCTTCATCAGGAAGGAAGGAAGGAGAGGGAAAGACGAAAGGATGTGGGTTTTAAGGGAGAGGGTAAGGAGTCATTCCAATCCCGGGAGCGGAAAGACTTACCTTTGGGGGAAAAAAGGACAGGTATACACTCGCACACACACACATATCCATCCACACATACACAGACACAAGCAGACATATGTAAATGCAAAGAGGTTGGGCAGAGATGTCAGTCGAGGCAGAAGTACAGAGGCAAAGATGTTGTTGAATGACAGGTGAGGTACGAGCGGCAGCAACTTGTAATTAGCGGAGGTTGAGGCCTGGTGGGTAACGGGAAGAGAGAATATATTAAAGGGCAAGTTCCCATCTTCGGAGTTCTGATAGGTTGGTGTCAGCGGGAAGTATCCAGATAGCCCGGACGGTGTAACACTGTGCCAAGATGTGCTGGCCGTGCACCAAGGTATGTTTAGCCACAGGGTGATCCTCATTAGCAACAAACACTGTCTGCCTGTGGCAGTTCATGCAAATGGACAGTATGAAGGCTAAACATGCCTTGGTGCACGGCTAGCACATCTTCGCACAGTGTTACACCATCCGGGTTATCTGGATACTTCCCACTGACACCAACCTATCAGAACTATGGACATGGGAACTTGTCCTTCAATATATTCTCTCTTCCCGTTACCCATCAGGCCTCAACCTCCACTAATTTCAAGTTGCTGCCACTCGTACCTCACCTGTCATTCAACAACATCTTTACCTCTGTACTTCCGCCTCGACTGACATCTCTGTCCAACTTCTTTGTATTTACATATGTCTGCCTGTGTCTGTGTATGTGTGGATGGATATGTGTTTGTGTGCGCGAGTATATACCTGTCCTTTTTTTCCCTTTTCCTCTTGTTTTGCCTCTGCATAAGAGGATTTCGAACTGAGTCAGACCTGTGTCTTTTACCCGTTCTCCTTGTTCGCTGTCCGTCTTCATCCCTTCACCGCATGTGTTCCTGTTTCTATGCATTTGGGCACTGATGACCATGCTGTTTAGTGCCCGAAAACCTCAAACCACACACACACACACTCCGCTCCCGGGATTGGAATGACTCCTTACCCTCCCCCTAACCCACATCCTTTCATCTTTCCCTCTCCTTCCCTCCTTCCTGATGAAGCAACCTTGGGTTGCGAAAGCTTGAAATTTGTGTGTGTGTTTTTTGTTGTCTCTATCAACATGCCAACACTTTCTTGTTTGGTAAGTTAAATCATCTTTGTTTTTATATATATATTTCCCATGTGGAATGTTTCCCTCTCTGTGTGTGTGTGTGTGTGTGTGTGTGTGTGTGTGTGTGCGTGTGTGCGTGTGTGTGTGTTTGTTTGGCTGAAAGCTTATTATGCGACAGTTGTTTTGTGGTGTCTGTCTGCAACTCAGCATCTCCATTTTATGGTGAGTAGCAACTACCCTTTTCATAATATTGCTGTTTATTTGTTATAAATTTTAAAAGTCTTGATCACAATATAACAACCAGATGATAACTGGTTTCAGTTGACTTGCAACCATTCTCAGATCTATGGAAACAAACAGAAATATTGCTTTCAGCTAATGTGAAAACCTCCTAACAATATTTTAAAAAAATCAATTTTTAAAAGAAGTATTAAAGCATAAAGGTATGCCAAGAAATGTAATTTCTATGTTTTTAAAACTGGTAAGGGCACCGCTTCAATTCATTATTAAAATTGTTGTTAATCACCAAAGGTTGTCCACCATGGCTGAGGCACAGCCTTTCTGCAGGTCAGCGTGGCAGAGCCAATGTTGAAATATAAGCACAGTGGGCCATGGGGAAGATGGCAAGTCTTTGTTGGTAGTCTTCCACATGGAACATATTCAAGATTTGGACTTTCCTGTCTGTTGTTCTTGTCATCTTCAGTCGGAAGACTTGTTTGATTCATCTCTCCATGCTACTCTATCATATACGAGCCTCTTCATATCCAAATAAGTACTGCAACCTACATCCCACTGAATCTGCTTACTGTATTCATCTGTTGGTAACCCTCTACAATTTTTACCTCCTCCCCACCCCCTTCCTCCCCACATTTCCCTCCAAAGCTAAATTGGTGATCCTTTAACATCTCAGAATGTGTTGTATCAATTGATCCCTTCTTTTGTCTCCCCAATGGTGGTTCATATCCCCTCTTTAGTGACATGATTGACCCATCTAATCTTCAACATCCTTCTGTAGCACCACATTTCAAAAGCTTCTATTCCTTTTTTGTCTAACCTGCTTATGAGCTATGTTTCGCTTCCATATATGGCTACACTCCAGACAAATACCTCCAGAAAAGACTTCCTAACAGCTACATCTGTATTCGATGTTGTCAAATTCACTTCTTCAGAAATGCTCTTCTTGTCATTGCCACTCTACATTTTATGTACTCTACTTCAGTTATCATCAGTTATTTTGCTGCCCATGTAGCAAAACTCATCTACTCCTTTAAGTGTTTGGTTTACTAATTTAATTCCCTTAGCATCACCTGATTTAATTCAGCTACATTCCATTATCCTAATTTTACTTTTGTTGATGATGTTTGTCTTATATCCTACTTCCAAGACACTGTCCATTCTGTTCAATTGCTCTTCCAAGTCCTTTCCTTTCTCTGACAGAATTACAATGTCATTGGCAAACTTTAAAAGTTTTTATTTCTTCTCCCTGAACCTTAATTCCTACTCCAAATTTTTCTTTGGTTTCCTTTACTAATTGTTCAATGTTCAGACTAAATAACATTGAGGATAGACCCCTATCTCAGTCTCTTCTCAACCAAGCCTTCCCTTTCATGCCCTTCAGTTCTTATAACTACTGTCTGGTTTCTGTGCAAGTTATAAATTGTGTTTTGCTCACTGTATTTTACCCATGCTACCTTCAAAATTTCAAGGAGAGAGTATTCCAGCCAACATTGTCAAAGGCTGTCTCTAAGTCTACAAATACTAAAAATATACATTTGCTTTTTCTTACCATATCCTCTAAGATAAGTCACAGGGCCAGTATTGCCTTGTGTGTCTCTACATTTCTCCAGAATCCAAACTGATCTTCACATAGGTCAGCTTCTATCAGTCTTTCCATTTTTCTGTAAATAATTTGTTTTAGTGTTTTGCAACCATGACTTATTAGACTGACAGTTCACTAAGCAACTGTTTTCTTTGGAATTGGAACTGCTACATTATTCTGGAAGTCAGTTGGCATTTCACCAGTTTCATGCATTTTGGATGCCAGATGGAAGAGTTCTGTCATGGATGGCTCTCCCAAGGCTATCAGTTGTTCTGAAGGAATATCGTCTGCCCTCAGGGCCTTTTTTTGATTTAGATCTTTCAGAGAGCTGTCAAATTCTTCTTGCAGTATCATATCTCTCCTTTCATCTTCATCTACATCCACTTTCCTTTGTAACAATGCTGCCTTGAAGTTCATCACACTTTTACAGATCCTCTATATACTTCTTCCAACTTTCAGCTTCCCCTTCTTTGCTTAGGACTGGTTTGCCATCTCAGCTCTTGATATTCATACAACTGTTTCTATTTTCCCCCAAAGGCCTCTTAGTTTTCCTGCAAGTGATATCTATCTCTCCCCTAGTGAAATAGGCTTCTAAATTCTAACACCTGTTCACTAGCCATCCCTGCTTAGCTATTCTGCACTTACTGTCAATCTCATATTTTACATTTTCGTGTTCCCTTTCACTTGCTTAATTTGCAGCATTTTTAAATTTTCTCCTTTCATTAATTAAATTCATTATCTCTTGTGTTATGCAAGGTTTCTACCTGGCCTTGTCTTTTTACCTGTTTCATCATCTGCTGCCCCTCACTATTTCATCTCTCAGTGCTACCTGTTCATCTGCTCCTGTATTCCTTTCCCCTATTCTACCCAACTGTTGTCTAATGCTCCCTCTGAAACTCTCAAAAACCTCTGGTTCTTTCAGCTTATCTGGGTTCTGTCTTCTTAATTTCCTACCTAATCAATAAATAGTGGTCAGAGACCTGAGTTTCTCCTGGCGTATACAACTTTCAAATAACTTCCGGGAATTCAGCCAGGTAACACTTTCAGCGACCGCCGATATTTCGGCGGGAGAACACCCCGCCATTTTCAAGGCAAACTGCAACGGACAGGCGGCGTACATGCAAATTTAATACCTCGGTTCTCAGTCCAAGCAGGAAAGATAACACACACACACTGAACACTAGTGCCACCAAAGATGGCCAAAGTCAGAGCTATCGATAGTGAGACTAGTGACCAGTATTACGAGCAGACAGATGGAGTTGCGATGGGTAGTCCGTTGTCTCCTGTGATCGCAAATTTGTTTATGGAAGACTTCGAGGAACGTGCATTGGAGTCGGCGCCTTTAAAACCCGCCTGTTTCTATAGATACGTTGACGATACCTTCGTTGTTTGGCCTCACGGTAGGGAGAATTTGAACGTCTTTCTAGAACATCTGAACTCGATCCACCCGAACATTCGTTTTACGATGGAGGTGGAAAAGGATGGTTGCCTTCCCTTTCTCGACGTGTTGGTTAGGAGGAAGGATGATGGATCATTGGGACATGCAGTCTACAGGAAACGTACTCACACCGACTTGTACTTACAAGCTAATAGTTGTCACCATTCGGCTCAGCGTGAAGGGGTACTTCGTACCTTGGTACACAGGGCACATATCGTTTCTGACGCTGAGACTTTGCCAGCTGAGCTGTCCCATCTTGAAGTTACATTTCGTCAAAATGGTTACAGTGATAGACAGATTGAACGTGCGTTGCGCTATCGACCAACTGTACATCAGGTGATTGATGATAATTCTGAGTCAACACCTAAGTCTACTGCCTTCTTGCCTTACATAGGAAACACGTCCAATAAGATCGGTCGAATTTTATGGAAATACAATGTGAAATGTGTTTTCCGACCTCCATCTAAAATTAGAGCACTTTTGAGTTCCGTTAAGGATGATCTTGGACTGCGTAAGGCGGGTGTATATCGTGTCCCTTGTAGCTGCGGCATGGCATATATTGGTCAAACTATCAGGACCGTGGAGGACAGATGTACTGAGCATAAACAGCACACACGATTACAGCAGGCAAATAGATCTGCTATTGCCGAACATTGCTTGGATACTGGTCACTCCATGTTATATAATAACACCGAGATATTGGCATGCACGTCCAGCTATTGGGACAGTGTGATTCGGGAGGCAGTTGAGATTAAATTAGCGAGCAACCTTGTTAACAGGGATGGAGGTTTCTGTTTAAACTCTGTTTGGAATCCGGCTCTCTCCCTTGTCAAGAAACAGAGGGACAGACTCAATGCTACCTCACCTGCGAATTCATAGTCTCACTATCGATAGCTCTGACTTTGGCCATCTTTGGTGGCACTAGTGTTCAGTGTGTGTGTGTTATCTTTCCTGCTTGGACTGAGAACCGAAGTATTAAATTTGCATGTACGCCGCCTGTCCGTTGCAGTTTGCCTTGAAAATGGCGGGGTGTTCTCCCGCCGAAATATCGGCGGTCGCTGAAAGTGTTACCTGGCTGAATTCCCGGAAGTTATTTGAAAGTGGTCAGAGTCCGCATCTGCCCCTTGAAATCTCTTACAATTTAAAATCTGGATTCTAACTCTCTGTTGGACCATCACATTAATGTCCTTAAATCACTAAGTTTCCACTATATAAAGTAGGTCATCGAAAATATTAAACTAATAGTTCTCACACAAAATACAGGAAAGCCAACCATTCACCTATAGCTGGCTGATGTGTGGCACATACATCCTACAGGAAACAGTATTCAGACTGGCTTTCAAGCCCTTTCTCTTTTTCTAGCAAAAGTACACACATTTGCACACACACACACTCACACACCCAAATGCTCACACCCTGTTGGTGATTTTCTTTGCACTTTCTATGAAGTAAATCTTTGGAGGACACATTAGTAGCTTTCATGACAAAGAGAATTATGACAGCATACCAGAAGTTCCAGTATCCACAACCAATCCACCCAGTTTCATTTATAAAGTCCTAGAGAAAGTGATCTACTCATCTTGTGGTTCTGAAATTTTTTCAGTTGTAGAACACAGAGAAAATTTATCTAGGAGCACATTGGCTTGGAAGTTGTCATCTTGAAATATCTCAGCATCTGATGCTTCCCCTTATGACACTTTGCCTTGTGGATCTTCGGTTTGAAGCACTATACCAGTGGCTTCATCTCTTATGATTCTTGAAACAAAAGGAGCTAGCTGGTCGATGTTTGCTGCTGCTGGGCAAACAAGTGGTCTGGGAAAATACTTTTATTGGATGGAAATATGCCTGTATTTTTCAAGCCTTTCAGACCTGTTTGCAACAAGAGCAAGTGTATCCTCAAACAGTCTCACTACTTGACATATTGAAACTGCTCAAACAGGTTGTTTGAATGTCCATTGCCTGATGTCTTGTTCATAATAAGAGTACAAAGGCACCACGAATGCAACGTCCAACAGTTGCAGACAATGAGTGAGATGGGATGAATAATTACATCTTTCAGCCCGGCTAATTCAAAAAGAGCAAGGCTCTTTCCATGTGATGAATGGCCATGTAATATTAGTAAGACTGGCTTTCTGTGTGATGAATTTGAATACTGAACAAATCTTTCAAACTATAATATAAAAGATTCTTTTGTTATCCACTGACTTTTACACTGAGATCCGTATTGATAGGCCGGATGCTATGATTTTTATAAATTGACTCCAATAATAATAAAAAAACTCTTAACTTATTAAAGCCTCTGGCTTCATGGTTACTAGATAAAGTTGTGGTTGTGTCTTGAGGAATCTGTACATTCAACATTTACCTGCCATTTGTCTCTGTTTGTTAAAAGAACATTCGACACCATTCTTATCTGACAGTTCACAGACCAGTTTTCTTAGACCATTAAAAATGGCTCCAAATAATTGCCTCTAACAGTAAACAATGGTTAACAAGCTCAAATTCATGTTCATATGTAAATATTGTTTGATATCTTGTTATAACTTATGATATTATGACGCAGTATGATATGATATTGCAGTGCCTGTCTTGTTAAGAAGTACGATGCAGTATTCGTTTGGACATACATGCATGTCCAAAGGAACAGGCACTGCAGCAACAACAGCCTTCATGAAATATGTGAAATGTATTCACAGTGCTGGATTGGGACTCAAACCTCGATTTCCTGCTTTATGCGAGCATTCGCTTCAACCACCTTGGCTATCCATGCATGGCTCGTGGCCGGACCCAAACTTCCATATATTGTCATTCACACATCACAACCGGCACTTGTATGCAGTACACTTCTAATTCGAAGTAGCTGCCTGTTATCAGTGGATAAGTATGAGGTGTGTTTTTTAAGTAAGTACTGTTTTGAAATTTAAAAAAGACGTGCTAAGATATCTTAATAATTTTATTTTACACAAAAGCCTGTACCTTAATCTACTTTTCTACATAATTTCCATCAATATTTAGGCTCTTGTCATAACGTTGTACCAGTTTTTGAATACCCTCCTCATAGAAGTCTGCCACCTGACTTGTTAACCTCTGCATCACCATTGTTTTGACTTCGTCATTGTCTTGAAGATGCTGACCGCCCAGATGTTTCTTCAAGTTCAGGAACAGTCGGTAGTCACTGGGTACAAAATCAGGGCTGTACAGACGATGATCTAGAGTTTCCCATCAAAAAGATGTGATGAGATCTTTGGTCTGATTCGTCACAAGCAGACAGGCATTATTTTGCAGCAAAACGATGCCCTTGCTCAACTTGCCAAGTCTTTTGTTCTGAATTGAATGGCGCAGATTGTGCAATGTCGTACAGTAAGTTGCTGCACTGATTGTCTCATTATGAGGCAGAAATTCCACAAGCAATACTCCTTTTCTGTCCCAAAAAACTGTGCACATGATTTTCTGGGCAGAAATTGTTTGCTTAAACTTCACTTTTCTGGGTGATTCTGAATGCCACCATTCCATGGACTGTTGCTTTGATTCTGGTGTGATATAGGCCACCCATGTTTCATAGCCCATAACAATTTGGCTTAAGAAATCATCACCATCATTGTAGTACCACTCAAGGGAAGTCAGTGCACTGTCTAAACGTTTGGTTTTGTGCACATCCATCAACATTTTCAGTAGCCAATGTGCGCACAATTTTCAGTAATTCAAGTGCTCAGTCACAGTGCCATACAAAACACTACGAGAAACATTAGGAAAGTCATCCCACAAGGAGGAAATCGTAAAGCATTTGTTTTCTCTCACCTTATTGTACACTTCCTGCACCAAACTTTCATCCTGAAGTCATCCTCAGTTCGTACAGGCGGTTGGCGAAATTGGTGAAGGCGGAAAGCCTCACTCATGTGGTGGAATCAGAGCTAACTATTTGTAGTATCGTTCCCAGAACCAATTGCGGTCCTCTGGTTTGGAGCTGAGTGGAAGGCTTAAACCAGGCTCAGACGATTCTGCAGAGAACTGGGGTGCAAATTTCTCAACCTCCGCTATCGGGTGGAGAAATGTAGGGTCCCCCTGAATAGGTCAGGCTTGCACTACATGCCGGAAGCGGCTACAAGGGTAGCAGAGTATGTGTGGAGTGCACATGTGGGTTTTTTAGGTTAGAGAAGTCCCTTCCTAGGCCCGACAAGACGCCTACTGAGACGCGGCAAGGTAGGAGTAGGCAAAATGCAACAGGGAATAACAATATTAATGTGCTAATAGTAAACTGCAGGAGCGTCTATAGAAAGGTCCCAGAACTGCTCTCATTAATAAACGGTCACAACGCCCATATAGTACTCGGGACAGAAAGTTGGCTGAAACCAGACGTAAACAGTAATGAAATCCTGAACTCAGATTGGAATGTATACCACAGAGACAGGGGGAGGTGTGTTTATAGAGATAAGAAGTGCAATAATATCGAAGGAAACTGACAGAGATCCGAAATGTGAAATAATTTGGGTGAAGGTCGTGGTTAAAGCAGGCTCAGACATGGTAATTGGATGTCTCTATAGGCCCCCTGGCTCAGCAGCTATTGTGGCTGAGCACCTGAAGGACAATTTGGAAAATATTTTGAGTAGATTTCCCCACCATGTTATAGTTCTGGGTGGAGATTATAATTTGCCGGATATAGACTGGGAGACTCAAACATTCATAATGGGTGGCAGGGACAAAGAATCCAGTGAAACTTTTTTGAGTGCTTTATCTGAACACTACCTTGAGCAGTTAAACAGAGAACTGACTCGTGGCGATAACATATTAGACCTTCTGGTGACAAACAGACCCGAACTATTTGAAACAGTTAACGCAGAATACGGAATCAGTGATCATAAAGCGGTTACTGCATCGAATATTTCAGCCGTAAATAGAAATATTAAAAAAGGTAGGAAGATTTTTCTGTTTAGCAAAAGTGACAAAAAGCAGATTACAGAGTACCTGATGGCTCAACACAAAAGTTTTGTCTCAAGTACAGATTCTATTGAGGATCAGTGGACAAAGTTCAAAACCATCATACAATATTTGTTAGATGAGTATGTGCCAAGCAAGATCGTAACAGATGGAAAAGAGCCACAGTGGTGCAACAACCAAGTTAGGAAACTGCTGCGGAAGCAAAGGGAACTTCACAGCAAACATAAACAGAACCAAAGCCTTGCAGACAAACAAAAATTACGCGAAGTGAAATGTAGTGTGAGGAGGGCTATGCGAGAGGCATTCAATGAATTCGAAAGTAAAGCTCTAAGTACTGACTTTGCAGAAAATCCTAAGAAATTTTGGTCTTATGTCAAAGCGGTAAGTGGATCAAAACAAAATGTCCAGACACTCTGTGACCAAAATGGTACTGAAACAGAGGATGACAGACTAAAGGCCGAAATACTAAACGTCTTTTTCCACAGCTGTTTCACAGAGGAAGACTGCACTGTAGTTCCTGCTCTAGATTGTCGCACAGATGACAAAATGGTAGATATTGAAGTAGATGACAGAGGGATAGAGAAACAATTAAAATCGCTCAAAAGAGGAAAGGCCGCTGGACGTGATGGGATACCAGTTCGATTTTACACAGAGTACGCGAAGGAACTTGCCCCCCTTCTTGCAGCGGTGTACCGTAGGTCTCTAGAAGAGCGTAGCATTCCAAAGGATTTGAAAATGGCACAGGTCATACCCGTTTTCAAGAAGGGACGTCGAACAGATGTGCAGAACTATAGACCTATATCTCTAATGTCGATCAGTTGTAGAATTTTGGAACATGTATTATGTTCGAGTATAATGACTTTTCTGAAGACTATAAATCTACTCTGTAGGAATCAGCATGGGTTTTGAAAAAGACAGTCGTGTGAAACCCAGCTCGTGCTATTTGTCCACAAGACTCAGAGGGCCATAGACACAGGTTCACAGGTAGATGCCGTGTTTCTTGACTTCCACAAGGCATTCGATACAGTCCCCCACAGTCGTTTAATGAACAAAGTAAGAGCATATGGACTATCAGACCAATTGTGTGATTGGATTGAAGAGTTCCTAGATAACAGAACGCAGCATGTCATTCTCAATGGAGAGAAGTCTTCCGAAGTAAGAGTGATTTCAGGTGTGCCGCAGGGGAGTGTCATAGGACCATTGCTATTCACAATATACATAAATGACCTTGTGGATGATATCGGAAGTTCACTGAGGCTTTTTGCAGATGATGCTGTGGTGTATCGAGAGGTTGTAACAATGGAAAATTGTACTGAAATGCAGGAGGATCTGCAGCGAATTGACGCATGGTGCAGGGAATGGCAATTGAATCTCAATGTAGACAAGTGTAATGTGCTGCGAATATATAGAAAGATAGTTCCCTTATCATTTAGCTACAAAATAGCAGGTCAGCAACTGGAAGCAATTAATTCCATAAATTATCTGGGAGTACGCATTAGGAGTGATTTAAAATGGAATGATCATATAAAGTTGATTGTCAGTAAAGCAGATCCCAGACCGAGATTCATTGGAAGAATCCTAAGGAAATGCAATCCGAAAACAAAGGAAGTAGGTTACAGTACGCTTGTTCACCCACTGCTTGAATACTGCTCAGCAGTGTGGGATCCGTACCAGATAGGGTTGATAGAAGAGATAGCGAAGATCCAACGGAGAGCAGCGCGCTTCATTACAGGATCATTTAGTAATCGCGACAGTGTTACGGAGATGATAGATAAACTCCAGTGGAAGACTCTGCAGGAGAGACACTCAGTAGCTCGGTACAGGCTTTTGTTAAAGTTTTGAGAACATACCTTCACCGAAGAGTCAAGCAGTATATTGCTCTCTCCTACGTATATCTCGCGAAGAGACCATGAGGATAAAATCAGAGAGATTAGAGCCCACACAGAAGCATATCGACAGTCGTTCTTTCCACGAACAATATGAGACTGGAATAGAAGGGAGAACTGATAGAGGTACTCAAGGTACCCTCCGCCACACACCGTGAGGTGGCTTGCAGAGTATGGATGTAGATGTAGATGTAATGACCGAAGGATGCCCACTCCGTTTTTCATCATGCACATTTGTACGGCCATCTTTAAATTCTCTCACCCACTTTCTTACCATTCCGTCACTCAAGATGTTTTCTCCATAAACTGCACAGATCTCACGATATCAATTGCTTTTAGGCCTTTTGCACAAAGAAATCTTATAACAGCCCATACTACACAGTCGGAGGGACTCACAATTATCGGAGGCATCTTAAACACTCAGAACACAACATTAACAAGGAAGAATCAGACTGTAATGGCATCAGTGCATAGACAACAGATGTAGGTACCCAGTGCGCATGTGCAGAATGCCGACCACAGCACTGCGGCCACGGTGTGGCAAAGTGGTACTTACTTCGAAAACACGCCTCATATGATATTGCAGTGACTGCATCATTCCTATAGATATGCATGCATGCCAAAAGGAAAATGCACTATGGTGACTACAGGCCTAATGAAATACATGAAATGTTCACGGAGTTGGGAGTTCAGACAACCATCAGCTGTCTAATGAAATTACAACAGTGAAAATTCATGCCAGACTGGGATTCAAACCTAGATTTATCACTTTACATGAGCAGTCACCTTAACTGCTTTGGCTATTTATACATGACTTGTGGCCAGATCCAAACCTCCATATGTCATTGTTCATGCATCACAACCTGCACTAATATGCATTATGTAAGACCTGTACAGGGGAGGACATTTTTAATTGAAAGTTTCTTCCTGGTGTTGGAAGATAAATTCAATATTGCAGTGCATGTGTTTTTAAGAAGTACAATGCAATGTTTGCCCTTCTGACCAGTAATCCTGGTAAGAAAACCTACTTTTCTGATACTATGGAACAAAGACACATTTTTATCATTACTGTTAGTAATTATTGTGAGATTAATGATATTCCACTTCAAGATACTAGGTGGATGTAAACTTCCTTCCCAAAAATATCACTTTAAACAATTGGTTTTCCTCACAGATTTCATTTCCTTTTCTTCGAGTAACCACCCTTAAGTAGTTATTGAGCAGATGAGGACTACTATCTTCTCGATATGAGGGTCTACACCTCCATTGTTAAGTCCTGAAGCCTAGCATTTGACCTAGAATGTCTGTTGTTTTCCAACAACTGGTGTGAAAATGACTCGTCATTTGGCATATGGTGATGGACACTGTTCTCCTGTTGCTTTTTTGCTTTCTTACATTACAAAATTTGCTTCAACTTAGCCTCTGAAACAGCAGTGGATAATAATTACCCCCATTGCTAACTGATAGATGGTTCTCCTTGTGTGTAGACTCCATGTATGAAGACACTCAATAAATGTTAATGATATATGAATGTGTGGTGTCTTCTTTTGGATCAGTGTGAGAGAACAGACAGCAGGTGGAACATAATATGTAAACTGAAGATGGAGGATGGGGTAAAGGGGCAGGGGGAAGGGGGGGGGGGCAGGTGGTGGCCAGAACGGAAAGGGAAGGGAAGGGACTAATGATATCAACTGCATTGAGACTTTATCCAGAATCAGTGGCTATGAGTAAGTAAGCAGAAGATCATGGGTTCAGCACACATTTTCACTCATCATGGATGATTCTCCGTAAAGTCCTAATGCAGCTGGTATTGTTAGTTCCTTCACTTTCCTTTCCTTTCCTTGTCCTCCCTCCACCTTGAGTTTATGTAAAATGTTAATAAGTCATTTTCACTCATCCACACAGGACACCATATTTCTTTCCCCATATGGTGTGATAGCCTACGAATCAACACTTTAATCAAATGACTGGTCATCTGGCATATTGTGATGGATTATGTTCTAAAGGATCATGTAAGTATTGGGATCTTGTAAGGTGCATCTCAATTTATGAGGGCTGGACTTAAGTAGTGGCAACTATTTAATCAAACTGATACAAAAGAGTTACATGTTTGCACCTGTTACTGTCCCTCAAAGTAGTCACCAGCACTGTGTAGAACCCATTGCCAGTGATGTGGAAGGCGTAATATACCGTTAGCAGAGCCTGTTCTGTTGATGGTGCAAATGGAGCGGTCTACTGCCTGTCAAATCTCTGGAACAGTTCTGAAGCGAATGCCACGAAGTGGTTCCTTTATCTTCGGAATCAAATCAAAGTCACAAGAACTTAAGTCTGGGGAGTAAGGTGGATGGTACAGTACTTCCCAATCCCATCGACCGAACAGAGCAGCCACAGCTTGCGCTGTATCTGCCCGCGCATTGTCATACAAACTGATGGGTGGGTTGCACAGAAAGTGTCGCCACTTCTTTTGCAAAGCTGGTCACAGGTGATGCTCCAAAAATGAACAGTAATTCTGTGCATTGACGGTGTGCTATGGAGGAACATAATGGGTTAGGACAGCACCATCACAGTCGTACATGAGAATCAGCATAACTTTAGACCGCTCCATTCGCACGATCAACAGAACAGGCTCTGCTAATGGTATACTACACCTTCCACATTTCTGGTAACGGCTTCTACACAATGCTGATGACTACTTTGAAGGACAGTAATAGGTGCAAACATGTAACTCTTTTATATCAGTTATGAATAAATAGTTGCCACTATTCAAGCTCCAACCCTTGTACTTCTTAAACAACCCCAACTATTGTTGTAGTACCTTGGGTTTTGTAATTCAAACATTAATTTTTCTTGAGTATCTGATGACCAGTATTTCTTCTTAAACACCTCCTAAAAATCATTCCAAGAAAATAACTCTTCTGAATGAGCAGTTCACAATTCAGCAGCATCCTTTTCCAAACAATTTAGTGCAAAACTAATTCTCTTAGAGTTATCCCATTGCTTAGGCAAAGATTTAGAAAATACTCTTAAAAAGTGAGTGGGATTAACATCCCCTTCCAGTTTAAATTTTGGAAACAGTTTGGACAAGTTAATCCCACTTCTCAGATGCAATTCCTCTACCAAATGTATGGGAGACCCATCACTTTCATTAACTCCCTTTTTATTAAACTCCTCCTTTGTCTTCACTAGTTTCTCCCAGAGTTTTTGAAATTCATACTCAGTCCTACCTGCTTCTCCTGTGGAGGTGTACTGACAAATGATTCCATCATACCCATACCTTTGGTTCAGTTCAGTTACTGACCTGCTATTCCAAAGTTGTTAGAGTAAAGCCCGAGAAAATAGTTATGACAGGATCTTTTCTTTGTTCTAAAACATTTAACCTTTCTTTCGCATCTGAGATTAGTTTATGTACCTTGGCAAATTCTTATTTTTTTTTTAGATCTTTAACCTGCTTTAAATCATCATACATATCTCTAAACTGTTCATTTGATTCGTTTCTCACAAAGTCACATTGTTTAATTGCATCAGAATGTATCCCCAAATGTATCCAATGTATCACCAAAGTAGACATTGTAATTTGTAACTGTGAATTTTTTTATTAATCTCATGCAACACTGTAAAATGTTGTTCAAGCCTTTGAATCTGTTTATCTATCTTATCTCTTAAACAGGCACTAGTGAGTTCTAGTCTATCATTTTGTTCAGTGATTATTTGTTCTTTAGTCTTTGTGAAACTTTTTTGAACCTAATACTTTGACCTTCCATGCTCATATTGTTAGTGTCTAGCTTAGTACCTTCAGTATCTGTGCTCATATTAGTAATATCCAACGTGGCCCCGCTCATCAACTTGAGACTGTAAATCAGTATTTAAGTGTTATGGCTCTGCTTTTATTTCAGCCTTATTTGCATTGAGCTCAGCACTCATTTTACTCAAACTTAAAAATCTTGTAAGAGCACACCTGTGCCTCTTATCAGTTCTGGTATCCAAGGAGAACAACAAAAACATTGCAGTCAATCTTCTCCTATGAAGGACTGTCTTAAGTATACATACTTCATTAAATGAATGCCCTGTAGATACACTTTCAAACTATTCCACAACAGACAGTACCAAACACATTCAAACTATTCCACAACAGACAGTACCATAATAAAGAGAAAAAGAATAGTAATAATAATAATAATAATAATAAAAACCCGTGGAGGTCCCGGAAAAGAATAGGCCTCCAGTATGTTCTGCCACTCGTAAAAGACGACAAAAAGAACAAACCACTAATAGGGCTAACCCCCCTTTTAGTATGATTAGTTGGTTCAGGACAGAACTAATGAAGCCTCGGACAAGCGCTGTCATGGTCGGGGATGACACTTGAACCCTATGCCCGTCCACAATGGTAACGACACTGCTAGCCACACGGAAAATGATTTAAATCCAAATAGAGGTGTTTTGCAGGATATGCTTCCTGCAACCACTCTAGAAGGAAAACAAAGACAGAGGATGAGATGGTCAGATGAAGTTAAGCGACACCTCATGTTCTGTTATTACCAAGCAACAAACTTAGGAACCAACACAACTGGATACAGATCACAAGTATACACAACATTTATTACCAGATACCCAGAATTAAAATTTTTAACACAACAACGACTAGCTGATCAGATCCGTGTAATAATAAAAAATAATAGGATACCCCAGTCAGAATTAGAAAACATCAAACAACAAGCACAACAAATACTGGAACAAAATAATGTGCAATCAGAAGAAGAAAAAAAAACAGTAATGGACTCAAACATCCCACAGCAAACAAACAAAGAACAACATGCATCAATTAAACAATCAGAGGTAAATGAAAAAATGAAATCTTAAGACAGCCACCAGAACAAGCACAAATAGAACACGAATGAAACACACATGTTAGATATAGAAGAAAAATTTCAGCTGACATATATAGAATACAAAGAGACAAATACATACAATTCTTGCATAGACCACCAAATAACCCACAAGTCGAAACAACAATAACAACTATCAACACAATCATACACAACAAAATAAATGAAAATACAACTATGGAAGAGTTACAACTACTGGTTTATATAGGAGCACGCACTACACTAAATATACACACTAGGCGGAGATCAGAACCAACCAACACACAGAAGAAACCCACAAAACCAGCATGGCAACACAGGCTACAGATCAGAATAGAAAGACTGAGAAAAGACATCGGACAGCTAACACAATTTATAAGAAATGAAATATCAGACAAAAAACGAAAAAGGTTAGATAAAATCTCACAACAAGAAGCAATAGAGCAATTAGATGAAAAGAAGCAGAAATTACAAGCATTAGCCAAACGACTTAGAAGATACAAAAAAGTGAAAATAGAAGGAAACAAAACCAAACATTCAACACAAACCAAAAGAAAGTTTACCAGACAATAAATAACACACACATTAAAATAGGCAATCCACCAAACATAACAGACATGGAAAACTTGTGGAACAACATATGGTCAAACCCGGTACAACATAACAGGCATGCACGGTGGATACAAGCAGAAACAGACACACAAAAGATGATACCACAAATGCCTGAAGTGATAATTTTGCAACATGAAGTCACCCGAGCAATTAATTCTACTCACAATTGAAAAGCCCGTGGAAAAGATAAAATAACAAATTTCTGGCTATAGAAGTTCACCTCAACACATTCACATCTAACTAAATTATTTAAAACCTTTCCCATGCACCCTCCCACCACCACCTACTCCAGTCCTGTAACCCGGAAGGTGTACACGATCAAAGGCAGAGCCACGTATGAAAGCACCCACGTGATTTACCAACTGACCTGCCTACACTGTGATGCATTCTATGTGGGAATGACCAGCAACAAACTGTCCATTCGCATGAATGGACACAGGCAGACAGTGTTTGTTGGTAATGAGGATCACCCTGTGGCTAATCATGCCTTGGTGCACGGCCAGCACATCTTGGCACAGTATTACACCGTCCGGGTTATCTGGATACTTCCCACCAACACCAACCTATCCGAACTCCGGAGATGGGAACTTTCTCTTCAATATATACTCTCTTCCTGTTACCCACCAGGCCTCAATCTCCACTAATTTCAAGTTGCCGCCACTCATACCTCACCTGTCATTCAACAACATCTTTGCCTCTGCACTTCCGCCTCGACTGACATCTCTGCCCAAACTCTTTGTCTTTAAATATGTCTGCTTGTGTCTGTATATGTGTGGATGGGTATGTGTGTGTGTGCGCGAGTGTATACCCGTCCTTTTTTTTCCCCTAAGGTAAGTCTTTCCGCTCCCAGGATTGGAATGACTCCTTACCCTCTCCTTTAAAACCCACATCCTTTCGTCTTTCCCTCTCCTTCCCTCTTTCCTGATGAGGCAACAGTTTGTTGCAAAAGCTTGAATTTTGTGTGTATGTTTGTATTTGTTTGTGTGTGTATCGACCTGCCAGCGCTTTCGTTTGGTAAGTCACATCATCTTTGTTTTTAGATATAAATTATTTAACAGTTACATTGCAGACCTATACACATTCTCTGATACATTTACACTTGGAATAACTTATCTGAAAGCTAAAGATCAAGCAGACACAGCAAACCCAGTTAAATATCGCCCCAAAACATGCCTACCAACAACATACAAAATATTAACTTCAGTCATTACACAGAAATTAATGACACATACAACACAGAACAAAATTATAAATGAAGAACAAAAAGGCTGTTGCAAAGGAGCACAAGGATGTAAAGAGCAACTGATAATAGATGCAGCGGTGACATATCAAGCTAAAACAAAACATAGGTCACTACACTACACATACATTGATTACCAAAAAGCTTTTGATGGTGTACCCCTTTGATAGTGTACCCCACTCATGGTTACTACAAATATTGGAAATATACAAAGTAGATCCTAAATTGATACAGTTCCTAAACATAGTAATGAAAAATTGGAAAACCACACTTAATATCCAAACAAATTCAAATAATATCACATCACAGCCAATACAGATTAAGTGTGGAATATACCAAGGAGACTGATTAAGTCCTTTCTGGTTCTGCCTTGCTCTGAACCCACTAACCAACATGCTAAATAATACAAATTATGGATACAATATTACTGGAACATACCAACACAAAATCACACATTTGCTATACATGGATGATCTAAAACTACTGGCAGCAACAAATCAACAACTCAACCAATGACTAAAGGTAACAGAAGTATTCAGCAAAGATATAAATATGGCTTTTGGAACAGACAAATGTAAGAAAAATAGCATAGTCAAGGGAAAACACACTAAACAAGAAGATTACATATTGGATAACCACAGTGACTGCACAGAAGCGATGGAAAAAACAGATGCCTATAAATATCTAGGATACAGACAAAAAATAGGAATAGATAATACAAATGTTAAAGAAGAACTAAAAGAAAAATATAGACAAAGACTAACAAAAATACTGAAAACAGAATTGACAGCTAGAAACAAGACAAAAGCTATACATACTTATGCTATACCAATACTGGCCTACTCATTTGGAGTAGTGAAATGGAGTAACACAGACCTAGAAGTACTCAATACACTTACACGATCACAATGCCGCAAATATAGAATACATCACATACATTCAGCAACAGAAAGATTCACATTAAGCAGAAAGGAAGGAGGAAGGGGATTTATCGACATAAAAAACCTACATTATGGACAGGTAGACAATTTAAGAAAATTCTTTATAGAGTGAGCAGAAACTAGCAAAATACACAAAACAATCACTCATATAAATACATCGGCTACACCACTGCAATTTCATAACCACTTCTACAACCCTTTAGATCACATAACATCAACAGATACAAAGAAAGTAAATTGGAAAAAGAAAACCTACATGGCAAGCACCCGTATCATCTAACACAGCCACACATTGATCAAGACGCATCCAACACATGGCTAAGAAAAGGCAATATATACAGTGCGATGGAAGAATTCATGATTGCAATACAGGATTAAACAATAAACACCAGATATTACAGCAAGCATATTATTAAAGATCCCAATACCACAACAGATAAATGCAGACTTTGCAAACAGCAAATAGAAACAGTAGATCACATCACAAGTGGATGTACAATACTAGCAAATACAGAATACCCCAGAAGACACGACAATGTAGCAAAAATAATACATCAACAACTTGACATACAACAGAAACTAATAAAACAACATGTTCCCACATACAAGTATGCATCACAAAATGTACTGGAGAATGATGAATACAAATTATACTGGAACAGAACCATTATAACATAAAACAACACCACATAACAAACCTGACATCATACTCACCAATAAAAAGAAGAAATTAACACAACTAATCGAAATATCCATACCCAATACAACAAATATACAGAAGAAAACAGGAGAAAAAAATGAAAAATACATCCAAGTGGCTGAGGAAGTCAAGGACATGTGGCATCAGGATAAAGTTGACAGTATACCAATTATACTATGAACTACAGGAGTCATACCACACAACATCCACCAGTACATCAGCGCACTACAGCTACATCCAAACTCATATATACAACTACAGAAATCTGTAATTATTGATACATGTTCAATTACCTGAAAGTTCCTAAATGCATTGTAACATATACCGTACAGTTAAAAGGAAGTCACACTTGATCAAGGTCCACATCACTTTCCATTTTTAACCAGACATAACGTCTGAGAACGGAAAGAATAATAATAATAATAATCTGTGTGGATTAAATACAGCTCACTAAAGTCAGTTGTAGGCCTGGCACATAGTGATGATGCTGATGGGAAGCTGGATTGGTGTGCTGGATAAAATGCATTGCTGATGGTGGGTGTGCGGATGACACTATCATTTCTTGATACCATGACATAGTTAAGGAAGCTGCCATTGCCCAATGCCATGGTGTAGTTATGGAAATGATGAAACAGTCGTAGTGCGTTCACAAATTCAGCTGCCAGTCTTCCTGTTAATGGGCTGTAACAAATTCTTCCACTTAGTAACAGTTATTGACTGACTTAATGATTATTCATTGACAAAGCAATGCTTGTTAAGTCTCCTGAATTACAATGCATGTAATGGCCTGTGCTCTGTATTGTAGTTTTGGCTGGTGACAATGGTGCTAAAGACAACGGCACTATTTTGTGACACAATCTTCCTTCGAAATCATTAATTACTTCTTAATGTTCTTTTAATACATTCTTTTGATACATTCTTCTTTATCAAATGTAATTGAATTTCCAGCACAGAAGTATTCAGGGTCCTTCACTGAATCACCAGAATCTAGTGTTCACTACATCTGAAATGATGTGTGTGTCCATATAATGAGTATGAATTCCCCTCGAACTTTGCGCTACTGCTTCTTTGAATACTATTCAGGTAAATTTTGTTATTATGTCTCGATGTGGGGTGCTGCTGTCCTCATGCTAGAATCTGTAAACTATTACCAACTCTAAATAATAGAAAGTAAATAATAGAAAGTATATCTACATTTAACAAATATCTTATGTCTTCTGTTAAATTGATGATATAATGGAAGGCCACATTTACAATGAATGTTCATATATAAACATGACAGTCATGACCTCAGTGCCTACTTCACCACTCGCACCATCTGGAATCTTGCCCAAGACACCAGTTTGTTAGAACTCCGCAAGTGGGAACTAGTACTACAACATATCCTTGGCTCGCACCATCCATTTGGCCTTAATTTACGTTAATTACTTCCATCTCAGCATTTATTCACAGTAACTACACCTTTCTTTGCTCCATTTCAGTTTTCTACAACTTTCATTTTCTGACTTGTCCATTTTTCACTGTCCCCCTCCCATCTCAGTTACATACAATGCACTTAGCTTTTCACCCTTATTAACTTGTGCAGTAATCTGTGTCTTGCATATTATCCTGTCTTTCACCATTAAGCTTTCAGATTTCCAAATCTCATCTAGTGCAGTCCCCAACAATCAGTCTTTCCTTCTCATCCTATCTGGTAAGTCTTCCCTAACCCAGGGTTCTGGGTGTCTTTTCTAAACTGTACCCCTTTCCCTAAATCTCTTTAGTCCTTTTTACTTCACTGCTCTTCCTTCCCTTCAGCTCTTCTGCCAGAAGAAGGTGCCACTGACTCTGAAAGCTTGTGAAAGTTAAATCCTTTTGTGTGTGTGTGTGTTTTCCCATGCTGCACTTGGTGAGTAGATTATTTTATCTGCCCATTTGCATTATATTATCAATAATTGGTTATTTTCTTTGTCATACATAAAGCAGTTTCACAATACTCAATGACAGTTCTGTACCAATATCAACAATAGAATGATACTTCTTTTTACTTTTTTGTCTTTTCTGAGATGAACATGATTTTTGTGGACCACCTGTTTTCTTGATTATGCATCCTGCTTTTTGGAACTGAGATGCCATAGTTTAGAATAACTGCCCAACCAGCAGGTACCGCAACTCGTAATAAAACTGCAGTCATTATCCAACTTTTAAAATGCACGGCATCCATCAGGGCCAGTCTGCATGCTCAAACAGTACAACTTTCCAACAGTTTACAATTCCAAACAAATTAACTAATAACAAAGACTCTCACACTGAGACAATCATCATTTGTCAGCCTGGTACTAAGCCAGAGTACCAAGGCCCTACAACAGCACTAAGCACATCCAAGACAACATTGTAACAAAACATGTTACAACAGCTCAGCACTCACAGAGTAATTTTCTTACTGTCACATGATCAGTTTACTTTATATAACTGAAATAGCAAAAGTTCATCACATTCTGATGTTGGTATGTGCAATAACACTGGGCACACAACCAAGTGCATAATTTGTCATTTGTTTTCAAATAGACTTTGAGCTCCATCAACTGACTTTTCACTGTAAATGAGAAGACAAATATATGATAGTTACTATAGAGGAAATATTTGTTCCAAACAAAAATGCAGATGCGGACCATATCTTGTCACCCAGGCAGAATCAGGGCTAATTTGAAAATTTAGTTATTTAAGATATTTTGTTTGTGTGTGTTTTCTAAATCTAAATTTACACACATACTTGGCAAATCACTGTGAAGTGCATGGCAGAGGGTTCTTAGCATGGCATCAAATGCAATCAAATCATGTTGAAAGTGTGAAGAATATTTAAATGCCTCTGTGTATGCTGTATTTAGTCTAATATCATCCTTGCA
Organism: Schistocerca americana; assembly: GCF_021461395.2. Taxonomy (NCBI): domain Eukaryota; kingdom Metazoa; phylum Arthropoda; class Insecta; order Orthoptera; family Acrididae; genus Schistocerca; species Schistocerca americana. The sequence continues at coordinate 586,216,920 of NC_060122.1, read as the reverse complement.
GTTCCTGTTGAAGCAACACATAGTGGACTGAAGAATGTTTCCACATTTTTCCCTTAATACTGGTTCTTGAAACTTTTTGAGGAATATAGAGGTAATTGGCATGTAACTTCAAGCTTCTGTCAGTTCACATTCTTTAATTTTTAAATAACACTCTTCTCTGAGTCAAACAAAGCTGTAACTATTTATGCGACCCTTCTTTGTGGTACAATGTCTGCTGTGGGTCCTGTTTAGTAGGTGTCTCATGCAGTTGAGCAATATTTTAAAATGGCACATGCAAATGATTTGTCAGCAGTCTCCTCTGTAGACTTAACTACATTTTTCCAGTTCCCTGCAATGGACCAAATTCTGCCGTCTGCCTTACCTATTACTATATTTCTCATAAGTGTACATTCCATTTCATATTCCTCTACAAATTGTTACATCCAGGTACCAGTTGTGGTCTGTTATGCACCTGCAGAGCAGTACTTCTCCTGTGTTTTCATTCTAGATTAATTCTTAAATTCTGCATATGTTTTTCTGTTTAAGAGGTGTAATCTTGCATTTTGTAACTGTAAAGTGTACATTCAGCAGCATGTACTTCAGTTGTCATTCATTTTTTTTACTTTGAAGAGCCAGCAACCATTTGTTTCAACCAGTTCAGACAAACAGGTTCCAACTGGCATCTGTTACGTACCTGCAGAGCAGCAAGTTACATATTTAGTTTTTTCTACATTCTTACAAGGGAACCTCCCCATCGCACCCCCCTCAGATTTAGTTATAAGTTGGCACAGTGGATAGGCCTTGATAAACTGAACACAGATTAATTGAGAAAACAGGAAGAAGTTGTGTGGAACTGTGAAAAAATAAGCAAAATATACAAACTGAGTAGTCCATGGACTACATAGGCAACATCATGACAATGTAAGTGCAAGAGCGGCGTGGTCCAGTGGTAACGTGAGCAGCTGTAGAATGAGAAGTCCCTGGTTCAAGTCTTCCCTCGAGTGAAAATTTTACTTTCTTTATTTTTGCATAGTTATTATCTGTCCGTTCGTTCACTGACGTCTCTGTTCACTGTAATAAGTTTAGTGTCTTTGTTTTGTGACCGCATCGCAAAACTGTGTGATTAGTAGACGAAAGGATGTGCCTCTCCAATGGGTACCGAAAACATTTAATCGCAAGGTCATAGGTCAACCGATTCCTCCACAGGAAAACATGTCTGATATACACACATGTGACGGCATGTGCGTCACATGACAGGAATATGTTGTCGACCCACCTAACTTGTACACTTGGCGAATGGGTACAAAGATTCTTCTACCCTGCCCGATTTAGGTTCTCTTGTGGATGTGATAATCACTCCCAAAAAAGTGATGAAAACATAAGATTTTGTCACATAAACTGAAAATAAAAAATTAAAATTTTCACTCGATGGGAGAACTGAACCAAGGACCTTTCGTTCCACAGCTGCTCACGTTACCACTAGACCACAGCTCTCCTGCGTTCCTAATGTTCTTGATATTGGATATCTTCCCATGAACTACTCAGTTTGTATATTTTGCTTATTTTTTTCACAGTTCCACACAACTTCTTCCTGTTTTCTCAATTGATCTGTGTTCAGTTTTTGAAGGCCTATCCACTGTGCCAACTTATAACTCAATCTGAGGGTGGTGCGGTGGGGAGGTTCCCTTGTTAGTAGTATAACTCTCAAATTCTATGCTGCATGTTTTTGTATTTAAGAGTTGTAACCTTGTGTTTTTGTAACTGTAAATTGTAGAGTCAGACAGTCTGTGGCACAGTTGTCATTTCTTTTGAATAGCCATCTACACAGCTCATTAAGGGAGGAGAGTAGCAGGCTGGATATTTAGGTATCTCTGTATGCTTGTATAGTGTACTTCTTAAGTTGTTCATGCTGGAATAGATAGGATGTGTGAATGCTGTGTGCAGGCACAGGAGGAGCTACTCGCAGTTTGCTATAGCTGAAGGCACTTTTGGCTATGGTCAATTGTCTTCAGGTTGCTGTCCTGGGGTGTAGTGGTAGTGGGGAATCTGGCATGTCACATGGAGCACCTCAAGTGTCATGTTTTTTGCCCATGGACTCTGCTGATTAGGCATCTTCTGGTGTATCGGTGTATATGATGTTGTGAATCCACCCTCACTGCAGGATGAGTGGCGGGCAGCAATTGTCACTCGAGGCAGAGGGCCAATGGCAGGGGAGGGGGGGACACGACTATATCACACTTTTGCCAAATTTTACACATATTGCATCTGCTTTACATTTCATAATAACCTTCTGTATAATACCAGAAGCTAAGTTCAAGATAAAATCTCTCAGGTAAGATATTTATATGGTAACATCACATTTACCACCACTTTCACAAAAAATCATGCTACAAGACAAAAAAGCATATTAAAAGACTTATTTTGGAGAGATATTTAATGATGTGTAATTTAATTTTGGTGCACAAATAATATTTATTGTATTTTCAGTTTTAGACTTGAGACATTTAATCCAAGCATTTAGGACTCCATGCAATGCAAGGGTAATGTTTCCAAGATGTCCTAGGTCTTGTGCCATGACTGTGACTTGAATTTTGACTGAATCAAGCAGTTACCTAGAAAACAATCGTCACTGATCTATATTCTCTAGCATGTTCACACAATGAAACAAACTCTCTCTTGAGAAAGAGACCTCTTTTGTATACATAACATCTAATGTTACAGAACATGCTTCTATTAAATAAGGTTCTCACAATCTTTTAAAAAATGCAAAGAAGAATAAAAAATTTAAAGACTGGACAATATGAACTCATGAACATAATCCTGTAACTCTGTAGATCAAGGCAATATCCACCACACTGCCATATCACTGATATATCATTAATGAAATTTTTCATAACAAATCATACTAAGAATGACGTGTTTTGATACATCTTCAATGTGCCATTGCCTTGAAACAGGACACTTTCTTAGTATATATCATAATGTCAAAACAACAAAAGACAAAGTTCTTTAACCCCTGATAGGACATTTCCTGTCATTTTCTTACTACAAATCATTCCAGTAATGACATGTTTTTGAGAGATCAATGTGCAAGTGCTCTGAAACAGTGTTGTATCCTGTTCATAGAAACTCTTCACTCTAACCACACAGCTGGCCTGATAGTCTGTATGTTCTCAGTATCTACTTCTTGCTGAGGTTTCGTGGATAAACAGAGTTTCACATGATCACTGTTTTCGGAACTTGTGTTGATTTCTACAGAGGAGATTTTTGGTCTCAAGAAATATCATAATACTTGAGCATAAAACATGTTCCAGAATTATACAACAGATCAACATCAGAGAATAGACCTATTGTTTTTGGATCTGTTTGATGACCCTTCTTGAAAATGAGAGTAACCTGTACATTCTTCCAGTCAGTAAGATTGCTTCACTCCTCCAGCACACAGCTGCTAGAAGAGTAGCAAGTTCTTTCGCATTCTTTATGTAGCATCATATTGGTATCCCAATAAGTCCAATGGCCTATTCTCTGTTGAGCAGTTTCTGTTGTTTTCTACACTGTAATCACTTATATAGATATATCAACTTAACATTAATATAAAAATTTAAAGAAGGAACCACAGTACAATCATCCATATCAAAAAAGTTTTGGAAAAAGGCATGTAGTATTTCAGCATTCTGTATGTTATCCTCCATTTAAATGTCATTATAGTCAAAGAGTGTCTGCACAGGTGGCTTCAATTCATTTACTAATTTGACATAAGACCAAAACTTCTTAGTATTTTCAGTGATGCTGTAACAGTCTTATGATCATTATTAAGACCAGCAAAGACTCAAATATGAGTGGCCTCAAAGACACATACTATTAAAGACATGTTATTCAGTAGGATCTCTACATCCCGAAGAACCTCTTTGTTGGTAGAGCTGATTATTCACAATATCTTAAACTTACAGTAGTAGCACCACATCTCAAAAGTATTGTTTCTTTTCTTCCTTGCACTCTAGTAGTCTGTGTTTCATACCTATAAAAGAGAAAACTTCAGACAATTTCTTAATAAATTGTTTATTGACTACCATGTTGATGTGTAATTGAGAAGAATTCCTCTTTTTGTTGTAAGATGTCTTGATATGATTTATTCTAAACATAAGAGCTTTCTGGCTTTGTCAGTTTACTGTAATTTTGCTTCTGAGAGATGTGAAATTTTCCATTTTATCCATCTGTTTCCTGTCTAGAACTGTATCAGCCCATATTGATGGCTTCTACAATATCTACAAGAAGTGTATGAAATATGAAATAAGGAAACATGATCTGTTATGACATTAAAGAGGACTAATTTTAAATTGCATAGACTTTTTCTTTTCCTCCTTTTGGATTTCCTCTAATTTTGTATTTTAGTGATGAGATTGACATGAATTTTATGTAATTCATTTGAATACACTTCTGAATGAGAGACTACTGAAGCATCAGAGTCTTGTTCAAGTAGAACAGTATCAGATACTGGTTAAAGGATTCAGAAAGATAACTATTATGTTGTTGTAAAGATATTTCCCTACATCACATATTTTAAAAGAAAATTGTCTACCAAAATATCAACACCTGTGCTCTAAAAAGAAAGCTAGTTTCAATTTCAGTTTTGTGTTCACGATGTATTGCAGCTTTTGCGCTTTCATGGTGTGGTCCTTAGTGGCATTATTTTCAAAATGTCTATGTAAATGATAATGAAATCACAGTTTTGAATTTATCAGCTAGCTAGAGGGAACTGTCAAAATACAATTATATGTTTCTCCACTTAGATGTTTTTGAATAGATATGGATCTCATTTTTTATATCTTCATGACAACTAATATATATGAGATAATTGAAAATAAAAAGCACCACATTTCATCATTGGCCACAGTGCATGCCAAAAAGTTGTCACTGTCCATGTAATTGCGCAGCAGCTTTTTCCAACCTATACCACATGTGTAATACATCTAATTTGGTACTTAGTATATCCAGAACTTGAACTCCAAAAGCTGACACAGAGCTGAGAGAGACAGGAGGTCCCATGGAAACCCACAACCCTGTGATAACCTTCACTGACTGAGGTGTTTTTGGGGAGTGCATATATACATTTGTCATTGATAATATCTGTATGGACAGGTCTACTGAACAAAATTGATCTGCAAAACCAATAGTTAATGGCCTCTCAAACTATGCCATGCAGTTCCTTATGTTAAATTTTAGTACTGATCTGTATACAAAATGTGCTAACTCAGTGAGCTTAGGAGGTCAGTCAACAACACGTATCAATAGCAAAAAATGTTTAGTTCCTCATACCTAAAAAGCTTAGCTCTAGCTATGATACAGCTTTGTTTTGCTACTTGCCTGTGGGCTAATTTGCTAGTTTCCTTATGAAGTATGGGATACTATGCTGCTGAAAACAATAAACGCAAAACTTCTGCAAAGAATGCTGGGAAGATGAGATGCTTTTTGACAGCATCAGTTTTCAGGTGAATTATGAGGAGTTTCTTAGAATTCAGGTATCTTGGTAGCACTGGCCAAGGATTTTACTACAGGTATGTTCTTAATCTCATCCAGGAAATGCATGCAAGTTCTGACACAAAAGAAACCAACTGATGCTTCAAATCCATATATGTAGCAAACATGTGGCTACCACACAGCATTGGCTGCCTTCAAAGTAGGGTCCACTAGACACAACACTCATCTAAATTTGTTCTTTCCACTACTGAAAACATTTCTATATGTTGTTTCCATGAAGTTCCATCATTTTTTTCCTCCCGGTCGTACAGAAGAACATATCTGCAGTAAACTGCTATTCCAATATCAACAAGTTGATCAGTTTTAATGAAGCCTATCACAGTATTTGGGCACAGTTTTATGTCACTTAATTCAAGCATCATTGCTGAACAATAATTAATTGTTTAGTAATGCAAGCAGTTTCATTTCTTTTTTGTCCTTGCATAGGGACATGGTGCAATGTATTAGATTCAAGTTTTTGTTCAATGATTATATTTCTTCTTAGTTTGTGATATCCATCTCCATTGTTAAGCATTTGTAAAAGCTAATCAGAATTTCTGATACACTGAAGAGCCAAAGAAAGTGGTACTTCTGCCTAATATCGTGTAGTGCCCCCACTAGCATGCAGAAGTGCTGGTACATGACGTGGCATAGACTTGACTAATGTCTGAAGTAGTGCTGGAGGGAATTGACACCATGAATCCTGCAGGGCTGTCCATAAATGAGTATGAGGGGGTGGAGATCTCTTCTGAATAGCATGTTGCAAGGCATCCCAGATATGCTCAATAATGCTCATATCTGGGGAGTCTGGTGGCCAGCGGAAGTGGTTAAACTTAGAAGAATGGTCCTGGAGCCACTCTGTAGCAGTTCTGGACAAGTGGCAATATCACATTTTCCTGCTGGAATTGCCCAAGTCCATCGGAATGCACAATGGACACGAATGGATGCAGGTACCCAGACATGATTCTTACATACGTATCACCTATCAGAGTCATATCTAGATGTACCAGGTGTCCCGTATCATTCCAACTGCACATGTCCCCACATCATTACAGAGCCTCTACCTGCTGACATGCAGGATCCACAGATTCATGAGGTTGTCCCCATACCTGTACACTCCATCCACTAGATACAATTTGAAATGAGACTTGTCTGACCAGGCAACATGTTTTCAGTCATCAACAATCCAATGTTGGTGTTGATGGGCCCAGACAGGTTGTAAAGCTTTGTGTTGTGCAGTCAGCAAGGGTACACGAGTGGGCCCTCGGCTCCGAAAGCCCATATCGGCGATGTTTCGTTGAATGGTTTTCACGCTAACACTTGCCGATGGCCCAGGATTGAAATCCGCAGCATTCTGTCATGTTAAACAATTCTTTGAGTCATTGTTTGTTCCGTTCTTGCAGGATCTTCTTCCGGTTGCAGCGATGTCAGAGATTTGATGTTTTACTGCATTCTTGATATTCACAGTACACTCGTGAAATGGTCATACGGGAAAATCCCCACTACGTCGCTGCTTCGGAGATGCTGTGTTCCATCGCTCATACACTGACTATAATACTATTCAAACTCACTTAAATCTTGATAACCTGCCATTGCAATAGCAGTAACCAATGTAACAACTGCACCATACACTAGTTGTCTTGTATAGGCCTTGCTGAACACCGTGCCGTATTCTGCCTGTTCACATATCTCTGTATTTGAATACCCATGCCTATACCAGTTTCTTTGGCACTTGAGTGTATATTCCTTGTGAAATCAACAGTGACGTGAAGAGGTGCTTATTTCTCATTACAGATTTATGTCAATGGTGTACTGCAGTGCAAAGTTTGGAGTGGGACTCGCAATCGTGCTCTTCTTCATTGCTTGGATTTAAGTTCGCCAATGGTGATTCTGTTGTATGGCCGTACAACTAGTGGACAACTGAGTGGTCCAGCTCGAATTACTTATCCTGGTGGAGTATAAGATATGGAAAATCTGCAACATTGTTCTAATACTAGCAAAGTTAATTAGCAGTTCAGGTGTCATACAAAATCTCCAGTAATTACAGCTATCAGAAACTGTACATTAGATTATATTCCTTGAGGGATTATTAGTTAACATATTGATGATCTGTCCATAAGCAAAAAGAATCTCTGCATTTTAACTTTTGTTATGTCACAAATTGTAATATTCCTCATTTTTTATTTGTAAATTCTGTGGCAGTATTTTATGTCAGCTCTCTGTAAATTACACTTGTGTTTGGGCTATATTAATAAAAATCTTGGATTTATTTCATGTTTCTCTTCTAAACTGTACCAACCTCATTCTCATCCAGAGAAAATGAAAAGGAGATTTAAAGTAGATCAGTCTTTAAATTATGAACTGACAAATGTTGAGCAAAACAGAGGAAGTGAGAGACTACAGAACTCTAAAGGAAAAAGCATCTACACGGTTTATTGAGCACTGTAAAAATTTCATGAATAAATGTACAAGCACTAAGCTGGAGAAAATATAGTATAAATGAAGGAAGAGTGATATATGCATGAAAGTAGGTAATGAAATCATATTAAGAAAAATTAGTAGTTCTGGAGAATCACCAAATGGATACTGCAGTTGTTGTTGTGATCTTGTTGTTGTTGTTGTGGTCTTCAGTCCAGAGACTGGTTTGATGCAGCTCTCCATGCTACTCTATCCTGTGCGAGCTTCTTCATCTTCCAGTACCTACTGCAACCTATATCCTTCTGAATCTGTTTAGTGTGTTCATCTCTTGGTCTCCCTCTACAAAGTCGCCGAAGTGGCATCAACTCGAAAGACTTGCACCAGGCGAACAGTCTACCTGACGGGAGGCCCTAGCCACACGGCATTTCCATTTCCCTCTACAATTTTTACCCTCCACACTGCCCTCCAATACTAAATTGGTGAGCCCTTGATGCCTCAGAATATGCCCTACCAACCAATCCCTTCTTCTAGTCTGGTTGTGTCACAAATTTCTGTTCAATACCTCCTCATTAGTTATGTGATCTACCCATCTAATCTTCAACATTCTTCTGTAGGACCATATTTCAAAAGCTTCTATTCTCTTCTTGTCTAAACTATTTCACTTCCATACGTGGCTACACTCTGCACAAATAATTTCAGAAACGACTTCCTGACAATTAAATCTATACTCGATGTTAACAAATTTCTCTTCTTCAAAAACGCTTTCCTTGCCATTACCAGTCTTCATTTTATATCCTCTCAACTTTGACCATCATCAGTTATTTTGCTCCCCAAATAGCAAAACTTATTTACTACTTTAAGTGTCTCATTTCCTAATCTAATTCCTGCAGTATCACCTGATTTAATTCAACTACATTCCATTATCCTCGTTTTGCTTTTGTTGATGTTCACCTCATATCCTCCTTTCAAGACACTGTCCATTCTGTTCAGCTGCTCTTACAGGTCCTTTGCTGCCTCTGACAGAATTACAATGTCATCAGCAAACCTCAAAGTTTTTATTTCTTCTCCATGGATTTTAATTCCTACTCCAATTTTTTCTTTTTTTTCCCTTTACTGCTTGCTCAATATACAGACTGAATAACATTGTGGATAGGCTACAACCCTGCCTGACTCCCTTCCCAACTACTGCTTCCCTTTCATGCCCCTCGACTCTTATAACTGCCATCTAGTTTCTGTACAAATTGTAAATAGCCTTTTGCTCCCTGTATTTTACCCCCACCACATTCAGAATTTGGAAGAGAGTATTCCAGTCAACATTGTCAAAAGCTTTCTCTATGTCTACAAATGCTAGAAACGTAGGTTTGCCTTTCCTTAATCTATTTTCTAAGATAAGTCATAGGGTCAGTATTGCCTCACGTGTTCCAATATTTGTACGGAATCCAAACTGATTTTCCAGAGGTCGGCTTCTACCAGTTTTTCCATTTGTCTGTAAAGAATTCGCGTTAGTATTTTGCAGCCATGGCTTATTTAACTGATTGTTGGTAATTTTCACATCTGTCAACACCTGCTTTCTTTGGAATTGGAATTACTATATTCTACTTGAAGTCTGAGGGTATTTCACCTGTGTCTTACATCTTGCTCACTAGATGATAGAGTTTTGTTAGGCCTGGCTCTCCCAAGGCTGTCGGTAGTTCTAAGGAAATGTTGTCTACTCCCAGGGCCTTGTTTTGATTTAAGTCTTTCAGTGCCCTGTCAAACTCTTCACACAGTATCGTATCTCCTATGTCATCTTCATCTACATTCTCTTCCATTTCTATAATATTGTCCTCAAGAACATCACCCTTGTATAGACCCTCTATATACTCCTTCCACCTTTGTGCTTTCCCTTCTTTGCTTAGAACTGGGTTTCCATCTGAGCTCTTGATATTCATGCAAGTGGTTCTCTTTTCTCCAAAGGTCTCTTTAATTTTCCTGTTCCAATATCTATCTTACCCTAGTGAGATACACCTCTACATCCTTACTTTTGTCCTCTAGCCATCCCTGCTGAACCATTTTACACTTCCTGTCGATCTCATTTTTGAGAAGTTTGTATTCCTTTTTGCCTGCATTTTTGTATTTTCTCGTTTCATCAATTAAATTCAATATATCATCTGTTACCCAAGGATTTCTATTAGCCATCATCTTTCTACCTACTTGATCCTCTGCTACCTTCACTATTTCATCTCTCAAAGCTACCCATTCTTCTCCTACTGCATTTCTTTCCCCCATTCTTGTCAATCATTCCATAACGCTCTCCCTGAAGCTCTCTACAACCTCTGGTTCTTTCAGTTTATCCAGGTCCCATCACCTCAAATTCCCACCTTTTTGCAGTTTCTTCAGTTTTAATCTACAGTTCATAACCAATAGATTGTGATCAGAGTCCACATCTGCCCCTGGAAATGTGTTACAATTTAAAACCTGGTTCCCGAATCTCTGTCTTACCATTACATAATCTATCTGAGGCCTTCCAGTACCTACAGGCTTCTTTCATGTATACAACCATCTTTTATGATTCTTGCACCAAGTGTTAGCTACGATTAAGTTACGCTCTGTGCCAAATTCTACCAGCAGCTTCCTCTTTCACTCCTTACTCCCATTCCATATTCACCTACTATGTTTACTTCTCTTCTTTTTGCTACTATCAAGTTCCAGTCACCCATGAATATTAAATTTTCGTCTCCCTTCACTATCTGAATAATTTCTTTCATCTCATCATAAATCTCATTAATCTCTTCGTCATCTGCGGAGCTAGTTGGCATATAAACTTGTACTACTGTGGTAGGCGAGGGCTTCTTATCTGTCTTGGCCACAATAATGCGTTCACTATGCTGTTTGTAGTAGGTTACCCAAATTGCTATTTTACTATTCATTATTAAACCTACACCTGCATTACCCCTATTTGATTTTGTATTTGTAACCCTGTATTCACCTGACCAGAAGTCTTGTTCCTCCTGCCACTTCACTAATTCCCACTATATCTAACTTTAACCTATCCATTTCCCTTTTTAAATTTTATAACCTACCTGCCCAATTAAGGGATCTGACTTTCCATGCTCGGATCCGTAGAACACTTGTTTTCTTTCTCCTGATAACAATGTCCTCCTGAGTAGTCCCCACATGGAGATTCAAATAGGGGACTATTTTACTTCTGGAATATTTTAACCAAGCAGGTGGGATCATCATTTAACCATACAGTAAAGCTGCATGCCCTCGGGAAAAATTACGGCTGTAGTTTCCCCTTGCTTTCAGCCATTCACAGTACCAGCACAGCAAGGCTGTTTTGGTTAGTGTTACAAGGCCAGATTATTCAGTCATCCAGACTGTTGCCCCTGCAACTACCGAAAAGGCTGCTGCCATTCTCCAGGAATCACACATTTGTCTGGCCTCTCAACAGATACCCCTCCATTGTGGTTGCACCTACGTTACGGCTATCTGTATCACTGAGGCACGCAAGTCTCCCCACCAACAAGAAGGTCCATGGTTCATGGTGGGGATTGCAGTTATATATTATAAAAAATATAGTATATTGCATGTTGCAAGACTGCCATTACAAGCTGTTTTGATATTTTAATTTGTGCTGACTAAAATTTAATAGCATGATAGCATACGTTTTGTTACCGTATTTCAGAAAATTAAATTACTTTACAATGTTTTGAATGAAGTATAAGTGTGTTGTGGATATCAGATCAGGTGGAAATGTGAAAAAGATAGCTAAATAAAACATTCTGCAGCTTTAGCCAAATTTTTCTACAAGAAAAAAGAATACTACTGGATTAGCAGGCACACAACTTTTTATGAGAAACAAAATTTAAGCAATAATAAAGAAAATAGGAAAATGAAACCTGCTATGTGCCTCGGTTGTGCCTGCTCTGGCGAATGGCTCTTATGACCACTACAGCAAAATGATGTCATGAGGAGGGTACTGCAAGGCACTCCAGCAACTAGGTGTCCTGGAACAAGAACAAACATTCAGTAAACTGAGATTTGAGAAGTTATCACACAGAGCTTTGAAGAAGGGATTTTGAAACATTACAGCACTGACAGGGCTCCTGGAGGAGCAGATTTGAAAGGACAGCTGGGGCAAATGGAGTCATGACTGCCCAACAGTTACACCCAGTACATCCAGCTTGTTATGACCTAGAGGTCAGGAGCCTTGCTATTTCAGAAGTAATAACCACAGAGGCTGGCATATGTACCACCTAATTTAGGCACGCATTATGCAGTCTTCACCAGCTATTAGACATGAGGGGAGGCTCGGGATGGTTGAACCAAGATGAGTCAATGAACTGCCATCACCAGACTTTGCCTTCACTAACTGCAGGCCACTGTCTGTGATAATCCCGGTTGCCGATCACTTGGTGCCTTTCTAGCACTGTGTCACCCAATCGGTGACTTGTCATCTGCTACTGGTCACCCTCCTGGCAGACCAGGGTCAAGCCTGGGCCATTTAGCTGGCCCCCTATCATTGCCTGAGTGGACAAACACTGTACATGTTTGTTGCTCTGTGCAGGCACACCTCACTGCCGTATACCATGCTGGGGGCTGTAGATTGACTCTACCTGCTCTGGTGTGCTTCTAGCCAAGTGATATAAACAGGCCAACTGCTATTGCTGACACTGACTGATGCCTGCCTTCACCATCAGGACCTCTGCAACTATTTTGACCAAACTGTTCTGTCAGCTGCTGTCACTGCCTGGGGGAACACGCCACATCTTGTCCACATGATGGGCCACTGCTGACTCCAGCATCCTTTGCCAGACTGGGCCAGTCTATGTCACAAATGCCACTGGCCACCTCTCCAACACTGTTTCCACTCGACACATATCGAAATGCATTTGACCCAACTACTCTTAAATAACTAATTTTTTTCCTTTTATTTGAATTTGGTTGTACACACTAGTGTACAGGCCATGTGTAACTAAAACTGCCAAAATACTGTTCATTCAATGTTTCGTATAATTTTATTATCCATGTGATAACCTACACTTGGCTGGTTGTAGTGGCACATTTAGATTTATTTGGGACCATATTAATTGAGAGAAAGTGATAATGGAAATTATTATAGCAGTGTGTAATGGTAAACTTTTATGTGAGCTAATCAGTAGTTTTGAGAGGATTGATACCACTCATTAGTAAATTCTGTTTTAATTCTTTCTAGTAATGTGTTTTCAGTTTTCATAATTTAAGTTTGACCACAAGAAAACATACTTTTGTCATTTGATTCATTATATTTGTTAGATTCTCGGATTTTACATTATACTTTTATTGGATGAATTTTTCTGAAGCAGATAACTCTATTCGTTATTCAGTTAGGCGCCACTGATTAAGAATTTATAAATTATCAAAATTTCAGACATGGCTATTTTAAATGTAAATCAGCAATCTGCCGTGGAAGCACACAGTGTGCTAATCAATTAGTACTGTAAACTTTTATAATTCTCTAGTCAGCTGTCTTTTAGTTGCAGCAAATCATTATTGCAAACTATAGTTCATCCACAATAGTAAATCTTCATCCTGCAGTTTTGTAAACTACAATATAATTATCAAGATCACAAGATATCACTGTGTCAATCTTTTTATACCAACCTCCACCCAAAACCCCTCAGTTTGTGCAGGGAAATTGTAGTGCCTCGAGAATTTCAATGCAAATGCTAGAGATCCTCCGCTTTCCACCATCTTGAACATCTGATATTTTACATACGAGCATGAGAAATCGGACTGTGGCTACTGCGCCACGATTATGTGTGAATAGGACTGATGTATATCAGGCAGTTGATCAATTCAGGCACAAGGAGCAAGGGCACCGTACTCCGTGATGGTGCGACATCAGTCATTACTGAGAACAGTTGAAGGTTGTTGAAAGAAGAAGAAAACACACTTATCTGAATTATTCACTTACTTTTGTGAGGTCCAGATGGTGGACTAACTATAACTTTGAAATATTTATAGTACTCTATTTATGGTGAAGAATATGTAGGGTAGACCGGGGCAATGCCGACACCTTAAGACATTTTTAATTTTTAAATTTTTACTGACTTAGTCACGTTTTTCATTGAGGTACCTAAAGTTTAATTGGGGTTTCTGCTTTCATTAAAAATATAGTTTTGTTAAACTAATTACATTTATAAAGTGAAAAACGTGTATATAGCAATGTCTACTGGATGTCGGTATTTCCCCGGTCGCTGGGGCAATTTTGACACCACTTTGGAGTAATGCCAACATTAGTGACAAATAATAACATGAATGTACATCAGCAAAATGTATATTGTTACAAAGTTATATATAATACTTATTTGTATGTCATGACTATAGATAAAGAAATATAACAGATAAGTCTGAAAGGAAAACAAATCATTTTAAGAAGTAGAGCAGAAGTCACAAATGTAGTTTTCAGGAGTATCATAGCCGCTGCAGTCTGTGTGTGCCCACTTCCCACAAAATACACACCGATACCACAGTTCAGTTTTAATGCCATATTCCCCAAAGACTAAACACATTTCACAGTCTTTAGAAAATAAATCTATTTCGTCGTCCACTTCATCGTCGTCACATAACATTGACTCATCTATTTCTTCTTCAGAAGATGTTTCTTCAAAAGAAATCTGTCTGCTGCACCTTTTCTTCTTTGCCTTTGGATGTGGCCTTGCATTTGGTAGTGCTTGATTTTATTTTTGATTTATCCTCAACTTGACCTGACTACTTCAAAAGCTTAAGTTTCTGTTGGAACAATCTTTGGGGCATCAATTACCTTTACTAATCCACACTTAGCTTTCATATCTTTAATGACCCTTTTCTTCTGTGCTTCCTCCAATACAGTTTTCATGGGTGTGGACGACATAATAATGGAATGTTGCTTCGTGTCAACTTTTTGTTTGACACCATTGTGAGGTTGTTATTGCTGTTGTTGCATAGGCGATAAAGCTTCTAAGGCTTCTCTGAAGTGAATTGTATCCTGAGAGGTTTTTGGAGAAGGTGTTGTTCCAGGATCCGACCTTGAGGAACAAGCTACTGGATTAGCATAAGGTCCAGTCAAATTCAAGTTGGCGGTTTTCCAGGAATGCTGTGTGATACTGTGAATTTTCAGCCCTTGCCTGATTTGTGTTTGCAGGCTCCTCAGTGACTGCATTAAACCCATTGTCAACACCATCACCATTTGTTGGTTCGTCAACATTTTCTGGGTCAATGATGACCAGAGTTTGGATTCTGTTCTCAGAGATAAAATTCAAATCATTGAACTTTTCTGGTTTGTACGGGAAGGTCCGTGCTGCACCAAATCCTGATATACCCTTCTCCATGGTTAAGACGTTCATGTAAGCTTCATTGAAGATCGAATTAATATCATAAACTGATATCTTCTCCAAGCGATTAGCCCTTAAGAACCTGTCACACTGAATGTTGAACGCCTTCTCGAGAGGACCGTAAAAAGCCAAATCTAAAGGCTGCAATTTGTGTGACATATGTGGTGGTATAGAAACCTCATGGATATAATTAGCTCTTCAAAACTCATCACTGTCTAGCGAGATGTGACTTCCGTGGTTCTCTATAATTAATAACACAGGGTCTTCCTTGGTTGGTTTGGCATTCTCTTTTAGTGCTTAAGCCAATCATTGAAAAGATCTTCGTTTGACCATCTGTTATGTGAACATCTATATATGGCCCCAGATGGCCCTACTTTTTCCAACTGAGGAGACACCCACTTCCAGAGATAGATGAACATGAGTGGGATGTTAATCCCAGAGGCACTTACAGCGCAGACCACCATAATATTCCTCCCTCATTCTCAACATGTCGCAGAGCCTACCTGATGTTGGCCTTTAGGGGCAAAAACCTTTCCTCGCTTTTGAACTGTTGATATCCCAGTTTCATCCATATTGAATACTCTTGTTGCCTTAAATCGATGTTTTTGATACATTTCATCCAAGTAAGAAAAGAATAACTCAACTTCAGATATATTAAAAGCCAGAGTTTGGTTAAGGCTTGTTGCAGAAGGCTGCCTTAGGCTTAAGATTGGGTTCCTTTTGCGGAAACTGGCTGCCAAATCCTCACCTGCCATTTTTGTTCCTTTGTTAAAGCTGTGCTTAATATTTAAGTTTTCTGCAAGGTTGTATGCGAGTCGGCGTAAGACTGTTAATGTGAGACCATAGAACTGGTTTGACAATTGCTTTATATGGTCAGCTAGAATAGCTTCCTATTCGGGTGTAAAATAGGATTTTCTTCCCAACACTGGTTTGACTGCTGATTTTGCTTTTAAGCGATCATTTAGTGTAATTCTGGGAATTCCTAATTCCGCAGCGACGCTCTTTACTGATATACCACTTTTCAACTAGCTCAAATGCCCTTTTAAGAATTTGTTCATCCCATTTACCCCTCTCAGTCGTCTATTTTCTCGATCTCACCATCTGGAATACAATAAAAACAAACTTTTAGGCATTAACAATCCCCTATAAGATATTAGGACAAATGGGGAAATACCGACACCCTGTCGATATTGCCCTGTAGTGGGATGTTGGCATTACCCCGGAGGGAAAAGATGGCGCATACCTAACCCTACAGACTACTACACACTTTGAAATGTTACAACTACTATACCAAAATGTTCGTTAAAATGTGATGTCTAGCTGTATATGTTGTATTTTAGTGACACAAATGATTGGAGTATTACCTTATCGTGAAGTCCTTCTTTGCACTAAAAACTATAAAATTTTAAGATAAAACACCACAAAAACACTGGCGTGCGTAGAAGACAGAAACACAGTGAGCGCTAGTTGTGGTGTTGTCAGCAAGGTCGCAGCTCTATGCAGCAGCACTCTGCTATCAAAATACAACTAAAACCTATCGTTCCGGTATTGCCCCAGGTGTCGGCATTGCCCCAGTCTACCCTAATAGTATCTGACGGACCAGAAATTGTTGAACTTACAAAAAATGATTCCTGTATGTGAAAACTGTAATGTGTTGTGAAAATATAGTGGGATTGAGTTCAAAGCATCTCAGTTGTATGGAGTTATTTTAAGAGTAAAGAAAATTCCTCCAAAACAGCATCTTATCTTTGCAGAAGAAGTGGGGCTGACCATCGCAGCCGGTTATCCTGAAAAGAAGATCAGCAAAGCAACTTCGCATAAGTTCAGTAATCAAGGAGGGGGGGGGGGAGTTTTGCACACCAACACCACACTGTTCCCTCTAATCACCCACCAGAAACCACCAGACAATCAGCAGGTAGACATCTCCTTGAAAGTTCGTCTGTATAAAAGTCTGCATGCTGCAATATCCAAGCTGACATGTATGTGTCACTCAGTTATTTAACAACATGGCATCCACACTCAGTAACAACAAAATATACATTTATTTGTTGCAATTCACCATAAGTTTAGAGTATGTTAACATCTCCATATACAGAGTTTGCAATTATGTGTTGGCATCAACATTGCTATTTTGATTAATAGGATACATACGTCCATAAACTTCTGATTCATTGCATCAGTTTTGGTTAACTATGCTTTTAAAGGACAGTTATGCTCACTGTCATTGACTGTTGAACTTCAGTCAGTGAACGATTAATCAGACATAATTGAGAATGAGTTCAGTGAGTTATAAGGTAATATTGAACAACATTAACAAACTGGCTAAATGAGGTAGTGTTGACTGTGACTTTTACTTAAGATGCAAAGATATAAGGGTACTGTACTTGGTTGTTTAATGATATTGACTGGTCAGCTTTTATGAGAGCTTTATAAGGAAATTACTGTTAATTATTAAAAATTGGTCATTACTTAATAATATGTTGAGGAAAATAAAAGTGCGTACTAGTAAACCTGAAAATATTTAATGTTGCATTTCTTATTGTTGAACATATGTAGAATTTCGAAAGAGTTTTTCATTTTGAGACTATGAACTTCAAGTGTTACTGAGGAAAAGAAGAATCCACCACCAAGTAAGTCCACTTATACGCTTTTGTAATGAAATAAAGGGATTATTCAACCAGCACCGATTCCTTGACAGATCATCACTTGATACCTGTTCTATGCAGGCACACACCACCACCACCTTCTGTGCTGAGGGCTGCAGTTTGATTCCACCAACCCTGCTCCTCACAGAGGGCCAGCTGCCATGACCATCTTTGCTGTCCACCATTGGCTGCCACCCACTATCCTGCATCAGCTCTTCTGATACTGTGCTGAATGCACCATTCCACCAGCTGCTGCCATCACCTGAGGGAACATGCCATGTGCAATTTTATGACAAACCACTGCTGGCACCAACATGCTTCACCAGCCAAGGCTAGTCACGAAGAACACTATGAGCTGCAACCACACCACTGCAACACTGCCCTGGGTGCTGAACTGCAGACCTCCTGACATATCACAACCATCCTCACTACCACCAAAGTGGTCATCAATCCCAACTGATACATTGTGTGTCAGAAGTTTTTGGTTGCTACTGACATCTGGATCTTGGAGATAATTATCAGGTCCAACTCTCAGCTTCAACAACACAGTGCTATGAGTGGATTTATGATTTTTTCTCATTCTCCTGTCTGTGTGCGAAGATAATGGTTGGGAAGGTGACTTTTATAAGAACTTGAAGATGGAGTTTGTGAGGAATGAGGCACCTGCTGATCTTTCCCTGGTCTGTGGGAGTACTAGGGAAGATCATGCTCACTTGCACCCAGTGAGGTGAACCCAGTGCAGCATGCTGGATCAGAGAATGCTGTGTGTGCAATCGTCACCTACTGTCACATGTGCCAATGATGGGGACATTTTGCTGAGCAGTGTACAAAATCAAGTTGACTTACAATCAGATGAAAAAAATAATAGCAGTGTATTACTATTACAGTTCTGTTAATTGTTGTTGCCTCTGTTTTTCTTTGTTGATTGATTTTTTTTATTTTTTTGGGCAAAGATTACACAATGTCAGGCTCAGATACAAGGTGTGTCCTCACAAAATGCGATTCAGTCTTTGATGAAGCAAGTAGCCCAGTTAAAGGCAAACAACAAGCAGGTGCATGAGCAATTAGCTGCTTTGAGAGAGGGTAGGGCTTCGTCCAATTTATCACTCCTTCATTGCATTCAACTGCTGCTAGATTTATTAACTCCCTTTTGGAAAAGACAAGGATGTTCATTCATGGTGATCTAGAAGCAGATTCTAGGTTTGGTTTCTGGACAGATAGACAGCTATTATAGGTGGCCAAGTTGTTCTTAATGGTTAATGTAAAGGTATAAATGAGTATCATGAATCAAAGAATGTGTTTACATTAGAGCAGCTTAAAGAATGGGTCAGCTGTGCTATAACAAACAGAGTAGTATGAGGTCTTCCATGAGCAGCTAAGTGAGGTGTCACAGAGGCAAAATGAATCAGTAGAAGCCTTTCCCATATCTGTGAGTTGGTGGGAAGTGATGAGACAAACAAAGTTATTCTTCAGGAGGGGAACATAGAGAATTGGTTGGTTTTCTAAAGGAACTTCCACTCAATATGTGAAGGAGGGTCCATACGAAGAACCTGAAGGACATGCTGCAGCCATCACGTTAGCCATGGATCTAAAAGAAGTAGACCTAGTGACAGGTATATAATGCAAAAGGAGTGTCTTCTCTGTAGGCATTAAGTGTTCTAGATGTAGGCCTGTGGGCTACGTTCAGAATAGTGTCACAAACACAATGTAACAAGTTAGGGTGGTTGGGCACTGGAAACAGTAGTGTAGAAGTAAGAAGCAAAATGGGCAAGGATGGAAGAATTTGTCATTAAACACAATCAGGAACTCCATATCTGCCAGACTGCATGCCCAGTAACCTTTAATGCCACAAAGACATATGAAGAGTTGAAATGTTGCTTGATTGGCAGATAGACGGTAGAGATCAGAAGTTATTGTTGAACACAGTAGAATTGAAACTTCCTGGCAGATTAAAACTGTGTGCCAGACCAAGACTCAAACTCGGGACCTTTGCCTTTCGCGGGCAAGTGTTCTACCAACTGAGCTACCTAACAAGGGAACCTCCCCATCGCACCCCCCTCAGATTTAGTTATAAGTTGGCACAGTGGATAAGCCTTGAAAAACTGAGCACATATCAATCGAGAAAACAGGAAGAAGTTGTGTGAAACTATGAAAAAAATAAGCAAAATATACAAACTGAGTAGTCCATGGTCAAGATATCCAACATCAAGGGAAATGTTAACACAGGAGCGCCGTGGTCTCGTGGTTAGCGTCAGTAGCTGCGGAAGGGGAGGTCCTTCCTCAAGTGAAAATTTTACTTTTTTTATTTTCGCATAGTTATGATCTGTCCTTTCGTTCATTGACGTCTACATCTACATCTACATTGATACTCCGCAAGCCACCCAACGGTGTGTGGCGGAGGGCACTTTACGTGCCACTGTCATTACCTCCCTTTCCTGTTCCAGTCGCGTATAGTTCGCGGGAAGAACGACTGTCTGAAAGCCTCCGTGCGCGCTCTAATCTCTCTAATTTTACATTCGTGATCTCCTCGGGAAGTATAAGTAGGGGGAAGCAATATATTCGATACCTCATCCAGAAACGCACCCTCTCGAAACCTGGCGAGCAAGCTACACCGCGATGCAGAGCGCCTCTCTTGCAGAGTCTGCCACTTGAGTTTATTAAACATCTCCGTAACGCTATCACGGTTACCAAATAACCCAGTGACGAAACGCGCCGCTCTTCTTTGGATCTTCTCTATCTCCTCCGTCAACCCGACCTGGTACGGATCCCACACTGATGAGCAATACTCAAGTATAGGTCGAACGAGTGTTTTGTAAGCCACCTCCTTTGTTGATGGACTACATTTTCTAAGCGCTCTCCCAATGAATCTCAACCTGGTACCCGCCTTACCAACAATTAGTTTTATATGATCATTCCACTTCAAATCGTTCCGTACGCATACTCCCAGATATTTTACAGAAGTAACTGCTACCGGTGTTTGTTCCGCTATCATATAATCATACAATAAAGGATCCTTCTTTCTATGTATTCGCAATACATTACATTTGTCTGTGTTAAGGGTCAGTTGCCACTCCCTGCACCAAGTGCCTATCCGCTGCAATCTTCCTGTATTTCGCTACAATTTTCTAATGCAGCAACTTCTCTGTATACTACAGCATCATCCGCGAAAAGCCGCATGGAACTTCCGACACTATCTACTAAGTCATTTATATATATTGTGAAAAGCAATGGTCCCATAACACTCCCCTGTGGCACGCCAGAGGTTACTTTAACGTCTGTAGACGTCTCTCCATTGATAACAACATGCTGTGTTCTGTTTGCTAAAAACTCTTCAATCCAGCCACACAGCTGGTCTGATATTCCGTAGGCTCTTACTTTGTTTATCAGGCGACAGTGCGGAACTGTATCGAACGCCTTCCGGAAGTCAAGAAAAATAGCATCTACCTGGGAGCCTGTATCTAATATTTTCTGGGTCTCATGAACAAATAAGGCGAGTTGGGTCTCACACGATCGCTGTTTCCGGAATCCATGTTGATTCCTACATAGTAGATTCTGGGTTTCCAGAAATGACATGATACGCGAGCAAAAAACATGTTCTAAAATTCTACAAGAGATCGACGTAAGAGATATAGGTCTATAGTTTTGCGCATCTGCTCGACAACCCTTCTTGAAGACTGGGACTATCTGTGCTCTTTTCCAATCATTTGGAACCCTCCGTTCCTCTAGAGACTTGCGGTACACGGCTGTTAGAAGGGGGGCAAGTTCTTTCGCGTACTCTGTGTAGAATCGAATTGGTATCCCGTCAGGTCCAGTGGACTTTCCTCTATTGAGTGATTCCAGTTGCTTTTCTATTCCTTGGACACTTATTTCGATGTCAGCCATTTTTTCGTTTGTGCGAGGATTTAGAGAAGGAACTGCAGTGCGGTCTTCCTCTGTGAAACAGCTCTGGAAAAAGGTGTTTAGTATTTCAGCTTTACGCGTGTCATCCTCTGTTTCAATGCCATCATCATCCCGTAGTGTCTGGATATGCTGTTTCGAGCCACTTACTGATTTAACGTAAGACCAGAACTTCCTAGGATTTTCTGTCAAGTCGGTACATAGAATTTTACTTTCGAATTCAATGAACGCTTCACGCATAGCCCTCCTTACGCTAACTTTGACATCGTTTAGCTTCAGTTTGTCTGAGAGGTTTTGGCTGCGTTTAAACTTGGAGTGGAGCTCTCTTTGCTTTCGCAGTAGTTTCCTAACTTTGTTGTTGTACCACGGTGGGTTTTTCCCGTCCCTCACAGTTTTACTCGGCACGTACCTGTCTAAAACGCATTTTACGATTGCCTTGAACTTTTTCCATAAACACTCAACATTGTCAGTGTCGGAACAGAAATTTTCGTTTTGATCTGTTAGGTAGTCTGAAATCTGCCTTCTATTACTCTTGCTAAACAGATAAACCTTCCTCCCTTTTTTTATATTCCTATTAACTTCCATATTCAGGGATGCTGCAACGGCCTTATGATCACTGATTCCCTGTTCTGTATATACAGATTCGAAAAGTTCGGGTCTGTTTGTTATCAGTAGGTCCAAGATGTTATCTCCACGAGTCGGTTCTCTGTTTAATTGCTCGAGGAAATTTTCGGATAGTGCACTCAGTATAATGTCACTCGATGCTCTGTCCCTACCACCCGTCCTAAACATCTGAGTGTCCCAGTCTATATCTGGTAAATTGAAATCTCCACCTAAGACTATAACATGCTGAGAAAATTTATGTGAAATGTATTCCAAATTTTCTCTCAGTTGTTCTGCCACTAATGCTGCTGAGTCGGGAGGTCGGTAAAAGGAGCCAATTATTAACCTAGTTCGGTTGTTTAGTGTAACCTCCACCCATAATAATTCACAGGAACTATCCACTTCTACTTCACTACAGGATAAACTACTACTAACAGCGATGAACACTCCACCACCGGTTGCATGCAATCTATCCTTTCTAAACACCGTGTGTACCTTTGTAAAAATTTCGGCAGAATTTATCTCTGGCTTAAGCCAGCTTTCTGTACCTATAACGATTTCAGCTTCGGTGCTTTCTATCAGCGCTTGAAGTTCCGGTACTTTACCAACGCAGCTTCGACAGTTGACAATTACAATACCGATTGCTGCTTGGTCCCCGCATGTCCTGACTTTGCCCCGCACCCGTTGAGGCTGTTGCCCTTTCTGTACTTGCCCAAGGCCATCTAACCTAAAAAACCGCCCAGCCCACGCCACACAACCCCTGCTACCCGTGTAGCCGCTTGTTGCGTGTAGTGGACTCCTGACCTATCCAGCGGAACCCGAAACCCCACCACCCTATGGCGCAAGTCGAGGAATCTGCAGCCCACACGGTCGCAGAACCGTCTCAGCCTCTGATTCAGACCCTCCACTCGGCTCTGTACCAAAGGTCCGCAGTCAGTCCTGTTGACGATGCTGCAGATGGTGAGCTCTGCTTTCATCCCGCTAGCGAGACTGGCAGTCTTCACCAAATCAGATAGCCGCCGGAAGCCAGAGAGGATTTCCTCCGATCCATAGCGACACACATCATTGGTGCCGACATGAGCGACCACCTGCAGATGGGTGCACCCTGTACCCTTCATGGCATCCGGAAGGACCCTTTCCACATCTGGAATGACTCCCCCCGGTATGCACACGGAGTGCACATTGGTTTTCTTCCCCTCTCTTGCTGCCATTTCCCTAAGGGGCCCCATTACGCGCCTGACGTTGGAGCTCCCAACTACCAGTAAGCCCACCCTCTGCGACTGCCCGGATCTTGCAGACTGAGGGGCAACCTCTGGAACAGGACAAGCAGCCATGTCAGGCCGAAGATCAGTATCAGCCTGAGACAGAGCCTGAAACCGGTTCGTCAGACAAACTGGAGAGGCTTTCCGTTCAGCCCTCCGGAATGTCTTTCGCCCCCTGCCACACCTTGAAACGACCTCCCACTCTACCACAGGTGAGGGATCAGCCTCAATGCGGGCAGTATCCCGGGCAACCACAGTCGTAGTCCGATCAGGGGATGCGTGGGACGAGCTGGCCGTCCCCGACAAACCCCCATCCCGACCCCCACAGTGATGCCCATTGGCAACAGCCTCAAGCTGTGTGACCGAAGCCAACACTGCCTGAAGCTGGGAGCGAAGGGATGCCAACTCAGCCTGCATCCGAACACAGCAGTTGCAGTCCCTATCCATGCTAAAAACTGTTTTGCTAAGAACGTCTGAACTAATCTACAGAGAGCGCAAACAAATCGACAAAATTTAAACGGTTATTAAAATACAAGATTGCCTAGTAAATGCAGTAATGCTGCTACTTGCGCACTGCTGACACTGCTCGGCGGCGGAAGGAGACTAAGCGAAATTACACTATTCAGGTACTAAAACACGATGCTACACTCTCAAATACTATAATACGCCCGAAATTTATGAATTAAACAATGCAAGTACCAAAAACACGCAAAGAAATTAAGAGTTAAACTATGTAACAAATGAGTGAGCTAGGAGTATACGACTTGCTGCTCAGCTGCTTATCCAACGGCGGCAGGGAGCACACTGACTGCGACCAACCGACACTGGCCGTTCAAAACAAAACAGTAGACAAACGACTACGCGAATTTACACTATTCAGGTACTAAAACGCGATGCTACAACTCTCAAATACTATAATACGCTCGAAATTTATGAATTAAACAATGCAAGTACCAAAAACACGCAAAGAAATTAAGAATTAAACTATGTAACAAATGAGTGAGCTAGGAGTATACGACTTGCTGCTGCAGCTGCTTATCCAACGGCGGCAGGGAGCACGTCTCTGTTCATTGTAATTAGTTTACTGTTCACTGTAATAAGTTTAGTGTCTCTGTTTTGCGGCCACACCGCAAAACCGTGCGATTAGTAGACGAAAGGACGTGCCTCTCCAATGGGAACCGAAAACACTTGATCGCAAGGTCATAGGTCAACCGATTCCTCCACAGGAAAACACGTCTGATATATTCTATACGACACGGGTGACGGCATGTGCATCACATGACAGGAATATGTTGTCGACCCACCTAACTTATACACTTGGCGGATGGGTAAAAAGATTGTTCTACCTTGCCCCATTTAGGTTTTCTTGTGGATATGATAATCGCTCCCAAAAAAGTGATGAAAACGTAAGAGTTTGTCACATAAACTGAAAATAAAAAAATTAAACTTTTCACTCGAAGGAAAACTTGAACCAAGTACCTCTCATTCCGCAGCTGCTCACGCTAACCACGGGACCATTGCGACCACGAGCTCACAGTGTCCTTGATGTTACATATCTTTTCCATGGACTACTCAGTTTGTATATTTTGCTTATTTTTTCATAGTTCCACACAACATCTTTCTGTTTTCTCGATTGATCTGTGTTCAGTTTTTCAAGGCCTATCCACTGGCCAACTTATAACTAAATCTGAGGGGGTGCGATGGGGAGGTTCCCTTGTAAGCACGACTCACGCCACATCCTCACAGCTTTACTTCTGCCAGCACCTGGTTTCCCACCTTCCAAACTTTACAGAAGCTCTCCTGCGAAACTTGCAGAATTACTCTTGTTCTTTAACTGTACATTAAAAGTTGATTGTCTTTAATTGCTGCCTAGAAGAGAAAGAGGAATTATCTTAATAACAGAAGCTGAGGTGAAAATCGACATAATCAGTGACTGTTGTGACTGTTGGGTGTATTGGTACGCAGGAAAAGCCAAGGATAACAGCTGTAAGCGCCTGCAAAAGATGTATTTTGCTACGCTGGAAGGCGAGAACAAATGATAAAGACCTCATTCAATTTTTTGTCGCCATATGTCTTTAGTTCTCATGGAGAGGACGTGTTTTGATATGAGATGCGTGCAGTAGCTTTCACGGTATCTGAATAATAATTTCTCTCAGTGCAAAAATATGAAGCCTTTTTATTTTCTTCCGTGCACCACGAAGAAGTCATGTCACACCCGCAGCCTGCATATGAGGAAGAAGTCCGATAAATGAACAGGATGCCATTCACATATCGTACAGCTGTTACGGCACCTTCCATGACCACCAGTGACATACGTCGGCCCCACATAATGCCACCCCAAAACAGCAGGGAATGTGCAACTTGCTGCACTCGCTGGACAGTGTGTCTAAGGTGTTCAGCCTGACCAGGTTGCCTCCAAACACATCTCTAACAATTGTCAGGTTGAAGGCACATGTGACACTCATCAATGAAGAGAATTTGATGCCAATCCTGAGCGATCCATTTGGCATGTTGTAGGGCATATGTCCACCATGCTGCATGGTGTCATGATTGCAAAGATGGACCTCGCCATGGACATTGGGAGTGAAGTTGTGCATCATGCTGCCCATGATGTCGTAACATGACATCCTGTGGCTGTGCGAAAACCATTGTTCAACATGGTGGCGCTGCTGTCAGGGTTCCTCCGAGCCATAATCCGTAGGTAGCGCTCATCCACTGCAGTAGTAGCCCTTGGGTGGCCTGAGCAAGGCATGTCATTGACAGTTCCTGTCTCTCTGTATCACCTCCACGTCCAAAGAACATCGCTTTGTTTCACTCCAAGATGCCTGGACACTTCCCTTTTTGAGAGCCCTTCCCGGCACAACGTAAGAATGTGGACGCGATCAAATAGTGGTATTAACCATCTAGGCATGGTTGAACTACAGACAACACGAGCTGTGTACTTCCTTCCTAGTGGAATGACTGGAACTGATCAGCTGAGAGAGAGAGAGAGAGAGATAGAGAGAGAGAGACACTCACACAGGAAGGCCATTTCTTAACAAAGACATTGAAATATCTCGAAAACTACACATCTTATCAAAATAAGTCATAGTTTCAATTTGTTTGTCTTAGAGGGGGATGTCCAATCATACCACACTCAACACCCACCCCACCCCATGCGTGGGTGGTGGGTTCAACTTTGATATTTTAAGTGGGAGGCCCCCTTTTTATTGCAGATAACAGTTCTAAGGAAAAATCTACATACGTTTTGGCTGAAGCATTTTGTTTGTTTTGGCATAGATGGAGCCATGATCAGAGGACTAGAAATGGGCACCCAACCGTAATTTACATGCTACTCAATAGCCCTTGAATATCCAGTACCAAGTAGGAACCCTCCTTGCTATGTGGTTATGGTGGGGCATCAAGTAGCCCAATGTTGCAAATTGGGTTACCAATCAGAAGTTAAGAAATACTGGCCTGTCCTCCCCTCGCAGCATGGAGATGGGGTCCCACATGCCACTGGATATTCAGGCCCATTGAATAATATGTTGTAAATTACGACTGTGTAATAATTTCTATTCTTCTGATTACAGTGCCATCTGTGGCAAAATGAAGAAAATACTTCAGCCATAATGCATTTAGATTTTATCATAAAATCATAATCTGCTGTAAAAAATGGGGGTTCCCATTGAAGATTTCAAAGCTGCTGCCCACTACCCATACATGGGGTGGGTAGCGGATCCAGTGTGGTTTTTTATTTTATTTATTGTATTTTTTTGCATGGAGACACCAACTGGTGTCTTTTGGAAACGTCATAGCATTGTCCCCCTCTGACACAAACAAATTGAAATTATAACATTTTTAGACCTGACGAGTAATTTTCGAGACATTTCAATGTCTTCATTTAAAATGAACACCCTGTGTGTGTGTGTGTGTGTGTGTGTGTGTGTGTGTGTGTGTGTGTGTGTGTGTGCATGTGTGTGAAATGACATTAATATTGACACAATTAAGTGTGTGCGGACATCAGGTGATGATTTGTTGAATAGCGTCCTCAAGCTGCAAAAAAGGGAACTGTGACAATGCTATTCAAAGGGACTCTATAATAGCACAATATGTAAAAACACGTAAACTTAACAAGTTCTCTGAAAATATCAAAAATATTTCTAGAATTTATAGAATCTGTGATCAGAATTTCATTCTTATTTTGTTTAAAAAACAATTGCTAACTCATGGATGGTTTCTTCTTAATTTTTTCTGGTTGTCCTTCTCTGTTTGAACTGCTAGCATAAGCTGCTCTTATATTTTTCTTTGTATTGATTAGATTAATAACATTTATTTGAAAGATACAATGTTTCTAATCAGTATTATCATTATTCCCCATCCTAACCTTAATTTTCAAAAATCTTGCAACCTCTTTTAATGGCAAGCATCGAGTTAAACTGGATGTTACTAATATGATATTGCCATTGATCAGGTGTCATTACTACAGCCTTAAATGCACATTGCCTGGTGAATAAAATAACCAGCATTTATTTTCAATATGTTATGAACTCCAATACATTTTAAAAGAATGGAAAGCAAATAGTGGCATGGAATTACTGATATTTATTCTCAAGATCATTCAGCACACTGTTATCAATAAGCTAATGTGCAAATTTTTTAGTAATAATAATAAAAATACCTAAATAAAGAAGTTAATTGTTTTTGTAACCAGAAGTCAATTACTTTGTTTTACAATTAATGTC
The DNA here is from genome assembly GCF_021461395.2 of Schistocerca americana. Classification (NCBI taxonomy): domain Eukaryota; kingdom Metazoa; phylum Arthropoda; class Insecta; order Orthoptera; family Acrididae; genus Schistocerca; species Schistocerca americana. The sequence continues at coordinate 586,188,538 of NC_060122.1, read as the reverse complement.
CAAATTCTGTAACTTTATATCATCTCTCCCTTGAGTCCATATTAAGTTGAGCTTACTTCCATATTGTCGAAATCTACGGACTTCTGTTAGGTGCTTCTTCCGATGCCACAAAACTTTTGATTCTTGACCGTGTAGGTAATGTAATTTTCATAAAAAATTGAATAAGGTCTTTGTCATTTGTTCTCGACTTCTGGTGTAGCATGATACATCTTTCACAGGCACTTACAGTGGTTATCCTTCGCTCTTCCTATGTACCAATGGGCCCTACAATTGCTCCCACACTGTGCAGTGATATGCAGTGGAAGTGCACAGTGTTTTTCATGTAATTGTATAGTTTAAATTTAAGTTTGTGCCAAAAGAGATACAACAACCTTTATTTGTCGGCGTATTTTTATTTGTAATTTGGGTTGGAGACGTCAGCTTGTCTTGCAAATTATCTTACCGGAAATACACAACGTACTTGTGAAATGATAATTTACATGAGGGGGCTCTAAGAGTTGTTACTTGTCCTTTTGGCAACATTGCTAGTCTCTGTGCACATTCGCACAAAATATGTTTGTTGGTTGTGCAAGAGCCATTAATATTCTAAGGATGACTGGTTGTCAAGATGGCGGAGAGTGTAAAAGTAATTCGTGTATCCTTGCGAAAAAAAGTAAATTTCGGTAGTAAAAAGAATACGTGTGTAAATTGTAAGGACGAGTTCTCGGAGCTAAACGAACGAATATCCAGTTTACAAATTATAATCCGTGCTTTAAAGCTGAACCTAAAGAAACTTCATGCGGAAAAATGTGAGTCGCTGAAGAAGCAAGAAGACTCGACCTCTGCAAACAAGTGGCAAACAATGACAGGAGAAGACTGCACTCAGAAAGTACAATCCCAAAATAGCCGTGAAACTTAAGGATGTATAAACAGTGAAACTTTAATGCATAAAAACTGCACTCAGAAAGTACAATCTCAGAGCAGCAGTGAAACTTTAATGTGTACAAACAGTGAAACTTTAATGCGTAAAAACTGTCAAACTAGAATGTGCAACGATCGTGTGGGAGTATTCACTACTGAAGATTCAATGAACACGCCAGCCGAAGTCGAAAAGTTACGAAATGAACCACAAAAAGTAAACAAACCGTTGCTCGATGAACTTCCGACTGCTAACATTGTAAAATACGAAAAAAATGTGTGTGTTAGGCGATAGCCACGGCCGTGGAATTGATGCAGTGCTAACAGAAAAATACAATTACAGGGCAAACGGTTTCGTGAAGCCTGGGGCTCCATTAAGTGAACCGAAAAACCTTACAAAATTGCGTGAAGTATCTAGTTTGTGTAAGGATGACTTTGTTGTATTGCTGGAAGGATCAAATGACGTATATAGAAATGAGTCATTCAAGGCTAGCACAGAATTGAGCAAATGCCTCAATGATTTATCTCACACGAATGTACTCGTTGTAAATATCCCGCTTCGTCACGATTTACCGAGGTGGTCGTGTGTAAACAGTGAAATTCATGCCGCAAACAAAAGTTTCAGTGAAATATGTGCTCACTTCGTAAATACAGATGTTATTGACATAAACAGTTTGGAGCAAAGGCTCCATACAGTTCACGGTCTTCATTTGAATGCATTAGGAAAGGAGGTACTTACGGCAATCGATCACAAGTAACAAAGCGTTCTTTTCATGCAGCGAACAATATAGCCATCAATCAGTGTCAAATCACGAAATTGTTTAAAACCAATAGGCCAGAAAGTAACATTCAAATTGGGAAAAAAACTCAAATTACGAAATAGTTCAAGCCAAAAAGAAATGAAGCACAAATTTTGCAAGCTCCAAAAATACTGGAAGACAAACAAGTTGCTGTACGTGTGTCTTCCAGAACAAGGAAAGCTCCAGAGAGGAACAGTGATTTTTTATGGCAGGCACCAGGGAAATCACTTCAGCACCGTCCAGATCCAGTGCCTTCAAGAATATAACTATGGATGTAAGTACACAATATGAAAGTGACAAAGAAATGTACAAGCCAAGTGAGCAAGCTGATGGGCTGCTACAAAAGAATCCAGACCTACCCTTTTGTGAGGATGGCTCATTATTAAATATTAGGTCTTTAAAAAATAAAATTTATGATCTTAGTAGTAACTATATAATGCATTGTAATATAAGTGGTTTAAGTGCTGCATACTCATGTGACAGAAGCTCTAAGTTAGATGAGCTACAAGCTTTTTTTATTTGAATTTCTAAATGTTAAAGTAATTTGTTTGAATGAACACTGGCTTAGTAGTGATACCATAAAAATCTTTTAAAAAATTGAAAACTTCAAGGTAGATACCAGCTTTTGCAGGATAAATAAGTCACGAGGAGCTTCATGCATACTCATTCATTCTGATTTAGATTACCATGTAAGATGTGACTTCAATTGTTTTAATGAAGAGTGTATTTTTGAGGGTTGCTGTGTTGAGTTAAAGGACTTAAATGTTGTTATAATATCAATTTATAGAATCCCAGGGAAGTGACAACTGAGCGTTTCCTACGTAAATTTCAGAGTTTGTTAGAATACCTCAGTAAAGAAAAGAGGAAAAAAATTGTAGTTGCTGCTGATTTCAGCATCAATGTGTTGAATGAAACATGTGATGTATCAAAATTTACAGACTTAATAAAAAAATATGGTTTCAAATTAAATTTTTCTGAATCAACAAGAGAAAATGCTGAGTCAGTTACATGCATTGACAATATTTTAACGAATTACATATTTGAAGATGGATACAAATTTTGTCTAGATCTAGGAATTTCTGATCATTCAGCATTATTCATTGAGCTACCCAGAGCAGGTAAAGAGGTCCCGTGTAAAAAAGCTTATGTAAAAAGGATCTTCAACCAAGAAACTTTGACTCTATTCCATAATAAGCTGAAGGAGACAGAATGGCACTTTGATAAAAATATTACATGCACAGCAAATTTTGAAGCATTTCTAAGGGATTTTCTAAGTGTTTTCAATGAAATGTTTCCACAAAAAACTTATTGCAATAAAATGACAAAATTAAAATGGATCGCTAAAGATATAAAAATCTCCAGTGCAAAGAAAAGGCAGCTACATAAGGAACTAAGATATAATAAAAAAAATTGAATTTATTGAATATGTTAAACAATACAAAAGTAGATTTAAGAAAGTTGTCAAAGCAGCAAAGCAAATGTCAAATAATTAATTAATCTCAAAACATGAGTATAAATCAAAGGCAGTGTGTTCAGTTGTAAAACGCAAATTAGGTATCAAAGCCTCTAGACATGGAATTAGTACAATTAAGCTTGAAGATGAGATCATTGTAAATCCGGCTTAAATTTCAGAATGCTTCAATGAGTTCTTCATTAACGTAGTGAAACCAGAGGTTAATGTTGCAGATTATGAGAATATTGTATGTCCCTTTGGACTAAATCATAACACTGAATGCCTCACAAAATTCAAAACAGTTTCAATAATAGAAGTAGAAAAAATTATATTAAAACTAAAAAACAAAAATTCTGCAGGTTAGAATGGAATACCAGCAAAAGTCCTTAAATTTGTGTGTAAAATAATAGGATACCCACTATATAAAATAATAAAACAATCCTTTGAGCAAGGAAGCTTCCCAGAGGTGCTGAAGTATGCAGAAGTAAAACTGTTGCTCAAAAAATGGTCTAGAGAGGATATGGAGAATTATCTCCCTCCTTCCAGTCCTATCAAAAATCTCTGAAATTGCTGCTGCTATGCAGATTCGAAATTTTATGGGGAAATATGATATTATTATGGAAAACCAATTTAGTTTCCAGCCTGTCAAAAGTACCTATTGATGCAATTAACAAGTTTATTGAGAAGATCAGCACATCATTAGACAACCATAATAAAGTTGCAGGAATCTTTTGTGATCTCACAAAAGCCTTTGACTGTAAATCATGTACTGCTCATCTGTAAGCTTGACAAGTATGAGATCAAGGGTAATGTTCTAAATTGGCTTACTCCATACTTATCAAATAGGAAACAAAGAGTGATTGTCTCATCAAATGCAGCAAATTACTAATCAAAATGGAAAACAGTAGCCCAAGGTGGCCCTCAAGGCTCGATTCTAGGACCTATTTTGTTTTTGTTCTATGTTCATGATTTACCAAACAACATAAATGCTCCATCGATTTTATTTGCAGATTAATTGAAAAAAAGGAGCCAGAAAACATCCCTCTCTACATAATAAACACTATGAACAAACTAGAAACATGGTTCCAACTGAATGGATTAAGATTGAACATCCCCAAAGCCCTCATGGTCCAATTCAGAACAAAACAGTCAAAGCCCCAAGAAATTAAAATAACTCATAAAAATCAGGATATAGAAGAAGTGGATTCCTTGAAGTTTTTAGGGTTAAACCTAGATAAAAATTTAAATTGGAAGAAACATATTGACTACCTGTTAAACAAATTATTTAGCTTTGCATTTGGTATGCAAATATTAGCTGGTACAACAGACATGAATACAAGGAAAATTGCATACCACAGCTACTTTCAATCAGTTGTAAGGTATGGTATTATTTTTTGGGGAAATTCAAGCAATATATTGTGCATATTAAAGTTACAGAAAAGAATAACAAGGAACATGTGTACAGCCCATCCAAGGACATCATGTCACCCACTATTTGAAAAACAACAGTTATTAACAGTTCCCTCCTTACAAGTCTATGATATTATCATCTTTCTACACAGCAATTTAGAGTTTTCAAGAAAAACTGTTTCAGTCACACGTATAACACGAGAAACAAAGACAATTTTATGCTTCCCACTCATCGCTTAAACGTATATGCACAGTCTCCTCAGTATATGGCAACGAAAATTCATAACAAACTAAAAGGAAAGAATGTTCTGAGTACAAACCTAGAGACACTGAAAACAAAGCTATATGATATACTTGTCAAACGCTGCTACTACACTGTTGAGGAGTTCATGAAGGATGAACTGAGCATTTGAGCAGGATAAATTTACATATAGTCTTGTGTATAAATGTCGCTGTCCTTCACAAAAGGGAGGAAAGAAAAATAAAAGTTTATATTAATGTTAAAATTGTTTGTACCGATTAGGCCTAAGTTGTGTTATCCATTTTTTTGACGTGGCTCCTGTACACTAATCATATTATTAGAAATTGTATGTTTATGAGATGAATAAAACACTATTCACTATTATCGTGTACAGTCATCCGCACTTCCACTCGCGCTTTTTGTGTCGTTTTCACACTGAATGCTCTACTATCTGCCGAAAATCTTGCTGTGGCATGGTCTTCCAACGTGAGTGCGGTGCATGTCCTTTCAAACGGCCCAGGAAGAATCTTCTCCATCATATCCACATTTTCAGTGGGGTGAATGCAGCAAATCAATACCTGACGTCAAGGTAAGTGACGCTTGCACAATAGTAGTTTGCTGATTAATATATCAGTCGTTGCATAGCATAATATCACAAAAAATTGATTTACAGCACTATTGCACACGTGCCTGGGTACCATTGTATGTTTCGTCGTTCACTTTGGTGTGAGAATCGCTTTTAGTCCTTGAGGTTTATTTTTTTTTTTAGGTCTTCAAGTTCAACATTTACATAAGACTCAATATACACAAAAATTCACATAAATATTTCTAACATAACAATGCATATTATAATGGCTTACACCTGTAACTGGCATTCCACCAATTATTTGCATCAAACACAGTAAATCTATAAAATAAATAAAATAAATAAATTAAAAATATATTCTTATTTTGATATTGATTATTCTATCTGTATGATGGTGATTGTGATTGCAATTGTATTTGCTTATCTGGAACGTGGACGTTTAATTATTCGGTATCAGACGCTTGACAATGGCTTTTTCGTAAAGGCAATGTTACTCGTAGTTGACCGTGAAATAAAACTGAAATAATCGGACTTCGTAATTAAATCGTTTCCAAAGACTGCTGCGGTAGGTGCGGACTCATAATCTAAATCTCAATATTACAATAATTTGCCAGCCATGCCAATACGTCGTACAGAGGTGATTGTCTACTAAACATAAAAAAGTTACACAGTTAGTTAAATCAGATATATTCAATGAATAAGCCTACAGTTCGTAATCCTACTTACTTTTATAAATATAAATTCTTTACAGAATCGAGTGCCTAGTGTAGTTGCAACTCGCAGTATTCTTCTATAACATGAAATATGGCGGTGTGCCAGACAATAAAATAAAATACGTGCTTCTCGCACCACTTCAACCAGAGCTCTCCTCTTTTTTTTAATCAAACACAAGAGTAACGTAATTGTGCTTTTGTTTTATCAGCGACACAGCGCTGCAGTTGTGTGCCATAGGCTTTATTTATTTGTCACTGATTATTTATTTAATTAGTATTTCGAGTTTCCGCGGAAACTCACGCTCGGCATGCAAATGTGCCTTTATAAATTCTTAAATAGTAAAACATTTCAATTTTCCTTCTTCAGTTATCGTTACTGGTTAACACAGTTTAATAGCTAACCTAAAAAATTCCGTTGTACATAAATACAAATAACTTATTTAATTTCATTAGATTCTGTTGCTACATACGCCTTTAATGTATCCACATTTTATTTTCCAGTCATGCATACATCAGTTATGAGAGTTTAATATTTTCCTAGGGAGAAACATGAAGAAGCATTTACATCATGATTCTACATTACGTGTTGCTGGCCCAACTGCGCTTTGGCGCCGCCTCATGTATTGGAGAAGGAATAAGGAATTCTACTCTACTGGTTTATGGATTACTAAGGAAATGCTGTTCACCCTTAAAATCATTTGTGAGAGAACTCCTGTTTCATGAAAACGAAACGCATTAACGCCTCAGGTACAATGCTTTGAGTTAGTAACGTAAAAGTTTTTGCATCCCTTCATACTTATCTCTTACAATTATGGGGAAATGCCGTTGTTTATGTCCATATTTGATGGAATAAAAGTTGATTTGTTGTATCTGAGGTCATATGCCTCCATGTTTATGTGTGTTTTGTAGTCAGTATGTATAGGAAAAAATATTTCGTGGTCGTACTGCGACGATGTATATTCTTATTCTTCATTTGCTTGATGACCAATATACGAGGTGTGGCTAGAAAAAAACCGGACTGATGCTGAAAAAAACATTTATTTACAATTATTTACAATTTCATGTTATCTCCTTCAATGTACTCTCCTCCTCGGTCTCTACACCGCTCCATACGAATTTTCCACTGTTCATAGCAATGCTACAGATCATTTTCGGTAAGTCCATACATTACTTCCGTCGCTTTTTCTTTTACTGCTTCAACAGTCTCAAATCTAGTTCCTTTCAAAGCTAACTTGACTTTAGGGAAAAGAAAAAAGTCACAGGGGGCCAAATCAGGTGAGTAGGGTGGATGATCTAAGATGGGAATGTTGTGTTTTGCCAAAAACGTCTTCACTGACAACGCACTGTGAGCTGGGGCATTGTCTTGGTGAAGGATCCATGACTTTTTTCTCCACAAATCGTTCCGTTTTCTCCGTACTCGCTCACGTAGGGTAGCCAGGACGCTAATGTAGTAATGCTGATTCACTATTTGTCCCTCTGGTACCCAATCAATGTGCACAATCCCTTTGATGTCAAAAAAAACAATCATCATTGCCTTGAATTTTGATTTTGACACTCGTGCTTTTTTTGTCGTGGAGAACCAGGAGTTTTCCAATGCATCGATTGGCGTTTAGTTTCGGGATCGTAAGTAAAAAACCACGATTCATCGCAAGTAATAACATTTTGTAAGAAGGTGGGATCACTTTCAATGTTTTCCAGGATGTCAGAACAAATCATTCTTCGGCGATCTTTCTGTTCAATTGTGAGACACTTTGGAACCATTTTTGAACACACTTTGTTCATGTTGAAACTTTCATGAAGAATCTGCCTAACACTTTCCTTGTCAACTCCTGTTATCTCACACACTGCTCTGATTGTTAAACGGCGATCTTGTCGAACAAGTTTACCGATTTTTTCAATGTTTGCATCAGTTTTTGCTGACAATGGTCTGCCAGTGCGAGTGTCATCACTGGTGTCTTCGCGGCCATCTTTAAATCGTTTAAACCACTCAAACACTTGTGTTCGCGATAAACAATCATCGCCGTACACTTGTTGTAATATTACAAACGTTTCACTTGCAGATTTTCCTAGTTTGAAACAAAATTTGATGTTAACACGCTGTTCTTTCTGTACACTCAACATTTTCCGACGCACAGACAAAACGTCAACTACTTAAAACAGACGCCACGGGCAGACTGAGTGCAGGAGGCAGATGAAACCCGAGCAGTAGGCGGAGCGAGAGTCACGTGACAGGCCACGCGACTTTCAGCCTTATTGCATTCGTTTTATTGTTTCGCCAATACTAGTCCGGTTTTTTTCTAGCCACACGTCGTATACACACACACATACTAATAATTAAATCATTTGTTTGAGGTGCGGCTCGTGTTTTCATTTGGTACCTATAACACCTATCGTAAATCTCCTCTTCTGCGCCGTGTCGATGCACTGCTCGCTGCGATATAATAAAACTTATAACTAACTTATAAACTAATTGTGTTTCATAGCTCATTGGCTACTCTTATACTCGGTCATCACATTAGCTCGCAGATGGTTTTTCACAATTCATTCTTATTTGCTCATATACATATTCACTTGCATCTTTATTCCTCTTATTCTTTTACCATGTTAAGAAAGTTATTTCGACATTTCCTACAGTATTTTATCCTTTTGTTAGCTAATACGTCCTGTATGTTTCTTTTACTATTACTTATAATGTATATATTTTAGTGTTGATATCACTTTGCATATTAATATAACATTATATTCTTTCGTTCCCTGCTAGTAAAATATGATTGTTACATATTAATATTTATTTTGAAATTGAGTTTGACTCTTGTGTAGCTTCCTGTTTCTAGCTGGTTGCACCGCGAGTTAGCCTGTTGCACTTGCACAAGGTCAATGTCTATCCCTAGTACTGACGTAAACATGATTGTTGAGTGTGCACAGCTGATTCGTACACAGCTCCCGTTTGCATTTCACTTCACATGAAGCTGTGTTTTTACACTTCCCTCTTGTCGAATGTCTGTTTTTGTTTATAAAACAAGAAAATTGCTTGAGTCTACACACATTTCATTCAAAATATACATATTAATTTTTTTTAAACTATAACATTTACTTATAAGACTATTTTATACATGTCTCTACAGGATGGAAAACTCCAAGACAAGGAAAACTCTCAATATTATAACAAAGGGTAAATGTGGTCCAGAATGACAGAGAGAGGAGAGGGATCTGTAGGAGTTCACTATAAAAACCTCAAAAATCGCAGAGGGTGCCGAACCAGATCGCAAACGCGAAAATTCCAAAAAAAAAAAAAACAAAAAAAAATCGCTCTCACCTGGTAAAGTAACTGGATGGAAGAACACAAGAAGAAACACTCTAAGAGGATGAAAAGTTTCCGTGAAACAAAGAAGGGAAAAAAACTTCCCCAAAATGAAATTGTGGAGTAAAGTTCAATCACTCTCCAAAAATAAAACGGGGATAATCGTTATAATAATAATGAAAACCATGACATTACTTATACATACTGACAACAAAACTGCTGTGATAAAGTGTCACTACTCGTGAAAAGCCTTTAAATCTTTGTGAGGGTGGAGACCTTTGTGTCACCCCGTTCTTTCATATATTAATCTATAAGTTCCAGGATAAGGTATTTTTGTAATAATAAAGGGTCCTGAGTATAGTAATTGCCATTTTTTGTTTAACTTACCGATCTTTGTCGATTTGGGATGTGTTCTCAAGAGGACTCGTCGCCCTTCAAAAAAATGTGCTCGTTTTATTTTTTTGTTGCATATTCTCTTTCTGTATTCTGCTCTATTCTCTAGTGTAATTACTGCTTGTTTGATTTTATCCTGTAAAGTTAACTCCATAGTAGGTAATTTTGGTATGGGGCATTCCTATTCGTCATTTTGCTTTGTGTTAAACATAAGTTCATAGGAGTGAAACCTGTGGAAGAGTGGGGGAGATTGTTTACTATTTGCATAAATGGAGTCATGTATTCAATCCATCGTGAATGCTTATTATGAGCGTATGTCCTTATAAATCTATTGAATTCCTTAAACACTCTTTCCATGGGACTTGCTTCGGGATGGAAAAAACTCACCAAGATGTGTATAATGCCCTGTGTTGTTATGAATTGTTTCCATTTTCTTCCCACAAAATAGGCTGCGTTGTCTGTTAATATGACTTTGGGTTTCCCTACTCATCGTAAATAATCCTCTTCAGTTCTCCCTATGAGGCTACTGGCTGTAGTGGTTTTGATAGCATAAAGTTTGATGTATTTTGTGAAAATATCATAAAGAGCTATTTTGTATTTGACACCACCTTTTGCTCTGGGATATGGTCCTGCAATATCTAGAAAAACCATTTCCAGTGGGGCTTTGGTTAGTATGGGGTGTAGTTCTGTAAACTTTGGCATACTGGATGGTTTTGTTCTTTGGCAAATAGCACACTTTCTTAATATTTGTGAAACACGTCGTCGTAAATTAGGAAAATTACAAAGTTTGGAAATCTTGTCTGTACATTTTATTACTTCGTAGTGTCCCGAAACTTCTTGTGTATGTTTGATAAATTCGTCGATATATTCCTCTGGAAGGCACACACACTAATGGTTAAAACTTTCGTGCTTCCAGTGAAACAAAACACCTTTGTATAACTGATACCATTTACCTCCCTTGTGGTTTGCATTTCGGCTAATATTTTGTATTACCTTTTTCCTCGGTGTTGTATCATTCCCATCTGTTTACAAAATTTTTTGTAGTCTGATTTTTGTGTACTACTTTGCATCAATAATGTACGGATATCTGAATCGTGTTCAGACAGTTCACTGAACTCGTCTAGTCCCTGCGGCAACCTGGCTAGTGCGATAATATTCTGACTGTCCTTCATGTACTTATTTCAAAATTAAATTCCTGCAGGTACAAACGTCATCTCGCTAGTCTTCGGTTTAACATGTTAAGAGAAAAGATGATGATCGGTGATCACAATAGACTTTAGTGTTTTTACCCCGAAGAAAATACTCGAATTTCTGAAAAGCCCAAATTACTGCTAAACTTTTCAGCTCTGGTACGGAATATGATCTTTCTGCCTCTGATAAAGTTCTGCTGGTAAAGCGGATGACTTTGGGTACTGTTTTTCCTTCTTCCTCTTGCATCTGGAACAAACATGCCCCCAGTCCCTGAGACGAGGCGTCCGTGCTTAAACAGAAGTCCTTAGACATGTCAGGGTGACTCAAAATGTTTGCTGATATTAATGCATTTTTAATTTTGGTAAAGTACTCCTGGCATCTCTCATCCCATAATCAAGGCTTATTCTTTCTCAAAAGGTTACGTAAGGCATCGCTATTCATAAGCTGCTGTGGTTAAATTTTCGGAAAAAGGAAGTTAGACCGAGATAAGCTTTGAATTGTTTTAGTTCCTTGGGGGTGGACAATTACGTATGGCATCTAGTTTCTTTGGGTCTGGTAATATACCCTGTTCAGATATGATATGTTCTAAAAATTTCACTTGCTCTTTGCCAAAGTTAGATTTCTTTAGATTTGCTGTTTCTTTGTACTCTGTAAATCTCTGAAATACCTTTTCCAGTATTCTGATGTGTTATGCCGAAGTTAATGTGACTATTAACATATCGTCAACACAAATGGTAACTTCACTGAGCAATTCTGCTCCTAATACCCCGTCCAAAGCTGATATAAATACGCCTGCGCTAATGTTTAAGCCAAAGGGTAGAACTTGAAATTCATAACTCCTGCCATTGCAGACAAATGCCGTGTATTTTCTGCTCTCCTCATGTAACTTCATTTGCCAGTAGGATTTTTTAAGGTCGAGGGTGCTGTAATATTTGGTATTATGAAATTTTAACAATTCTTCATCTAAATTATCTGGTTTTGTTATTACTGGCACTAGGATTTTGTTTGTGCCTCTAGCAGCTAAAACTAGCCGTACTGATCCATCAGGTTTGCTAACTGGTAGTACTGGGCTGCAATATGGTGGAAATAATGGCTGTGAGATCCCCCATTTGCACATTCTATTAATTTCCTGCTTAACTGCTTCACGTTTTGTCCACAGTATAGGGTAAGACATAACACAAAATGAGGGTAGACATTAAGTTTATGTTCATAATATTTGATTACTCCTGGATTCTTATTTGCATATTTAAAAAGTCGTTGTGTAGCATCTAGAATATTTGATTCATGCAATTTTTGTTCTACTAATTCCTGGTTAACTTCAGTGTCGGCCTCATGTTCGTTATCACACTTGTTCAACAAATACATGGAGGGATATGAATAGTGTACAGTGACATGGTGTTCTGGGTTTACTTTGTCATACGTCTCTTGTGTGTGGTAATCAGGCTGATAGAAAACCTTTGGTCCTTCACAAAGAAATAACAGTTACCATTACCTATTTCTATTTGAGTTTTGTAGGTTCTAAATGTGTCCATACCTATCAAGCAGTTGACTATAAGTTTATCTACTATTAAAAAATTACACTGCACAGAAAATTGTTCAATGTGCACGGTGATAAGACCTTGGTGTTTTACTAACTTGGTTTTGCCACCGGTAGCGGTTTGTGCTTTGCAGTTTTGTACTGGCATAACAGGAAACTTATTCCGTCTTTTTAATTCAGTGAAAATGGTTCAGACATTAAATTAGTCGTGGACCCTGTATCAAGTATTAACTGTGTGCCTATACCAAAAATTTTCACTCTGATTACTGCTTGCACTTGTTCTTCCAGTGTATTTTTTGCCGATTTGAGTTCAGACTGGTATAGATCGTCCTTTATGTCTCCTTGTTCATCGAATCGTACGAAACACGTTTGAAAACTTTGATTTGTCCCCATCGCTTACAAGGTCTATAGATGGGGCTCAACTACGACCGATTCGGGTTTTCCTGCGGTGTAGTCTGTATCTACCTCGGCACACGGGATAACTTCCGTCAGTTATACTGTGTGATTGTTTCTCCAGCGTGTATCATTTCCAGTTCGCAACATGCTTTCTCGTGTGTTCATATGGATGTTCTGAAATGTTGTCGTTTTGCAATTTTGCTGCGCAAAGGTTGGCTGCGGCAGGGCGTGCTGTACCTTATTGTTGTTGCCGTGCACCGGCCACTGGTACGGCAGACTGTTTATTTGCACGCGGTGCATAATTTTGAGAGAACGCATGAAAATCAGCTTGTGAGTGGTAATCATTCCTGTTATACGGAAAGTTTTGCTTACATCTCTTGTTCCTACCATTTCCATCCCCGTACCCATTGCCACGGTTAATGCATCCTTGTGGTCGCGCGTAACAGCTTTGCTGCGTGTTCGTGTCTGGCTGTTTGTATTGACCATTCAAGTTATGTTGTTGTGGTGTTTGGCTGTCTGACACCCTATTTGTTACTACTTTCTCTCATATATTAAGTCAGTTCAATCTAAAATGGACAGAAAATATTCTGTGTCGTGCTCAGGTGTAGTAATTAATTTTTCACGAATGTGTGATGGCAAACGACTTTTCAAATTTCTAAAACAACATGAGAAATAGGATTCGTCCAATAACGTGTTTTATTGAGATACTTCTCAAAATACCCTCGCAAGCTACCGTATTTGCTATTAAAAGGGGCGGGGTTAAAAACCTCTCGCCTAAGTCTCTCCTGTACGCCTTCTGACCAGTATTTGTCAAGAAATGCCCGTTCAAATTGTAAATACGTTGCACAACGCTTAGCTACCTAGGTGGCCCACAGAAGTACATCGCCTTGCGTGTACCCAACAACAAATCTGGTCTTTGGCGCTTCCGTCCAATTTCTAGGAAACACATGTCGGAAATCACTAATAAATTCAACAGGATTCATCTTCTTACCTTCGCTCGCAAATGTTGGAAATTGACGGTGTCTTACTAGACCTTCGTCAGCAAAAATAGTGGACAAGCTGTTTGCACTTTGTGCTGTGTTTACATAGCTGACATAATTGTTTACAGTTCTCGTAGTTACTGGTCCTAGTGTCATGCCATGTAAACTTACACTCTGTGGTCTGTCATTACTGTTGGCATTGTTTGTAAGGTTTGCAATGATCTGTGTGCATACATTACGTTGGTTTGCTGTGGCTGGCACTTTGTTTAAGTGTACAACTTGTATCTCTGTATCAGTTTCACGTAAGAAGTTGCGTATCCTGTGCTCTGTAGCCTGCAAATTGGTGTTCACTTTGTCGATAATGTCATTTTCCTTTTGTTGAATAACCTTTTCAGCTACATCATTGAATAATTTACATTCCTTCACTACGTTTTCCGCTGCGTTACTGGTTTTGTCTAAAGTACCTGCTTCAGCTTGTGAAATTATGTTGGATAAATTTTCATTAATTTTGTCTCTTTCGTTTTTGGCGCAGATTGATTTGACTTCACGTGATGCTACTTTTAAAGTAGTTTACATATTGCTGCTGGTACATTTTCGTAATCTTTGTGCAGTTTGTTTGCTACGGTAGAGATGTTCTTTACTGTGGAAGTTAATTGTGTTTGTGTAGTTTCCAGGTTTATGTGTGTGTCTTCATCGCTTTATTTGCTGCTCTACTGTATCGTTAAGTTCGTTAAGAGTGTGTAATTTCCGGTTGTTTTCGTAATGTTATTGTTTACTTCGGAAAGTACATCGTGTTTTAGATTTTTTTCATGTCTTTAAATTTTACATTCATTTCCTCGTGAAAATTCTATGTTTCCGCTCTTGCTTTATTTTGTTTATGTCTTGTGTTACTAAGGTAAGGTTTTGCGACAAACTGTCAAATTTTGTATTTATGTCCGTTCGCAAATTGGTGTTTATATTTGAACGCAAACTGGTGTTTGTATTTTGTCTGTCTGCCCTCAAGTTGGTGTAATTGGAGTTCATAGTATCCAGTTTTTGTAGTATTACGGCAAGTGCTTCATTTTGGTTGCTATTTAATGTACTTTGGTTGTTGACAATTGTACTCTGCAAATTAATATTTGAACTTCGTTTGATGAATGACGGTAAAGTGTCGTCAAAAATCATATCTGCGCTTTCTATGCTTTCCTGTGCGAACAGAATGTTGCTCGCGGAGATACGTGATGTAGTTTCATCTATTGTCATGAACGTGTCCTCAAAGTTAGAACTCAGTGAAAGCTCACTAGAGCTTATCATTGCGGCCATGTTCATCTCTGAACTATTTAGTACGCCTAATTGTGGAAGACATGGCGCTAATATTTCAGATGTTCTTTTCTGCAATTGAACGCCATCTTAGCTCATTGCATTTTCGCCATTGTTAACAATAATGTAAACTGATTTTTGTGGAATATTTGATTGAATATTAAAATTAAAATTTTTTGAAAACAGAAAATTGAAATATATTATTTTGAGAATTTAAACATACGATTTACGAGTCATCAAGCGTTATTTATCTTCTTTTGTGACGCACGAAATGTTATAACAACACAACTTCAAACTTTTCTCTCGTTACTCATTACGAAAAAGTTCTGAAAAAATTCACTACAATGCATTTAGGAAGGGAAATTAAGGCAAGGCATATCTAATGATTACGCAGGAGGCGCTACCAAGCATAGCTAAGCAAGCGGTTGTGTAGCAGTGCTACTTTTACTGCTATGAAACACACAAACAACATATTTTCCAAAATTTTCCTTAAATTCCGGTTCCTTTCGATTCCTTTTTGGATTGGTTTTCTTCACAAGAATTTTTGGTTCTTGTTATTTGTGATGTTGCACATGAAAATTTAAAAAAAATAATTAGTAGTTGCAAACCATTTTCATACGATGTCGTGAAAATGTTGCATAATTTACACAACTGGTTTCATGGCCTTTTAAATGTCATGTAACCAGGTCGCCAGTTGTGCAATTTTTTTAGTAATAATAAAAATACCTGAATAAGGAAGTTAATTTTTTTGTAACCAGAAGTCAATTATTTTGTTTTACAATTAATGTCCAAATTCTGTAACTTTATATCTTCTCTCCCTTGAGTAAGTTGAACTTACTTCCATTTTGTTGAGATCTACAGACTTCAGTTAGCTGCTTTTGTAAAGCCAATTGGCTGAAGAGCAGTGGACTGTGCCGTTGCCCATATGGGGCAGGGGAATGAAATTACCGTAAAGAAAAAAACAAGTACAGTGCAACAGTAGGTCGCTGTTCTATTACGTCATGTTCTTCCGAGCAGCCTCTATTGACTTGTAGGTCAGTAGGAGGCTACTCTACTGTACCTCAGTGATAGCTTGCTTTCTGTCATTATCACACATCTTTCCAATATAGAACTATTGGCCAGACTGGCTGGAGCAACTCTCCAATGCTAGACTATTAGTGGGCAGGTATTCACTTGTAGATCAGCAGTAGGCTTCTCCCCTGTATTTCAATGATAGCTTGTTGTCCTGTTATTATTACCACCAACCAACTTTACCATGCTGGGCTACTCTCTAGACTGGCTCAAGCAACTCTCCAGTGCTAGATTAATAGTGCAAATATTCACTCCACATCTAGCAGTTATCGACAAAAGTGGGTGGAGCTACTGTCTAGTGCTTCATCAGTGGCAACTCAAATTGTTTAAATAAACAATATACTGCACTGTGTACAAAATAAAGTCTTACATCCATCTGATCTGGCAGCCTTGCACAGACTGCGTCCTTTTTCCACCAATTTGCAGATGGAGTTGGGGAGAGGGTGGGGAGATGGGAGTGGAGGGGAGAGGAAAGAAGCAGGAAGTGGGAGTGGCGAGTCGGGGAGAACAGCCCCTCTGGTGGTGGTGTTATGAACTAGGTCAGTTGGTCTCTGAACATCAAAAGTAGCACACAAAATTTCATATTCCAGTCAATAAATTTTAATTTCCCATCATTTTTTAATTTCTCGCCAAAATTTCAATTTCCTTCCACTTCCATAGGTAGGATGGAGGGGGAGTGACATGTGCCAGCTGGTGAAATGCTATTATGTCATTAGGGGGTGAGTGTGCCCCTAAATGTAAGCAACCAGCACTAACAAAACGCTCTGATGCTGTCTTTGTCCTAGTTGTAGTGGGAAGAAACGTAAAGTAAACACACTGTACATAATTTTTGTTTGTGAATCTTTGACCAAAGATATCTAAGGTCAGAGGTATGAAAGCTACTTGTTTCATCCACATCTTTACCTTCATACATAGTCTTAAGCCATTATATTCTGCTTGGCAGATGGCACATAAAGCCGATATTTGTGATTTCCTATCTTGTTCCCTGGAATATTGAGAAAGGGAAAATAACTGTCAGCATTCCTCGGTACATTTCTGACTCTCTCTTATCTTATTCTCATGACACCTACGTTTCCTGTCCTGTTCCCTGAAATATTGCGAAAGAAGAAATAACTGTCTGCATTTCCTTGCACATTTCTGACTCTCTTATCTTATCCTCATGACACCTACACTTGACATGGTCGAGATGTTCACAGCTTATCTCGTAATCGGATAGTATTACATTATTTCTCTTTGTTATTAGTGTTACCTTGCATTTGTACAAATTCAAGGAGGACTGCCATACATTACACAACATCGAAATTTTTTCCAAGTGTTTCCGCAAAACTTGTTCGGCAAACATTTTCAATTACGTCACCATAACTTTTAAGATATGTGCTGTAGCCACGGCATCAACACAACACTTCGCCAACGCTCCACGAAAGCTACGTTACGACTCTCCACTGTTGCTCTGGTCTCGGCAGAGAGGCGACTATCGAGTCAACGATACAGTTGTATGTTTACAATCAGAAGCAATACAACATAAGCTTTATATCCTCCTAGGAGTTTAGAAAACGTCTCTATGCGCTGCATCACAGTGAACATACACAGTTAGTGACTGTGTCTTTTATAGATATTCTGATATCCTTACCACCAATATGTCATTACCTGATATTTAATTATCGCAAATAGTATAAATACCAACACGTTTTCTAGAGGTTCTCAGTGTGCTGATGTTTTGAAACAGCATGTTTTCGTAGGAGATAAGCTAAGATATAAAACCCACTAAATATGACATTCAGATAGAAGTCACGAAGTCTAATGTGGCATCTCTCAAGTTCTTCACCCGGCTTATCTTGGGAAGGAGCGGAACTACAGTAGTCCTCATAGCCTATGTATAAATAAGGGCACTTGGAGTTTACTGTTATTAGCAAAGGCTACAGGCTGTAGTTCCAAATTACTGGCTAGAAAGTAAATCCCTTACGATAACCTAGTGCTTGAAATGTCTTGACCAATATCAATTTTTCATGATAGTTAATATTATAATTTGTGTAGTTAAATGCTTTAAAGTATTTGTATTTGGAGATACGTATTTAAAAATATTTTCCACTGGACTGCGAAATCTATGGTGGTGCAGAATTGACTGTTTAGTTGGCAATAGAACGAATGTAATTGGCGCATACGTGTTTTGGCGGTCACTTACGCATGAAATAGCACAGGCAGTAGCCGAGTGACATGATGACTTCACCAACTTTATCAAAAAGTATATTGTGTGAAATGTTTTCTCAAGGAAACTGTTTTTGCTATTTAGCTTGTACATGAAAATGGAATCCAGAAATGCTCACATATAACATGTCTCAAGAAGCCATAAAAAAAGCGGGGGGAGGAGGGAGGGGCGGGGGGCAGTGTGCCCCTAATGCAGGGTCAATGTTTGACGAAGCTGATCAAGACCCAGAAACCTGCAATGGCGATGCTTGAGGGAACAGGAAAAGGTAACAAGCAGTTACAAGCTACACTTCACCAACCTACTGGATATTATGCCTCTCTCTTAAGTGCAACCTTCACAGTAATCTGAAATGCGACTTGTAGTTGTCTTAGGAAACAAAACTTGATGGTCCACCACAAAAGATCAGATCTACCTATGAGTCCATCACGATACCTAGGACATACGCTGAGGTGACAAAAGTCGTGGGATAGCGATATGGACAAATACAGGCGGCTGTAGAATCGCGTACACGAGGTAAGAAAGGACAATACATTGACGGAGATATCATTTGTACTAGGTTGATTCATATGAAAAGGTACCTGACGTGATTATGGCCGCACGACGGGAATTGCCGAGAATACCAAATTTCAGGTATTACCTTGCACCACCACAGACAACGCAGTGGCCAACGACCTTCACTTAACGACCGAGACCGACAGCATTTGCGGAGAGTTGCCAGTACTAACAGACAAGCAACACTGCGTGAAATAACCGCAGAATTCAATGTGGGACGTACGACGAACGTATCCGTTAGGACAGTGTGGTGAAATTTGGCGTTAATGGGCTATGGCAGTAGACGGCGGACGCGAGAGCCTTTGTTAATAGCATGATATCGCCTGCAGCGCCTCTCCTGTGCTCCTTCCCACATCAGTTGGACCCTAAACGACTCTAAAACCTTAGTCTGGTCAGCTGAGTCCCCATTTCAGTTGGTAAGAGCTGAAGGTAGGGTCTGAGTGTGGCTCAGGCTCCACGAAGCCGTGGACCCAAGTTATTGAGAAGGCACTGTGGGAACTGGTGATGGCTCGATAATGGTGTAGGTTGTGTTTACTTGGGGAGGAATGGGTCCTCTGGTTCAACTGAACGGATAATAGACTGAAAATGGTTATGTTCCGCTACTTGGAGACCATTTCAGCCATTCATGGACTTTATGTTCCCAAACAACGATGGAATTTTTATGGATGACAGTGGACCATGTCAGCAAGTTGTTCACGGTTGGTTTGAAGAGCATTCTGGACAAATTGAGGGAATGATTTGGTCATTCTGATCGACCGATATGAATCCCATTGAACGTTTGTGGGACATCATCGAGAGGTCAGTTCGTGCACAAAATACTACACCGGCAACACTTTCGTCATTACGCCCTATTATTAGGGGCAGCATGGTTCAGTATTTCTGGGGACTTGCTACGACTCGATGAGTCCATGCCACTACGCCGGGCAAAAGGAGGTCTGAACAATATTTGGAGGTATTCAATGACTTTTGTCACCTTAGTGTATTTGCTATACAGTTCTGAGACCTACCCTTTCTAAAAGCGAACAGACTGGTTGAAGCTGCATAGTTCCTTGTGGGTTTGAAGTGTGATGCACAGCAAATGCTCCTTCGCTTCACTCAGAATGCCAAGAAGAAAGATGGTTCTCTAGCTCGTGGGAACATTCGATTCCTGCCCACCCCCATTTTCAATTTATGACAACTGCTGAAGTCCTGTATATCTCAGGAGTTCTGCCTTAACTTACTGATTCGTTTTCAAGTTTTGTTCTTTGTTATTTCTGATGTTTCATTAGGAATATGGTTTGACACCTTAGCCATTGTTGATGACAGTTACAGCAACTTCAACGGCTTCCTTAAAAATGGTAGAATGTCGCTTGGGCTATCTAATGAAACAAACACACATTCTCATGACTCCGTTTGTTGAACGTCGTCACTGTCAGTGTTAACTTCCAGAAGAAGCTACCTTCGCAGGCTTTCAGAGGAGTCTCTGCAGCCCCTGGTAACAGTGCCGCTCTGTTTAGTAAATGTAGAAGAATAGTTGACGTTTAGACGATGTTTAGACATTCTCTGTGACTATTTTGCAAGGAAAAATTGGTTTTTAATGTATTGTTACCAGCGCCTCTTCTTCGTGGCCTCTGTAGGCTTTTGATATTCAGATTTCACTTATTAATGCAGTAATAACACAGCTACTGTTTCCTCATGACCTAATGATATTTGACAAAATATGCGCAGCTGTTGCACATTCTTTTCTTTTCAGGTTCAGGACCTCAGATGTACTTCGCATGCTATAATTTCTAGACATTGATTTTACTGGAATGACTGCATTACATGTATTTCAGAAGACATGGCATATTATCACCACTGTAATTAAAACATTTTCGAAAGATGAGGACCATATATAAGGAATATTTCTTCTTTTAGTTTATCGTAAGTCACTTTTGTAAAATTATTACAATTACGTTTGTATTATGTATTCTACTGCAGTGTTCCAAACCAGGGTTTAACATATTTATACTAATCACACCTTGATAAGGGAATAAGGTAAACCTAGATATGTAGTTGAGAGCAGGCATTTTCCTAAATACGTACATGATATGACCTGGAACACGTGAGGCAATACTGACCTTACGACTTATCTTAGAAGAAAGATTAAGGAAAGGCAAACCTACGTTTCTAGCATTTGTAGACTTAGAGAAAGCTTTTGACAATGTTGACTGGAATACTCTCTTTCAAATTCTAAGGGTGGCAGGGGTAAAATACAGGGAGCGAAAGGCTATTTACAATTTGTACAGAAACCAGATGGCAGTTATAAGAGTCGAGGGACATGAAAGGGAAGCAGTGGTTGGGAAGGGAGTAAGACAGGGTTGTAGCCTCTCCCTGATGTTCTTCAATCTGTATATTGAGCAAGCAGTAAAGGAAACAAAAGAAAAATTCGGAGTAGGTATTAAAATTCATGGAGAAGAAATAAAAACTTTGAGGTTCGCCGATGACATTGTAATTCTGTCAGAGACAGCGAAGGACTTGGAAGAGCAGTTGAATGGAATGGACAGTGTCTTGAAAGGAGGATATAAGATGAACATCAACAAAAGCAAAACAAGGATAATGGAATGTAGTCTAATTAAGTCGGGTGATGCTGAGGGAATTAGATTAGGAAATGAGGTACTTAAAGTAGTAAAGGAGTTTTGCTATTTGGGGAGCAAAATAACTGATGATGGTCGAAGTAGAGAGGATATAAAATGTAGGCTGGCAATGGCAAGGAAAGCGTTTCTGAAGAAGAGAAATTTGTTAACATCCAGTATAGATTTAAGTGTCAGGAAGTCATTTCTGAAAGTATTCGTATGGAGTGTAGCCATGTATGGAAGTGAAACAAGGACGATAAATAGTTTGGACAAGAAGAGAATAGAAGCTTTCGAAATGTGGTGCTACAGAAGAATGCTGAAGATTAGATGGGTAGATCACATAACTAATGAGGAAGTATTGAATAGGATTGGGGAGAAGAGAAGTTTGTGGCACAACTTGACCAGAAGAAGGGATCGGTTGGTAGGACATGTTCTGAGGCATCAAGGGATCACCAATTTAGTATTGGAGGGCAGCGTGGAGGGTAAAAATCGTAGAGGGAGACCAAGAGATGAATACACTAAGCAGATTCAGAAGGATGTAGGTTGCAGTAGGTACTGGGAGATGAAAAAGCTTGCACAGGATAGAGTAGCATGGAGAGCTGCATCAAACCAGTCTCAGGACTGAAGACCACAACAACAACATGACCTGGAAGTATGTGGTTACAAGGTGCGGTCCATAAGTAAAGCGACCAAATTCATGAAAAAATCATTTATTGAATATATTCGTACAAATAATCAAAAATTTTTAAAATAGCACCCTCTTGCATCGATACACTTCTGGAGGCGGTGTTTCCATGCCTGGAAGGCATCCTGGAATGCCTTTTCCGGAATGTCCTTTAGAGCTGATGTAACAACGCGCCTGGATGCTTTCAATTGTTTCCCAATGTTTTCCTTTTATGACCTCTTGTAACTGAGGAAACAATAAAAAAGTCAGTGGGAGCCAGGTCAGGACTGTAGGGAGGCTGGGGAACCAACGGGGTCTTGGTCCTGGCCAGTAAGTCATTGACAATGAAGATGCTGTGACTCGGCGCGCTGGTGAACTTTCCATGTGTCCTTGATATCGCTTCAGCAGTGCAAGACCCTCCTTTTTAGTCTTTTGAGCACTCCCAAGTAGAAAGCTGAGTTCACTGTAGTCCCGGTAGGCATGAATTCGTGGTGGAAAATGCCTCTGACGTCAAAGAAGACAATGAGCATGGTTTTGATCTTGGACTTGCTCATGCATGCCTTCTTGGGTCGGGGCGACGATGGGGTGTGCCACTCTGAACTCTGCCTTCTTGTCTCAGCGCCGTACTCAAAAATCCACGACTCATCATCAGTGATAACTGAGTTTAAAAAATGAGGGTCATTTTCACTCATTTCCAACCTTTCTCGGCGCCGAAGCACTCGCATGTGCTTGTGTTCGTCGGTCAACACTTTTGGGACGAGTTTGGCACACACCTTTCTCATGTTCAAATCTTCGGTCACAATGCGGAAAACGGTTGTTTTTCACATGTATAGAGTTTGTGCTATCAATTGAAGGCTCGGCCGTCAGAGTTCAAACAATCGCGCACACACGTCACTTTTTCGTCGACTTGTGCGGTTGATGGCCGTCCACTGCGAGGTTCTCTCGGCCCTCCATGAATGACTTGTGCCATCGGAAAACTTGAGATTTGGACAAGCAATCAGTCCCAAAGGCATACTGAAGTAATGGAAACGTTTCGGTGGCGGACTTCCCAAGTTTAACGCAAAATTTGATAGCGTACGTTGCTCTACAGAATGATCCATTGTGCCGTGTTACATAAACTCAAAACGGGGTTGACGGAAACGCACGTCCTGACTCTCCAGCAGCTCGCAGCAGAATGAGACAAAGAGCGTTTTGAAGCTAACAATCCCCTCCACTTAGCCCAGCCGGTTACAAGACGCTGTTGTATACCGTTGCGTCAGAAAGGAATTGGTCACACTACTTATGGAACACACTCTGTAATTTGCACAGATGGTTGATATTTTTTATCCTTCAGTAGCGAGTTCCACTATTTTAATTTATAGTCCATTTTCAATTTTCTTGCCATTGTAATTCAGGACAAATGAGATACTCTAGAATTTTCCAGCCGAAATGTTCATTTTGTGTCCTTTTTACTCAGGGCCGTGGGATATGTCTGACATCTTGAATTTTTCCCGCCATTTTTGTATAATACAAGATAATACAGACAGAAAACTGGAAACAATGCAGACTGTTCAAAATGGTGTTATTTTGATACTTACATTGTATAGAACAAACTTGTATATGAATTGTTTGTAATATAAGCTGTACACCCTAAAAGCAGGGGATTTTTTTCTATGACACATTCATTGAAGTCCACAATGCTGCTTACGAAAACTTTTTTGATGAAGAGTACTACTGCTAATAGCCGCTCTTGACTCATAGTACTTGGAAGAAAAGTTCTTATTCTTCTCAGGATAGAGAAATGTCACTCCACCTCACAGTTTCTTACCGGTATACAAAAAATTATTTCAGTGGTTTTATTGTTTCACTGAAAGGCTGCTACAAATCATTCTCGAGCAGGAATTGCAGATGTGGAACAGCATGTCAGCACCTGTCAAGAGTTCTAAATTTATTACCTACAGATAGTATCTGAAGCTACGTTCTCAGTTTATTACATTCGAGGAAAGGGATATATTTCGTAAGATATCTACAGTAATGTGTGGGGAAATAGACTCGCTTATGAAACAAACTTTTCAAAACGAAAATGCAGTAATGTGTGGGGAAATTGACTAGGTTACGACACAAACTTTTCAAAACAAAATAAATTTACGGCAACAAGATGCCCTATGAAGTTAAAACGTTCAGTGACCTGAGCAATAATTATATCACACATTTCTATTTCGGCAACAGGCTTTGGAATATGCGATATTCTTTGGGGATGCAGAACTAGAATTTGCGTAAGAGTCCAGCCAAGCACGTAAAGGCTAATCTCCAGTTGCAAACGTGACTGTAGACGTCGGATTGGAGGTTCATATATACATCACTAAATAATTATCTGTCACAGATTCAAGAGAAATGATGAGTGTAAGTTTCAGATATATATTCACTGTAAAATTTTCTCTTGTGGGATTATTTATGTGGGAGTCCTTTGCTCCGTTACACCACAGGACGACCCACCACTTCTCTTAGTGGAACAAATATGAGTTCCGTATATAATAAGGGTAAAAGAAAGGATCCGCGTAATTACAGACCAATATACTTAACATTAGTTTGCTGCTGAATTCTGGAACATATTCTTAGATCGAATAAATTTACTTGAGACAGAAAAGCTTCTCTCCACAAATAAGCAAGGATTTAGAAAACATCACTCATGCGAAATTGATCTTGCCCTTTCCTTTATAACATTCTGCAAAGCATGGTTCGAGGACAACAGGCAAATTCCATATTCCTAGACTTCCGGAAAGCGTTTGCTCACAGTTTGACAGGGAGCCCCACTCCAGACTGTTATCGGAGGCACGAGCATACGGAATAAGTTTCCAGATTCCTAGATACACTCCTGGAAATTGAAATAGGAACACCGTGAACTCATTGTCCCAGGAAGGGGAAACTTTATTGACACATTCCTGGGGTCAGATACATCACATGATCACACTGACAGAACCACAGGCACATAGACACAGGCAACAGAGCATGCACAATGTCGGCACTAGTACAGTGTATATCCACCTTTCGCAGCAATGCAGGCTGCTATTCTCCCATGGAGACGATCGTAGAGATTCTGGATGTAGTCCTGTGGAACGGCTTGCCATGCCATTTCCACCTGGCGCCTCAGTTGGACCAGCGTTCGTGCTGGACGTGCAGACCGCGTGAGACGACGCTTCATCCAGTCCCAAACATGCTCAATGGGGGACAGATCCGGAGATCTTGCTGGCCAGGGTAGTTGACTTACACCTTCTAGAGCACGTTGGGTGGCACGGGATACATGCGGACGTGCATTGTCCTGTTGGAACAGCAAGTTCCCTTGCCGGTCTAGGAATGGTAGAACGATGGGTTCAATGACGGTTTGGATGTACCGTGCACTATTCAGTGTCCCCTCGACGATCACCAGTGGTGTACGGCCAGTGTAGGAGATCGCTCCCCACACCATGATGCCGGGTGTTGGCCCTGTGTGCCTCGGTCGTATGCAGTCCTGATTGTGGCGCTCACCTGCACGGCGCCAAACACGCATACGACCATCATTGGCACCAAGGCAGAAGCGACTCTCATCGCTGAAGACGACACGTCTCCATTCGTCCCTCCATTCACGCCTGTAGCGACACCACTGGAGGCGGGCTGCACGATGTTGGGGCGTGAGCGGAAGACGGCCTAACGGTGTGCGGGACCGTAGCCCAGCTTCATGGAGACGATTGCGAATGGTCCTCGCCGATACCCCTGGAGCAACAGTGTCCCTAATTTGCTGGGAAGTGGCGGGGCGGTCGCCTACGGCACTGCGTAGGATCCTACGGTCTTGGCGTGCATCCGTGCGTCGCTGCGGTCCGGTCCCAGGTCGACGGGCACGTGCACCTTCCGCCGACCACTGGCGACAACATCGATGTACTGTGGAGACCTCACGCCCCACGTGTTGAGCAATTCGGCGGTACGTCCACCCGGCCTCCCGCATGCCCACTATACGCCCTCGCTCAAAGTCCGTCTACTGCACATACGGTTCACGTCCACGCTGTCGCGGCATGCTACCAGTGTTAAAGACTGCGATGGAGCTCCGTATGCCACGGCAAACTGGCTGACACTGACGGCGGCGGTGCACAAATGCTGCGCAGCTAGCGCCATTCGACGGCCAACACCGCGGTTCCTGGTGTGTCCGCTGTGCCGTGTGTGTGATCATTGCTTGTACAGCCCTCTCGCAGTGTCCGGAGCAAGTATGGTGGGTCTGACACACCGGTGTCAATGTGTTCTTTTTTCCATTTCCAGGAGTATATGTGAGTGTCTGGAAGGTCTCTTAAGTAACAGAACCCAGTACGTTGTCCTCGACAGTGAGTGAACATCTGTGAGAAGGGTATCTTCAGGAGTGCCCCAGGGAAGTGGGATAGAAATGCTGTTATTCTCTATATACGTAAATGATGTGACGAATAAGGTTGCGTAGCAATCTGTGGCTATTTGCTGATTATGCTGTGGTGTTTGGGAAGGTATCGTCGTTGAGCGACTGTAGGAGGTTACAAGGTAATTAGACAAATTTTCTAGTTTGTGTTTTGATTGGTAACTTACTTTAAATGTAGAAAAATGTAAGTTAATGCGGATGAGGAGAAAAAAACAATTCCGGAATGTTCGAATACAGCATTAGTAGTGTGATGCTTGAGATAGTCACGTCGATTAAATATTTAGCCGTAGCGTTGCAGAACGAAATGAAATGGAAAGAACACGTAAGGATGGTAGTACGGAATGACTGACTTCGATTCACTGGAGGAATTTTAGGGAAGTGTATCTCATCTTCGAGTGTGTGGGATGTCTACCAGGTCGGATTAAAGGAAGACATCGAAGAAATTCACAGGCGTACTGCTAGATTTGTTATCGGCAGGTTCGAACAGAACTCAAGTATTACCCATATGCTCCGTGAAATCAGATGGGAATCCCTGGAACGAAGCAGACCGTCTTTTGGCGAGGCACTATTGACAAAATTTAAAGAATCCACATCTGAGGCTGACTGCAGAACTATTCTGTTGGCACCAATGTACATTTCGCACAAGCATCACAGAGATAAAATAAGAGAAGTAAGTGCTTGTACGGAAACAAATAGAAGGTTGTTTTTCGCTCGCTCAGTAAGCGAATGGAACAGGGAAAGAAATGGCTATAAACAGTAATGATACAAGCACCGTACGATGGCTTATGTAGTATGTAAGTAGATGTAGTTGTAAAAGTAATTTTAGGAATACACGAAGTAAGTCTGATAGAGCTGTGAAATGGGGGGACAATATATATTAATTGATCTAGTGAATAGCGTTGTTCTAGTGGATAACACTGGAAGCTCCATGATGCTGTTTGCAGACGATGTGATTGTCTATAGGGCAGAAGCAACGCTAGAAGATTGTAGCGATTGCATGAACACTTTAAAGAGTTTCTATGATGGGTAGTTCACGCAGGACGTAAATAAATGCAACATATTGTGTACAAACAGGGGAAGAAATTCGGTACTGTTCGTTTTTACTATCGATAACAAATCTTTGAAAACAGTTACTATTGTAAAATACCTAAGAGTACACGATGGGCCGATATAAACAGGAATGTACACATAAAACAAAGTCTAGGAAAAGTAGATACCAACCTGTAATTCACTTGAAAAATGTTAAGGAAATGTAATTCTCCAGTCTGAGACCCTCGCGAAGAAGAATTAGTAGACGAAGTAGAGACGATCCTACGAAGAGCGTGTCACGGGATGGCGAAAGCATTACGTAGATGTAGAATAAATTCCAGTCGCGGACGCTACAATAGAGGCATTGTGCAATAACAGAGGATGAATATCGAATTTTCGCTAGAGTACGCTCTGGGAAAAGATGGACAGTTTACCCATGCGTAATTCATGAATGGAGCATGGAAAGGAAGAAAAGATAGTTGTACCTGAGGTACTCCAGCCACATATCGTAAGGTTGCTTGCTCAGTAAAAATGCAGATGCAAATGAAATCGAATTGACCACTGGATGTAATAAATTGTTCATGGATGCAAATATTTGTACATGAGATTACTCCTTGTGTTTGAGCTTTGTTTTCCTCTAGAACAACATTTATGATGTCTTCCAAACACTAAATCTCTATCGTAGTAGTCTTGAACATCAATTTCAGTTGGCGGATTTGCTTAAAAATTCTTGGGGCTGTTACTTGGCACGGACGGCAAGGAATCAGGTCTGGCTCATACTGTGTGGCACAGAATGGGACATTTAAGGAGAGCTATGCTGCAGAAGGCTGAGCGCCACTCGTAACATGTTACTTCATCGAGCCGAGCCTTAATCGAGAAACGCAAACAACGCACTATAACAGCACCAATTGCGTCATTTTGCAAGTCTTACTCTACCGAGCCGTAACATGTAACCTCCGTGTTCAGATGTTCCACGGAAAGTACTAAGGCAAGGTACCGGGCGATGATTGTGACAACACGGTGGGGACAAGTCCCCTGACACGTTCAGATAATGAGGGCAAATGACGGAATCGCCAGCCGTTATGAAGTTATGCCCATCTTTAAATATAAACCTTTCTGAAGCCTCAGACTCAGTATCTGGTTACCCCATCTGTATCTCTGATTCCAACAGAATAACAGTCTAGTTACAAAATTACATTAGTAGCGAATTGCAATGTTCTGCCCAAGGTCGAGAGAAGGCTTCGCCTCCGAGGGCACAGCCAGCCGGCTGTGGTGGGATATAGCTGCTGAAAGCAGGCATTTCTGCCTGGCCGCCGCCCTGATGGAAGAAGATGTGGGCGACACGGGCCTGAGTTTGTCCTCTTAATCCAGTAGCGTCATCACAACTGCGCAAGTCTCATACCTAAGAAAAACCCTATGCGAAGACGTGACCACTACAACTGCTATCAGAAGTGGGCCTCGCAACCACACCGCCGACGCTATCACTGTTGTGCAGAAGTGGCCGCCCACGCTACCACTGGTGAAATCTGGGCCTCACTGCTGGTGATCAGCAGCTTTCCTCGTATTGCAGTCAAAATTTCGCACATTGAGGACAGTGAGTAAGAAGCATTTTGTTTGCCTTATAACTGGCTGTTTTTGTTGTGTAATTCATGGGCCATGGTGGATCGCAGAACCGTTCTGAAAGTAATCCTTGCATAACCATGTGAACCTCCTGACTTGTATGCTTTCAGATGTACATTTTGCAGTCTGTCTGAGCACAAGTTGCCATGCCCGAAGGCTGTGCCAGCATGTGATACACTTCTCACGTTGGGGCCATTTGGCACAAGATTGTAATTAGTGTAAATGGGATATCATACTATGTAAGGACTATGAAACATGTTGTGTAATGTATACTTTGTCGTGTGAACCTGGTGTCGTTCCATCTTGTGTTGTTTGGGTAATCACAGAACAAGCAAGATGCGGATAGAAGCCCGCGCTGCTAATACGGGTGTTCCTGTTGCTGCTGTGATGGTCATTAGGTTACAAACAGCGCTTGAGCCGAAATCTGGGGTGTTCGAACATTATAAGAAGTAGGCAGAGGTATTGCAAGTCGAGAAGCAACACACATTAGGAAAGATTGAGGAAGTTAAGGTTATACCAGGTGTACCCACTCCACTCCTTCTATCGATCCTGCAATAACAAACTTGATTTCACCTTTTCTGGCAATGCAACAGAGGACATAATTGCATTTGTCAAAGACGTATCACCTGCAGCTACGTTTGGCGGGTGGTCTGAAGAAGTTTGCTTGTCTATGACCAACCTGCATTTGACTGGAGCACAAAGAAACTTAATAATTTTTCTTATTGATAAATGCATAGATAATTATTCGGCTCTAATACCATAGATTCATCTGAAAAATATTTAACACTGACTGACAAAAGAAGCTTTACGCTCTTCGTTTATTAGTTTTATTAATAGTTAAATTTCGTTGTTCTCATGCACTGGTGATTAGATGTTAGATGTATAAACGAAGTGCTCGTCAAATTCAAGTGAAATTGTGCTAAACAATGAAAGCAACTTCTGAAACAATACGATTTTCTCATGTACGGTACCATGGATCCCAGCTGCTGCAACTCTGGAAGATTATTATTATTTTAATTTTGGGTGGAGAATTTAGACATATGTGACGAACTTCACGATGGCGCTGCTCAACAACAGAGGTACGTGAATGTGTTCATCTCTTTCCACTCGTGGCCGCCAATGTCAGTTTCAATATTTAAATCATATTCGCCGCGACATTGAACCTACAATCTTTCTTTCCATTTAATTACGAAGTCCAATTATTTTCTTTGTCAGACGAATAAATGCATTTTAACCAAAATTCTTTTTACTCAGACCACGGGGAATGATAGTACTTAGAACGTGAGTGCCTCTATCTCGATCGTACGTCGCAGACAACTGAGTGTGTACCGCGTAACTATACTTTTTACCCATTTCACTTACAGTATTAATTCTTATTCTGAACCACTCCCTCGCGAATGTACGTGTCCTCTTATTTTGTGTAGTCAGTCGAGTGTATTCCTTAATAACATTACTTTTAATATTCAGTATCTTAGTTTCCACAATTGACCATTCCACCGGCCGGTGTGGCCGAGCGGTTCTAGGCGCTACAGTCTGGAACCGCGCGACCGCTACGGTCGCAGGTTCGAATCCTGCCTCGGGCATTGGTGTGTGGTATGTCCTTAGGTTAGTTAGGTTTAAGTAGTTCTAAGTTCTGGGGGACTGATGACCTTAGAAGTTAAGTCCCATAGTGCTCAGAGCCATTTAAACCATTGACCATTCCCTGTGTCGCAACGGCGCTTCTCACGAAATATTTATTACACAACAATCATATTAACTCATTTCAAAATTACGACACCAGCTGACTAAGTCTCTAACAATTTAACAGGGCGGTTACAATGGAGATCGAATGCCATGACCTTTGTTTCACAAAAAAAGTACAAATTTTAAGTTGAAATATTTAAATAATTTTTTCATCCATTATTGGGGCTATAACCAATTGTTTCTGTTACACATTACGCCAACTGCGTATCTGATAAGAAAATGACTACCGAAATCAGACCATAAAATTCATAAATATTTATCCTAAAAATTTGGAAAAGAAGGAAGTTTTGGAACATTAAACGTTAAACCTACTATCAAGAAAACCAACCAGCAAAAGTAATATGTAAGGTAAGAGCAACAGCACTAGTACGCTTTTGCTTGATCGTAAATGTGGGATAGATTTGCATTTTTGCGACATCCACTGCGTACCATGCATTCTTTTCAAAAAAAAATTTTTTAGGTAGTTTTGTAGATTGTTGTAAATATACACACATAAAAAAAAGTTTCACATCACCCCGATTCCCAGAACTCCTGAAGATAGACGTTGAATGTGGATATTGTATCACAGACACAGTCCCTTTGACTGTTCAGAGAAGTCACTAAACCCGCCCAAAGATGTAAACAACCATGCACGAGCAGCGCCTATTAGACGGAGGTGGTCCTACAGCTATGAGTTCCAGTCATTCCACCAGGAAGGAGGTACACGGCTCGTGTTGTCTGTAGTTCAACCATGTCTAGACGGTCAATACCACGGTTCGATAGCGTCCGTATTGTTACTGTGTGCCAGGAATGGCTCTTAACAACGGACGTGTCTACGCGTCTCGGAGTGAACCAAAGCGATGCTGTTCGGACATGGAGGAGGTACAGAGAGACTGGAACTGTCGATGACATCCTTCGCTCAGGCCGCCCAAGGGCTGCTACTGCAGTGGACGGCCGTTACCTACGGATTAGCTCGGAGGAACTCTGACAGCAACGCCACCAAGTTGAATAATGCTTTTCGTGCAGCAACAGGACGTCGTGTTACGACTCAAACTGTGCGCAATAGGCTGCATGATTCGCAACTTCACTCCCGATGTCCATGGGGAGGTCCACCTTTGGAACCACGACACTATGCAGCGCGGTACACATGGGCCCAACAACATGCCGAATGGACCACTCAGGATTGGCATCCCGTTCTCTTCAGCGATGAGTGTCGCATATGCCTTCAACGAGACAATCGCCAGGGACGTGTTTGGAGGCAACCCGGTCATTCTGAACGCCTTAGACACACTTTCCAGCGACTGCAGCAAGGTGGAGGTTCCTAGCTGTTTTGGGGTGGCATTATGTGGGGCCGACGTATGCCGCTGGTGGTCATTGAAGGCGCCGTAACGCCTGAACGAGACGTGAATGCCATCCTCCGACCGATAGTGCAACCATATCGGCAGCATATTGGCGAGACATTCGTCTACATGGACGACAATTCGCGCCCTCATCGTGCACATCATGTGAATGATTTCCTTCAGGATAAAGACATCGCTTGACTTAAGTGGCCAGATTGTTCTCCAGACGTGAAGAGGGGCCGAATCGCCGTTGAGGCGTGGGACAATCTGGACCAACAGTGCCTTGATGAACTTGTGGACAATATGCCACGACGAATGCAGGCACGCATCAAAGCAAGAGAACGTGCTACTGGGTATTAGAGGTACCGGTGTGTACAGCAATCTGGATCACTGCCTCTGAAGATCCCACTGCATGGTGGTACAACATGCAATGTGTGGTTTTCATGAGCAATAAAAAGAGCGGAAATGATGTTTACCTTGATCTCTATTCCAGTTTTCTGTACAGGTTCCGGAACTCTCAGAATCGAGGTAATGCAAAACCTTTTTTGATGTGTGTATTATACGTGAATGTATCACAAGATGGCGGATCATTTTCATTGATTGCGTGTGTAGAAGTCACTTATCAGTCTTCTGTTTCACTAGAGACACATTTAACTACATTGAATTTCGCGAACGAGCGCGACGTCATCTGTGCTTTGTTTACGTGTAGTACGAGCAGCAATAGTAGTGAAGTTCGGTTGCACGTTTATTTATAGCTATATACAGCTTTGGTGAAATTAAGATCACAAAACAAAACGATGCACAATTCATCCGATGAGGAATCAGTTGCTCAGCCTATGCCTAACACAGAAGTAGAAAACATTGCAGATACTGATAACGCAGTAGCAGCGAATAGTGGTACTCAGTCGCAAGCGATAGACGATGATGCGTCAACTTTGGAAACTTCCAGACACCGCAAATGTACAAGGTCCAGTAGAGCCAGACATTATGCAGATGTTTAGAGTAATGCAGACAGATCTTACTTCACAATTTGTAACTCAGATAACAGCCCAAATTAATACACAGATAGGTAACGTCACAACACAGATAGGAAATGTAACAGCCCAGATGAATACACAGATGGGAAATCTCACAACGCAGACAGGGAATGTAACAACTCAGATAAGCAATGCCACTACACAGGTAGACAATGTCACAACACAGGTAGGGAATGCAACAACTCAGGTTACCAGTGCCACTAGACTGGTAGACAATGTCGTAACACAGATAGGGAGCATAACCGCTGAAATGAACAAGCTAGACAGCGATGTAAAAAAACCTTACTGATATGCACAATAACCTGACAACGCAACTGACACAACCGAAAAGAGAGGGAGCGGATCAGGTAATAGAAGTGGTACGCGAAGATTTAAGTTCCATGAATCAGGATACTGAAAATTTGAAAACCACAGTTAAGGATGTACCAGAAGTAAGTTAACTAAAATTTGAATGCCATGAATGTACAGCAAATCGAGCTCAGTACAAAAATGCATGAAGCTGTAACCCAAGTTGAGGACATGAGAAAACGGCAAAACCAGCAGTTTGAGGACTTTCTAGAAGAAAAAGACCCACACACATAAACCATACTCTAGAAACAGAGTTACAAAAAGCAGTAAGTAACACAATAGAAAAAGTAAACACTACACAAAACACATCTGTAGTTCAGCTGCAAACTGAAATAGGCCAGATACAGAAAACTTTGACACAGGACTTTTCAGGCTGGCAGAATCAAAGAGTCAGATAACTTAACAGGAAACTTAGCACAATGAAAGAACGACAGCAAGATGCAGAAGAAGAGCTTGACACATACCCATAGGTGACAGCTATAGTGCAATTAGTGACTGTCCTACCCCGAATGTACCTGTGTGTTCACCAAATTATAAGATGTACGGTAGCCAACGACACCGTGATGAAAGGAAGAAACAGCAGATAGGTGCACCCACTTTGTCATCAGTTTTGTTGAAAGAACTCTCATAAAACATTGGCAATTTCAAGGGGGTACCCCTGAAAAGAAGTCTGTGTATCCAGTAATTTTCATAAAGTACATCCTCAAATGTGATCGGAACAGCAAAAGATACAATATTACGGGTTATATTCAAGGCGATGGAGCATTATGGGCGATGGAACTTGTCAGACATTAGAACAGTTTGAAAACGCGTTTCTTTCAGAGTACTGGTCATATGGCGTTCAAGAAAGATTAAGAAAAGCCCTACCGAATCCAGAACAATATAATCAAAAATTTGGATCATGCGAAAATATTTTGAGAACTATTTAAATAAGGCGAGGCTAAACTACTACTTAATATTCGGGAGAAGCTAGTACAAGTACCCGAAAGCAATTTGGAGTATTTTCTATCTGTCTTGGACTCTATTGACTTAATTAATGGAGGTGCAAGACAGAACCACACCAACCAAAATAATTTCCGTAGCAATGGTGGCAACCAGCCTGCGCAGCACCAGCCACAGTAAGGCGTGAACAATTTAGCGTGCACGGCTGAGTCACGACGGGCTTTTGTCGATCCCACCGCAGCAAGCACATGTCAGGCCCCAGTTCGGGAGGCAATTTTAGTAATAACTGTAACCAAAACTTTAACCCAGAGTTGCAGTGGCAGTACTCGATTAGTAATCAGCCCTATCAACAACACAGCTAACCCACGAAATATGCAGTGGCAGTACCCGATTAGTAATCAACCCTATCAGTTCCAAGCGCAAAGTAACATTACGCCTATAAACCCAGGGCAGAATCGTGATCGCAATGCGCAACAGAGGAACATGTCAGGAGTGAATATTATAGAAATTATAGAAGTGACAAACGAAACACCTACAGACAGTAAAAATGGGGCGTTAAACTAAACGTGGCCTCGTTATGCTCCCCAATGTTGGCCATGGATAGTCGTGGGGGCGATCCAAGCTACCATGGTAGTAATTTTCTAAGGTATCAAGATGAAGCGGACATGCGTGATTTGTTGACCAATGAGGAAGAATCACATTTGTATGAAGAGGATGGTATAGTGCAAACTAATTTACAGGCTATAGTAGGAAAAATACCCACTTATATCCTTAAGGATACTGGTGCAAAAATTAATGTGATGTCGAAAGCAATATTTAAAGAGATTGACAGCCACACAGCTTTGCCGACCTGTCCAGTGCAGAACTGCAAGATATGAGGAACCATAGGTGGAAAATCTGACTAATTATGGTATAAACCAGGGTCGAAATACAGATTGAAGGTATCGTTTTTAGTCAACTTTTCTGGTAGTAGAAGGCTGACAGAACGGTGTATTTTCGGCATGGATTTCTTAAGGGAAAAAAATGCAAAAATTTACCTAGAAACTGAGAAGTGTCATCTGTTTATTAATGGGAAAACTGTACTGTAGATTTGATACAAGTCAAAAGTAGGAATGGCAAACCTTGTCAAGCTATACACATCCAAATCTTAGAAGTCAATACATTTCGATGACATGACTCGAGCGAACTGTGGTGTCAACAAGTAGAGCAGGACGAATTTGAAAATAAAATATCGTAATGCACAGAAATCTCTCAACAACAAAAGAACGAACTATGAAGTGTACTGTTATGTTCGCGTGTTCGACAAGAAACCTGGAGTTATTAGAACGTATCAATATCACATTGATGTCCGGCCCCGCGATACGTTTTGTAAAAACACTTATTCCATACCATGGTCTCAAAGAGAGGTGGAGGTCCAGGAGATAAAAAGAATGTTCGCATGGAATATTATAGACACCTAATTATCGCCATATTGCAGTCCACTAATTGCAGTAAAGAAAGCAGATAATTCGGTGAGACTTGTCCTCGATGTAGGGAGATCAATAAAATTATTGTCTTAGTAACCACCCGACCTGAAAACCTAGAAGAACAATTACGGTGGTTCCATGGAGTACAATATTTAACTAATGTCGACCTCTACAGTTCATACAGGCAGATTGCTTTATCACTTGAAAGTAGGAAATGCACAGCATTCATATTTGCAGGAAGGTACTACCAGTATTGCGTTTTGCCTTTTGGGTTAAACGTGAGTGCTGGGGTTTTCATTACTGCACTCGACACTGTGATACGGCCCGACCTCCTAGACAAACTCACAGTATATATAGACGACATACTAATAGCAACACCTACTTGGAATGAACACCTAGAGCTTTTAGATAGGATGCTGCAGAGGTTTTCAGCAGCTGGTGTCACAGCGAACCTCAAGAAATCTAAATTTGTAAGAAAAAAACGTCAAATTTCTCGGTCACATAATTTCACGCGCAGGGATAACACCTGACCCTGAGAAACTGTTGGCGATATAGAATTTTCCAGCATCTTACACAAAACGACAGCTGAAGGCATTCGTAGGTTTGTGTTATTTTTTTCGTGGGTTCATACCGAACCAATTACTCAGTAGCGCTGCATTATTAGGTCTATTAAAGAAGGACAGGCAGTGGATCTGGACGCAACAGTACCAAGCTGATTTTGGTGATATAAAACATGATCTGGTTAATTTCAATATTTTAGGACATCCTGACATGAGCAAAGATTTTTGTATAGCGGCAGATGCTTCATTTTCGGTATTAGGGAGCTGTCTGTTTCAGCTGGACGAAGATGAGGGCACAGACGATGTTAAAGTAATTAGTTTTGCTAGCCGCACACTATCAGAATGTGAATGCAAGTATTCCACAACAGAGTTAGAACGCCTTTCTATTGTGTGGGCATTTAAGAAATTTAATTATTATCTATTTGGCAGTCATGTACGAGTCTAAAGTAACCACCAGGCATTAAGCTTTTTACTTACTTGTAGTCTGTTACATAATCGCATTGCAGGGAGGACTTTGTTTTGCAGTCCTATGATTTTTTAAATTATGAATGTGAATGGCAAAGACAACGTAATCGCCGATACACTGTGGCGGTAACCCCTAGATTTGCCTGAGTTTGAAGAGTTGATAGAACAAAATACAAAATTTAAGGTTATCCTCACTATAGACACTAAAATACTTTTTGGATATGTGTAACAACATGAAAATGTAGCAGAACAAGATGAGCGGTGGAGGGAAGTCAGACTTCAATTAAACAATAACGCACCTGCACCTGTACAAAAGCATTATCAGTCGTATTAAGATGTATTATTCTTGGGCAGCGATAAATGATGCGTTTGTATAACCGAAGCTTGTGAGAAAAGTTTAATTTGGCATACTCATTTCACTTGGGGACACTACGGTGCCCGCAAGTGCTGTAAGAAGTTGAATAAGTACTGCTATTTTCCCAATATGTTTCGACTAACACAACAAATTTTGAAAATTTGTGTTGTTTGTTAGAAGACTAAGCCTGTCAATCTGAACTGCGAGACAGAGTTACACCCTTTACCTAAAAGCCCCCTGGAGCTGGTATGTACAGATGCTATGGAACCTTTACCCTCTGCGCGAGGAGGTGTGAAATATGTAATTGGTGTATAGGATATATTTTCAAAATAAGTGAAACTGAATGCCACAAAAAGAACCGCAGCTAAGCCTATTACTAGACGTATGCTAAATGACTACTTTAAACCTAACTAATCTAGGGACACCACACACATCCATGCCGTGGCAGGATTCGAACGAGCGACCGTAGCAGCAACACGGTTCCGGACTGAAGCGCCTAGAACCGCTCGGCCACCACGACCGGCATTACATATTCGTGTGGTACGTAAAGAAATAGGATTGTTTTAGTTGGTCCACTTTTTTCGCTTTGTGATAGATGGCGCTGTAATAGTCACAAGTATACGGCTCACAATTATAGACGAACAGTTGGTACCAGGTAGGTTTTTAAATTAAAATACAGAACTTAGGCACGTTTGAACATTTTATTTTGGTTGTTCCAATGTGATACATGTACCTTTGTGAACTTATCATTTCTGAGAACGCATGCTGTTACAGCGTGATTACTTGTAAATACCACATTAATGCAATAAATGCTCAAAATGATATCCGTCAACCTCAATGCATTGGGCAATACGTGTAACGACATTCCTCTCAACAGCGAGTAGTTCGCCTATCGTAATGTAATATCCTTCAATTTTCTCCACAGAAAGAAATCCGGGGACGTCAGATCGGGCCATGGTATGGTGCTTCGACGACCAATCCACCTGTCATGAAATATGCTATTCAATACCGCTTCAACCGCACGCGAGCTATGTGCCAGACATGCATCATGTTGGAAGTACATCGCCATTCTGTCATGCAGTGAAACATCTTGTAGTAACATCGGTAGAACATTACGTAGGAAATCAGCACACATTGCACCATTTAGATTGCCATCGATAAAATAGGAGCCAATTATCCTTCCTCCCATAATGCCGCACTATACATTAACCCGCCAAGGTCGCTGATGTTCCACTTGTCGCAGCCATCGTGGATTTTCCGTTGCCCAATAGTGCGTATTATGCCGGTTCACGTTACCGCTGTTGGTGAAAGACGCTTCGTCGCTAAATAGAACGCGTGCAAAAAATCTGTCATCGTCCCGTAATTTCTCTTGTGCCCAATTCCTGGTAAATAGAAATACGTTACGGGTGCAGTCGATGTTGATATAGCATTCTCAACACCGACGTTTTTGAGATTCGCGATTCTCACGCAATTTGTCTGCTCCTGATGTGCGGATTAGCCGCGGCAGCAGTTAAAACACCTACTTGGGCATCATCTTGTTTCAGGTCGTGGTTGACGTTTCACTTGTGGCTGAACGCTTACTGTTTCCTTAAATAACGTAACTATCCGGCGAACGGTCCGGACACTTGGATGATGTCGTCCAGGATACCGAGCAGTGTACACAGCACATGCCCATTGGACATTTTGATCACACTAGCCATACATCAACACGATATCGACCTTTTCCGCAAGTGATAAACGGTCCATTTTAACACGGGTAATGTATCGCGAAGCAAATACCGTCCGCACTGGAGGAATGTTACGCGATTCCACGTTCTTATACGTTTGTGACTATTACAGCGTCATCTGTCACAAACCGAAAAAATAGGTCCAACTAAAACATTCATATTTCTTTACGTACTACACGAATATGTAATAAAAATGGCGGTTCCTATTTAAAAAAAAAACGCAGTTGATATCCGTTTGACTTATGACAACGCCATCTAGCGAGTCAACCATAGCGCCATCAGGTTTCCCCCTTCAAGCTAGACGAGTTTCGTTCTTTATAGGTTTTTAGTTTGATGCTTATTTCGTGAGATATTTGGCCCGGTCACTATCAATGGCCCACCCTATATATATATATATATATATATATATATATATATATATATATATATATATATATGTGTGTGTGTGTGTGTGTGTAAGTCACAGGAAACTGGCCGGCAGAGAAATTAGGTTTTGTTCAT
This sequence comes from Schistocerca americana, assembly GCF_021461395.2. NCBI lineage: Eukaryota > Metazoa > Arthropoda > Insecta > Orthoptera > Acrididae > Schistocerca > Schistocerca americana. The sequence continues at coordinate 586,148,749 of NC_060122.1, read as the reverse complement.
CGAGAACCTACGAGACTTTAACCGGCGATGAGAAGCAATAAAGTAAAACTAATGTCACTATGTTTTACGATCGACGTTATAAAACATCCTGGTATAAAAGAGGGAGGCAGCGGGGAGCATAAGCAACTATAAAGAAGAATTTATCACATTTACCACTCCAGATACCCTTGCTAATCCTACTGCCTGGGTCGCCACACTAAACTACACAACATTCTTGTGATTTTTTTATATATTTTCAGGAAAAATGTAATTGTAGAATCATAGAAAGCACTTGTGAAATGTAATTTTGTTGTTAACCTGCTATTGAAAATGTTATTTGTACGCAGGAACAATGACGCTACAAACCAATCATAAAGAACTGAACCATAGACTTGTATAAAATGTAATGTAATGTTCTTGTATTTGATGTAAAGGACGGTGCAGTAATTTTTGTGTGTAGTATATAAGTTAATGTAAATATTATGCACCCTAGTGTATATGTTTTGTCTTCATTGCTAAAAAAGGATAAATGTACAGTATACGAGAAACGCGTGCTACAACGAGTGATTAGCTAGGTGCAAGGGTCGGTACCAGGACTAAGTAAGCAAAGTGGTGATAAGAAATCCCTTAAAAGCCACGAACAATGCAATTCAAGTACGTGTGTAAAGGAGTGAAAGAACTACCAGTGTGAAAAGTGGTTGGGCCCATTGCCCGGAATTTGACGTTTCTTCGGTCAATTCGCAGTATAAAGAAACTTAGTAATTTTTTTTAATTGATAAATATATAGATAAATATTCGACTCTCATACCATAGATTCATTTGAAAAATATTTAACACTGACTGACAGAAGAAGCTTTACGCTCTTCATTTATCAATTTTAGTAATGAAACTTCCTGGCAGATTAAAACTGTGTGCCGGACCAGTGGGGGCTCGGGGGGGCAAAGTGGGCAGGGGTCGAAACCTGAGGCCTGGCCACAGTGTCCCCCGCACCACCACCGAGCCTGTGGTGCTTAGGGAAGAGGGAGAAACAGGAATCAACAGTAGTGGAAGGCGTTGTTATTTATTTATTTGCATGTGTTTTTGTAATATTCACTAATAGCATGAAATTATGGGAACACATATGCGAAAGATAAAAGAAATATAAATTCTAGGTAAAGAAAAAGAAAGGAAAAAGGAAAAGCAAAAAGAAATAAAATCCGCGCAACCTGCGACGCGCTCTCCCATCCGCGGAGGTCAGAAGTAGAATAGATCGTAGGCGGTTGAAACTCAGACACCGCCGGGGGAGGAGGGGAGGGTGCCCTATGTGCCAGGCACCCCCCAACTCAGTGGAGGTCTAACAAGGACCGCTCGAAGATAGTTAGCAAATAATGTTCGGTAACGTGGCGTGTTTTCGAGAGCTGCATGGGCTGTTCGTAAATAGGTCCAGAAGTCGAGGCGGGATTTAGGTCCCTCATTAAAGAGATAAGCGACCGCCCACCCTTTGACCCACGTAATAGCATGACATTTGGCGGCGGGAAAATGTCGGTCCTCCGGGTATAGAAACATTCGAGGCTCGACTGTGTCTGGTGGCACCCGGAGATAGCAGGCAATGATTTGCTGCACGAAGCGCCATACATCTTGCGATGAGGCGCATGTCAGACGGTGTTCATCAGTGTCCAGTTGCTGGCAAAGGAGACAAAGAGGGGATTCTGACAAGCCAATGTTGTGCAGGCGCTGCTTCGTGGCAAATTTCCTGTTGACTATGTGATACCACAGCGCCCGGACGTTCGTAGGGAGGAAGGGCTGGTGGACGGTAGTCCACACTATGGGCCACTGGATGGAGGGGTGTTTGGTCTCCATCACATTCCGGGGAACACAGCGCAGCAACAGGCTGTAAAAATCCTTAGTCCTAGGTGGGCGTGTATCTGGGAGACTGGTATGTATATAACTGTAGTCGACGAAAAAGGTCGAAAGATGGGACAAATGAGGCACGATATGGCCGACAGACACTGGTGGTGAGGTGGAAGCTGGTAGGAGGACCTCAAGCAAGCTGCGTGTTAGAGATGTACCCTGGCCCATCCACTGTTTTCTCATGGTACTCATGTACAAGGCTGCAGATCGCATACGGACATTGACGAGCCCGACGCCACCATACCGTGTGGGCAGGGTAAGTGTCTCATAACGGACTTTAAACATTGAACCAGCCGTGAGGTAATAGCCAAAAGCCGCCTGAAGGTTGCGCCCAATTGCAGTTGGCAGAGGGAGAACTTGCGCGATGTGAACCAATTTTGATGCCACATAAAGATTAATAAACGCAACCCTTTGAAGTGTGTCCTGGCGGCGCAAGAGGTTCTGGCGGACGTCGTTGCGGATGACGTGTAACAGGCGACGGAAATTCGTTGCCGCCGTGCGTGTGACCGTGGGGGTAAAGGTAATGCCCAGGTACCGGAAAGTCCGCACAAGCGGCAGTGGTCCCACTTCACCCTCCTGGAGGCCTCGTCCAATGTGCATTGCAGAAGATTTGGCGACATTCATGGCACTGCCAGCGGCAGCCCCATAACGGGTAATCAAGTCGAGGACATCCCAAATCTCAGAGCCGGAGCGAATGAGGAGGAGGAGGTCATCAGCATATGCCCGACAGCGAAAAGTGTGTTGGCGTAGGGTGAGGCCAGAAAGCTTGGTCGTCAAGCCCCCAATAAGGGGCTCAAGGGCAATAGCATACAGGAGGGTAGAGAGGGGGCACCCCTGCCGTATCGAACGGCAGATAGGTACCGGCCCTGCTACACGTCCATTGACTTGGACACGTGAACTGGCACTGTCGTAAAGACGCCGGATGACGTCAAGAAACGGAGGGGGGATGCCCATTCGGGCTGCCACCGAAAACAGGAAACGATGACGCACTTTATCGAAGGCGCTGTCGAAGTCTATAGCGACGACCGCTGCCCGGAGTCTGCAGGCCGCCGCTATCGCAATTAAGTCGCGGCATTCCCCTGTGGCAGTCTGTATGTTAATCTGTCCGCCAGGCGTCGTTTGTTCTGGCGAGAGGATATGAGGGAGTGTAGTTCGGAGCCGCATTGCCAGTAAGCGCGCGAAAATCTTGTAATCGGCATTGAGGAGGGTGAGCGGTCTGTAACTCGTGACCATCGAACCACGGGCTGGTTTGTGGACTGGTATAATGATGCCCTCAGCAAAGGCGGGTGGGATTGCTTGGTCAGATGTTATCAGTTCTTGATACATAGTCGTCCACCGTGGGGCCATGAGGTCCCGAAAGGTACGGTAAAACTCAATCGGTAAGCCGTCAATGCCGGGCGATCTGTTGACTGCACCTTTGGCGATTGCGTTGTTGACTTCGTCTAGCGTGACCGCCACTGTCAAAGCATCCGCCTCCGTGTGGGGGAGGGTGCGCGTGACGTAATTCAAAATGGAGTCGTCTGCTGCAGTTTCAGAGTCGTCATCACTATAAATACGACGGTAGTGCTCGACGAATGCGCGGACGATGTCATTCTGAGTGGTCACCTGCGTTCCATGAGGCGTTGTCAAAGTGCTGATGATCTGCCGACGACGCCTTCGGTTGTCGGACACTATATCATGCATGGATGGAATTTCTAAATCCGCGTGATCGTGGCGCCGCGTCCGTATCACGACCCCTTGCAATTTCCGGCGTGCCAGCGCAATTATCTTCGCCTTAGTTCTTTGCCGTTCCAACTGGTTGTCCGGGGTTGGCGGCTGAGCATCCAGATCTCGGAGAATCGCGTAATAGAAGTCAACAGTGGTGCGATGCCAGTCGGCCATGTCCTTCCCGTATCTCATCAGTGTCCTCCGGATCGCCGGCTTGGCGCAGTCCAACCACCATGTCAATGTCGAGCGGTAGCGGGGAAGGCGTCGTTCGCAGGCTGTCCACGTGTCAGTGACTTGTTGGCGACACGCCTGGTCATGCAAGTGTGAGGTATTGAGTTTCCATGGCGCACGGCTGCGCCATACTGATTGCGGCGGAAGGAGGACCGTACAGATGTAAGCGCAATGGTCGGAAAAGGCCAGCGGCCAGCGTTCGGCGCCCCGTATCGCAGATCTAAGAGTTTGTGAGACATATATCCTGTCTAGTCGGCTTGCGGAATGACTTGTAAGAAAGGTATGGCCAGAAAGGTCGCCGTGTTGTACTTCCCAGGTATCGTGAAGCAGGAGGTCTCGCACCACTATACGTAGCTCCTGGCATGTAGTATAGTGGGGAATCTGATCTTTAGGATGCAGAACGCTGTTAAAGTCACCTCCTAGTAGGCAATGGTCATAACGCCCTAAAAACAGGGGAGCGATTTCCTCGGAATAAAACTGGGCTCTTTCATGCCGTCGTTCGGTGCCTGAGGGAGCGTAGACATTAATGATGCGTGTTCCCATGGCAGTGAGTGCCATGCCCCGAGCTGATGGAAGGAAGGCGACATCGGTCACAGAAATCCCGTGGCGGACGTAGATGGCCACCCCGCGGCCCATAGGATCACTCGCAGAGGCGTGGGCGGTATAGCCATTAATATCCGGGAGACTAGCCAAGTGAACTTCCTGCAGAAGGGCGAAATCAATATCCGAAGCCCAGAACATCTCCTGCATAAGGCGGATTTTCACCCTGGAACGGATGTTGTTGGTGTTGATGGTTGCTATCCGGTAGGCCTGGTGTCGGATTGCTGGTGGCTGGTCCACTCCGCCGTCCGCGCAAGGGTGTGGGCGTCGCAGCGGAACGTTATCCCGCTGGGCCGCAGGGGAGTCTGGGGAGAGTATGATTAGTGGTGCGGCCGTGACGGCGCAGGGTCGCGTAACGGCTCCTGCTCCGTGACCTCCTCCTCGTGCCACGCCGTGGAAGCGGAAACTGGTGTATCGTCCATTTTGTCTTCAGAAGATGTTGTAATTGTGCGTGGTGTCGTGTCGCCTGTGAGACGTTCATGATTTAGTTCAGCGTCAGCACGGGGCGCAGGCACACCGATAGATGTCTCCGCGCTCATGACGTCGTCGTCAGCAGTAGCGGGTTCTGAGGCTTCGTGCTGGTCGACGGGTACGTCCTCCTCGACTTGTAACGTCTCCTCTTGGCCGGAAACGGTGCGACGTCTTCGCTTGCGACGTTTCGGGGAACGTTGTTTCCTTGTGCGACCCTCCGTGTCCGACGACGGAAGGGAGTCACGTCGTTCTGGCAGAAAGGCCGCTGTAGGAACGATGAGCGAGTCGATCTCCATTGTGTTTCCGAGATCAGGGTCAGCGTCTGGTTGCGTCGGCATCTTCGGAGCGGCGTCAATGGCCGGCCGAGGCGGCGGGTCGTCCGAGGCGCTCTCCGTCAGTGTCTGGTCGGGCTCGTTGGTGGCGTCGTTTGTGGTGACCGGGCGACGTTGCAAAGTGGTAGGAGAAGCCAGAGCAGCGGCATAGGTCACCGGTAGCACTGTAGGTTGTGACGTGGGTGGTTTTTCGGCAGCTGGAAGTTGCGTAATACGTCGTTGTAGGCATTCGGATCTAAGGTGGCCTTCTTTGCCGCACCCGGAACAGGTCCGAGGCTGGCCATCGTATATAATTATGGCACGGCATCCGCCGATCTGTAAGTAGGACGGGACGTGGCTTCGGAGATCTATGGTGACCTGTCGGACCCCGTTTAGGACAGGATACGTCCGAAACTGTGTCCACTTCTCCGCAGTGTGGCCGTGGACTGTGCCGTATGGGCGTAGTGCCGCGACGACTTCCTCAGCTGGAAGTTCGAATGGCAATTCGAAAATGCGTATCGTTCGCATACCTAAGCCTGCGTGGTCGACGGTTACCTCTCCCACATTGCCATCAGCGTGACAGAAGCGGAGCCCCTGTTTGGTCTCACGTAGTATGCGTTCGCACGCCGCGTCGTTAATGATTTTCACATAGACCGTGCTGCTCACGATGGACAAATGTATGCCTATAATATCGGTCGCCGGGATCTTCACTTCCTCTCGCAGAAAACGCTCCACCTCAAGTGCTGTGGGTCGGGCATAATCGTTGCAGAAAGTAAATCGGAGTGTTGATTTACGGTAACGGTTCGCCATGGATCGTACAAGGTAAGCCGGCACTTAAGCAACGGCCGTCACAAAGTAAACAAGGCGAGCTCGCGCGCCGCACGAAGTCAACACGTACGCGTCCGCTCTGTTGCCCTGCCGAAGGCAGACTGTGTGAGCTACCCAAGCACGACTCACGTCCCGTCCTCACAGCTTTACTTCTGCCAGTACCTCGTCTCCTACCTTCCAAACTTTACAGAAGCTCTCCTACGAAACTTGCAGAACTAGCACTCCTGAAAGAAAGGATATTGCGGAAACATGACTTAGCCACAGTCTGGGGGTTGTTTCTAGAATGAAATTTTCACTCTACAGCGGAGTGAGAGCTTCTGTAAAGTTTGGAAGGTAGGAGACGAGGTACTGGCGGAAGTAAAGCTGTGAGGACGGGCCGTGAGTCGTGCTTGGGTAGCTCAGTTGGGGAGCACTTGCCCGCGAAAGGCAAAGGTCCCGAGTTCGAGTCTCGGTCGGGCACATAGTTTTAATCTGCCAGGAAGTTTCATATCAGCGCACGCTCCGCTGTAGAGTGAAAATTTCATTCTAGAATTTTAGTAATAGTTGAATTTCGTTGTTCTCATGCACTGGTGATTAGATGTTAGATGTACGAAGTGCTCGTCAAATTCAAGTGAAATTGTGCTAAACAATGAAAGCAACTTCTGAAACAATACGATTTTCTCATTTACGATACCATGGATCCCAGCTCCTGCAACTCTGGAAGATTATTATTATTTTAATTTTGGGTGGAGAATTTCGACATATGTCTATTAGAACATAGGAAGCTAGGGTAAAATATAAGGAAAGCAAGAAAGCGGCACAGACTATAGTAAGGGCGGAGAAGAAGAAGTGGATGGAAAAATGGACAAGAATGTTAGAAGAGGACAGTGAAGGGAACAAAAAAGTACTTTACACCATGGTAAGAAATAAGAGGAACGACAGAAGCGAGTGCCTGAGGATCATGGATAATAATGGAAGAGTTGTGGAGGAAATGCATGAGCTCAAAAAGATTTGGAAGGAGTACTTTGAAGATCTGCTGAATACCGTCAAGCGGGTAACTAACAGCGTTGGAGAGCCTAAGGCAGCAGACGATTATAATAGTGGGGAAATCGATGATCTAACTTGGAATGAAGTGGAAGAAGCCATAAAGAGAATGAAAGGGGGCAAGGCACCAGGTTGGGACGAAGTAACAGTGGATATGATACGAGCAGCAGGAGAAGTAGGAACCCAGTGGCTATACAGAGTGCTGAGGGTGGTGTGGAAGGAGAACAGAATTCCTGAGGATTGGAAGAAAGGAATTATAGTCCCGATCTTCAAGAAAGGGGATAAAAGGAGATGTGAGAACTACAGAGGAATCACCCTGCTATGCCACTGTGGAAAAATCTATGAAAAGATCCTGGAGAAGAGAATAAGAAGCAGTATTGAAAGTAGACTGCAAGAGGAGCAGTATGGTTTCAGACCGGGAAGATCAACAACGGACCTCATATTTGCGGTAAGGCAACTGCAGGAAAGGCACTATAAGTACGGGAAGGACTTAATCATGGCCTTTTTAGATATTGAGAAGGCGTATGACAGTATCTGTAGGGACAAGCTCTGGGATGTGCTGAACGCAAAAGGGATAGATGAAGAGATAACACGAAAAGTCAGAAAAATGTATGAGGGAAGTGAGAGTTGTGTGAAAGTGGGGAGCGAACGTACTGCATGGTTCAAGCTGGAAAATGGGCTGCGACAGGGAAGTGCACTTTCGCCTTTATTGTTTATTATTGTTATGGATGAAATCCTACAGCAAGTATCAGATGTAATTGGAGATCATAAAATGAAAGCAGTGCTTTTTGCCGATGACCTGATGTTATGGGGAAATTGCGAGAAGGAGGTGCAAGAGCAGTTAGATGTATGGGAAGCAACGGCAGCACAATATGGAATGCATTTCTCTGCAAAGAAAAGTGAAATAATTGTCACAACAAGAAAGAAGAATAGGCCAAATGTGGATATAACTTGTGGAGGGGAAAAACTACAAGTGGTAGAGAACTTCAAGTACCTGGGAAGCATGATTGAAAGTAAGGGGGGAAACGCAATGGAAATAAATGAAAGGTGCAGAAAAGCAGGGCAGTTCTACAAATGCATTAGGGGGCTTATTTGGAGCAAGGAGGTGCCACAGAAATCCAAGGGAATTATATACCGAACCTACTTTGTCCCCATATTGGCATACGGAAGTGAGACATGGGTAATGCACAAAAGCGACAAAAGTAGAATATAGGCTAGTGAAATGAAGTTCCAGAGGATCAAGTTGAGTGTAACAAGACGAGACAGATTGCGAAATGTGTATGTGAGGGAAAGACTAAAGGAGGAACCAGTACAGGACAGGATAGAAAAATCAAGACTGCAGTGGTATGGACACATGAAGAGAATGGATGAGGGAAGAATTCCAAAGAGGATGTTTGATCTGCAACTGGAGGGGAAGAGGCCCAGAGGAAGACCAAGAGATAGATGGGTGAAGGGAGTGAAGGAATGTGTGACGAGAAGAGGAGAGAACTGGACGTAGGTGGAAGAGGGGGAATGGTGGAAAGACAGAACACGATGGAGAGGCTTGTGTTCCCGACAGACCCAGCCAGTGGCTGGAAACTGTCCAAGATGATGATGATGAATTTAGACATATGTGACGAACTTCACGACGGCGCTGCTCAACAACAGAGGTACGTGAATGTGTTCATCTCTTTCCACTCGTGGCCGCCAATGTCAATTTCAATATTTATATCATATTCGCCGCGAGATTGAACCAACAATCTTTCTTTTCATTTAATTACGAAGTCCGATTATTTTCTTTCTCAGATGAATAAATGCATTTTAACCAAAATTCATTTTACCCAGACCACGGGTAATGGTAGTACTTAGAACGTACGTGCCTCCATCCCGATCGTACGTTCGCAGAGAACTGAGTGTGTACCGCGTAACTAAACTTATGACCCATGTTCCTTATAGTATTAATTCTTATTTTCAACCGCTCACTCGCGAATGTACATGCTCTCTTATTTTGAGTAGTCAGTCGAGTGCATTCCTTAATAACATTACTTTTAATGTTCAGTATCTTAGTTTCCACAACTGAACTTTGCCTGTGTCGCAACGGCGCTACACGCGAAATATTTATTATGCGACAGTCATACTAACTCTCATTTCAAAATTACGACAGCGGCTGACTAAGTTTCTAACAATTTAACAGAGCGGTTACAGGAGAAGCTGAAGCATGCTTGACTTACCACGAGACCTTACAGGATGCGCAAACATTCAAACAGCTAGCTGTAAGGTTACAACAGCGGTGCCATATGCAGAACAGTACTCGCTTTTTCAGGAAGAAACTGAATACCTCGATGCATATGAAAACCGAGTCTGTTGAATTTTTCTCAGATAGGATCTGAAAGATCAACGTCCAAACATAGGAGCTAACACAGAATGAGGAAGTCAATATAGCGCTCTCCTGAGAAGCCGATAATGGGGCTCTCGATGTATTATTGCCCTGAATTCCCAACAAAAAGTCGCATAAGGTTCGGGTAGAGAATCCATCTAATTTAGTGGCAGTCATCAGGATTGAAAAGCATTTAGAAGAAGTGGAATAGTGACTGGGAGGCGAAGTGACCGCCGAGTGTTCGCTTCGGTGATAAAATGTCATAATGTGTCATAAATGTCATAATAAGGATGCTGGCACGGTAGCTCGGCGTGTTCGGTCAGAGAGCTGGTAACTATCTGCAATGAAAAAAAAATGAGTAAACGATCAACAACGAACTTCAATGGATGTCATATGACGTCCGCTTCGACCAAACACAACGACCAATAACGAACAAAATGCAAAAAAAAAAAAAAGAAAAGAAAAAGAAATGCGGTTTCGAATCCCGCCTCTGCTTAAACTTTGATTAATAATCAGCATGGGCGGCCGAATTCTTCCGGCATAAGAAGTCACCCTCATTCTGCCTACGGCGTTGTCAAAGACGGTGGAGCAGCGGACAGACGTTCAGGGCACTCTCTTGTGCTAGGGGTAGGAAACTGCCCCTAAAGGCGGAAGAATCAGCAATGATCAACTGCATGAGGATGCAGACGGCAATGGAAACCACTGCATTAAAGACACGTAACGTGTATCGATAGGACATGTGGCCTGTAACTGAAGAAGAGTCATGATGATCTCTCCATTGGCAAAAGATTCCGGAATAGTCTCCCATTCGGATCTCCGGGAGGGGACTGCCAAGTGGGAGGTTACCGTGAGAAAAAGACTGAATAATCAACGAAAGGATAACGTTCTACCAGTCGGGGCATGGAATGTCGGAAGCTTGAAAGTGGTAGGGAAACCAGAAAATCTTGGAATAGAAATGCAAAGGCTCAATCTAGATATAGTAGGGGTCAGTGAAGTGAAGTGCAAAGAAGGCACGGATTTCTGGTCAGATGAGTATAGGGTAATATCAACAGCAGCAGAAAATTGTATAACGGGAGTATTAATCTTTATGAATAGGAAGGAAGAGCATAGAGTGTGTTACCGTGAACAGTTCAGTGACAGGGCTGTTCTTATCAGAGTCGCAGGCAAACCACCACTGACAACGGTAGTTCAAATACATGCCGACGTTGTAAGCTGAAGATGAAGAGATAGAGAAAGTCGATGAGGGTATTGAAAGGGGATGAAAATATAATAGTCATGGAAGACTGGAAAGCAGTTGTAGGGGAAGGAGTAGAAGAAATGGTTACAGGAGACTATGGGCTTGGGACAAGGAATGAGAGAGGAGAAAGACTAATTGAGTTCTGTAACATGTTTCAGATAATAATAGAGAATACTCTAATAGTTACTATTAAAATCAGTCTTGATCACAAATTTATTTATTCTAGCGGGTTCGACCACGCCTGTGGTCATCTTCAGAGAGATGAATAGAATAAACAAATTTGTGATCAAGACTCATTTTAATAGTAACTATTAGTAATAACATTGATCACTGCCTGCTCCCACGATGTATTCAAAAGCAAGCGAATACTCTGTCCAAGAGTCACAGGAAGAGGAGGTATACTTGGAAAAGGCCGGGTGATACGGGAAGATTTCAATTATATTACATTAAGGTCAGACAGAGATTCTGAAATCAGATACTGGATTGTAAGGTGTACCCAGGAACAGACATAGACTAAGATCACAATTTAGTAGTGATGAAGAGTAGGTTGAAGTTTAAGACATTAGTCAGGAAGAATCAATACGCAAATAAGTGGGATAAGGAAGTACTAAGGAATGACGAGTTATGCTTGAAGTTCTCTAGGGCTACAGATACAGCAATAAGGAATAGCTCAGTAGGCAGTACAGTTGAAGAGGAATGGACATCTCTAAAAAGGGCCATCACAGAAGCTGGGAAGGAAAACATATGTACGAAGAAGGTAGCTGTGAAGAAACTATGGGTAACAGAAGAGATACTTCAATTGATCGATGAAAGGAGGAAGTACAAAAATGTTCGGGGAAACTCAGGAATACAAAAATACAAGTTGCTGAGGAATGAAATAAATAGGAAGTGCAGGAAAGTTAAGACAAAATGGCTGCGGGAAAAATGTGAAGACATCGAAAAAGAAATTGTTGTCGGAAGGACAGACTCAGCATACAGTAAAGTCAAAACAACCTTCGGTAACATTAAAAGCAAGGGTGATCATTAAGAATGCAACAGGAATTCCACTGATAAATGCAGCGGAGAGAGCGATTATGAGGAAAGAATACACTGAAAGCCTCTTTGAGGAGGAAGATTTGTCTGATGTGATAGAAGAAGAAACAGGAGTCGATTTAGAAGAGAAAGGGGATCCAGTATTAGAATCAGAATTTAAAAGAGCTTTGGAGGACTCAGAATCAAATGAGGCAGAGGGTATAGATAACATTCCATCATAATTTCTAAGATCATTGGGGGAAGTGGCAACAAAAAGACTATTCACGTTGGTGTGTAGAATATATGAGTCTGGTGACGTTCCATCTGACTTTAGGAAAAGCATCATACATAAAATTCCGAAGACGGCAAGAGCTGACAAGTGCGAGAGTTATCGCACAATCAGCTTAACAGCTCATGCATCCAAGTTGCTTACAAGAATAACATACAGAAAAACGGAAAAAAATTGAGAATACGCTAGATGACGATCACTTTGGGTTTAGGAAAGGTATAGGGACGAGAGAGGCAAATCTGACGTTGCGGTTGATAATGGCAGCAAGACTAAAGAATAATCAAGACACGGTCATAGGATTTGTCGATCTGGAAAAGCGTTCGACAATGTAAAATGGTGCAAGATGTTCGAAATTCTGAAAAAATAGAGGTAAGCTATAGGGAGAGACGGGTCATATAGATTATGTACAACAGCCAAGAGGCTATAATAAGGGTGGCCGACAAAGAACGAAGTGCTCGTATTAAAAAGGGTGTAAGACAAGGATGTAGCCTTTCGCCCCTACTGTTCAATCTGTACCTTAAGGAAGCAATGATGGAAATAAAAGAAAGGTTCTGGAATTAAAATTCAAGGTGAAAGGATATCAATGATACGATTCGCTGATGACAATGCTATCTTGAGTGAAAGTGAAGAAGAATTAAATGATCTGCTGAACAGAATGAATAGTCTAATGGGTACAGAGTATGTGTTGAGAGTAGATCGAAGAAAGACGAAGGTAATGAGAAGCAGTAGAAATGAGAACAGTAAGAAACTTAACATCAGCATCGATGGTCACGAAGTAGATGAAGTTAAGGAATTCTGCTACCTAGGCAGTGAAATAACCTATGACGGACGAAGCAAGGAGGACATAAAAAGCAGACTATCAATGGCAAAAAGGGCATTTCTGACCAAGCGAAGTCTACTAATATCAAATATCGGCCTTAATTTAAGGAAGAAATTTCTGAGAATGTACGTCTGGAGTACAGCATTGTATGGTAGTGAAACATGGAGTGTGGGAAAACCGGAACAGAAGAGAATCGAAGCATTTAAGATGTGGTGATACAGGCGAATGTTGAGAATTAGGTGGACTGATAAGGTAAGGAATGAGGAAGTTCTACGCCGAATCAGAGAGGAAAGGAACATGTTGAAAACACTGATAAGGAGAAGGGACAGGACGATACGAAATCTGTTAAGACATGAGGGAATGACTTCCATTGTACTAGAGGGAGCTGTAGAAGGAAAAAACTGTAGAGGAAGACAAAGACGAAGACATCCAGCAAATAATTGAGGACCTAGGTTGCAAGTGCTACTCTGAGATGAAGAGATTAGCGCTGGAGAGGAATTCGTGGTGGGCCGCATCAAAACAGTCAGAAGATTGATGAAAAAAATGTGAGTGTCAGGGCCACATTCCAAAACATTATCGTGAGCCCGAATGCTACTAGTGTCGACAAATGGGTCACAAAGCATGTGAATGTACGAGTAGAAAACGCGGAAATGAGAATCAGCAGAGGAGTTCATTAAACGCAAAGGGGAGCATGTCGGCCATCAGGAAATGTTCCCAATAAAGTGTAGTTCTGCATAAGTTGATGCAGAGATGAAATGCTGCTAGTGGAGTTTTTTCGCTGGTGGCTAGGAACATAGGTTTTAGTAGATACAGAGACAAATGTATTGGTAGTCACAGTAGATACCTTGGATAAAAAGAGATTGGGGGCTCTGAATCATGTATTAAATGGAGTCAGAAACAATGAAGTTTACTGGGGACAACACTGCTCAAATTTAAAGATTGACCTAAAACTTTTTCTGAGCATATGGAGGCGTTGCCACAGGTTGGTGAGGGGTACTCTGCAATTTTTGGGCTTGATTTTGTAACTATACATTATGCTGAAATCGATCTTTCGTGCCCTGCAGTTGGGCTTGAAGAGAATTTGCTTCCACTTGGAGATACCACTGTAAGCGAAACCAAGTCTCAAGCAGCACCAGTCATGAAGGTGTTGTCGTCTGCACTGCGTACACACACGCTAAAGATGGGTTCAAATGGTTCAGATGGCTCTGAGCACTATGGGACTTAACATCTGTGGTGATCAGTCCCCTAGAACTTAGAACTACTTAAACCTAACTAACCTAAGGACATCACACACGTCAATGCCCGAAGCAGGATTCGAACCTGCGACCGTAGCAGTCGCGCGGTTCCGGACTGAGCACCTAGAACCGCTCGGCTACCGCTGCCGGCAAAGATGGGTTCCCATGATAATGTATTGTCAGGTACAGATAGGTTAGTTTGGGATTCTGTACGTACAGACTTACCACATAAAATGTTATATGTTATACACTAAAAGATAATAAACACTTAGATGCAATGCACTGTTCTGAGTGCAGAAGCATAGCACATACAGCTAACATGAATCGGGAATGTGTGGTTCCAGTTAGCCTACAGTTTCAGAATGGATGATGCGAATCTACTGAAGGACTTAATAATCGCCCCTTTGGACATTTTGGATGAGAAAGACATAGATAGGTCGTGTACTGACCACTTCCACTAGCATATCCTCGACAGGTAGGTAGGCTCTGAGCACTATGGGACTCAACTGCTGAGGTCATTAGTCCCCTAGAACTTAGAACTAGTTAAACCTAACTAACCTAAGGACATCACAAACATCCATGCCCGAGGCAGGATTCGAACCTGCGACCGTAGCGGTCTTGTGGTTTCAGACTGCAGCGCCTTTTAACCGCACGGCCACTTCGACCGCCCTATCCTCGACAGGTCTGAGTTACGAGACAAAGTTGGTCATCTATAGTTTAGTGACCGGAGAGATATGGAAGCGCTACTGTTAGAGTTTAAAGATTTGTTTAATGGCTCTGAGCACTATGCGACTTAACTTCTGAGGTCATCAGTCGCCTAGAACTTAGAACTAATTAAACCTAACTAACCTAAGGACATCACACACATCCATGCCCGAGGCAGGATTCGAACCTGCGACCGTAGCGGTCGCTCGGCTCCAGACTGTAGCGCCTAGAACCGCACGGCCACTCCGGCCGGCGATTTGTTTAATGCATAAGGTCCATTACCCACAAATCTGACTACTTAACCTTGCATACTGACAGGGAATATTGCTCTGATTTATAGGAAGCCGTATGGTATACCAATGCAACTACAAGCACTCATCGAAGAATCATAAATCCCTTAGCTACTAAAGGCATCAAAGAACCCCGTGACGGTCTCTGTGGCCACCTGTGCCCCCCCCCCCCCCCCCCCCAAAAAAATCAGTGGAAGGCACCAAGATATATTGCTTTTATTGCAGCTATAAGTACTTGAAAGCTTGAACCACCACCAATTCCTGTGCAATAACGAATGTAACAGAGACAGTAGGTAACTCAGGTAGATACAAATATTTCACCACAACGGATTTACGGAGTAATTATCACTAGGTGATGTTAGTGCCAGAGGACAGACCTAAGTTAGCTTTTATGGTTCCTTGGGGGCATTTTCAATATCACGGGACACGATTTGGACTTAAAAATGCACTAACCACATTCGAGATATTGCTGGATCGGATTCTGCATGGCTTGAAACCTAGGAAACGCATGGTGTATCTCTATGCTACTGTAGTATTTTGGATGATATGAAAGAACACATAAAACGGTTGGAGGAATGATATACTATGGGTAGTGTGTCATGTGCTAAGTATAGAAAAATGTGATTTTGCACAGACTCATGTCAAATACTTGGGCCATGTTATTAGTGAAGAGGGTGTATGAACCAGTTCCTATTTGGTGTCAGCAGTTTCTGAATTTTCAACCTCCAAACAGCGAAACAATTACAATCTTCTACGTTTTGCACATATTGCTCAACCACTAAATCATTTTCTGAAAAAAGGTATTGAATTTGTTTGTTCACTGGAATGCGTGTCTTTCAGGCAATGAAGAAAGCATTGACCAAAGACACGGCATTGATATTTCCTGGTTTTGACAAGGAATTCATCCTTTCCTGTCATACTAGTAATGGTGCTTTTGGCTGCATTCTCAATCAAAATGTAGATGCTAAAGAGGATCCTGTAGCACACATCTCAACAACTAAACGGAGTGGAACACAGTTACTCTACCACAGAGAAGGAAATTTTAGTAGTGATCTATGAGATCACCTACTTCCATTGTTATCTGTATGGGCAGAAATTAAAAGTTTGATTTGTCCACACCAGTGGAATGGCTATTAGGTTTGAAGAACGCTTAGACTCTTGCTAAACCGGCAATTCCTCGCATGTATGGGTGCCGGATTAGCGGAAGTGCCGGATTGTTGAGAGTGTCTAAAAATTAGTATTAAAACATAGGGCTTGTACTTTATCAAATCAAAAGATACATTCATTTTTACAGAAAACTTAGTCCTAGAGTGTGTACACACATATTAGTATCACTCGACATTCACTACGTAACATATCCCAAAGTTTTGGTTGTCACCATGATGATACATGACGGTAGTATGCTTTATCACAGAGCGGCCTTACAAGCATTTCATAGGTCCTGCCACGTTTTGGACTGTTGCATAAAGTACTCCAGGAAGACGTCTCCAGCTTCAGCACCAGCAGTTTGAGATATCTTCATGTTCTCTCCTTCTATGTCCTCTTCTTCATCATTTTCATCGTAACTTTCCTGTGAGCATATGATTACCCCTTTTATGTTGAAGTTTGGTCACAAATAGTTGCTTGTCCAGCACTGTTTCCAGCAACCATGGTTTTCTGCGAATAACCTCTGTTCAGTTTATATCTAATTTCGAGTTTCTGTATGAGATCTATTGTAATGTGTTTCCCTTTAGAAGCCACGATAATGATCCGTAAGGAAAGCCACAATTACAAAGTGTACAGGAATGTTGAACATTACAACTAACTAACAAAGTTGTTCCAGGCGAAATTTCATTATTGTAGGTGTCATTTCAGGTTGAACTACTAGAAGCTGGAAGTGTGCCAAATTACTGAGAGGCCGGACTACTGAGGGCCGTATTAGCGAGAGTTTAGCGTATCTCTCTAGTGGGTTGGCTAGATGGGCTCTTAAGATGAGTGAATTCGACTACAAAGTCATTCATAAACCTGAGAAAAAACACACAAATACAGATACTTTAAGTCACAAGGTGGCAGTGTAACAAGCATTTGGAAAAAGTGTGAGTGACTGACAGAGAGCACAGGAAAATAACGCAGAGCGTCTGGAATTTAGGCCACAGCCACAGTTCATGATGCACAAGGACTTACTACGGAAGCCTAAAAAATGCAGATTGTGTGTAGTTTTTCTCTTGTTGTTGGGGAATTAAATGCTACAACAGACACTTGATCATATGTTGTCAGGTTATGGTAGATGGTGGTCAAAGAGTGACAGATAGAAGGGTAGCTGAAAAATTTTGGTGACACAAGAAAATGTGATGTGGATCAGGATGTATGATACTGCATACCATGCACAAAGTAATCTAATGTTATCCACACAAAAATTCTTCTTTAAAGGTAGCAACAGGCATCCAAACCTTTTCAAGTAATAGGTGACCTGATCTTAGCCATAAACTGCATACCATGCACAAAGTAATCTAATGTTATCCACACAAAAATTCTTCTTTAAACGTAGCCAGAGCCATTCAAACCTTTTCAAATAATAGGGTTTGATATTTTAGTTCCATTTAACAGAACCCCAGCTGATAATAAGTATATATTAACGATCACTGATCATTTTGCACGGTTTATGACAACAGTTCATGACTAATCGTGATTTATGGAAGGAAAGTGTCATCTTCCTTCGATGTGATACAACCTAAGTTACGTTCTGATGTTGAGTTGGCAAAAGACTTTGTGAAAAGAAGACATGAAGTCTGGCAAAGAGTCAGACAGACAAATACAAAAGTTCTGGAAAGGCAAGAATGTGTAGGACAGCGTGTGTGTCAACTTCACATTTCTGTCGGATAATGGCTGTTGATTACAATCCTTACATAGTGAAAGAGTATTTCTAGCAAAATACAATGATCCATATAAAATCGTAGAAATGACCTCCATGCTCAGTGTTAAAGTCCAGTTACAAACTAAGACTTCCGTCGTACATACACTACAAGACAAACAAAATTATGCACCCCGAAGGAATTATCCAAATAGGACGGAAATCGGTATGTGTGATATACAGACAAACAAATGATTATAATTTCAGAAAAATTGGATGATTTATTCAAGAGAATGAGCTTCACAAAATGAGCAAATCAGTAATGTGTTGGTCCACCTCTGGCCCTTATGCATGCAGTTATTTGGCTTGACACTGATTGACAGAGTCATTGAATGTCCTCATCAGAGATTTCATGCCAAATTCTGTCCAGTTGGTGCCTTAGAACGTCAAAATCCCGAGACTGATTGACGGCTCTACTCATAAAGTTCCAAACGCTCTCAATTGGGGAAAGATCTGGCGATATTGCTGCCCAAGACAGTGTTTGGAAAGCAAAAAGACAAGCAGTGCAAACTCCCGCCATGTGCAGGTGGGCATTACCTTGCCGAAATATAAGTCTAGGATGGCTTGCCATGAAGGGCAACAAAACGGAGCGTAGAATATCGTCGACTTATCACTGTAATGTAAGGTTGACGTGGATGACAACCACATGAATACTACTATGAAATGAAATGTCACTTCAGACGATATCGCACCACCATCCAGGGCGTCTCCAGACACATATTGTCTGGTCAGCACGGATCACTTCAAAGTGGGAATCATCACTGAAGACAATTCTACTCCATTCAATGAGATTTCAGGTCGAATTTGCCTGACATCACTGTAGACGGACATTTTGTTGTACAAACGTGAGTAATACTAGTGCAAGGGGTCCTCTGAGCTCAGCTCCCTTTCTGTGAGCTTCCTATTGATGGTCCTTGTGCCAACTGAATCACGAGTTACATGTCGGATCGATGACAGTGATAAATCTGGGGCTCTGAATGCCTCTGTAAAAATTGCTAGGTCCTTACGTTCTGCCGTCTCTCTATGTCGACCACTTCCTTCTTGATACTGTGTTTGGCTATGGTTCACCCATTACTGCCAAAATCGTCAAATAGTGGCATCACTCTCATTCAAACGTTGAGTGATTCGCCTACTGCTCCACCTTCTTTAAGCTCAACTGCACATCCTCTGTCAAATCTCGACGTGTGTGTAAATAGTTCTCCCGAATGTGTACGAGGCGTATTTACTTTCAACTACCGAGCGAGGTGGCGCAGTGGTTCGCACACTGGACTCGCATTCGGCAGGACGACGGTTCAATCCCGTCTCCGACCATCCTGATTTAGGTTTTCCGTGATTTCCCTAAATCGCTTCAGGCAAATGCCGGGATGGTTCCTTTGAAAGGGCACGGCCGATATCCTTCCCCATCCTTCCCTCACCCGAGCTTGCGCTCCGTCTCTAATGACCTCGTTGTCGACGGGACGTTAAACACTAATCTCCTCCTCCTTTCAACTGAGGACATGGAATGAAATTCGCAAAGACTTTATGCCCTGGTATCGACATGTCCCCTGTTTACTATCCTTACCAGTTGTGTGGTAGAATTGCACTGCAGTATCACACAATCATTAAAAGATTGCGGTTCTCAATTTTCCATCGATACCTATATCAATATCAGTTTGTGTGTGACCGGTTTGCCTGACTTCTTAGTTGTGCGTGGTTTCTTTCTTTCTTTTTTTAAGATTGTGTCAGTAGCGTAAATCCTTGTGACGGTGCAGTCGACATCCTTCCACAAATTCCGGCACCAATGCCACAGTGGAACAGTGAACCCAGCAAGATTAAGAAGAGAAAAAGAGCCCCCCCCCCCCACGCAACACTTAAGCTGGGTACAAGACACGCTATGCTCTTTGGTCACGGAACTGCACTGAAGAGCCAAAGAAACCTGTAGTTGTTGTTGTGGTCATCAGTCCAGTGACTGGTTTGATGCAGCTCTCCAAGATACTCTATCCTGTGCAAGCTTCTTCATCTCCCAGTACCTACTGCAACCTACATCCTTCTGAATATGCTTAGTGTATTCATCTCTCGGTATCCCTCTACGATTTTTACCCTCCACGCTGCCCTCAAGTACTAAATGGGTGATACTTTGATGCCTCAGAAAATGTCCTACCAACCGATACCTTCTTCTAGCCAAGTAGTGCCACAAATTTCTCTTCTCCCCAATTCCGTTCAATACCTCCTCATTAGTTATGTGATCTACCCATCTAATCTTCATCATTCTTCTGTAGCACCACATTTCGAAAGCTTCTATTCTCTTCTTGTCCAAACTATTTATCGACCATGTTTCACTTCCATACATGGCTACACTCCATACAAATACCTTCAGAAACGACTTCGTGACACTTGAATCTACACTCTATGTTAACAAATTTCTCTTCTTCAGAAACGCTTTCCTTGCCATTGCCAGTCTACATTTTATATCCTTGCTACTTCGGCCATCATCAGTTATTTTGCTCCCCAAATAGCAAAACTCATCTACTACACAACTGGCCATTAAAATTACTACATCAAGAAGAAATGCAGATAATAAACGGGTATTCATTGGACAAACATCTTATACTAGAACTGACATGTGATTACATTTTCACGCAATTTGGCTGCATAGATCCTGAGAAATCAGTACCCAGAACAACCACCTCTGGCCGTAATAAAGGCCTTGATACGCCTGGGTGTTGAGTCAAACAGAGCCTGGATGGCGTGTACAGGTACAGCTGCCCATGCAGCTTCATCACGATACCACAGTTCATCAAGAGTAGTGACTGGTGTATTGTGACGAGCCAGTTGCTCGGCCACCATTGACCAGACGTTTTCAGTTGGTGAGAGGTCTGGAGAATGTGCTGGCCAGGGCAGCAGTCGAACATTTTCTGTATCCAGAAAGGCCCATACAGGACCTGCAACATGCGGTCGTGAATTATCCTGCTGAAATGTAAGGTTTCGCAGGGATCGAAAGAAGGGTAGAGCCACGGGTCGTAACAGATCTGAAATGTAACGTCCACTGTTCAGAGTGCCGTCAGTGTGAACAAGAGGTGACCGAGACGTGTAACCAACCAATGGCACCCCATACCATCACGCCGGGTGATACGCCAGTATGGCGATGACGAATACAAGCTTCCAATGTGCGTTCACCGCGATGTCGCCAAACACGGATGTGACCATCATGATGCTGTAAACAGAACCTGGATTCATTCGAAAAAATGACGTTTTGCCATTCGTGCACCCAGGTTCGTCGTTGAGTACACCATCGCAGGCGCTCCTGTCTGTAATGCAGCGTCAAGGGTAACCGCAGCCATGGTCTCCGAGCTGATAGTCCATGCTGCTGCAAACGTCGTCGAACTGTTCGTGCAGATGGTTGTTGTCTTGCGAACGTCCCCATCTGTTGACTCAGGGATCGATACGTCTCTGCACGATCCGTTACAGCCATGCGGATAAGATGCCTGTCATTTCGACTGCTAGTGATACGAGGCCGTTGGGATCCAGCACGGCTTTCCGTATTACCCTCCTGAACCCAACGATTCCATATTCTGCTAACAGTCATTGGATTTCGACCATCGCGAGCAGCAATGTCGCGATACGATAAACCGCAGTCGTGGTTGTCTACAATCCGACCTTTATCAAAGTAGGAAACATGATGGTACGCATTTCTTCTCCTTACACGAGGCATCACAACATCGTTTCACCAGGCAACGCCGGTCAACTGCTGCCCGTGTATGAGAAATCGGTTGGAAACATTCCTCATGTCAGCACGTTGTAGGTATCGCCAACGGTGCCAATCTTGAGTGAATGCTCTTGAAAGCTAATCTTTTGCAAGTCACGGCATCTTCTTCCTGTCGATTAAATTTCGCGTCATCTTCGTGGTGTAGCAATTTTAATGGTCAGTAGTGTACTTTAAGTGCCTTATTTCCTAATCCAATTCCCTCAGCATCACCTGACTTAATTCGACTACATTCCATTATCCCCGTTTTGCTTTTGTTGATGTTCATCTGATATCCTCCTTTCAAGACACTGGCCATTCCATTCAGCTGCTCTTCCAGGTCCTTTGCTGTCTCTGGTAGAATTACAATGTCATCGGCGAACCTCCAAGTTTTTATTTCTTCTCTACGGATTTTAATACCTACTCCGAATTTTTCTTATGTTTTCTTTACTGCTTGCTCAATATACAGATTGAATAACATCGGGGATATGCTACAAAGCTGTCTCACACTCTTCCCAACTACTGCTTCCCTTTCATGCCCCTCGACTCTTATAACTGCCATCTGCTTTCTGTACAAATTGTAGATAGCCTTTCGCTCCCTGTATTTGACCCCTGCCACCTTCAGAATTTGAAAGAGAGTGTTCCAGTCAACATTGTCAAAAGCCTTCTCTGCGTCTACAAATGCTAGAAACGTAGGTTTGCCTTTCCTTAATCTATCTTCTAAGATAAGTCGTAGGGTCAGTATTGCTTCGCGTCCTCCAACATTTCTACGAAATCCAAACTGATCTTCCCCGAGGTCGGCTTCTATCAGTTTTTCCATTCGTCTGTAAAGAATTCACGTTAGTATTCTGCAGCCATGGCTTATTAAACTTGATAGTTTGGTAATTTTCACATCTGTCAACACCTGCTTTCTTTGGGTTTGGAATTATTGTATTCATCTTAAAGTCTGAGGGTATTTCGCCTGTCTCACACATCTTGCTCACCAGATGGTAGAGTTTTGTCAGGGCTGCTCTCCCAAGGCAGTCAGTAGTTCTAATGGAATGTTGTCTACTCATAGGCCCTTGTTTCGGTATAGATCTTTCAGTCCTCTGTCAATCTCTTCACGCAATATCATATATGCCATTTCATCTTCATCTACATCCTCTTGCATTTCCATAATATTGTCCTAAAGTACATCGCACTTGTATAGACCATCTATATACTCAAAATATCCACGGGTGTACTGCCGGTCTACAGTGTCCAACGTGCACAATATTTCGGCGATCATACATGTCGCCATCATCAGGTGAACTGACGGACTGAGCTCCTGTGAACGTGCCGGCACGGAGATCCGTACGCTATGGCTGCTCAGAGGGAACTGGGTTCGGTTCTGCTGCTCTCATCTGTTACTTTCCCCTCTTTGGGGAAGTGTGAGGGGGAGTCTGTAGCCTTTCGGCTTTTACTCCCCTGTGAACGTGTGTGTGTGATTTTTCTATAGTTTTTGGTGTCTGTGATTTGTGATGATTGTTGTGTGTGTGTCTGGTACTTGCCTGAGGTAGGCGAGAAGTTTGGTGTTATATGGGAAGGAACAGGATGATGGATTGGGTGTTTGGATTTTCTCTTCGACTTAGTCGTCGAAGATCGTCATAGGGCGCTTGTGCTTATCGCGGGACATGTCATACCGACCTAGGGAGTGGATGAGTGCGTTTCCGGATCTGGAAGAACCCTCATAGAAGGCCCTTGCCAGATCCTGGAAACGCTCTCTCAGGAGTGGGATTTCGGCTGCGGCGTGCAGGTCGTCTGTGGGGAATCCAAGAGGTAGGTGCAGTGCCCTTCTGAGGGCGCGGTTCTGCAGCCTCTGGAGTTTGTCCAGGTGCTGCTTTGCCGCGTATCCCCAGACAGGGCACGCATACTCCATTACTGGCCGAATCAGGGCCTGGTACACATTTACTGCTACTGGGCAGGGAAGGGAGCTGGTTGTGTTCAGGATAGGATATAGGATGGACATTCTGGCGCAGGCCTTCCTGTGGACCTCGTCTATGTGGGGTTTCCACGTAAGACGAGAGTCCAAGGTTACGCCAAGGTACTTGGCGGTTCTGCGCCAGGGGAGTTGGGTTCCATTTAGGTGAAGGCGGAGGGGGGGACGTTGAGGAGTTCGCTCCTTCGGAGCCTGCGGGTAATCAGCATTGCCTGCGTCTTCTCAGAGTTGATGGTGATGCGCCAGCTACGGGCCCAAGTTTCTGTGTCATCTAAAACCTTTTGTAGCCTACGGATGACCAGGTCCTTGTTCGCGTTTCTCGTGTAGAAGGCTGTATCGTCAGCGTACTGTGCGGTGTGCACCAGGGGGGCCGTTGGAGTGTCCGCAGTGTACAAACTGTACAATACGGGCCCCAGGACCGATCCCTGTGGCACCCCAGCACGAATACGCCTTCGGGTGGAGGTGGCAGTTTCTACTTTGACAGAGAAAGTCCTATTCGTGAGATAGCTCTTTATCAGCTGAACTATGCTCCCGGGAAACCCTTGTGTTACAACTTGTACAGTAGCCCTCTATGCCATACTGAATCAAAGGCTTTGGCTACGTCTAGTAGCACTATCCCGCAGTAGTCTCTGTGGTTGAAGCCCTCTGTGGCTGCTTCAACCATTCTCATGACCTGTTGTGGGGCAGAGTGGTTCTGTCGGAAGCCAAATTGGAAATCCGGCAGAATTTGCTCTCTGGTAATATGTTCTTGTATGGGTTTTAGCAGGAGGCGCTCATAGATCTTGCTGAGAGTTGGCAAGAGGCTAATCGGCCTGTAGTGCTGCGGGAATAGAGGGTCTTTCCCTGGTTTGTGTATCGCGACCACTTCCGCATGTCTCCAGCAAGCTGGGAAAACACGGGATCGAGTAATCTCGTTGAGGAAGTTTGCGAGGTGTGTGATTGCTGTGGGTGTGAGATTTTTGACTAACTGATTAGTGACACTGTCGTGCCCTGGTGCCTTTTTTGTAGGGAGGGACCTGATTACTCTTGTCACGTCCTCGGGGGCAAAAAGTATGGGTTCGTCCTCTGGGTCCTCCTCGGCATTGAGGAAGACAGTCAGTTGACGACTAACTACCTCTTCATGCTCTTCATCCTGGGGTTCTGCCGCTTGGAACTGCTTCTCGAAGGAGTCGGCGAGGGCGTTGGCCTTTCCAGCATGGCTGTAGACCAGTCCCCGCTCGCCATGCAGTGGCGGCATCCTAGCGCGTCGTTTTGTAAACTGTTTTGTCGCTTGCCATAGTGTATGATCGTCTACTTTGAGAGCTGTGAGGCGGTTTTGCCATTGCTGGTTTCTGTGCTCATTGAGCGCTACCTTCAGTTCTCTCTGTAGACGATTGAGCAGCCTCCTGGTGGCCTGATTTCTGGTGATCTTCCACTCTTTTGCCACTCTGCTCTTATGTCGAATTTGAGCTAGCAAGTGTTCCGGGAGCTGTATTTGCGGCGGTGGGCCATCCCTTTGTGGAGGGGTGGCTTCTTCCGCTGCCTGCAAGATGGTACCTGTTAGGTCTAGTAGCGCTTGTTCTACTGTTTCGGCAATAGGTGGCGGAGCGCGAGCGATATCAGAGGCGACAGTTTCTTGGTATCGCTCCCAGTCTATACGTTTGTACGACGTTTGGTACCGTGGGAGTGCTACCCATTCTCCCACATCGACCTCTATGATCACTGGGTTGTGGTCGGAGGACATTCTGTTGATTGTCCTTGTGGCCACAAACCCTGCGATCCTCCTAGGGAGAGCTATATCTATCACGTCGGGCCTGCCTCGATTTTTTGGAAAATGTGTGGGCTCGACTGGACCCCATGTTTCGAAGTGGTGGGTGCGCGCTAGTTGTTGCAGTTTGGCGCCTGCTCTGGAGGTTACTCTAGAATTCCAATCAGGATGTTTGCCATTGAAGTCTCCCCCTATTACGAGTTTGCTTTCAATTTGCCCTAGAGCAGCTATGTCTCCCTCATCTATCTGGTCGGTTGCGGCGGCGGCCGATTTAAATACCCTCCGCCAGCGGCGCGCTCCCTCCGCTGTCCGCACCCCGCGCCACGGTCGCGCGGTGGAACAGATTGCGACGGCGTCTGGGATGACGTCGGAGTGATGGCTCTGTACGCCGTGGTCGTCACAACTATACGTTTGCTCGATTTACTCTTGATTAACCCAATCGCTGGTTCCCAAGCCTTGCTAAGATTATAGCCACAGTCACGGTTTATGAGGTCGTCATTGGTGCGAATTTCGATGGCCTCTCTAACAACGCTGTGCCAGTATCTCGACGTCTGTACCAGAAACCTCGTGCGTTCATACTCCATAGCGTGATTTTCCGACAAACAATGTTCAGCGACCGCCGACTTGCTCGGATACATCAGTCGAGTGTGCCTCTGGTGTTCACGGCATCGATCCTCGACGGTACGCATCGTCTGACCAATATACGACTTGCCACATTGACACGGAATCTGGTACACGCCGGCCTCCTCAGACCGAAGTCATCTTTGGCGCTCCCCACCAGTGAACGACTTTTATTCAGAGGACAAAACACAGTTCCGACCTGGTGTTTCTTCAAAATGCGGGCGATTTTCCCCGAGAGTGCGCCTGTATATGTAATAAACGCAGTGCCTACCTCCTCCCTCGTGATTTCATCCATCTCCAAAGGTTGTGCTGTAGTGGTTGGGCGGATAGCACGTTGAATCTGCCACTCTGAGTACCCATTTTTTCGAAATACAGTTCTCAGATGTTCCAATTCCTGGGGTAGACTCTCTGCGTCAGAGATAGTGCGCGCCCTATGTACTAGAGTTTTAAGTACCCCATTCCTCTGTGAAGGGTGGTGGCAACTGTCTGCGTGCAAATACAGATCAGTGTGCGTTGTCTTCCGGCACACCATGACCTAGGGTGCCGTCAGGCCTTCTCTTGACCAAGACGTCAAGGAAAGGTAATTTACCCTCCGATTCAGTCTCCATAGTGAATTTGATGTTGGGGTATATGGAGTTTAGATGTGTAAGGAAGTAAAGGAGTTTATCCATACCATGCGGCCAGATGACGAACGTGTCGTCCACGTAACGGAAAAAGCAAGTAGGTTTCCATTCGTATGACGACAGGGCTTCCTCCTCGAAGTTCTCCATGTACAAATGCGCTACTACCGGTGAGAGTGGGCTACCAATGGCGACTCCCTCCGATTGTTCGTAGTATTCTCCATTAAAAAGAAAATATGTGGGAGTCAAGACATGCCTAAAAAGTTCAGTAGTCTTCTCGTCAAACTTCTGACTAATCAATTCTAGTGACTCTCGCAGGTGTACCCTCGTAAACAAGATACGACGTCAAAACTCACCGTGATATCTGACTCATCCAACCTGAAGCTATCAAGGCGTTTAACAAAATCTATTGAATTACGGATGTGATGAGGGCATTTACCCACTTAAGACTTAATATTCCCTTCACGTATTTGGCCAACAAATATGTAGGTGCCCTGATGTTGCTGACAATGGGGTGTAATGGTACCCCCTCTTTGTGAACCTTCGAGAATCCATATAGTCTAGGAGTTACCGGACCTTGGGGTAACAATTTCTTAGCGTCACCCTCCGGTAAGTCTGCGTCCTTGAGAAGCGACCTCGTCTTGTTCTTTGTAGGGTCAACGCTGATCTTCCGGTAGGCATCGTCATTTAGCAGGCTCTGCATCTTATCAGTGTAGTCCTTATGGGAGACAACAACTGTAGCATTGCCTTTGTCAGCCGGTAAGACAACAATTTCAGAGCGCTCCCTCAGATCACGAAGAAACACCGGGTGGGAACTGTGTTTTGTCCTCCGAATAAAACTCTTGCACTGGTGGGGAGGGCCAAAGATGACCTCGGTTTGAGGAAGGTGTGTCAATGTGGCAAGTCGTATATTGGTCAGAAGATGCATACCGTCGGGGATCGATGCCGTGAACACCAGAGGCACACCCGACTGATGTATCCGAGCAAGTCGGCGGTCGCTGAACATTGTTTGTCGGAAAATCACGCTATGGAGTATGAACGCACGAGGAATCTGGTACAGACGTCGAGATACTGGGACAGCGTTGTTAGAGAGGCCATCGAAATTCGCACCAATGACGACCTCATAAACCATGACTGTGGCTATAATCTTAGCAAGGCTTGGGAACCAGCGATTGGGTTAATCAAGAGTAAATCGAGCAAACTTATAGTTGTGACGACCACGGCGTACAGAGCCATCACTCCGACGTCATACCAGGCGCCGTCGCAATCTGTTCCACCGCGCGACCGTGGCTCGGGGCGCGGACAGCGGAGGGAGCGCGCCGCGGGCGGAGGGTACTTAAAATCGGCCGCCGCCGCGACCGAACCCAGTCCCCTCTGAGCAGCCATAGCGTACGGATCTCCGTGCCGACTTGTTCATAGGAGCTCCGTCCGTCAGTTCACCTGATGATGGCGACATGTATGAATGCCGAAATATTGTGCCCGTTGGACACTGTAGACCGGCAGTACACCCGTGGATATTTTAATTATCAAATACGCCGGGAGAAACTCAAGAATCACATCTATATACTCTTTCCACCTTTCTGATTTCCGTACTTTGCTTAGAACTGGGTTTTGATCTGAACTCTTGATATTCATACAAGTGGTTCTGTCTTCTCCTAAGGTCTCTATAATTTTCCTGTAGGCATTATCTATCTTACCCTTATATGCCTATGTATCCTTACATTTGTCCTCTAACCATCCCTGCTTAACCATTTTGCACTTCCTTTTTGCCTGCTCCATGTACTGCGTTTTTATATTTTCTCCTTTCATCAATTAAATTCAATATTTCTTCTGTTGCCCAAGGATTTCTACTAGCCCTCGTCTTTTTACTTACTTGAGCCTCTGCTGCCTTCACTATTTCACCCCTCAAAGCTACCCATTCTTCTTCTACTGTATTTGTTTCCCCCATTCCTTTCAATCGTTCCCTTATGCTCTCCCTGAAACTCTCCACAACCTCTGCTCCTGCCAGTTTATCCAGGTCCCATCTCCGTAAATTCCGTCTTTTTTTAGTCTCTTCATTATTAATCTGTAGTTCATAACCAATAAATTGTGGTCATAGTCCACATCTGCCCCTTGGAAATGTCTTACAATTTAAAACCTGGTTCCTAAATCTCCGTCTTACCATTATATAATCTATCTGAAACCTTTCAGTATCTCCAGGCCTCTTCCATGTGTACCACCTTCTTTCATGATTCTTGAACCAAGTGTTAGCTATGATTAAGATAGGCTCTGTGCAAAATTCCACCAGGCGGCTTCCTTTTTCATTTCTTACTCCCATTCCATATTAACCTACTACGTTTCCTACTCTTCCTTTTCCTACTATCGAATTCCAGTCACTCATGACTATTAAATTTTCGTCTCCCTTCACTGTCTGAATAATTTCTTTTATCTGATCACGCAGTTCATCAATCTCTTCGTCATCTGCGGAGCTAGTTGGCATATAAACTTGTACTACTGTGGTAGACGTGGGCTTCGTGTCTATCTTGGCCACAATAATGCGTTCACTGTGCTGTTTGTAGTAGCTTAACCGCACTCCTATTTTTTTTATTCATTTTTAAGCCTACTCCTGCATTATACCTATTTGATTTTGTATTTACAAGCCTGTTTTCACATGACCGGAAGTCTTGTACCTCCTGCCACCGAACTTCACTAATTCCCACTATATCTAACTTTAACCTATCCGTTTCCCTTTTTAAATTTTCTAACCTACGTGCCCGATTAAGGGATCTGACATTCGAGACTCCGATCCGTAGAATGCCAGTTTTCTTTCTCCTGATAACGACGTCCTCTTGAGTAGTCCCCGCCCGGAGATCCAAATGGGGGACTATTTTACCTCCCAAGAGGACGCCATCATCAGTTAACCATACAGTAAAGCTGCATGCCCTCGGGAAAAATTACGGCTGTAGTTTCCCCTTGCTTTTAGTCGTTCGCAGTACCAGCACAGCAAGGCCGTTTGCTGCTGCCCCTCTTCAGGAACCACACGTTCGTCTGGCCTCTCAACAGATACCCCTGTGTTGTGGTTGCACCTACAGTACGGCTATCTGCATTACTGGGGCACACAAGCCTCTCCACCAACGGCAAGATCCATGGTTCATCATGGGGGGGAGGGGGGATGAAATGGTACACGTACCTAATATACGAGTAGGTAGGGGCCCCGCGAACACGCAGACGTGCTGCAGCACGACATGGCATGGACTCGACTAATGTTTAAAGTAGTGATGGAGGGAATTGACACCATGAATCCTGCAGGACTGTCCATAAATCTGTAAGAGTACGACGGGGTGGAGGTTCCTTCTGAACAGCTCTTTCCAGAGCATTCCAGATATGCTCAATAATGTTCATGTCTGGGGAGTTTGGTGGCCAGCGGAAGTGTTTAAACTCAGAATAATGTTCCAGGACCCACTCTGTAGCTGTTCTGGACGTATGGAGTGTAGAATTGTCCTGCTGGAATTACCCAAGTCCATCAGAGTACACAATGGACATGTATGAACGCAGGTGATGAGACAGGATCCTTACGTACGTGTCACCTTGCAGAGTCATATCTAGACGTATCAAGGGTCCCATATCACTCTAACTGCACACGCCCCACACCATAAAAGAGCCTCCAATAGCTTGAACAATACCCTGCTGGCCAAAAGGGTCCATGAATTCATGAGGTTGTCGCCATATCCGTGCACGTCCATCTGCCGTTACAATTTGAAACGAGACTCGTCCGACCAGGCAGCATGTTTCCAGTCTTCAACAGTTCAATGCCCGTATTGACGGGCGCAGGTGAGGTGTAAAGCTTTGTGTCGTGCAATCATCAAGGGTACACGAGTGTTCCTTCGGCTCCGAAAGCCCATATCAATGATGTTTCGTTGAATGGTTCGCAGGTTGACACTCGTTGATGGCCCAGCACTCGCTCGTGCGCCGACTACAACACCACGTTCAGTCTCACTTAAATCTTGATAACCTGCCATTGTAGCAGCAGTAACCGATCTAAGAACTGCGCCAAACATTTGTTGTCTTATGTAGGCGTTGTCGACTGAAGTGCCGTATTCTGCTTGAATATGCATTCCTATACCAGTTTCTTTGACGCTACAGTGTAGTTCTACATAATTGCGTATTGTTGCGATGTATTTTTACTATTGTATTCATTTCTTTTTATTTTTTTCTGCTATTACACGTATACTACGGGTTAGGCTTAGCATTCAGTTCGTTGAAGTTCTTCACTCATTTGTATTATTGTATGAGCATTCTTTTTTGAAGGAGGTAGGATTTGATAGAAGTTCCTTTCTCTCAGGTGCAGTAACGGAGTGGACGCCTGAAAGTGTAATCGCCGTCTTACTGCTACTGCTCATTATGAAAGGAGGTGTAGTTGTGAACCAGCCATTGATCTCTGGAGTGATGTTTTCCATGCAACGAGACGTCCTGTTAACGGATCACCATTGGACACTGGAACTAACTTTCGAGGAACTTAACAATAAAATCCATCTATTGTCTTATTACTTGCATTCTAATCTGTCAGTGCACGTTTCAAAGTCACAGGTTCATTATCAGGGCTTCATTTATTAAGTAAGGACTTTAGCTCGATATCAACCCACCAGAAAAGCGCTTATGCATGAATTTTGTTGATCTATGTTGTATGTAACAACAGAGTGAATTAAATTCCACATGTTGTTTATACTGTTATATGAAATTACACAATTTAGAAAGGTTTAAAGCGCATAATTTAGTGCAGCGGTGAAAATAACATGTGGCAATTACTTCATTGTGATACGAGACACAACAGAAATCAGCAAAATTCGCAGATATGCAATCCTGGTTTGTCGACATTGCAAAGAAGGCACTTAAATAACTGAAGGTGCGACTTCCAAGTAAGCATGTTTTCCACGCAAATTGTTACTATCGTTTGCGATATCAATGAGTTCGGTGCAATAGGGAACTACTGATTCTGGTACGTACATTTTCTTTATGTATGTGACATTGCCAGAAGCAGATATTGCAACTGTGAGCATGGGGGATCTTGTGTTACCGAGAGTGCATATATCTTTACTGTTTGGACAAGTTACCTAGTTTGACGATGTTGTATGTATATTCTTTGTTTTAGTTTTGACTTCAAGTACAGCTATCATGGCGAATCTCCGTTTGCAGCTACTGACTGACAGAAAATAATTACATAGACGTTTCAGTGTATAAAACTTTTACGACGCTGTGCAGGCTCTTTGTTTTAGTTGCTGTTACAGATAGAGTGACAGTGCATAGCAAATTTTACTCGCAGATTTTGAAATGAGAATATCTGGGCGATCAAATTGAATTGTACACTGCTGTTTGCACTTATAGTACTATATGTGACAAATCTCTGTTTGCAGTAACTGAGTGTAACTAAAATAATTACATAGTCGTTTCACTGTATAAGAAAAAAAAAATTCCTACGCTCTAGAGGCTCTATGTTTGAATTGCAGTCACAGATAGCTTGGCTAAAAATAACAGATTTTAGCTAAAGATTTAAAATAAGAATGTTATGGACTATGCAGAGGTGTTGTACACTGCTAGTTGCGGTTATAATACTACATGTGATCTGAAGATGGTAGTCAAACTACCGAAACTGGTCACCGTTTCTGAAAATGCTAAATGTGACTGAGATAGTATACTGCGGCTCTAGCGAAAGAAGCCTGAACTACGAAACAAACATGGCTTACATGTTACTGTCGTGAACTTGTGACGAGCTGGTAAGTGTAACTCGGTTTTTGTGGGCCAAAGGACATAAAATGGGGACGACTGTATGGACCGTAGCAATGTCTCCAGGTGATGTGTATTCTTCGTGTTAACTTTAGTGATTCGCCACGCTCCGAGGGGCCGGTAACAACTGCAGCACCGTACGATGTCGGAATCATGGAGGCAGCAATTTTGAACGAACGGCATATGCAACTGCAGCAGTTTAACATTTCCTACGGTGCGTTGTACGATCTCTTTCACGACACCTTAAAATTTCGTAAAGTTAGTAATCACTGTGTGTCTAAGAGCCTGTCAGAGAACCACAAGGGCCAGTGAATGATGTCAAGATTGGGTCTTCTAACGCGTTACTCCGCAGGAGGGCATGACTTTCTGAAAGGAATCTTCACTGATGGCGAGCCGTGGACGTACTGCTACACGTCAGAAACCGGGCAGATCTATCATGGAATCGTGCTGGTTCCCCATTACGAAAAAAGTTCAAAGTGACTCAGTCTGCTAGGAAAGTGCTTGTGACAGTGTCCTGGGATATGAATGGTGTGTTACTGGTGGGCTTTGCTGAACACGGGATCACTGTGAATGCTTCCGCTTACATTAAAACTTCGGTTAAGTTGCGACATGATCTAGTGAAAAACGCTACAACATTAATGCTGGAAATGAGCGTTTGGCGTCATTGGCCGGGAGGCCACTTGCGGGGCAGGTTTGGCCGCCTTGGTGCAGGTCTTATTACATTCGACGCCACATTGGGCGACCTGCGCGCCGGATGGGGATGAAATGATGATGAAGACAACACAACACCCAGTTCCTTAGCGGAGAAAATCTCCGACCCTGCCGGGTATCGAGCGCGGGCCCGTAGGCCGGCAGTGCGTCACGCTGACTACTCAGCTGTCGGGGTGGACAACATTAATGATAATGGTGTCAGATACCTTCATGACAATGCTCGCCGCGCGGGATTAGCCGAGCGGTCTGTGGCGCTGCAGTCATGGACTGTGCGGCTGGTCCCGGCGGAGATTTGAGTCCTCCCTTGGGCATGGGTGTGTGTGTTTGTCCTTAGGATAATTTAGATTAAGTAGTGTGTGAGCTTAGGGACTGATGACCTTCGAAGTTAAGTCCCATCAGATTTCACACACATTTGAACATTTTTGACAATGCTCGCCCTCATGTTGCTTTTCCTGTTCGTGAGAAAAATCTCCAAATTTGGGTGGAAGATGCTCCAGCTTCCACCATACGGTCCGGACCTTGTACTACCAGTCTTCGTTCTTTTTGTTCTACGGTGAAATTCCTGGGGTTCAAATGGTTCAAATGGCTCTGAGCACTATGGGACTTAACTGCTGTGGTCATCAGTCCCCCAGAACTTAGAACTACTTAAACCTAACTAACCTAAGGACATCCCACACATCCATGCCCGAGGCAGGATTCGAACCTGCGTCCGTAGCGGTCACGCGGTTCCAGACTGTAGCGCCTAGAACCGCACGGCCAGAAATTCCTGGGGAGCCAACGCTTTGCACCGATGCGGAAGTGAAATCAGCAGTCCGCAGATGGCTATACTCCAACCAAACCGAGTTCTTACGAACAGGGCACATTGAAACTGGTCCCACGAACGGAGAAATGTGTTGAGAACCTTGGTGACTATGTACACTACTGGCCATTAAAATTGCTACATCAAGAAGAAATGCAGATGATAAACGGGTATTCATTGGACAAATATATTATACTAGAACTGACATGTGATTACATTTTCACGCAATTTGGGTGCATAGATCCTGAGAAATCAGTACCCAGAACAACCACCCCTGGCCGTAATAACGGCTTTGATACGCCTGGGCATTGAGTCAAACAGAATTTGGATGGCGTGTACAGGTACAGCTGCCCACGCAGCTTCAACACGATACCAGAGTTCATCAAGAGTAGTGACTGGCGTATTGTGACGAGTCAGTTGTTCGGCCACCATTGACCAGACGTTTTCAATTGGTGAGAGATCTGGAGAATGTGCTGGCCAGGGCAGCAGTCGAACATTTTATGTATCCAGAAAGGCCCGTACAGGACCTGAAACATGCGGTCGTGCATTATCCTGCTGAAATGTTTCGCAGGGATCGAATGAAGGATAGAGCCACGGGTCGTAACAGATCTGAAATGTAACCTCCACTGTTCAGAGTGCCGTCAGTGTGAACAAGAGGTGACCGAGACGTGTAACCAACCAATGGCACCCCATACCATCACGCCGGGTGATACGCCAGTATGGCGATGACGAATACAAGCTTCCAATGTGCGTTCACCGCTATGTCGCCAAACACGGATGTGACCATCATGATGCTGTAAACAGAACCTGGATTCATTCGAAGAAATGACGTTCTGCCATTCGTGGACGCAGGTTCGTCGTTGAGTACACCATCGCAGGCGCTCCTGTCTGTGATGCAGCGTCAAGGGCAACCGCAGCAATGGTTTCCGAGCTGATAGTCCATGCTGCTGCAAACGTTGTCGAACTGTTCGTGCAGATGGTTGTTGTCTTGCAAACGTCCCCATCTGTTAACTCAGGGATCGAGACGTGGCTGCACGATCCGTTACAGCCATGCGGATAAGATGCCTGTCATCTCGACTGCTAGTGATACGAGGCCGTTGGGATCCACACGGCGTTCCGTATTACCCTCCTGAACCCACCGATTACATATTCTGCTAAGAGTCATTGTATCTCGACCAACGCGAGCAGTAATGTGGCGATACGATAAACCGCAATCGCGATAAGCTACAATCCGACCTTTATCAAAGTCGGAAACGTGACAGTATGCAATTCGCCTCCTTACACGAGGCATCACAACAACGTTTAACCAGGCAACGCCGGTCAACTACTGTTTGCGTATGAGAAATCGGTTGTAAACTTTCCTCATATCAGCACGTTGTAGGTGTCGCCACCGGTGCCAACCTTGTGTGAATGCTCTGAAAATCTAATCATTTGCATATCAGAGCAACTTCTTGCTGTCGGTTAAATTTCACGTCTGTAGCACGTCATCTTCGTTGTGTAGCAATTTTAATGGCCAGTATTGTATAAAAGTAGGAAAAGATGTAAGTTTATTTGCAATTGTTTTAGAATGAAAACATTGCGAGATACTTTGCGATGCTCACTCGTACATTTTCTGTGACGGAAGATGTTAGTGGTGGTAAATAAGTCAGGAGGAAGATACAAAAGACGACCAATTTTGTGTAAATAATGCTTTTATTGGGCAGTAATGCGCTTTTCACATGATAAAGGTTGGAGGCGAGGCCGGTGTGCAAGGGTCAGCTAGACGCTGTAAATGTACTGCACGCCGTCTGCATCGGCGTCGCCGTCGGCGCCCGGCGCGCGCCTGCCGCCTGCCGCGGCTGCTGCGTACGGTGCTGCGGGCTCCCGCTCCCCCCGCAGGCGGCCGGCCGTGGCGGAGGCCCTGGCCGCGCCGGCCTCTGGCGGCAGCAGCATCAGCTCCAGGTGCAGCCCGGGGGGCCCGCTGCGCTTGCGCAGGTAGTTGAGGCAGCACGTGCGGAAGTAGTTGGTGCCGCACGCCTTGGAGCACTCGCGCCCGCAGAAGTCGCACGTCGCCGCGCACAGCGCCATCAGCATCGCGCCTGAAACCGAAAGCCTCGTCCCTCACCATTCGACACTCAACATCAGACGCGCCAGAGCTGCTAAGTCGTTGGCAAACGTCTCATTTTTTGCGCGGACTACTCCCAAATAATTTTCTCAAAAAGAATCGACTAAAGAAATCCATGATCCTTTGAGAGTGTCACCGTCCGATATCTGCATCTTCATCTACATTTATACTCCGCAAGCCACCCAACGGTGTGTGATGGAGGGCACTTTACGTGCCACTGTCATTACCTCCCTTTCCCGTTCCAGTCGCGTATGGTTCGGGGGAAGAACGACTGCCGGAAAGCCTCCGTGCGCGCTCGAATCTCTCTAATTTAACATTGTAAGTAGGGGGAAGCAATATAATCGATACTCCATCCAGATACGCACCCTCTCGAAACCTGGACAACAAGCTACACCGCGATGCAGAGCGCCTCTCTTGCAGAGTCTGCCACTTGAGTTTGCTAAACATCTCCGTAACGCTATCACGCTAACCAAATAACCCTGTGACGAAACGGGCCGCTCTTCTTTGGATCTTCTCTATCTCCTCTGTTAACCCGATCTGGTACGGATCCCACACTGATGAGCAATACTCAAGCATAGGTCGAACGAGTGTTTTGTAAGCCACCTCCTTTGTTGATGGACTACATTTTCTAAGGACTCTCCCAATGAATCTCATCCTGGCACCCGCCTTACCAACAATTAATTTTATATGATCATTCCACTTCTAATCGTTCCGCACACATACTCCCAGATATTTTACAAAAGTAACCTGTACCAGTGTTTGTTCCACTATCATATAATCATACAATAAAGGATCCTTCTTTCTATGTATTCGCAATAGATTACATTTGTCTATGTTAAGGGTCAGTTGCCACTCCCTGCACCAAGTGCCCATCCGCTGCAGATCTTCCTGTATTTCGCTGCAATTTTCTAATGCTGCAACTTCTCTGTATAGTACAGCATCATCCGTGAAAAGCCGCATGGAACTTCCGACTCTATCTACAGGATATACAGGATGATTTCGAACAATGGAGTAAATTCTGGAAGATGATCTATGAGGAGATAAGTAACGGATAAAATATACACAAACTCATGGGATGACGATAAGCACAACACAGATGGCGGCAGAATCGCATACACAATGTATAAAAGAGGAGTGCATTGCCGAAGTTGTCATTTGTACGCAGGTGATTCATGTGTAAAGGTTTCCGACGTGATTGTTGCCACGCGATTGGCACTAACGGACTTTGAACAGGGAACGGTAGATGCACATTTCATGTCGGAAATCATTCCAGAATTCACTATTCCGAGAGAGTGTGCCGAGAATACCACATTCCAGTAATTACCTCTCACCACGGTCAAAGCAGTGGCCGACGGCTTTTGCTTAACGATCGAGAGCAGCGGCGTTTGCGTAGAGTTGTCAGTGCTAACAGATAAGCAACACTGCGCGAAATAACTACAGAAATCAGAGTGGGACGTGCGACCAACGTATGTGTTAGGGCAGCGCGGTGAAATTTGGCGTTAATGAGCTAAGCGGCAGACGACCGACACTAGAACCTTTGTTAACAGCACTATTTCACCTGCAGCGCCTTCCCGGGCTCTTGCCCATGTCGGTAGGACCCTAGACGACTGGAAACCCATCGTCTGGTCAGATGAGCCTCGATTTCAGTTGGTAAGAGCTGGACGTAGGGTTCGACTGTGGCGCCGACCTCACGAAGCGATGGACCTATGTTGTCAACAAGGCACTGTGGAAACTGGTGGTGGCCCCATAATGGTATGGGCTGTGTTTACATGTAATAGATTGGGTCCTCTGGGCCAAATCAACCGATCACTGATTGGAAGTGGTTATGGAGGGCCGCTTGGAGACCATCTGCAGCCATTTATCGACTTCACGTTCCCAAACAACGATGGAATTTTTATGGATGGCAATGTGCCATGCCACCGGGTGAAAACTGTTTGCGTTTGGTTTTAAGATCGTTCTGTAAATTTGGGAGAATGATTGGCCACCCAGATTGTTCCATATTAATTTCATCAAACATTTATGGGACATACTCGAGAATTCAGTTCATGGACAAAATCCTGCTCTGGCAACACTTCCGCAATTAACGATTGCTGTAGAGGCAACATGCTTAAACAATCCTGCCGGGGACTTGCTACGACTTGTCGAGTCCATGCCACATCGAATTACTGCACTACACCTAGGAAAAGGAGGTCCGAACGATACTGAGAGGTATCCCGTGACTTTTGTTACCTCAGTGTATAGTCATATTGATATGGCCTATAAT
This sequence comes from Schistocerca americana, assembly GCF_021461395.2. Lineage (NCBI taxonomy): Eukaryota > Metazoa > Arthropoda > Insecta > Orthoptera > Acrididae > Schistocerca > Schistocerca americana. The sequence continues at coordinate 586,110,573 of NC_060122.1, read as the reverse complement.
TCTAAGACTGCCCTGCACGTTAGTCCACCCTGCACTTTGCCCTTCATCTTGTTGTTGTTGTGGTCTTCAGTCCTGAGACTGGTTTGATGCAGCTCTCCGTGCTACTCTATCCTGCAAGCTTCTTCATCTCCCAGTACTTACTGCAACCTACATCCTTCTGAATCTGCTTAGTGTATTCATATCTTGGCCTCCCTCTACGATTTTTCCCTGCACGCTGCCCTCTAATGCTAAATTGCTAAATTTGTGATCCCTTGATGCCTCATAACATGTCCTACCAACCGGTCCCTCCTAGTTGTCAAGTTGTGCCACAAACTCCTTTTCTGCCCAGTTCTATTCAATACTTCCTCATTAGTTATATGATCTATCCATCTAATCTTCAGCATTCTTCTGTAGCACCACATTTCGAAAGCTTCTATTCTCTTCTTGTCTAAACTATTTATCGTCCATGTTTCACTTCCATACATGGCTACACTCCATACAAATACTTTCAGAAACGACTTCCTGACACTTAAATCAATACTCGATGTTAACAAATTTCTCTTCTTCAGAAACGCTTTCCTTGCCACTGCCAGTCTACATTTTATATCCTCTCTACTTCGACCAACATCAGTTATTTGGCTCCCCAAATAGCAAAACTCCTTTACTTCTTTAAGTGTCTCATTTCCTAATCTAGTTCACTCAGCATCACCCGACTTAATTCGATTACATTCCATTATCCTCGTTTTGCTTTTGTTGATGTTCATCTTATATCGTCCTTTCAAGACACTGTCCATTCCGTTCAACTGCTCTTCCAAGTCCTTTGCTGTCTCTGACAGAATTACAAGATAAGTCGTAAGGTCAGTATTGCCTCACGTGTTCCAACATTTCTGCGGAATCCAAACTGATCTTCCCCGAGGTCGGCTTCTACCAATTTTTCCATTCGTCTGTAAAGAATTCGCGTTAGTATTTTGCAGCTGTGACTTATTAAACTGATAGTTCGGTAATTTTCGCATCTGTCAAAACCCGCTTTGTTTGGGATTGGAATTATTATACTCTTCTTGAAGTCTGAGGGTATTTCGCCTGTCTTATACATCTTGCTCACCAGATGGTAGAGTTTTGCCAGGACTGGCTTTCCCAAGGCCGTCAGTAGTTCTAATGGAATGTTGTCTACTCCCGGGGCCTTTTCGACCGACTCAGGTCTTTCAGTGCTCTGTCAAACTCTTCACACAGTATCGTATCTCCCATTTCATCTTCATCTACATCCTCTTCCATTTCCATAATATTGTTCTCAAGTACATCGCCCTTGTGTAGACAATCTATATACTCCTTCCACCTTTCTGCTTTCCCTTCTTTGCTTAGAACTGGGTTTCCATATGAGCTCTTGATATTCATACAAGTGGTTCTTTTTTCTCCAAAGGTATCTTTAATTTTCCTGTTGGCAGTATCTACCTTACTCATAGTGGGATAATCCTCTACATCCTTACATTTGTCCTCTAGCCATTCCTACTTAGCCATTTTGCACTTCCTGTCGATCTCATTTTTGAGACGTTTGTATTTCTTTTTGCCTGCTTCATTTATTGCATTTTTATATTATCTCCTTTCATCAATTAAATTCAATATTTCTTCTGTTACCCAAGGATTTCTACTAGCCCTCGTCTTTTTACCTACTTGATCGTCTACTACCTTCACTACTTCATCCGTCAGAGCTACTCATTCTTCTTCCACTGTATTTCTTTCGCCCATTCCTGTCAACTGTTCCCTTATGCTCTCCCTGAAACTCTGTACAACCTCTGGTTTAGTCAGTTTATCCAGGTCCCACCTCCTTAAATTCCCACCTTTTTGTAGTGTCTTCAGTTTTGATCTACAGTTCATAACCAATACATTGTGGTCAGAATCCACATCTGCCCCTGGAAATGTCTTAGAATTTAAAACCTGGTTCTTAAATCTCTGTCTTACCGTTATATAATCTATCTAATACCTTCTAGTAGAAGAAAGATTAAGGAAAGGCAAACCTACGTTTCTAGCATTTGTAGACTTAGAGAAAGCTTTTGACAATGTTGACTGGAATACTCTCTTTCAAATTCTAAAGGTGGCAGGGGTAAAATACAGGGAGCGAATGGCTATTTACAATTTGTACAGAAATCAGATGGCAGTTATAAGAGTCGAGGGGCATGAAAGAGAAGCAGTGGTTGGGAAGGGAGTAAGACAGGGTTGTAGCCTCTCCCCGATGTTGTCCAATCTGTATATTGAGCAAGCAGTAAAGGAAACAAGAGAAAAATTCGGAGTAGGTATTAAAACTCATGGAGAAGAAATAAAAACTTTGAGGTTCGCCGATGACATTGTAATTCTGTCAGAGACAGCAAAGGACTTGGAAGAGCAGCTGAATGGAATGGACAGTGTCTTGAAAGGAGGATATAAGATGAACATCAACAAAAGCAAAATGAGGATAATGGAATGTAGTCTAATTAAGTCGGGTGATGCTGAGGGAATTAGATTAGGAAATGAGATACTTAAAGTAGTAAAGGAGTTTTGCTATTTGGGGAGCAAAATAACTGATGTTGGTCGAAGTAGAGGGGATATAAAATGTAGACTGGCAATGGCAAGGAAAGCGTTTCTGAAGAAGAGAAATTTGTTAACATCGAGTATAGATTTAAGTGTCAGGAAGTAATTTCTGAAAGTATTTGTATGGAGTGTAGCCATGTATGGAAGTGAAACATGGACGTAAAATAATTTGGACAAGAACAGAATAGAAGCTTTCGAAATGTGGTGCTACAGAAGAATGCTGAAGATTAGATGGGTAGATCACATAACTAATGAGGAAGTATTGAATAGGATTGGGGAGAAGAGAAGTTTGTGGCACAACTTGACCAGAAGAACGGATCGGTTGGTAGGACGTGTTCTGAGGGATCAAGGGATCACCAATTTAGTATTGGAGGGCAGCGTGGAGGGTAAAAATCGTAGAGGGAGACCAAGAGATCAATACACTAAGCAGATTCAGAAGGATGTAGGTTGCAGTAGGTACTGGGAGATGAAAAAGATTGCACAGGATAGAGTAGCATGGAGAGCTGCATCAAACCAGTCTCAGGACTGAAGACCACAACAACAACAACCTTCTAGTATCTCCAGGATTCTTCCATGTATACAATCTTCTTTTATGATTCTTGAACCAAGTGTTAGCTATGATTAAGTTATGCTCTGTGCAAAATTCTACCAGACGGCTTCCTCTTTCATTCTTACCCTCAGTCCATATTCACCTACTATGTTTCCTTCTCTCTCTTTTCCTACTCTCGAGTTCCAGTCACCCATGACTATTAAATTTTCGTCTCCCTTCACTACCTGAATAATAATCTTGTTAGCTCCACGTAATATTTATATTTGATATTATTTATTTTTGTATTTTTATGTATCTATCCCATTTGGATTGCCGCTGGTTGCCCATAATAAATATACTACAGTAGGTCTTATAAAACACTGATCAACCTGAACACTATTACTAATGCTCTCTGCAAGACATTCATTAATCGGTACGCTCGCAGAGTACTCTCTGCCAGCAGATGAAAATTTGAGCCGGCAAATGCCGAGATGGCTCCTTTCAAAGAGCACGGCCGGTTTCCTTCCTCATCCTGACACAATCCGAGCTTGTGATCCATTTCTAATGTCCTAGAGGTCTTTTTTATTTCGTTTTCACGTGAGTCTACTGTTTATCGGTCGGCGAAGCGCGTTGTGAAGTGATTGTTGGAGTAGGGGGCTAAGAAGGTTGAAGTTTTCTGTACCAAACACAGTGGCTATTGAGACCGTGCACTGCTGGTAAAGAGTAGAATAGCAGCAAGAGCAGCGATGCATTGCGGGAATATCGGCGACGCCGAAACAGCTGCGAAGAGGCCCCCATGTCTATAAAGAATATGACCAAGAAATTTCAAGAAACACGTGTGTAAGGCGCTGCAGCAAGGAGAGGGAGGCGGCCCATTCCCCTGGCGACTGTTGATGAAGTTGCTGTAGCTATAGCCAACTGTGCGGCACGTGCCTCAAATTCTGCACTCAGTGATCGAGCTCTGTAACGGTAATCGCCTCTCCCCTGGTCAATAGTTCAAAAGATTTTGCTGTGCGGTTTACACTGGTATCCCTACAAGATTCAGAAAGTACACCAAGTGAAACCCTAAAGTACACTACAACAAATGCGACTTTGCCCTTTGATTTTTACCACATATAGTTTTGGATGATGCACATTTTACTCTACACGTTGCCATGAATGCACAGTACCATCGCATATGGTGTTCTACTTCGCCACATGTCATGCAGGAGCATCCACCGCCCTCGGCTTCTGTGACTGCATGGTGTGGTCTCACAAGCTCCTATATTCTCGGTCTGTTTTTCTTCGAGAAGATGATACCTCGTGGGCGTGTTGGATGTACAGTGACATCTGTACGTTATATGGACCTTGTGCAGCACGTGATTCTAGCGTTTCAAGAACGCTACTGTGTCCACGCCACTATTTCCATGTAAGATTGGGAGACACCACATGTCGCTTGCCAGCTGAAAGACTTGCTTCGAGAAACCTTTGGTGACGACGGCATCATCTCTAGGCAATTTCGAGACGTGTGGTTTTCTAGATTCCTCAATCTAAATCCATGTGACTTCTACTTGTGAGTATATCTGAATGTACCCAGAATGTGTCCAGACTCCTCCTAATCTGAAGAATAGCATAGGACGACATGTCGCTCTGATTACACCGGATATGCTGCGAACAACTGTCGACTATGCTGTGTTATGGATGTAGCATATTGCTGAGTCGGGAGACCATATTGAACATCTAATAAATGTGCCAGAACCACCGTTATCACATGTTGATCGATCCTGCCCTATTCCTGCACCCATACCATATTCTGACTGCTTACCGCATCATATTTTCACCTGGTGCGAGAAAGTGGGACTATAATTTTTTTTTCAGCATACTCCGCGAGCGTACGGATTGATGAATATAACTACGATGTTTCAGCGTCCTGTGCTTTACATAGCCTGTACTACAGCTCTCGTAACGCTCTCAGTCGAATGACCCTTGGTATCTTAATAAAAGAATCGTTAACAGTGGATTTTGAATCGGAGTACAAGATAATACGTCCCTGAAAAAGTATTGTCAACGAAAATCTTTGAAGAAACATTGTTTACCTGCCAACAGAAGAGTGACGATTGAGTAACGGGTCATCCCGGTGACGATTAAGTTCTCTCAGCTAGTTCCTTCGTTGCTTCTATTCGCTGCAGTTCCGTCCCTGTGAACAGACAACCATCAGAGATTCGCATGAGTTATGACAATCGCGGTCTCCTTATCCGTCATATTTGGATCCTGGTTACACAAGGTGAAAAATTTGTTTATTTGTCTTGAAAACAATAGATATCGTGAGAAACAGGGGCACAGTACACATTTCATTTATAACCACCACGATATGCGAAATATACAAACTACCAAGTTACAAAAGTATTTCAGTATTTTTGACTGATTCAGGCGAACTACCTGAATGTTGTTTTATGGTTGTCGAATATTAAGAGAAACTGCAGGCAACCGCAGCTTTGATTGAGGGTCTATTACAAATAAATAAGATCAATTTTTTTAATTCTGCTATACCATAAAAGTTCAACTACGTAGTTCCAAACTTTGTTAATTAGGTTCAATAGTTTACACAAAAATATCTAGTTAACTGTAGAACACTAGGTGGATAACTAAATATATTTTTAGATATGACCATAATAAATAGGAACCAGACCCTGAACACCAACGTATCCAGGGAGTCAACAACATAGGCGCTGTCTCGGTACGTCTTCCACATACTCCAGCTCACATAAACAACCTACTTTCCGAACTTACTTAGGGAGAACAATAAATTTCCACAAAACATTACGAACTATGAAACAAGCACTAAAATCATCAAACACGCTATACATAGCAGTGGTTATTGCGAACGTTACACAAATGCACTTTTACAATAAAAATAATATGAAGCGACAGTAAGCAAGCTCACAATGCCATCTGTCCAGAGGATCATGCAAAAGCGTTAGTATGTAACGCACCGTACTTAGATATCGTACACGAAGTTGACTGTCTCGGACAAATCAGCGATAGCTAGAGGTATCGGTGAAACAGAGCACAGTGTTACAAAAGATAACGACCATCAAGTGTTACATAAATTACGGAGTAACTGAAAATGGACATCTTGAGGTTGTGCAAACATTCATCCATTGCCAAATAACTGGAAACTTAAAACCTGAATTAAATGAGGGATTTAAAGAATTCACAGTAGTTTTTTAACTTACTACTGTTGCACTAAAAAACCATACTGATCAATAGTATGCATGAATCACCGTAATTTATGGTTGTCATTGCTAACAGCCAACCTGTAGCTATACGAATCTCTGCAATGGCGCTACAATGTTCTGCGGCAGAATATACTTGTCCTGTTTGGTATAATTCAACACATACCCAGCAGGTGGACATAGCTCTCAATGACACCTGCAGAATCACTACAGGCCCTTGAAATCTACCCCAGTCGAATGGCTCTGCCTCCTCTTGTTCTAAGAGAAAACCACTGCCAGAAAAGCTAGGTTGCAACTATCGAAGGCTACAGCCTACCATCCCTCTGGCTGACAAAGGGTTTCGGAAACTACCTCCTGGCTATGATGAGAAATGAACGAACTGGAAGTTCCTAAATAGACTGAGATCTGGTGGTGGCGAAGTTTAATTTGGCAAGATGGGGCTAACAATGATGAAGATTACATTCAGTGTGACTCTGGAGAAGACCAGATTGTTCATCATATCCTACAATGTCTACTGTGTCTATGGTACTGCACATAACATGAATTCCATCAAGGAGCAGAAAATGCACTGGAGTTTCGAGAAAAAGTAATATATTCATAACTGTGTTTAATATATATATTTATGTATGTTTCTGATACGAGAACAGTGATAATATTTGCTAATCTAAAATATACTATTTTATATTTATTCATTGAAATTTTCTGACAGATTAAAAATGGATGCCGGACCGAGACTCGAACTCGGGGATTTTGCTTTTCGTGGGCAAGTGCTCTACCGACTTTTTTTTTATTAAACATTTATTTAAGGAGCAAATTACACATTCCAAATACATACTAACTGCATGTACTAACCATGCGCACATGTTATACATGAAATGATTTAAACAAAAACAATTTGATTATTGCAATTGTGCTGATGTTAAAGAAATACAACAGAAAATTGTGTTACTGCCTAAATTACCAGAAAGAATTAAAGTGAACATCAAGAAAAGTTTTTTAAAGATATTCAAACTTCTTAAAAAATGAATAACTAAAAAATTGCTCTTTGAATTACATGTGGTCCAATCTTTGCAGAAGCATAAATAGTACTTTATGAAGGATATCAGCAAGTGGTGGTGGTTATTGGGATGTTTAAGGGGGACTAAACAGCGAAGGTCATCAGTCCCCCATATCAGCAAGTTTTTGGGATAATTTTTAATATATTAATGTACGCAAGGAAATAGTCTCTGTGAGAGACAGGTTAAGAGAAGAAATTGGTCTTTAACAGTCTCAGCTCGGTCAGACCAGCTATGAGCATTTCACACAATTGCATGGAAGTCACTAAAACGTATACAGAATATGGAAGATTTATGCCCATCGCACACAAAAACAACTTAATAATCATATTAGACAATCTCTTAAATACTTGAGAATGGCGGAAAAGAGATGTTATAAAGTTGACTAGCCTTCCAACTACACTTTCTGGACATTAATGGAATGTTAATTATCTGAAGTGATCAGACCTATATAATATACCTTTCACTGGAAAACTGACTTACACATCACACTGATTAAAATGATCAAGGCAATTTGCCAGCCATTGAATACTACATTATATCAGATACAATCTTACGGTTTTAACCAATCGGTAAACACATTTCCATAAAAACGGTCAATTTTAATATTATACTACAAACCAATAATGCAGATTTAACGTTTTGTGTTTTGACACTATTAGATACACAATCTGACTGTCACATAAGTTTTGTACATTAGCTTATAAGCCAAGCGGGGTAGCCACGCGGTCTAGGGCGTCTTGTCACGGTCTGCGCGGCTCCCCCCGTCGGAGATTGAGTCTTCCCTTGGGCATGGGCGTGTGTATGTTGTCACCGCGCGGAGTGGCCTCGCTGTTTGAAGCGCCATGTCACGGAATGCGGGGTCCCTGCCGCCGGAGGTTCGACTCCTCCCTTGGGCATGGGTGTGTGTGTCGTTCTTGGCGTAAGTTAGCTTAAGTAGTGTGCAAGTCTAAGCAGTTTGGAATTCACACACGTTTGAGCATTTCGTGTGTGTTGTCCGTAGCGTAAGTTAGTTCCATTAGCTTATAAAATTTCAGAAATAACTTTCTGAAGTAGAAAAAGCACACACCAAAAATTTCAGTAAAAATTTAAACAATATCCTTAAGGTAACTATAATACATCACTGTCAACACAGTCTTCTTTTTTATGTTAACGAATGCCCATTGTTTCAAATATAATTTTTAACATGTTACCAAACTTTTTCTGGTGATTCGAATACCTTCTAATTTTGTGGCATTGACACAGCATGTGTACATTGAACTCTATACGGCTGTCGGATCCCAGTTTGTTAATGACGTAATTAACAAAATTTCCCAGCAACCAGCAGAAAGCGTTGTTTTTTGCCTCTGGGAAATGGCGTGCTTCAGGCCTGTGTATCAATGACAGCGATATTCTCTCAGGAGATGTCCTTGTGATAAGAGCTATTTGCTCTCGGATCCACTTCCAACTATTAATGTGGCAGCTGCAAGTGTATCTATGAATTATTGTGTCAACTAGATGGCATTGTTGCCACAAATTTGTTTCACAGAGTCCGATTGGGTACAGTCTTTCATTGGTGCTAAATATGTTGTTGACCGATGGCCTTTGTAGTCTGGTCCCTTCAACCCCCCCCCCCCCCCCCCCCTATGTTGTTAAGTGTCTTGTACCATGACGTTTTTATATTAGACGTGTGCGCATTAGAACTAATATTTTTCCAAATCTCAGTCCAATCAGTGGCCATGCGGGGTACTCGCGCGGTCTTGGACGTCTTGTCACGGTCCATGCGGCTCGCCCATCGGGGGTTCGAGTCCTCCCTCGTGCATGTGTGTGTGTGTGTGTGTGTGTGTGTGTGTGTGTGTGTGTGTGTGTGGTCCATAGCGTAAGTTAGTTTAAGTTAGATTAAGTAGTGGGTAGGCTTAGGGGCCGATGACCTTAGCAGTTTGGTCCCATAAGCCCTTACCACAAATTTCCAATCAATGTTTGGAAACTGTCGTTCTATTTTGTTCCTTCCTTCCCTTTTCTTTCGTTCCCGCATTATGGCTCTTGATGTTAAGTGTCGCGACTATCTGATTTCAGCACTTAGATAACTGAACTCAACGTAGAAGCTTTATGCGTTATATCAGTTAATCCTAGTCCACCATTTTTAGGATCTAAAGTGGGTACTTTAGTAGGTACGCTGAACGCTTCACCTATCCACAAAAAGTTCGTGATTTTGGATGTTATTCTCCTCGCTATCATTCTCGGTATTGGAAACAGCTGGGCAGTATCATAACCTCCAGGCTGTGTTGGTTTCGGTTACACAGATTCAGGCTGCAGTGGATGGTCATAACGATCCACGAGGCTGCCGATCGGTGCTCACCGGTGGCCAGCCCAGTTACTGCTCGCATTGAGGCTGACTCCTTATCTGTGGTCGAGTGTGAGGTCGCCTCGAGGCGTGGCAGGCGGAGAAAGACTTTCCAGGGGGCCGAAAATAACGCCTTCCCAGTTAGTCTGACAAACAGGTTTCAGATGCCATCTGTGGGTGACACTATCCCTCAGCCAGATGTAACGCTTGTCCTGTTTCAAAGGAAAACTCTCAGCCTGCAAGATCCGGACAATCACAGACGGTTATTGGTAGTTGTGAGCTCCAATGTTCGGCGCGTTATGCGGCCCCTTAGAGACAAGGCTGCTAAGGACGGGAAGGGAAGAAAGCAAGTGTACACTCCGTGTGCATACCGGGTGGAGTCATTCCACAATGGAACGGGTACTTCCGGATGCCATGAAGAGCACAGGGTACAGCCAACTGCAGAGCACTAACAGTGATGTGTGTCGCTTTGGATCGGAAGAGATTCTCTCTGGTTTCGGGAGGGTATAAGAAGTGGTAAAGGCTACCAGTCTCGCTTGCGAGATGCAAGCGGAGTTCATCATTTGCAGCATAGTGGACACGACCGATTGCAGACCTCTGGTACAGAGCCGAGTTGAGGATCTGAATTAGAGGCTCAAACGGTTCAGCGACAGTGTAGCCTGCAGACTCCTCTACTTGCGAAGCAGGGTGGTGGGTTTCCGGGTTCCGCTAAATAGGTCAGAGGTCCATCACACGCAAGAGGCGGCTACACGATTAGCAGGGGTATATATCGTGGACTTGGCGGTTTTTTAGGCTAGAGGGTCTCCGGAAAACACAGAAAGGGCTTCAGTCTCAAAGGGTGCAGGACGAACGCAGCAAAAACGTAGATCTAGGAACTATCGGTATAGCAATTCTAAATTTTCGTAGCTATGCTGCGAAATTACCAGAGCTCTACGCGCTAATAAAAGCACTGTTGCTCAGATAGTTATAGGCACTGAAAACTGGCTAAAGCCGGAGATAACTTCAGGCGAAATTCTTGCGAAAGACCTAATGGTGTTCAGAAAGGATAGGCCAAAAACAGTTGGCGGTGGCATGTTTGTTTCTGTTAGAAGTAGTTTATCTTGCAGCGAAATTAAAGTAGATACTTCAGTGGAAGATGTTTGGAATAGTTTCCACAGTGAAACCTTATCTCTTAGCATGGCAGAAAATCTAAAGAGATTCTTGTATACACTACTGGCCATTAAAATTGCTACACCAAGAAGAAATGCAGATGATAAACGGGTATTCATTGGACAAATACATAATACCAGAACTGACATGTGATTACATTTTCACCCAGTTTGGGTGCATAAATCCTGAGAAATCAGTACCCTGAACAACCACCTCTGGCCGTAATTACGGTCTTGATACGCCTGGGCATTGAGCCAAACAGAGCTTGGATGGTGTGTACAGGTACAGTTGCCCATACAGCTTCAACACGACACCACAGTTCATCAAGAGTAGTGACTGGCGTATTGTGACGAGCCAGTTACTCGGCCACCATTGACCAGACGTTTTCAATTGGTGAGAGATTTGGAGAATGTGCTGGCCAAGGCAGCAATCGAACATTCCAGAAAGGCCCGTCAGGACCTGCAACATGCGGTCGTGCATTATCGTCATGAAACGTAGGGTTTAACAGGGATCGAATGAAGGGTAGAGCCACTGGTCACAACACATCTGAAATATAACGTCCACTGTTCAAAGTGCCGTCAATACGAACAAGAGGTGACCGAGACGTGTAACCAATGGCACCTCATACCATCACGCCGGGTGACACGCCAGTATGGCGATGACGACTACAAGCTTCCAATGTGCGTTCACTGTGATGTCGCCAAACATGGATGCGACCATCATGATGCTGTAAACAGAACATGGATTCATCCGAAAAAATTACGTTTTGGCATTCGTGGACGCAGGTTCGTCGTTGAGTACACCATCGCAGGCGCTCCTGTCTGTGATGCAGCGTCAAGGGTAACCGCAGCCATGTTCTCCGAGTGATAGTCCATGCTGCTGCAAGCGTCGTCGAACTGTTCGTGCAGATGGTTGTTGTCTTGCAAACGTCCCCATCTGTTGACTGAGGGATCGAGACGTGGCTGCACGATACGTTACAGCCATGTGGATAAGATTCCTGTCATCTCGACTGCTAGTGATACGAGGCCGTTGGGATCCAGCACGGCGTTCCGTATTACCCTCCTGAACCCACCGATTCGATATTCTGCTAACAGTCATTGGATCTCGACCAACGCGAGCAGCAATGTTGCGATACGATAAACCACAATCGCGATAGGCTACAATCCGACCTATATCAAAGTCGGAAACATGATGGTATGCATTTCCCCTCCTTACACGAGGCATCACAACAACATTTCACCAGGCAACGCCGGTCAACTGCTGTTTGTGTATGAGAAATCGGTTGGAAACTTTCCTCATGTCAGCACGTTGTAGGTGTCGCCACCGGCGCCAACCTTGTGCGAATGCTCTGAAAAGCCAATCATTTGCTTATCACAGCATCTTCTTCCTGTCGGTTAAATTTCGCGTCTGTAGCACGTCATCTCTGTGGTGTAGCAATTGTAATGGCCAGTAGTACATAAAGTAGGACCTATGCTAGCGGCAAGACATAATGCCTCCTCTGTGCGACAGGATTGGAAATACTATCGATGATGTGATTCTTGAGTTTCTCCCGGCGTATTTGATAATCAAAATATCCACGGGTATGCTGCCGGTCTATAGTGTCCAACGGGCACTATAGACCGGCAGCATACTCGTGGATATTTTGACTATCGATGATAGTGCTGCTAAGCAGAGTTACGAAACACAGCCTTTAGAAATTCCTTCACGAACGAAAGCGAAGTAAGTATTCCAGAATTCGAATCAAGAATAGCTCCTAACATGAGTAACTTATAAGTGGATATTCTCGGAGAAGTGAAGCAACTTAAATCACTTAACAAAAGCAAGTTTTCCGGATCAGACTACATAAAAATCAGGTTCCTTTCAGAGTATACTGATGCAATAGTTCCTTAATTAACAACCATATATGACCACTTGCTCGACGAAAGATTCGTACCCAAAGACTGGAAGCTGCACTCGTCACATCAATATTTAAAAATGGCAGCAGGAGTAATCTATATAAACGATTTAGGAGACAATGTGAGCAGCCGTCTTACGTCGTTTGCAGATGACGCTGTCGTTTGTCGCCTAGTAAAGTCACCAGAAGATCAAAACAAATTGCACACGATTTAGAGAAGGTATTTCTATAGTGCAAAAATTGGCATTTGACCATAAATAATGAAAAGTGTGTGGTCATCAATATGAGTGTTGAAAGGAATCCGGTAAACCTCGGTTAGACGATAAATCGGTCATATCTAAAGGCCTTAAACTCAACTGGGAACTACAATTATGAACAACTTGAATTGAAAAGAACACATAACAAATGTTTTGGGGAAGGCGAGCCAAAGACTGCGCTTTATTGGCAAACACTTAGAAGATGCAACAGATCTATTAAAGAGGATGCCTACACTACGCTTGTCCGTCCTCTTTTGGAGTACTGCTGCGTGATGTGGGATCCTTACCAGATGGGATTAACAGAGTACATCGAGGAAGGTCAAGGATGGGCAGCACGTTTTGTATTATCGAGAAATAGGGAGAGAGTACCACGGATGTGAAATGGGATTTGGGGTGGACAACAACCCCCCCCCCCCCCCCCCAATCGCACTCCACATAATTTGTGTATTTTGGGCTCCTCTATGTACATGATGCTGCACACGTGCGTTTCTCGATAAGGTGGGATCTTCTCACGAAATTTCAATCACCAGCTTTCTCCTCCGAATGCGAAAATATGTTGAATGCCGAGCTACATAGGGAGAAGCGAACATCATAATAAAATAAGGGAAATGAAAACTTGCACGGAAAGATATAGGTGTTAGTCTTCTCCGCGCTCTGTTCGAGAGTGGCGTAGAGACTTATTGTGCAAGTAGTTCGATGAACCGTTTGCCGAGCACTTAAGTCTGATTTGCAGAGTATCCTTGTAGATGTAGAAGAAAGCCAATGATTAAGCTCTTTTGGACGTCAGATGAATTGCTCCGTTTCCGCATCGCGACAACGACTACACTACTTTCCTCGTGCCCCCGATACACTTCATGTACCCTTCACTGTTAGTGCTTCCACCTGCCATCTGCGAGAGGTTATTGCACGCTGACGTCGAACATAGGCGGTGGTCACAATAATGTGAATGGACTGTGTATATAGCACGGAAAATACCGCAGAATCCAAATAAGCATTTTGGCCACAGCCTACCTAGGGCATCCCAACATTTATTCTCACTTAGTGGGAAGTGTTAGGTATGCACAGTTTCAGAATTTTACCATCGACCGGATTAGCGGCAAGAGATCTTCAGTTCATCGCTGGTATATGCGCAAATTCGTGCGCACTGTATTCAAGTTTATTATAAATAATTAGAAGTCCCGTTAAAAAGTAAAGTGCGTCTTATCACAAACTTAAAATGTTTAGACTATTGAAGAGAGCAAAATTTTGCGGTGCTCTCCACACAGTACAATCCCATGACACACAGACTGGGAAAGCCTACGATATACTTACAGTGGTGGAAGCCAGAAATCAGACACTGCGACATATATCAGTAAGGAACAAGAGTACCGGTGCACCTTAATTGGTTAAACATTAAAAGTCCGGAAAAACTTAACAGATGCATTAAAACATCAGAGACATCCATGCTGTTTGTACGTACTTCAAATGGTTCAAATGGCTCTGAGCACTATGGGACTTAACATCTGAGGTCATCAGTCTCCTAGAACTTAGAACTACTTAAACCTAACTAACCAAAGGACATCACACACATCCACGCCGGAGGCAGGATTCGAACCTGCGACCGTAGCGGTCACGCGGTTCCAGACTGATGAGCCTAGAACCGCTCGGCCACATCGGCCGGCTGTACGTACTTCACTTAAAATTAATCAAAGGAATGTGAAACTGGATCACGAAACACAATTAACAAGTAAGTGAGCTAGATTATCATTAAACATAATTGCAGCGAATTGCGGTCAGGCTTTGGGGTATTTGTGGATGTCAAACTGTTTTGCCTAGGGGCCTACGTCATTTGCTGCGAGCGCACATCAACAAGCGACATTTAGCGAGTTGTTGTAACAGTGTAAAATAAACAATCTCTGTTGACAATATTATAGGGAAAGGTTATGACAGTACTCAGTAATCCGGAGTAGAACAGAATATGAAAATGAAACTCTTACACCGATTTGTAATGGCACGTATTCGTTTAAGTAAAATAGAATTATTTCGAACATTTTCTTCAAACGTTCGAAAAAACGTACAATTTTGTCAGTGATCTGTTGTTGCTAGTACTATAACCATAAAGTTGTATTATTTTCAATTCGTAACTACCAAAGGTTAATGTTTCCTCTTAAAATAGGAAACGTGGTGTCGGGCATCTGAATGTGGGTGCTCGTAGCATGTGAAACATGAGCTATGTTGGAAAATGCTTCTACTAGGAGAAAGAAAACGGATGGGAAAGGAAGACCCGCGACCAATCGTATCTTAAGTGAATGCCAACATCGGAACCGTCGGCCACTGCGCCCCCAGCAAGGCCAACTCGAAATACGTCAGCAGGTGAGCTGCCTCGCGCCTTTTGATCTCGGCACCGCGGTCAAACTTTGATTACCAGGCAGCTGTCTGGCCCTAATCAAAGGATCCGCCGGCACTTCTTAATTCACTTGAGCGGTGGCGGCCCGAGAGAGCTGCCGCGGCAGATTTCGCCCACTCTTCCACCTTCCCTTGGAGGGACACCTACTGCATCACAATTAGCGGCCGCCTTAGAGGTCGTTACGAAGAGCGTGACCCACATGCCGATACTGTATAATCTTGCAGCACCGGTGTAGTGTCAAACCCGAGTTATGACGACGGAAAATTGTCGTCGATAAGATGACCCGCCCGGATAGCGGCACGCATTAGCACGCCGCTCCCGGGATCGGGGTCCCGGATTGAATCCGCCCGTTGGATTAACCCACGCAATACCAATGGGAAGGGGTTACCTCATGTTCACATTTCGAAACATACTGCGATTTAGCCAGTTGCTTTATATCTCAAAATTCTGAAAAAAATATTTAGTTTTTAATGAATTCCGCTACCAGGTTCCGTAAACGTTTTAAATTTAAGTCTAAGTAGTAGATGTCACTTTCCACAGTGAATGTAGTATTCAATATTTTCAGGTTTACAACCTTACTTACACATCAGTATCTCTTTAAAAAGGGTGTTGCGAGTAAAAGTCAACAACAAATAACGAAATTTTTATTAAATTTTTTTTTTGTGGTGATCATAATGTACCTCCAGGTTGGTAGTACACGTTATTGAAAATGCATGGATATTGCTAAGAGTGTCCTAGAAGATATTTTCAGGTTCTGGGCCCTAGTTACACATCATTACTGCTTTAAAAAGTGTGTTATTAATATAAGTCAACAAAAGTTAACAAATTTTGTATTTTTAACCCTTTTTAGTGTTGGCATAAAGTACTCCTCCCCATCTCCTTAATAATGCACGTTATGGAAAATGCGTTGGTATTGCTAGGGTTAACGACGAGGCCCGACGTGCCGCCCAGCCTGTCTGTGGCTTTTATGCGGTTTTCCACATATGGATAGGTGAATACTGAGCTCGTACCCACAACTCGCTTCAGTTACTCGATTCGCAAACGTCCTCACACTTTCATATGGATAACAGTGTACTAAAACATGTGGGATACACAAATTCCATCCTGGCGAGAACGGAATCTGCTTACTGTATTCATTCCTTGGTCTCCATGTACAATTTTTATCCTCCACACTTCCTTCCATTACCAAACTGACGATTACTTAATGACTTCGGGTACATACTGTCAACCGGTCCCTTCCTTTTTTCCATAATTTAAGTCAGTACCTCTTCATTTGTCATCAGATCTATCTCATAATTTTCAACATTACTCTGTTGCATCACATTTCAAAAGCTTCTGTTCTCTTCTTGCCTGAATTTATCGTCCAAGTTTTATTTCAGTACAAGACTACACTCCAGACTAATACCTCCAGAAAAGACTTCCTCAAACTTAAATCAAATTTTACATTCCGTGTTAACAATTATTTCTCTTTCAAAAACGCTTTTCTTGCTGTCACCAGTCTGCAGTTCATATCCTCTCTACTTCGGCCATCGTCAATTATTTTGCTGCTCAAATTGCAAAAGTCATCTACTACTTTTAGTATCTCACTTCATAATCTAATTCCCTCAGCATCGCCTGATGTCAGTCGACCATTTTCCATTACCCTTTTTTCACTTTTGTTGATATTCACCTTATAGCCTCTTTTCCGTTCAACTGCTCTTGCAAGTCCATTTCCGTCTGAGACAGATTTACAACGCAATCGACAAACTGCCAAGTTTTTATTTTTTCCCGTGAACTTTTCAACCTCCTTTACAAATTTCTTGCTCGATGTAGAGACTGAATGACACAGGGGATAAGCTACAATCCTGTTTCACTCCCTTCTCATCTCAACTACTGAATCCTATCCTTGCCCATCGAATATTAAAATCGCAGTCTGATTTCTGTAAAAATTGTGGATACGTTTTCGCTCCCTGTATTTTTAGTGAGTTACAAAACTATTCCACCTCGTACCCAAGGTATATGAGACAGGTGAATTACCCTCAGACTTCAAGAAGAAAGCAATAATTCCTACACCAAAGATTGCAGACGCTGACTGGTGTGAAATTTAGTGATCCATCAGTTAGTAAGCCATGATTGCAAAACATTGACACGAGTTATTTACAGAAGAATGAAAAAAGTTGACAGACGCCGACCTCGGGGAAGATCAGTTTGAGGTCCGGAGAAATGCAGGAAAACGCAAGGGAAGATTGGCCGTACAGTATATCTTAGTAGACAGACTGAAGAAAGACCAATCTATGTTTATAACAATTATATATTTAGATCCGATGCTATTCAATCTGTTTATTGAGCAAGCAGTAAAGGAAACAAAAAAAAAAACAAAAAAAAAAAAACAAAAAAGATTGGGGTAGGAATTAAAAGTTCATGGAGAAGAAAGAGAAACTTTGAGGTTTGGCGATGACATAGTAATTCTGTCATTCTGTCATAGACAACAAAGGACTTTGAAGAGCAATTGAACGGAATGGACAGTGTCTTGAAAGGAAGATATAAGATTAACATCAACAAAAGCAAAACAAGGATACTGGAACGTAGTCGAATTAAATCAGGTGATGCTGAGGGAATTAGATTAGGAAATGAGACACTTAAATTAGTAGACGAATATTGCTATTTGTGCAGCAAAATAACTGATAATGGCCGAAGTAGGGAGGACATAAAATGTAGACCGATAATTACAAGAAACGCGTTTCTGAAGAAATTTGTTAACATCGAGTATAGAATTAACTGTCAGAAGCCCTTTCTGAAAGTATTTGTATGGAGTGTACGGAAGCGAAACATGGACGATAAACAGTTTAGACAAGAACAGAATAGAAGCTTTTGAAATGTGGTGCTACAGAGGAATGCTGAAGATTAAATGGGTAGATAACGTAACAAATGAGGCGGTGCTGATTAGAATTAGGGAGAAGAGGAATTTGCGCCTCAACTTGACTAGAAGATGGGATCGGTTGTTAGCAAACGTTCTGAGACATCAAGGGATCACCATTGTAGTACTCGGGTGGGGGAGGGGAGGGGGAAGCGGGAAGCGTGGAGTTAAAAATTGTAGAGGGAGACCTAGAGATGAATACACTAAGCAGGTTCAGAAGGATGTTGGTTGCAGTCTTTACTCGGAGATGAAGAGGCTTGCACAAGATAGAGTAGGGTGGAGAGCTTCATCAAACCAGTCTTCGAGCTGAAGACGACAGCTATAACGTATTTAGATTATGCTGTTGGCAGTGTTGACTGGAAGCGTTGCTTATACTGATGCAATTGTTTTTATTTCACCTATTACGCTTGTGTTATAATGTATTGTTCAGACTCTACGAAATTTCACCAGAACTCAAACGAACAGGAGAGTATCTAATATAAATCAATGTTTGGACCCAAAGCAATAATGCTGCCCACGATAAGGAATCTGAATTCAAAATATTAACTTACATTATAAAATTCCGTTAGTTACGATGAATCCCTTGAAATCAAGGATAAACACAATCGTACAACAATTCATAACGTTGTGTGTGGCATGTAAATAGATTTAGTCAAAAGCTAGAACACATGACATGGCAAAAAGAAAACACGAAACCCCGAAATCATACAAATAACTACACTCGAACCCAATAAACATTTCAAATGTTAAAGAAATGGAT
Source organism: Schistocerca americana (assembly GCF_021461395.2). Classification (NCBI taxonomy): domain Eukaryota; kingdom Metazoa; phylum Arthropoda; class Insecta; order Orthoptera; family Acrididae; genus Schistocerca; species Schistocerca americana. The sequence continues at coordinate 586,091,568 of NC_060122.1, read as the reverse complement.
GTGTCGTTTTTCTAAGCCACAAGTAAAATCGATACAGAGAATTACTACCTTGAACAGTGAGATTGCCCATACAGATATGTATTATGCTGTTAATGATGGTGCTACATCGTGTTAGCCAATCTTACTTTAGAGATGTCGTGAGTACTGAAATGGTCTGTGGAAGAGAACTGTGTATAGCAACAAACTTCAGACAGCATCATGAATTTACACCTCACATTACGAATCGTTTGTTGTTGACGGTAATCGTTCACGAGAAGGCTCCTATGAATTCGAATGTTATCGTTTTTTCATACACAGCATCTGAGAATAAGCGTGGTAAAAGGCTATGTTATACCATTCCCACTCTATGGAGCGGAAACTTGGTCAATTAAATCAGCTTCTGTAAAGAGATTAGAAGCAACAGAAATATGGTTCTTGTGCCGATTATTAATAATATCATGGATTGAGAAAGTGAGCAATGCTGAAATGCTGCGTAGCGCCACGGGGTGGATAGAGAACTAAAGCGGACAATTAGAAGAAGAAAATCATCGTATCTGGGGCACATCATCAGAGGAAAGAAATACGAACTTCTGCAATTAATTCTAGAAAGCAGAATAGAAAAAAAAGCGTCCACCAAGTAGAAGGAAGCAATCATGGTCGCAGAATATCAAGACATGGACTGCCATCAAAAACTTTGAAGAGCTGGTTCAATAAGCAAGGGGATGCCGCTTGTGAGCAGACGACGCACTACAAGTGTATGGCACCAAGAAGAAGAAGAAGAAGAATATGATCGTCTTGTAGCGTGAAACCATTAAAGACTGCTCTGAAAGACAATAGTGCATACGTAAGTGTTATGTAATATGTACAGACCTGAGTAATCACAGTTCCCCGTGAAAATACATGCATGCCTGCACGTCCATCTAGTGCCATATCATCTTCCACTCGAACACTGTTTAGCCCAAAGGCATTGCTTTCATGAGTTCTGGCTTCCCCCTATTTCCCCTTAAGTACCTTGGCGTCACCCTCGACCGTCGCCTCTCCTAGACTCCCCGTCTTCGGACAATCCCTTGGCGTCACCCTCGACCGTCGCCTCTCCTAGACTCCCCGTCTTCGGACAATCCAAGCCAAGGCACGCTCCCGACTCCGTCTGCTCAAGCTCCTTTGCGGCCGTACGTGGGGTCTGGACCCCTCCACCATCCTCCACACCTATAAATCCCTCATCCGCCCTATCCTTTGTTACGCCCATCCGGCATGGATCTCCACCCCCACCCCCCCTACCTTTTATGAATCCCACGCCCGGGTTCCCGGGTTCGATTCCCGGCGGGGTCAGGGACTTTCTCTGCCTCGTGATGACTGGGTGTTGTGTGCTGTCCTTAGGTTAGTTAGGTTTAAGTAGTTCTAAGTTCTAGGGGACTGATGACCATAGATGTTAAGTCCCATAGTGCTCAGAGCCATTTGAACCATTTTTTTGAACATCTGAGGTCATCAGTCCCCTAGAACTTAGAACTACTTAAACCTAACTAACCTAAGGACATCACAAACATCCATGCCCGAGGCACGATTCGAATCTGCGACCGTAGCGGTCGCGCGGTTCCAGACTGACGCGCCTAGAACCGCTCGGCCACATCGGCCGGCAAACCAAAAACAACGCCAAAGGTAAATTAACGAGTTGTTTTGTGGCAAGGATAATGTTTTGATACATCGTTAATTATCTCTATCAAACAAAGTAAGAAATACGCTCTTCAGTTTATTAATTCTTGTATCTGCACAGTTTTGTTTAGAGAAGTGGTAGCGTGCGCACCTATGTTTGGATCCGTCGTACCAGCATTGTTAAAAGTGTATTTCAACTGTTCGTTAAAAGTGTTATAAAAAGTTATTAAAAAAGCAAACGCCTATCTGTTCATCATTTCACTCGCCACCGAGATCCTGCATCAAGAGGCTCGGTGAAGACAAGAAGAATTAAGCGGTATCCAGAGGAGCGTACCTGCATCGAGAGTGTCACAATCAAGACTAAACACAATGGAATTAATGTGAAGCAGTAGGTAACGTAAATCATGTTTAGTGACCTTGAATGTATTGATAGTAAAGGTCTGTTGGTATTGGTACCAGTTACAGTTCACTCAGGATTGCGCACATATTCATATATTACCTTCAAATTTCTTTAAACCACTCCTTCCAATCAATTTTTTCAATTATTCGAACAGTTATTAACCAATTTCCATTCCCATATACCTATTCAGAACCTACATCACGATAACAGGAAGGATATTTCAAACCGATTCCTCCTGGATACGATTCGAGTGTCTTAATCACTGCACTACTTCGTTATGCGAGTCATCCATATTCTTTTGTAAATTCTTATTCAGGCACAGTTTAATGAATCGTTATTTTAGCCTTTATTCTGTTAAGCTGTCTAGGTTTTCCCCTGACTTTAGGACAGAGACAATGTTAGCTTTTTGCATTACGAAAGAGAGTAATTTTAAGAAGAATGAGACAGAAAATGAGACTGAGAAAGGGTTATTTTGACTGAGGTTGTATTTTATGATTTTCAAGGTTTACGTATCTTTGAATGTTTTGGCACTGACACTAACAAGGTCACTTTCGTGCGCCCAAAATTCAGGAACACATACGTATGACGGGTGCTTTCACATATATCTATTAGCCTCGACAACACACATCTTTCATGCGGACTTCTGCGCCCTGTGCTGTTTTTTATTAGACCCACAGTGGCTGCAGCAAAAGCAGGTCGTAATTATAATCGATCACTCTTTCACAGATCCGGATGCATGGCAGCAGATTTCGGTCATTTGGGTGCGTTGTAGCCTTTTCCTGTCCTTAGGTGAACCTTCTGGACCCTGTCAGTCTGTCATTAAGGGAGAATGAACATTTAATTAGCTCGTCGCCTAGGTTTGACTTTCATCTTCTTAAAATTTTCTAATGATTTTCCATCACATTTCGTCCATTGAGTAACAACTCAACATTAATAGTCAACAAACCACTGTGAAGTGCACGAGATGAGTTATTCCCATTGTCTCGCGAATTAGGATTTCTGCCTGTTCAATTCGTGCAAAGAAGGGGTGAAAACTGACCTTTAAACTCCTCTGCACTCAATATAATTAGAATGTCAATAAGCCAAGCTGGTTGTCACAAACGTCTTTATTTCACAACTCGAACTATCGTGCTGCCATCAAACAAGCTACTGACAGCTGTTGACTAGTTGTCTACAGAACATCCTATCGCACTGTGATCCTACTGTTCGGATTTAGTTTCTTGGGTACCACGGTGTAACAGTGTACAACAAATTCGAATCAATGGCTTTACGTTTATTATTTATGTTTTTTGGTAATATTTCCAAATTATTGGAAACTGACGTAAATGCTTTCGAGCTTAAAGTGCTGACATGTGCAGCAGTCATCGTAATGGAAACAGAACATTGTGCCACAGTGACAGTCATAGTGGAGGACATACAATACCAATAATTCTCTTTATTTGCTCTTAATATGCTGTTATCGTATTTATTTGTAAAATATTGAAAGTTACAGGGAGGAGGGAAATATCTAAAGTGTTCCTGTGTTAATGGAACAGTGGAGTCTCATGGGCCGAATATGATCGCTTGGTTGTTGTGACTCCAGCTTTGTATTTCAGACGAACCGGATTGAGTTCCATTCCCTGCCATCTCTATTTAGAATTTCCATCGATTCATTAAGTCACCGATATAAATGTCAGAGGCGTCCTTTCAGAAGACTCACGGAAGATTCATACTTTTACAGTTAAAAACTGAAGCGCCAAAGGAACTGGCATGCGTATTCAAGTACATAGATATGTTAACAGGCAGAATACGGCGCTGCAGTCGGCAACGCCTAAATCTACATCTATATCTACATCTACGTAATTACTCTGCTATTCGCAATAAAGTGCCTGGCAGAGGGTTCAGTGAAACACCTTCAAGCTGTCTCTCTACCGTTCCACTCTCGAACGGCGCGCGGGAAAAACGAGCACTGAAGTTTTTCTGTGCGAGCCCTGATTTCTCTTATTTTGTCGCGATGATCATTTCTCCTATGTACGTGGGTGCCAATAGAATGTTTTCGGAAGAGAAAAATGATGGTTGAAATTTCATGAGATCACCCCTTTGTTTTAATAATTGCCACTCCAGTTAACGTACTATGTCTGTGGCACTATCTCCCCTACTTCGCAATAATAGAAAACGCGCTGCCCGTCTTTGTCCTTTTTCGACTTCATACGTCAGTCCCATCTGATGCGGATCCCACACTGCACAACAATACTCCAGAATAGGGCGGACAAGCATGGTATAAAGCAGTCTCTTTAGTAGACCTGTTGCATCTTCTGTGTGTTCTGCCAAAGATTCGCGGTCTTTGGTTGGCTCTACCCACAACATTATCTATGTGATCGTTCCAATTTAGGGTATTTGTAATTGTAATCCCTAAGCATTTAGTTGAATTTACAGTCTTCTGATTTGTGTGACTTATGGTGTAATCGAAATTTAGCGGATTTCTTTTGGTACTCAGGTGAATAACTTCACACTTTTCTTTATTCAGGATCAATTGCCACTTTTCGCACCATACAGATGTCTTATCCAAATCAGTTTGCAGTTCGTTTTGGTCATCTGATGACTTTACAAGACGGTAAATGACAGCATCATCAGCAAACAATCTAAGACGGCTACTGAGATGGTCTCCTATGTCGTTAATATGGATCAGGAACAATAGAGGAGCTGTAACACTTCCTTGGGGAACGCCGGTTATTATTTCCGTTTTAGTCGATGACTTTCCGTCTATTACTACGAAGTGTGACCTTTCTGACAGGAAATCACGAATCCATTCGCACAACGGAAGCGATACTACATAGGCACGCAGTTTGGTTAGAAGACGCTTGTGAGGATCGGTGTCGAAAGTCTTCTGGAAATCTAAAAATATGGAATCAATTTGACATCCCCTGTCGATAGCACTCATTACATCATGCTTATAAAAAGCTAGTTGTGTTTCGCAGGAACGATGTTTTCTGAATCAGTGCTGACTACGTTTCAATAATTCGTTTTCTTCGAGGTACTTAAAAATGTTCGAATACAGTATACGTTCCAAAACCCTACTGCAAATCGACGTAGTGATATGGGCCTGTAATTCAACGGGTTACTCTACTTCCCTTTTTGGGTATTGGTATGACTTGAGCAATTTTCCAGTCTTTAGGTACGGACCTTTCTGTGAGCGGGTGGTTGTATTTAACTGCTAAATATGAAGCTATTGTATCAGCATACTCTGAGAGGAACCTGATTGGTATACAATCTGGACCGGAGGCCTTGCTTTTATTAAGTGATTTAAGCTGCTTTGCGATACCGAGGATATCTATTTCTATGTTTCTCATCTTGGCTGTTGTTCTTGATGGAATTCAGGAATATTTACTCCGTCTTCTTTGCTGAAGAAGTTTCGGAAAACCGTGTTTAATAACTCTGCTTCAGTAGCACTGTCATCAGTGACTTCACCGTTGTTATCGCGCAGTGAAGGTATTCATTGCGTCTAGGCAGTGGTGTGCTTTATGTCTGACCAGAATCTCTTTGGGTATTCTGCCAGATTTCGAGACAGAGTTTTGTTGTGGAAATTATTGAAAGCATCTCGCATTGAAATAAGCGCTATATTTGCCAGTCTTTGGGATTTTGCGTTATTTTAAATTTGGCACGCTTCTTTCGTTGCTTCTGCAACAGCGAACTGACCCGTTTTGTGTACCATGGGAGATCAGTACCATCACTTATTAATTTATGTGGTATATATCTCTCAACTGTTGTCGATACTATCTCTTTGAAATAATTGCACAACTTTTCTACGCTTACATGATCAAATCGGAAAGAGTGCAGACTGTCTCTTAACAAGGCGTCAAGAGAATTTTTATCAGCTTTTTTTTAATAGCTTCCAAAGTGACAGCCTATGTAAGAAAACAAGTTTCTGGCGCCGTTATTAGATCGGTTACTGCTGCTAAAATGGCAGGTTCAAAAATGGCTCTGAGCACTATGCGACTTAACTTCTGAGGTCATCAGTCCCCTAGAACTTAGAACTACACATCCATGCTCGAGACAGGATTCGAACCTGCGACCGTAGTGGTCGCGTGGTTCCAGACTGTAGCGTCTAGAACCGCTCGGCCACTCCTGCCTGTTAAAATGGCAGGTTATCAGCATTTGAGTGAATCTGAATCTGACGTTATAGTCGGCGCGCGAGCGATGGGGCACAGCATCCATGAGGTAGCAATGAAGTGGGGATTTTCCCGTACGACCATTTCACGAGTGTACCGTGAATATCAGGAATCCGGTAAAACATCGAATTTTCGACATCGCTGCGGCCGGAAAGAGATCCTGCAAGAACGGGACCAATGACGACTGAAGAGAACCGTTCAAAGTAACAGAGGTGCAGCCCTTCCGCAAATTGCTGCAAATTTCAGTGCTGGGCCATCAACAAGTGTCAGCGTGCGAACCATTCAACGAAACATCTTTGATATGGGCTTCCGGAGCCGAAGGCCTACTCTTGTACCCTTGATGACTGCACGACACAAAGCTCCACACCTCGCCCCGACCAGTCAACACCGTCAATGGACTGTTGATGACTGGAAACATGTTGCCTGGTCGGACGAGTGTCGTTTTAAATTACATCGGGCGGATGGACGTGTACGGGTATGGAGACAACCTCATGAATCCATGGACCCTGTATGTCAGGAGGGGACAGTTCAAGCTGGTGGAGGCTCTGTGATGGTATGGGGCGTGTGCAGTTGGAGCGATATGGGACCCCTGATACGTCTAGATGCGGCTCTGACGGGTAACACGTACGTAAGCCTCCTGTCGGATCACTTGCATCCATTCATGTCCATTGTGCATTCCGACGGACTTGGGCAATTCCAGCAGTGTAGTGTGACGCCCCACATGTCCAGAATTTCTACAGAGTGACTCCAGGAACATTCTTCTGTGTTTAAACAGTTCCGCTGGCCACCAAGCTCCCTAGACATGAACTCTATTGAGCATAACTTGGATGCCTGCGGCATGCTGCTCAGAAGAGATTTCCACCCCTTGGTACTCTTACGGAATTCATAGAGAGCCCTGCAGGATTAATGGTGTCAGTTCCCTCCAGCACTACTTCAGACATTAGTCGAGTCCATGCCACATGGGCTATGAACGTGGTCAGGTGATTGGGTGTCAGTGGTATCATACGCCTGCACGCGAGATTTCCACGCTCGTAAACATCCCTAGGTCGACTGTTTCCGATGTGATGGTGAAGTGGAAACGTGAAGGGACACGTACAGCACAAAAGCGTACAGACCGACATCGTCTGTTCACTGACAGAGACCGCCGACAGTTGAAGAGGGTCGTAATGTGTAATAGGCAGACATCTATCCAGAACATCACACAGGAATTCAAAACTGAATCAGAATCCACTGCAAGTACTATGAGAGGCGGGAGGTGGGAAAACGTGGATTTCATGGTCGAGCGGCCGGTCGTAACCCACACATCACGCCGGTAAGCCTCGCTTGATGTAAAGAGCGTAAACATTGGATGATTGAACAGTGGAAAAACGTTGTGTGGAGTGACGAATCACGGTACGCAATGAGGCGATCCGATGGCAGGGTGTGGGTATGGCGAATGTCCGGTGAACGTCATCCACCAGCGTGTGTAGTGGCAACAGTAAATTTCAGAGGCGGTGGTCTTACGATGTGGTCGTGTTTTTCATGGACGGGGCTTGCACTCCTTGTTGTTTGCACCATCACAGCACACGCCTACAATGATGTTTTAAGCACCTTCCTCGCACTATTGAAGAGTAATGCGGGGATGGCAACTGCATCTTTCAACACAATCGAACACCTGTTCATAATGCACGCCCTTGGCGGAGTGGTTACACAACAATAACATCCCTGTAATGGACTGGCCTGCATAAAGTCCTGACCTGAATCCAAAGAACACCTTTGGGATTTTTTGGAACGCCGACTTCGTGCCAGGCCTCACCGACCGACATCGATACCTCTCCTCAGTGCAGTACTCCATGAATAATTGGCGCCCATTCCCCAAGTAACGTTCCAGCACCTGATTGAACGTGTGCCTGAGGGATTGGAAGTTGTCATCAAGGTTAAGCGTGGACCAACACCATACTGAATTCCAGCATTACCGATGGAGGGCGCCACGAACTTGTAAGTCATTTTCAGTCAGATGTCCGGACACTTTTGATCACATAGTGTACAACTGGTTGCGTTTGTAAAACAGTTCAGATTAAACGGAAGAAAATAAGCTGATGCAACAGCTGTGAGCAATGGGAAAGCGTGTTTCTCAAGAAATTTTTATAGCGAAGTAAACAGTGATCAGTGAAATTGTCACTCTGGACATTCACCAGTTACTCATGTCAAGGTGCTACGATGAAAGAATTCATTTAAGAAAAGAGGTCAAGAATATACACTATATGACTCAATTATTAAAAAAAATGGTTCAAGTGGCTCTGAGCACTATGGGACTTGACATCTCAGGTCATCAGTCCCCTAGAACTTAGAACTACTTAAACGAAACTAACCTAAGGACATCACACACATCCATGCCCGAGGCAGGATTCGAACTGCGACCGTAACGGTCGCGCGGTTCCAGACTGAAGCGCCTAGAACAGCTCGGTCCACTCCGGCCGGCACTCATTTAATAAAGAAAATTTGATAAACATTTTGATTCAAAGGTTTCCACTGGCTGTATGTGGAAATGTTTCACTGTTGCCGCACCATTATGAGGAGGAACTATAATTAATACTGGATAAGAAAGAAGTGATGGCAGAAAAGGAAATCCAAAGGAACGTTGGAGGCAGGTGAGAGAATGGGGCGTCGAACCTTCAACAGAGGTGCAGCCGCCTTGGTGATTTCTGTAATCGTGAGGACACAAGAACAGCAATTGACGGGGAGAGTTTGCAGTCTTGCAGTTTTGATGACCACCAGACGCTCATTGTATACAATAATCACAAGAACGATGAAGGAACAAGATATAGGAATAATAGTGGAGAATGCACGCGTCAAGAATCGTAAAACTGGAACAATGTTCTAATGGGGTCCTGCTGGGAATCAACATTGGTCATTACTGATCGTGCCAATAAATTTGAAGACCAGAGGAATATTAAGTACAACCTATTGCATGAAAACAGCATAAATAATTAATGCTTATTTTAAAGACTGAGATATAAAGAATAAAGGTAGATACTTATGCAGACACTGGCATTGTGGTCGGATCTGTCTCAACCATATTATGTGATCAGTTAAAAAATACTGCAAACATTTGAACCTTAGCAGTTAGTAGACTCATCATCGTTAGTGCCCTAGGAAACTAGAGTAAACCGATAAAGGGGCGGGATTTAATAAGATTTGAGATTGGAGAAAAGGAATCTGAGAAGAAAGTATTAGTTTTCCCAGGGATTGGGCATCATTTTTGTGCTTGGAGTGTACTTTCTCACGGAGAAATGCGCCACTGTGAAGTTTAGTAAAGCAAGCCTATTCGTCAAGGACAATGAAGTAGAATGGAATTGTAGTTAAAAAAGTTTTGTAGAGGAAGATGAAGAAATTACTGCATGTTCAGAGTTGAAATCAATTTGCGTGGGTAATCTTAAAAGTAAGGTCTCCTATTTTTTATAAGTACATAGACCTGTTTATTTCTACAACGGTTCAAATGGCTCTGAGCACTATGGGACTTAACTTCTGTGGTCATCAGTCCCCTAGAACTTCGAACTACTTAAACCTAACTAACCTAAGGACATCACACACATCCATGCCCGAGGCAGGATTCGAACCTGCGACCGTAACGGTCGCGCGGTTCCTGACTGAAGCGCCTAGAACCGCTCGGCCACCAGCGGCTGGCTTTCTACAATGGTTTACATCAGTTTACAGATTGAACATTTAGCAATTTTTCGACATAATCACCATTTCTGTCGATGCATTTTTGTAGACGCTGTGGCAGTTTTTGTATGCCCATGTCATACCAGCTCGCCGCCATGCTACTCAGAAAGTTATGAACCTTTTCTTTCACCTCGTCGTCGAAGCTGAATCGCTGGGACCACAATTAACGCTGACAGGTACTGTGAGACTCTGAAAAATCTCAAACGGGCAATTCAGCACCGGAGAAGAGGAATGTTGAGCAAGGGCGTACACATTCTCCATGACAACGCTCGCCCACACATCGCTCGGCAAACCGTTGCTCTCCTGCAACAGTTTCAGTGGAACATAATCACCCACCCACCCTATAGTGCTGATGTGGCGCCCAGTTCCCTAAGTTAAAAGAACATTTGGCCGAAAAGCGATTCAGCTCCGACGACAAGGTGAAAGAAGAGGTTCATAACTTTCTGAACAGCATGACGGTGAGCTGGTATGACATGGGAATACAAAAACTGCCACAGCGTCTACAAAAATGCATCGACAGAAATGGTGATTATGTCGAAAAATAGCTAAATGTTCTAGTTGTAAACTGATGTAAACCATTGTAGAAATAAACAAGTCTATATACTTGTAAAAAATAGGAGACCTTTCTTTTGGGATTACCCTCGTACGTGAGAGGAGAGATAAATGCCTGAGGTAATACGGGAAGAAAAAACATGATCATGTTGAGCATTATGCTACTAGGAAATTAATGCACTCCATCTAATTGAGCAGAAGATGGAAAAATTTGCTGAATATTGTGAGGTGCAACAATCTGTATATTCTTCAAATAAATCTGTAAAAGTGTGGAGATGTCTTCAAATTCCCAATGTGTTATTTCATACAAAACCATACTCAATGCTATCAGTGAACAGAGAAGCAGCAGAAGCCGAAATTTAAAGAATACCGAGAGAAGACACAATTCAGAGATCAGATAGTGGATACTGGAGTACACTACATGTAATGTCGAATAAAGATGGCAGCATATGGCTTGTCATAAATACATCAACAATAGGTTATTATGCCAAAATGGGATGAGCCTAAGGGTAGGGAGGAACTACTGCAAAGTTGTAAAGGAGTACACTGCGTAACTAGTCTGGATTTAACGAGCAGAATGAAGGACATGACATCCTTATGTCAGCAGTGACTTGGAAAAAGCATTTGTCCATCATAGAAGTATTAAAAATATCTGGAAATGAGGGAGTGACACTTAACTTAGATAAATCCAAGTTCGCATATCAACATGCACGTAGTGTTTTAGGATATATAATTTTACAAACAAGAATAAAACTAAATATGCAGAACTTGACCACTGTAAAAAAATTCTATCACCACAATGCTAGATAGAACTACTTTTCTTGGTGTCTGTGTTACAATACTATTTGAGGTCTAGTAGCTAACACCAAATGCCAGGTTATGATACATGCACCATCACCATGCATTTGGGGTGATGGCAGTCACCATAAAAACTGACCGTCTCCAACGAATAGTATCTGAGGATAATGTCAATCATCTTGTCAAGCGACAATAATTGACCAAGTTGCTTTTGGGGTAATAGTAGGGGTAATAGTAGTTGTGACATGTCATCAGACCATCATTACCATGCCAAACAGTGCCTGTGGTAATGGACTCACCATATCAACTGACCGTTATTGTACCAGTAGAATTCACCATGTGTTTGTGATTTATGACAAAATTTGTTAAACTTTTCAGTAACATTGGTGATGTAAGGGGCAATTTTCTACAGTTTTTCTGTAACAGGTGTTGCGCGGGGCTAATATGTTAGAATTTTGTTTTAACGTAGCATTGTATAGGGAAATTTGTTGCTAAATGAAGCTATAAGGGATAAAGGGTCCTATTGTCTTCACTATGTGATAGCGTAAGTTAGCCTTACCGGCAGAAGATGAACATTTTGAACTGCAAGATGAAGTAAACACCTTGGCAAAGACGTCACTATAGTGTTTTACAGAGTTTGGCATCGGGTTTTTTTATTTATTGCTTATTTAGCCTGACCAAAGTAGGGCTTTAAAACACTGTCTTATGTCTGACCAGGAACAACACATACCAAATATTTCACAAAACCGTTAATAATAATAATAATAATAATAATAATAATAACATTGGTAATGAGAACAATAATGACATCAATAATAATTGTACACAATTCTTTACAGAAAAGTAGCACCATAGTCGTATATGGGAAGTTTAGTGACCCTAAAAGTATCTCCTTAAGCTCAAAAGGAAATATATTATTATATTTCTACACCGAAAGAAGTGGCCCTGACACCTTGTTACAGAGAGGAGTTGTATGTACAGTTGAGTCTAAGAGATGGTCCAGAAACATCCTCAAAATCTTTTCAGAATAAGAAAGTATTGTTTCTGCATTGTTTAGAACTGAGGGGGGAAGAGATTGTCTGAACTGAATGGTAATCAGTCTTTAACTAGCGACTAAGACTGCATTTGTGAGTCTCTGCTTCCATGCTGTTGAGAGGATGCTGGAGGTCAGAGAATGGTAAAAAGAATACGTTATTTTGGGCAGTAAGGGATCGACAAGAAAACTGACAATTTGCAGTGACATATTATTGTATCCTGTAGCTGCCGAACAAATTCGCACAAGCACTTCCTGACCATGTTAGGGCTTACTGGCAGCCACAAAAAATTTTCGATTATACCAACTACTGATGCTTTAAGGGAATCGATGGTTTGCACCTTTCGCGTTCGTCAAGTAAAGATGTCAGGCCGGCGAAGTACTCATTTAGATCCTCAATAGAAACTAGAGGTTGAGTTGCAGATTTGGTTTTACCTAGTCCCAGTCCTCGTAGATTTTTCCACACGATGGCGGATCTGTGAAAGTCCTCACTTACGGAGTGGGCATACATAAATTTTGCATTTTTCACAGATTGGCTAACTTAATTGCATAGTTGCAATGGTGAAGCAATTTCTGATCACACTAAGCACGATATCTTGTCATTTTATTTTTATGGAAGTGATTCGGATCTTCATTTGCGTCTTGTTGTTATTGTGGTCTTCAGTCCAAAGACTGGTTTGATGCATCTCCCCATGCTATTCGGTCCTGTGCAAGCCTCTTCGTTTCCGAGTGACTACTGTAACCTACATCCTTCTGAATCTACTTACTGTATTCACCTCTTCGTCTCCGCCGGCCGGAGTGGCCGAGCGGTTCTAGGCGCTACAGTCTGGAACCGCGCGACCGCTACGGTCGCAGGTTCGAATCCTGCCTCCGGCATGGATGTGTGTGATGTCCTTAGGTTAGTTAGGTTTAAGTAGTTCTAAGTTCTAGGGGACTGATGACCTCAGTAGTTAAGTCCCATAGTACTCAGAGCCATTTGAACCATTTTCAATCTTCGTGTCCCTCTACGATATTTACCTTCGACGCTTCCCTCCAATACTACATCCCTTGATGCCTCAGAACATGTCCTACTAACTAATCCCTTCTTCTAGTCAAGTTGTGCCACAAATTAGTTTTCTCCCCAATTCTGTTCAGTTCATCCTCATTAGTTATGTGATCTACCCATCTAATTTTCAGCATTCTTCTGTAGCACGACGTTTTGATAGCTTCTATTGTCTTCTTGCCTAGACTCTTGATCGTCCATGTTTCACTCCATATGTGGCTGAACTCCATACAAATACTTTCAGAAAAGACTTCTGACACTTAAATCTATACTCGATGTTAACAAATTTCTCTTCTTCAGAAATGCTTTACTTTTCATCGCCAGTCAACTTTTATATCCCCTCTACTTCGACCATCCTCAGTTATTTTGCTGCCCAAATAGCAAAACTCGTCTACTGCTTTAAGTGTCTCATTTCCTAATCTAATTCCCTCAGCATCACCTGATTTAATTCAACTACATTATCCTCGTTTTGCTTTTGTTGATGTTCATCTTATATTCTCCTTTCAAGACACTATCCATTCCGTTCAACTGTTCTTCCAAGTCCTTTTGCTGTCACTGACAGAATTACAATGTCATCGGCAAACTTCAAGGTTTTTATTTATTCTCCCTGGATTTTAATTCGTTCTCCAAACTTTTCTTTTGTTTCCTCTACAGCTTGTTCAATATACAGACTGAATAACATGGGGCATAGGCTAAAACCCCGTCTCACTCCCTTCTCACCAATGCTTCCCTTTCGTGTCCCTCAACTCTTATAACTGCCACCCGGTTTCTGTACAATTGTAAATATCCTTTCGCTCGCTGTATTTAACCTTGCCACCTTCATAATTTGAAGGGAGTATCCCGGTCATCATTGTCAAAAGCTTTTTCTAAGTCTACAAATGCTGTATACTTAGGTTTGCCTTTCCTTATCCTACCTTCTAAGAAAAGTCGTAGGGTCAGTATTACCTCGCGTATTCCCACATTTCCACGGAATCCAAACTGATCTTTCCCGATGTCGGCTTCTACCCGTTTTTCCATTCGTCTGTAAGGAATTCTTGTTAGTATTTTGCAACTGTAACTTATTAAACGGATAGTTCGGTAAATCTCACACCTGTGAACACCTGCTTGCTCTCCCAAGGCTGTCAGTAGTTCTAACGGAATGTTGTCTACTCCCGGGGCCTTGTTTCTACTTAGGTCTTTCAGGGCTCTGTCAAATTCTTCATGCAGTATCATATCTCCCATCTCATCTTCATCTACGTTCTCTTCCATTTCCATACTACTGCCCTCAAGTACATCTCCCTTGTATAGACCCTCTATATACTCCTTCCACCTTTCGGCTTCCCTTCTTTCTTAGGACTGGTTTTCCACCTGAACTCTTGATATTCATACAGGTGGTCCACTTTTCTGCAAACGTCTGTTTAATTTTCCTGTAGGCAGTATCTATCTTAACCCTAGTGAGATATGCCTCTGCATTATATTTGTTCTCTAGCCATTCCCTCTTAGCCGTTTTGCACTTTCTGTCGATCTCATTTTTGAGACCTTTCCATTTCTTTTAGCGTGCATCCTTAACTGCCTTTTTATATTTCCTCCCTTCATCAATTAAATTTAGTATCTCTTGTGTTGTCCAAGGATTTCTACTAGCCCTCGTCGTTTTACTACTTGATCCTATGCTGCCTTCAGTATTTCATCTCTCAAAGCTATCCATTCTTCTTCTAATGTATGCCTTGCCCCTTTTCTTGTCAATCGTTCCCTAATGCTTCCTCTGAAACTCTCTGCAACCTCTAGTTCTTTCAGTTTATCCAGGTCCCATCTCCTTAAATTCCCACCTTTCCGCAGTTTCTTCAGTTTTAACTTACAGTTCGTAACCAATAATTTGTGGTCATAGTCCACATCGGCCCCTGGAAATGTCTTACAATTTAAAAAACTGGTTCCTAAATCTCTGTCTTACCACTATATAATCAATCTGAAACCTTTTGGTGTCTCCAGGTCTCTTCCACATATACAACGTTTCTGCCTTATAGCTACATATTTAACGTACCTCCAGAATATCATGCAGGCAGTGTTAATGATTGATCCTTCTGAAGAAGATTTTTTTAAAGGCGTTGAAACTTGGGTCAAGGGATTTTCAATAAACCTTTTACTACTGCAACTGATTTTGCTGTTTTTCACATTTTCCTACATGAATTTGAACTTTTGTGCCTTGACGCCAATTTCTACATCTACATCTACGTGATTGCTCTGCTATTCACAATAAAGTGCCTGGTAGAGGTTCAATGAACACTTTCAAGCTGTCTCTCTACCGTTCCACTCTCGTACGGCGCGCGGGAAAAACGAGCACTTAAATCTTTCTGTGCAACCCCTGATTTCTCTTATGTTATCGTGTTGATCATTTCTTCCTATGTAGGTGGGTGCCAACAAATTGTTTTCGCAATCGGAGGAGAAAACTGGTGATTGAAATTTTCATGAGAAGATCCGTTCGAAACGAAAAACTCCTGTGTTTTAATGATTGCCACTCCAATTCACATATCGTGTCTGTGCACTATCACCCCTATTTCGCGATAACACAAAACGAACTGCCCTTATTTGATCTTTTTTGATGTCATACGCAATATTCGTGTCGTTCAGATGCTTTAGAACATGGTGCAAAATTCTGAATGTTTTGATGCTTTTGAGCATTATGCAAAAAATTCAGATTCTTAGGATATTTTAGATCATGATGCAAAATTCGGGACACTTTTGAACATGGCGCAAAATTCAAATTATTAAAATATTTTGAAAATAGCGCAAAATTAAGATCATTAGGACATTTACGCAATTGAGTTGAAGGTTACCTATTTTCATAAATAATCCTTGTTTTTTAATTTTTGGTCAGTGCCATCTTGCATTTTTAAATGTTCCCTCAACGTCATTTTGGAGTTTTGACTGCAGCATTGACTAGTAGTGGACTCTTGAACTGTGTACCAAAGCCACTACAGCCCTACTACTATTGCACATGAAACTAAATTTCTTTGGATGTATTGTGACGACTGGAGATACTCCGGACAAAACCATCACTCTCTGAAGAATAGAAGGTCAAAAATGAGAACCACAAAACTGGGGATAGATGACATCAGAGTGAGAACTATAGTTGCGTAGGATGAACAGAAGGGCACTTCAGTGCTCAGAGGCATGTACTAGAGCATGGCTAATAACACTAAAAGTGTTGGTAACGACTTGATGGATCGTAAAAGTAACATCAACAATTTTAATTGGAAATGTAGACATCCAACAGTTACATAC
Organism: Schistocerca americana; assembly: GCF_021461395.2. NCBI lineage: Eukaryota > Metazoa > Arthropoda > Insecta > Orthoptera > Acrididae > Schistocerca > Schistocerca americana. The sequence continues at coordinate 586,075,003 of NC_060122.1, read as the reverse complement.
AGACTGCTCTTGTCAAAGTTTGGTAAGTATCGTGCTTCTACAGTACGAAACATGCAACAAAAAGGATAAATTACTAAAATTATTACGTCTGATTTTTCTCTTTGCATATAACTGATGACTCAAATATAACTTATTTTTCAACTTTCACTGCTGTAACCAAATTCTGAAGACAATCATGGATAATTATGGTGATTATGATCCTTTGAACTGCTAAAAATGATCCAAATAAATGTAAATGTACGGTTTCAAATTTTTCCGCTCAATGATGCATTTTAACTGACCAGCACTGCAGAATTTGATACCATACCCGTGGGCTCTTTATATTGGTTTGACGACTGGGAGCCAGTAAAGACAGAATCCTGTGTACAGTCACATCAGAAACTGAATTTCACCAGTTCTCTTCGTTATTGAAGAAACTTTCCCAGTTATAACTTCAGCTAATTAATTTTGCGCTTGAATGTATACTGCATACTCTTCATACTAATAGTTATGCAGCTAGATGAAGCATGAGAGTGTTCGTAGAGGGAGATGCGTTCAGAAGAGATAATGTTTTCTTTTGTTTTTTAATTTGACCTCTAGACATATTTCAGTTAATCTCAGCCATCCTTAACCAACTAGAGTTCGAATCGACTATAATATGTGGATTACAATACAATGTATTTAGATACATACGTTATGGATACACTAAAAGCTCACACCACTCCGCTTCCCGAGTGGCTGTTGGTACCTCGAGTGCACTGATCTCAGCTGCTTGCGTCTTATGAATGGTAGTAGCCTGCATGAGGAACATGAAAAAGGTCAAAAGTATTTTGTATTAACGCAATGTGCTACATGTGCAGAGGACGAAGTGTATAAGGTTACTGATGATCTGGAATGTTCTTGGCCCACCATACATGCGGCTGACAATTGTGGAGGCCACTATTAGAAGTACTGCTGACCTTAAAAATATACACTGCTGGCCATGAAAATAGCAACACCAGGAAGAATTGCAAATAATGAATTTTCACTCATTATGCTATGCACGTTTAGATGCACAGTTGATTTGAGGGTGTGCATGCTGCTGAGCTGTCACCTTTTGGCAACAACAATGAATCTAATCCTCCTGAGCATCGGGTTTAGCTGAGCTTGGATGACAGCTATGAGTGCACCTTCCCGTGCTGCTTCAACTCATACAGTTGCAGTGGCAGGTGGGTAGTGGCGTGCCAGTCTCTCGGCAACCTCCTATACTAGATGCTTTCAATGGGCGAGGGGACTGGAGAAAATGCTGGCCTGGGCAACAGGTTAACACCACCTGTATCAAGGTAGGTCAGGATAGCAGGGGTGCTATGTAGTCTTCAGTTATTCTGTCAGCCACTGGCCTTAGCAAGACGGGAATCTAACGCTTGCTCTCCAAATTACTAGCAATTGGAACCAGACGTGATAATATTGTGTATTCAATGGCACCCCATACCGTGCCAGACGCTTGGCCCTTACGATGATGACAAATGCAATTTGGGTGCTGCGTATGCGGTTACACGCCTGCGAGACAGCAGCCAGTCGCATACCTGCGTCCCACGGGTGGCCAAGCATCAGGCTTCATTTTCTCCAGCCAGCTTACCCTGGCAAGCCCATTACCGACCAGCGCTTGTCCCTCGAGTTAGTAAATATCTCAGACAGTCACCAAACACGCTGTTTTGTTTACCATAGAATCTTCGACAGCCCGCCACGAGAGGCGCCACTCTCGTCGTAGCAACACATGCGTTCATGACTGCTCCACTGCTATTGCGGGCACTATTGCACCTCAGCGTGTCACAAGCCCGCAAGTAGATCGCACCGTAGTCGTGCGCCGTATTCATGTTTATGTCGGCATACAGGCTCGAAGTGGCAGCTCACATCCAGCTCTCCACGGACGAGCGCTCTGTGCTTTACGCCGACCGCTACTGCGCTCCATTTATCGGAGTTTCTTCTGGAATCCCCAGAAGTCTGCTCTCCAACGCCAGCTAGTCTGCTGAGGGTGAGTCTTACTGCCCTCTGTACGACGCGTACACGCTTTATCGAAGACGGCAGAGGTTGCGTATCGACTTTTGTGATTGTTAGTGCGCTGATCTGCGGTAGACATTTTTGCAAACGAATTAAAGGAGCAGTTCATTATATCTGTAACTGGTATATTCTCTGCAATTTAGGAAGCATCGACGCCTTCCTTTGGAAATGTGAATCTATTTTCTTTTGGAAAAAATTGAGCTCACAGTTCTCTCTGTATACGGTAAATTTGGGAGTCAAAGCATCAACAGCACGTTGGCTCACTCACATACGTGACGTTATATGGTGACAGAGGTCCGTCTTCGAAGCTACTGCTGGTCTAATTTTTCTTTAAATGAACAAATTGCCGCCAAGTAGCAGCTTGTAGCTTGGTATGGAGTCCACGTTAAACTCGACTCAAGTAAGAAATGACCTTCAGGAATGATTCAGTTATTGAATTTAAAAACTGACAAGTCTAACGCCAAACATATCTTCCATGTTGTCAACCAATTACGAATATCATTGAAGATCTGCATCAGTATGTCTGAAGTTACCCAGTACCGTTGCTTTATTAGTAAGGGTTATTGAATGTGAGTTCCAAACAAACTTTCGAAATTTTCAATCTCCCAGGGAGAGAGACTGGTGCCAGTCTGATTTATCTGCCGTGAGACATCATGGATGTCATTTGTCGCATCTAACGCTCAATTTAATTTCTCATTTCGTTTCTGTGTACCTGACAAGTGCAGTATTTTCGATGAATGTAGGTGACGAAAGAGCTTTTTGTCTCAGACACTAGTTTCAAGTGACTGTATTGCGCCGACAATAGTTGTAAATGGTTCTTTACATTAGTAAACTGCAAAGTTTTGTTAGCGTTACTCATTTGACACTTACTTTCAACACATTTTAAAATTTTCAGGAGTACTATCATCGCAGTTTCCAAATTATGATGAATACTGGACTGAACAATTCTACTTTCGAGTAAAATGGGATGAAGATATTAAACACCTGGAAAAATGATGTATGGCATGCTACACCTATGATTCGTGGGTCTTGGCAGACTTCTTTTTTTACACGCGTTGTCGTTAGTCATCCACTAAGCTTTTAGGATTTTGATAAGTAATGTTAACAATGCTTTTCGCTTTACCGACATGATATGTGTAACTGGTCGACAATATGGAGTCGATGCTTTTGGCGTTAGAGGTTTCAGCCTTTAATTTTAGCAACTGAATCATTTCTTAAGGTAATTCCCTATTTGTGTCGAGTTTAACGTGGATTCCGTACCAAGATTCACGCTGTTACTTGGTGCCAATTTTCGCGTCAGAAAAAGAAAAAAAAATGGACCCTCAGTAGTTTCGAACACAGCTCGTAAGTCACCGTCTAACTTCAATTAAGTGACTGATCCATAATGACAATGATTCATTCACTTCCAAATTTACCATTTACATTGAATATTATGAGCTCTTTCTTCCAAATTTGGCAGATTCACATTTTCAAAGAAAGACATCAATAGCTTCCAAAATGGCAGTAAATTTACCAGTTGAGGATATGATGAGCTGCTCCTTCGATTCGTCTGGAAAAATGTCTAGCGTAGTTTAGCGTCTCGAACGACCACAAAAATCGATACGCGGCTTCGATACAGCGGGTACATGTCGCAATGACGTCAAGCATGACTTTACCAGCGTGCAGTAAGACTCACCCGTCTGCCGACCTCGGATCTTCTCCTCCAACGCTACTTGTAGCTACAAGCATTCGCCGCCATGCTACATCCAGACGTGGCGTCTGCCGCAGCAGACCTCACGGACTTTGATGTTATGGAACTCTGTAGTGCAGAGAGACAATTAGTGCGCTGTGTGAGACTTTAACTATTGCTATAGTAATGGCGAATCACTTTTTAAGTGGAAAAAGTTCATGGGGAGTTACTGTCTCTCATCCACTTCAAGACAGGGACGCATCCGAATTTCTGGTCAATATTTAGCATTATTTTGATGGTTGTCTTGTTCGCTGGGAAGAATTTGAAGGAATTAAGACTCAGCTAAACTTTTTACAACACATGTTTTTGAGTTATACAACCACATGCTGGCTTACTTGAGAACCCTCATGCAACAGGATTTTGGATTTGGATGTTACTGGGTATTACTTTCTTAATAATATACGTATAAAAAAAAGAATTCTGCTACTGATCAGTCCAGATCCTACAATGCCGTTGTGAATGCTTTAAAAAAACCTTCAATGAAATCAGAACTTCATTTCATAATTTCATCTGTAGAACTATTCAGCAAGTTCACACAATCTTTCCAAAGCCGAACACATTTGATTCACAAGTTGATTGTAGAAGTAGGAAACGTACTTCAAACCTTTTTGACTCGTGTTTTGAAGCTTTCTGCTTCGAGAAAAATTGTGTGTATTTCTGAAGTTCTTCATAACGAACTCTTTACATCGGATAATATGCTTACTCTAGAATAAGTATGTATTAGCAGGATAGTAACCGAACTGCTTAGCAAACTGGAAGAATGTGATAAGTTATTCTGAAAAATGCCCAAAAACAATACACCACAGCTTACAAACATGTGATGGAAAAGACGTGCTTATCAAGTGCACCACTGAAAAGTTTTAAGTTTTGACACCCCAAAGTAAGAATAAAGAGCAGAAGCTGCAATGTGATGTTAAAGGTTGCAGAAACGACGCCATTCGGTAAGATTACTTATTAGGTCAATGGAAGATTCTAGAGTTTAAAAAAGACGACCCAGCTTTCAATAACAAAAGTACTGACAATTACTGGCAGCAGCACATTTCAAAAAGAGACATCATCAATAGAGTTAAAGTATCCAGAAGTTTCAAAGCTTGTTAAGGCATCTATTACATTGTCCCACGCAGATATGGACATAGGGGGGATATATTCCATTTCGAAGTGCACAGTAGGAGAAGATAAGACAGCGATGATCGAAAGATTTTTGGACAGTGTTTTGACTGTGAGGGATGCTTTGGGATAATACTGCCATATCCTTTTTGTGAGCACTAACTCACAACTCATTAGGTATCGATAGCAAGCACATGCAAATTATACCTATTTATAAGGAAGAAAGTGAAGCAAAAAGAGGGGGAAATCCAAAGAAATCCTGAGGAGACGATTAAAAATATGAATAACGTGAAAAAGTCGATTGACAGTGATACAAAGACTGGAGAGAGGCCCTCACACTCTGAGGAGGACAAATGAGAAATTGCTTTTGGTAGTGACAGTTAGCAGTCGGTCGATCAGCGAACTTAACCCTTCTGTACCGTCTAAAGATGGCTTTGTAAGAAGATGCAGCAACTTTCGGTAGAAAGCATCGCGTGTTGCATCGTGAAGAGTTAAGCAGCATTGCAGCCTTCCAGCTGCCATTCCTAAACGACGGTGGCGTGTAACAGAGGCGTTCCTGGCTGCCAAGGCAGATACTGAGAACAGCATTGCCCCTCTAACGCCTCGTTGACAGACGCAGAAGGGTTTTTCTGAGAAATTGGAAAAACAAAGAAAGAACATTTAGACGCAACAAATACGCTAAAAGGATAAACGTGCCGACCTCCTTCCAACAGTAATGGGTGTTTTACAATGCTAAAGGCACTGTGCGTTGGCAGGCGAATTCACGGAAAGCGGGTGGAATGAGGGAAAACTTTTCTATCCCACGGTCATGAAAGATATTGTTTACGTTGTTCTGAAAAAGACATCTAAGAATAGACGTCTACAATTTTTTTGAGTGCAGACCACGGACTGATAGTTACAGACACCTGGTTCTGACATAGGCCAGCTTTCCTGTGATTCTCGGAACGGTGCGAGTGGGCGAGTGAACGGTTGGAGGACGATTTTTGCGCAGTCTGTAATGACAGACAATATACAAAATTACAGTATTGACTAGCGACAAGCGAACTTTCTGCTCGTTGGAGGCGATGTTTTTTCGTAGGAGAAGCTGAACAAAGCAAGCGCAGGAGACGTATGCTATTCTCATTCTCGGGGAGAACTCGGTTTAACGGGAGGCAATCATTCTCGTATCGGCCTTTTTGGTAGTACATTTTGGTGAGAGACATCCATCTGTAACACTCATTCTATTTGCCCACATGCACGTAGAGGTAGGAATACGTAGCGGCGTCGGCTGGAACAGAGTGGAACGGAGTTAGTGTTGGCTACCGTTTTAGTAAAACTCACGCTGGCCCTTCATGACAAGTCGGACAGACACTGTTGCATTTAATTTTCTCTTTCCGGGACACCCACGCAATCACTGGTTTTATTTCGTGACTACGTCGTGCGGTATTAGTACACGTGGAACTAGATTTGCATCAGAACCGTTTCGTTGTTAAATTATCTTTGGCGGCAGCACCATTACCTATTATAACTTAGTTTCACTTTGATGTCTTGTTGTGTGCTTCCTTAGAAATGTTGTATTGTCCCTTATTAATTTGTGCGCACTAACGTAAGAATTTGTAATATAGGGATTTATCAGGATCAAGTGTTTTATTTGTAATTAATAAATCACTTTCACGAAGTTAGTTAACTATAAATTATGTCAGGTTACCTTCCATTAGGAACGTGGCTGCACTCAGGGACTGTGATCTGATTTATAAATGAAAGAGCACAGCAATCAGTCATCCTTTTCTGCAGATTTGGCAAATCCAAATTTCGGCTAGTGCCAAGCCATTATCAATGCACTATTTTTTGGTCTTAGTGTATGTCACTTCCCTGTTGTTCGGGCGTCAGTCATATTTCTTAGAATACTAGTAGTAGTAGTATTCAAAGAACTGTGGCTGACGCCCGAACAACAGGGAACAGACATGGATTGAGACTAAAAAATAGTGCATTGATAATGGCTTAGCACTAACTGCCATATAGATTTTCCAAATAAAACCTGCAAAAAACGATGACTGATTGCTGTGCTCTAGCATTTATAAAGACAAATTATGTGAATACCAGTACCTGGAATACAGTGGTTGAGCCAGCCTTTTTCATTAATTGCACTAATTAAACTGGTTGCGTAACTTTTATTAAGCTTGTGTCCGAGGGAGCGATCTACTGCTCATCAGGGTCTCTGACACAGATCAAGTAGAGATAGAGAGCCCACACCGGAATTTCGCAGCGCTGAAATTTTTTTTCTTACGCTGCAGAACACAAGCTGCTCGTACAGTAATCACGGTTGCGAATAAAATCTCACCGGACAGATATTAATCATTCTCTTAAAAGAATACACTATGTAGTACTTTGGTCGGTGTAGAACTGGTACCAAGTAGTCATCTGCTGCTCCAGCACTGACGTTAAGTTACTGCCGTCAAGAAGTGTGTGTGTGTTTGTGTGTGTGTGTGTGTGTGTGTGTGTGTGTGTGCACGAGACACTTGTGTGGAATCAGCATAATAAGATGGTTTGACATGGAGGCAGGACAGAAATTAAGTGAAACACTCATGTCTTTTGATGTGTGCAGTACCCAATCGTGAATGAAGTTGCCCAATTTGTTGGTGTACGAATGCGGACTGATCAACGTGTCGACAAGGAATATTGTACCACACGCAGCCATGTAACACGGCAGATTAGTGGTCATAAAAAGATACCACCCAATGAGGACAAGAGACAAGTGTCAACGCCCTTTGAATGACAAACAATTTGAAACTTGTTAGGAGTTGCTGGTGTCAATGATACCAATTCACCCCCAGCAGTTTCCGAGCAAACACTGCGAAGGGAACTGCATGCAACGCATATTTGGAGTCGGGAACCTCGTAATAGGCAGTTGCTCCGAGCAGTACGTAAAACTGTTCGTCTTCAGTGGGGCAAACAACACGGAGATAGGGCAGTAGGTGAATGGAGTCACGTGTGTGGTCCGACCAGACGCGATTTTGCGTGGTGGTTATTTTTTTCAAATGTAAAAGACTTCGATTTCTCCGTCGCTATGGCCCGATGAGTCATTTAAGTCACAGTGTGTGGAGCTTGTTCTTGACGCCGGAATTGGTTGTGTGATGGTGTGAGGGTATTCGTTGTACTAGACTTGAACCCACTGATTCAGGTTATCCTGAACGTGAATCACGATGTTTATTTTAGTATTCTCGGTGATCGAGTGTTGCCTGTTCCACTATATTTTCATGTTGAGTATGCTAAGATGACAAAAGCTGTATTCACAAGGGTGCACGCATACGTGCCCGCTTTAATGAAAATTCGGGAACCTTGTCACTTTTTGACGGCCCGTTAAATCACCCGATCTTAAGCCCATGTAAAATGTCGGACTATGTGCAAGGGGTAATGCGTAACAACCAAGATCCCTACGCCTTGGTAACCCTATTGGATATAATCACCAACGAGTGGCTTCGGCTGGATATGGCATACCTCAAGAACCTTGTGGACTTTCCTTTTAGCCAGTTTGAGGTCATTATGAAGGCTGGAGACCGTGTTATAGGGTATTAGCGTGATGTCTCATGGGAGTGACCTTCTTTTCGTCTGGATAAGCAATCAGAAATGTAGCCATGTAACTGCATTACAGACCTCACGCCTCATTTACTAGTATTCCACTCTAGATGATGATACAGGGTTTCTGAAACACAGTAGGGCACTTGTATAAAAAGGACAGTAATTTGGAGAAAAGCCTGGGCATATTTTATTGAACTACGAGTATTTTCATCAGATGCAGGACACTCTAAGGTTACTGAACTTTCAGCTTCTGCAGCTGTCTCTGCTTCGATTACTCGCCGCTTATCATGAGCGGTTACAGCTGAAGCCATATTCCTTCCCGTCTGGATGTTCAATTCCTTCATAGCATTGATGCTTGAAATTGCACCATCATTGAATGTTATTATTGCATCCATTACATTAATCTTCAGCACTGTCAGCCCAACAAATGCAGTTTTGGATATTCTCTCCCATATAAAGCTGTTGAAGCTTTCATTTGCACTCTGAGAGAGACCATGCACACATTTCCTAAGTAGATTTTTATTTGCCAGATCCCTGTATATAGGCCTAATTGCCTCCTTTACAGCAAGGCGTAAGGAATGCTTGTGGGTATATTGTATGCCTTTAGCATTGCACAACCAGTACTTGCACCACGAATCTTCCCCTTTTGGTCACAAACCATGCTGTGGGGTTTCATCTGTTGACACTCTGTGAAACCATGTTGCCCAAACAGCTCGTCTCATGTTCTCCAAATCTCCTACATTTCTCCTCATTGATAGTCCATAACATTGAGTCAAAGAATCAGTTTCACTTTTTGTAAGACGACCTGGACCACCTATGTGTTTTCCATCTGACAGATTTTTTCCAGTGAAGTCTTTACATAATTTTCTCAGCCGAGCTCCCACTGTTTTTTGTACATGACCAACACATTGAAGCTATTCTATCAGAGTGTCCCCATATGGTCTGTCATTAACAACAGTAGTGTGTCCTTGAAAGTCTCGATCCCCAAGGCAGCCTACATACCTCACACCACGACTGACCTCTGATATTCTAAAAATGTTCAGAACTCCTTTCGTTTCCATGTTTCCACTTGGGCCATCAAAGTTCTTTACACAAACGTGGGTGCTAATAAATTTACTTGAATAACCCTGGCAGTGCTTTGTTGGACGCTCATAACCTAGTATCTTACCAGTTTCAATAAATGTGGCAGTTACAACCCCATTCAGAGAAGTATGACCTCTCTTCTGCCAAGATCCATCAAATGCTGCTACAATGTCTGTATTCTCACACAAGGCTACTGCTTCTTCTGCTGCTATTTTTATTGAATGTTCACTTACACCACATAAAGCATTATGTATTAATTTATTGTATCTGTCAAACCACAGTGGAGGTGGAGACAAATCCATCACTACACAAAAAGTCTGGGCATCTCTCCTTCCCCTTCCAGTACATCGCATTGCATAAGCAAGCTGAATATTTACACTGTAATGTCGACTATCAGTTACTGGTGATGTCATAGTATGACTGTGCATCTTACACGAGTTACAGGCAATCACTAACCGACTTGAAAGACCCTCCTTACTGAAATGTCCACAGAAACGTTAATACCATCTTCACAATTGCAGTACTTACATTTCACAGCACTCTTCAAAAGTCTTGACATCATATTTCTGTCGTTATTGCTGCTAACAATACTGCTAGGCGTGTTCTTATTACATCCAGAAAGCGAAAATTTACGTGTGGAAGCACTGTCTGTAGATACAGTTTCTGCGGGCGACTTTTGAAGCAACTGACGTGTATTATTCGGTTGTGTTTGGAACTGGTTGCCGCGAAACTTTCGTTTGGGGCTAAATTTCTTTACTCTCGGCAATTGTAGCACAGGAAACACACACACAGAAAAAAACTTACAATAACTGCAAAACCACGCGTGTATGAAATTCTGAAATCATGTAGTCTCACATCTTTGTTTACATTCGAACCATAGCCTTCTAGACATCTTGCACTTTTGTTCAAGGGATCAGTGCCTTCTATAATACACCTGTGCTAACGATCCGTAACTAATGACAGAAAAAACGGAAGAACAAAATAATGCATCATGTATTCTGATGCACTTCAAACTAACAGATGGACGTGGCCCCTGTGCAGTTTTTGAACGAATGGAAAGTGATAATGCCCATAAACTACACATTTTAGAAATCAGCATGAAATGCTCTTTTCTATACAGCAAGAAAAATCTTTCAAATGTTTTGTCATTTTCACGAACACGTCCCCTTAAGCATTACGACAAAATGATGGTGTACACCGTCGACTCACAAACCGTCCAAGGGCTGTAAATGATCACGACAACAACAACAGCGACGATAGTAATATTTTTCCTGACGATGATGTTGGAGGATTTCGTACAAAGCTGTAATTTTTACCCTATTTGACGCAGAGAGTAAACCGAGAATGTCTTAAACAGTTTCTTTCTTCTAGTACAGTCATCAAACACGTCTGCAAGAGCCTTGAGAGGCAGACAGACAAAGTTCATCAATCAGCGACGCTCCAGGCCGGCCGTTGTATGTCGCAATGAGACGCCAGTGTAAGGACGTTACCGGACTTATGACTCAAAGGGACTCGAAGTTTGCATTTGTGAACGAAATAAACACTACTCAAGAATGAAAGGATTTTAGAACGGAACACTTTTGGCAAACGTAGGAGTAAAGGCTGCAGCCACTACTGGAGAACTGCTTCCTGGCGGGCACCGTCTGTCGTCGTCAGCACTCCGCCTGCGCATCATCTGGTAATGAAGTGCAGTGCTTCCCAGTAAAAGTTCACCTGCCAATGTTACGTCTGTCTTGAGCAGTGATTAAATTTTGACACACTGTATGTATCCTAATTCTGCTTATCTCTTAAACTGTCAAATTTAAAAACTTTAAATTATTCGTGATAAAACCAAAAAGCAGAACTTTTGTAACTGGCGCCTAGACTAGCATCGCATGCGGTTCACTCTCGCTTGACCGTGAGCCAGCATACCAATCAGAACCACGCAAGTTATATAAAATGTCGTAAATGTTTGGTTCGTATTAAATGTTAGGAAAGTTATAGTATAATAAGGAAAAAATCTCACCCATCTTTACTAAAACCGATTCCTAATGATACACAGTAGACAGCACGACACATTTAGCAGGCAAATTACAATAGAATAACATGAAACAACGTATTTTCTTTTGCTTTTAGACATGCTGAACCAACGAACAGTAGCCCAGACCAGAGATATTAATGCATGCTATGAACTTTTACTATATCCATGCCACAAAAAAATGTCTATATATATATATATATATATATATATATATATATATATATATGTATATATATATATATATATTCACAAAACGTGGGATGTAACGAGACATTATAGTTTCAAAGTTATAACTCTTAACTAAGAAAGCGACCTCAGGTAATTATTAATGCAATGGACATACTATTTTCTTTTAATCTTGGGACGTGATGGAAAGAAGTTAATGGTTTCAAAGTAAGATGTGCTAAAGGAAACTTCAATCAATAAAGCCGTGATCCAAACCAGATTTATGTTGAAAAACTTACAGAACTCAAAATGTACTTTAATTACTTTCCTATTATTTGTAATAGATTGCATATTCCGCACACAGGTGCAAGAGTTTCCAAGTGTTAAATGTAATTTATATAAATTACCACGTAAGTCATCTACTTAAATGGATTGGGTGTAGATCACTACGTAAATAACCTTCGAGCATAGCATTACAACAAAATTTTATGTACGTGTTGAAGCAGTTGCGTAGTATAAATTCATGATGTGTTTCTATTCTTTTTTTGTATCTTCGCAATCTAGTACTTACACAAATCAAATAAAATAACATATATAAATGTAAGGTGTTATACTTTCCAACGACTCGATTTTTAATTAAAACATTAACTGATTCGTATCTAAGACTTCTAAATGTCTTATTGATGTCATCAAATGTTCACAAACATTCTGCTCTCTGACAATTGTTATTTTCTCTTATTCCAAAAACTAGGTAAGAATATACATTTTTGAAAGTTAAGTGTCCAGGTTATCAGGAAATGACACTATTACCCGTGTGAAAATATGATCATAGCGCCACTGACAATAGAGCATCTACCAGGAAGTTTTGTATACATTCATGTGGGTGAGGTCTCTTCACGCAAGCAGCAGTAGTTAACTAGACGCATTGTGCAATGTATATTTCTGTCCCTGAAAGGAAGTGAACATGTGACCTCGCAAATACCACTCCGAGGTCTGTCAGAAGAGAGACCATGTTTTCTCCTCCACGACAGGCTCTTGTTTTTAATCTGACACGTGAGTAGCGGCCGCTGCCGTCTGCGCCACTGTTCTCGGAAGGAAGGCACTTCTCCCGATATGTCACTTTTCCTGTGAATGAAAAATGTATCCCGAAACTCAGTCCCTTCATTGCCTGCGAGAAGGATATTTTTGAATTACAGAACGAAAAAATAATGCAGGTAATGAAGGAAACATGAGCGGTCCAACCTATTACGAGATTTATAAAAAAACAATCAAAAAATGGCTCTGAGCATTATGGGACTCAACTGCGGAGGTCATTAGTCCCCTAGAACTTAGAACTAGTTAAACCTAACTAACCTAAGGACATCACACACATCCATGTCCGAGGCAGGATTCGAACCTGCGACCGTAGCGGTCTCGCGGTTCCAGACTGCAGCGCCAGAACCGCGCGGCCAATTCGGCCGAAAAAAAAAAAAAAAAAAAAAAAACCAATCCACACTGGTGCCTTGTCAGTGGTTTTATTGAGAAAAGGGAGTGGAGGGGAGAGAGGAAGATATTATTCATATTCTGGGAAATATATCGACAAATTGGAAGCATGCTAAAGGTACTTCAGAGAATTTCTCAGCGGACAATTCAATTTTTGAAAGATTTTTCACTCCGTACGTAGAGCGGACTGTTCGAATGACGACTCATGTGAATTCAGGCAGTTTTCAACAAAATACCAGGAGAACTGAAAGTGGGTCGGAGGGAGCCCTAGTACATAAAGGACGATCAAAAAGTTTCGGTATGAGGGCGTTGCTGCAGTGTACATGCAACGTAGCACGACTCTGTTGCCTTTTTATTATAAGTACCAACATGTGGGCAAGGGGTGGTGACGCTATTACCAAACGGGCCCAAACACGACTAACGTGCTGTCATTGTTTTCTTGGCCGCAGAAGGACGGACAAACACCAGTATGCATTAATCGGACATTGATGAATGTGTAAGGGTCAGCATGTCTGTCGGAAACCAGCATTGTGAAATGGTGCGCGTGATTCGACACAAGATGCTCCTACATCGCAAATGTCGTAATGCTGAAGTTACGCCAACTCAAATGAGAAATACTCAAGCACCACCCCTATAGTCCTAATCTCTCCTCTGTGATTATCACATCTTTGGTCACTTAAAAAAGGCGTTGAAGGGTCTACGCTTCCTGTCGGACGAGGATGTGCAGCAGGCAGTTACGGACTCTTCACGGAGCAAGACTCGGTCTTTTACCAAACGGCTTTCTTTAACTTGGTGCATCGATGGGGTGATTGTCTCAATGCTCACGGTATTTTGCCTCTTTGGCTTGCTGATACTGGACTGCACTGCCTTTGGCAACTTTTTGAGAGACCTTCACATGCCGGGAATATTTGGGAAGGATTTTCGGTTCAGATGTTTGCCTTACAATTAAGAGAAAACTTCAGGGAACCTTGATGAATCGGAGGATGGGAACTACTTTTAATTTAATTCTGGGACGTTGTGTTCCAGAGAAAAAATAGTGAAGACCTAGTGTATGTGGCTGTTTATGATTGTACAGAGTAAAGTGCCTGATTTGCTCGACACGGGCTGAGTACGTGTGTCACTATCGGTCGCTGGTGACGCGAGTGACGGCGCGGACAATTCATTTGAAATTTAGGATAGTTTCATGACAAATTAGTTCCATCCTAGACCGTAATATGAAAGTGTTACTAGAGTTACTAAGAACGCTGTTATGTGTTTACAATAAATCCAGTGATATTTATAGAAAAGGACTCAAGAACATTCTGCCCAGTTGCGACAGAATACTAGGCGGTCATTAACATTCAATTAAGGTAGGAATTTGACCTGCGCTACTTCCTCATACATGGTGAGTATGCAGACATACAAGATATAAGAGAGGAAGAATTAAACGCTATTAAAAGACGACGTGATGTAGCGAACAAAATTAGTTCAACATCTAAGATGTACGACGTTACCAAAATTTGCTCATTTTTTAATGGTGGTAAATGGGAAAAGTTTCGTAATGTTCTGCAAAATTATGTTTGTTTGCTCATGATTCGTCTTTCATCTTTTTAAGCCATCGTCTGACGACAAGAGAATGTCGCAAACACCGATAAGATGACGTGCGACATACAGAGGTATTATTTATACAGACGATACAAAAATGATAACATGTAGAGAATTTACATGGGAAAGTGTTACATCTTTTCATGTCACGCAGAAACATTAACTGAAAAAGGAGATAATTTTTTTTATTTTCATGATAGAAATTGTAAATTTACAATTCTTAATTTACAATTGGCTCTTCTGTAGAAAAAATATCTTTGTAACACGCACGTCATTTTATTTGTATTTGCGACATTCAATTGTCATCTGACGAACGTCTAAGAAGCCGAAAGCCAGTTCGTGACCAAATAAATATAATTTTGCAGAACATTAGTAAATGCTTCTTATTTAATACTATTATCATCTAATATTATCATGTTAATAATACTATTATCATGTTATCATGTTATCATGTATCAACGACGGAAAATTCAGTCAATGTTCTAATGATTTTTCTTTAAGCAGTGTCCTTACCCAGCTGCGCTTCTCGAAAACCAGAGGGCGATATTGAGCTAGGCCTATTATGTATCTCATTACTACCATTATCTAAGTTAGCAACAAGTTTAAACAAAATTGCTTATATGCGTTTGTATAAAATTTTCAACAAAAAAAGAAATGTACTAGTAATAAAACTGAATTTGTATAACGGAACATGTAAAATCACACAATGTACGATCTGCTATATAATAACAAAATGGCTCTGAGCACTATGGGACTTAAAATCTATGGTCATCAGTCCCCTAGAACTTAGAACTACTTAAACGTAACTAACCTAAGGACATCACACAACACCCCGTCATCACGAGGCAGTGAAAATCCTATATAATAACAGGCAACAGGTCTTTACTTAAGAAATAAATAAATAAATTTTATAAGGCGGGGGTTCACACATATCAGATTTTTGTGGAAAGAAGTTTAAGAACCACTGTTCTTTGGTATGTGCAGAAATATCTACATGATACCACACTCGAACAATACAACAGCTTAATTATCTGTTCGATGTAAATATATATTTTAACATTAAGAGTAAAATAATAATGGAATAGAAACTGCAGACACGAAAGACATACGAAGTTTATTGGAAACTTTCTTGCTTCAAGTACTAAAGAAATATTTTTCACGTCATAATGCTGTTACGACCTTCTGGATGAATTTATTCCTGAAACAGGCAATTAAGACGTTAGAGATTTAGGATAACGAAGACAGTATGTTCTGTAAATATACCTGAAACTTACAATGGCATTGGAGTGCACCGTAAGCAGGTCATTCACATTTGCCCCAGATATTCCATTACGTTTATCCGTAATGACAAGCCTAGCCCCACTACATATCTTCTCAGCGGATGCACTAGAGGCATAAAAGTTCTGCCATTTGCGACAATCTGGGAAAAAGTCGTTGTTCTCGACTTCCACCACCACAGAGATGACTGTTCGTCAAGTGGTTTTCCCATCAACAGATACATCGAAACTTCATCCACAGTTTACTCCTCCTCTGGCCATAATGCAAACACCCTCTTTTGCACGTTTTGAAGACGTCGCTACTGAGACGTCGTTGTCTGTATGGTATTCTGCAAATAATTAAACATGCCTGCACGGAGGAGAAATATGCTACATCACGTAACTACTAATAAATTTGGTGCATTGATCACATTAATTTACGTTTTTTTCATTACTATCGATGAAACACTGAAGACGTCAGTACTGAGAAAATATTTACTTAGTATATCCAATTAACATCGCATTTACCTTGAAGTGCAGCACATCTGGAACGTGCCTGGCATCATCTGGCACGATGTCTGCTCTACAGTTGTTGCTTGGCTTCCTTGTACCATTTTTGTACAGACGTTATAAACCACATGACGACAGCAATGTGGGGCGTACATCTTATTTTTGACACTAACAGATAATGCGATATTTACAACCTTCTGAAGAAGGGCAGTACCTGACTGAAACCAGTAAAGGAAATAAAATTTCCTTTGGGCAACTCGTTGCTGATTATTTCAATAAACCTTTTTTCCGTATCAGCTGGGAACTCTGCAACAAATGGCGGTCGATATTCGCACTGCAACTCTCGCGTGACTGAATTCGTAGTAATAGAGAAATAATGCCTTTTGGTGCGCGCGTCTGTCCACGCAACTCTCGCGTGACTGAATTCGTAGTAATAGAGAAATAATGCCTTTTGGTGCGCGCGTCTGTCCACGCATCAGTCGTACACGCGCACGCACCGCCCTCCGTATCCTGTAACACTTGGTGGACCGTAGCCACACGGTATTCGCTGCTATTTCTTTTTCACGACGAGAAATTGTTGTTGCTGCTTGAGGAAGCACGTCACCTGCACTTGCGGTGGGATAAGGTACTCCTGCTTCTGGCAGCGTCAGTGCAAGATCTAGAAAGCCTTCTGCTACTTTGCTGAGCGGCTGCAGATCTCTTGTGGACGTTGTTACACACTTCTCCAGGGCAATAGATCTGCTGACGTCGGAAGATTGCCACTAGCATTGATCTGACTATTACGAGAAGCTACGCAGGTATTAAAGTGTCGCCGGCCGCGGTGGTCTCGCGGTTCTAGGCGCGTAGTCCGGAACCGCGCGACTGCTACGGTCGCAGGTTCGAATCCTGCCTCGGGCATGGATGTGTGTGATGTCCTTAGGTTAGTTAGGTTTAAGTAGTTCTAAGTTCTAGGGGACTGATGACCACAGCTGTTAAGTCACATAGTGCTCAGAGCCATTTATTAAAGTGTCGCCGGCCGGGATGGCCGAGCGCTTCTAGGGGTTACAGTCTGGAACCGCGCGACCGCTGCGGTCGCAGGTTCGAATCCTGCCTCGGGCATGGATATGTGTGATGTCCTTAGGTTAGTTAGGTTTAAGTAGTTCTAACTTTTAGGGGACTAATGACCTCAGAAGTTAAGTCCCATAGTGCTCAGAGCCATTTGAACCATATTAAAGTGTCACAACAGGATACTGATACTGCAGTCACGTAAATGTGATAACTTATGAAAGTCACTTCACTCTGCAAAACCTACAGACTTATTTTGAATATCTACAACCTGCGTAAAATATTGCCATACCATGCTATCTCTTCAGTCGATTGTCGGTTTTCTCCTCCAGCTTCAGAAACTTTTTTCTTCTCCTCTACACATTTTCTTATCCTTGGACGCTGGAAGGACATTCGCTGTTCGGTACGTATTTTTAACACAATAATAATGACAATAGACAACAACCCAAAGGGGCTGGTCACAGTGTCTTGCACTGAACTGACTAATTAGAGCTTCATTAGCTGCCTCCCTCCCCCCCCCCCCTCCAAACACACAGACGGGCAGATGTTAGGGATGGGGCCACTGATATTCACGACGGATTCCGAGAACTCGAACGAGGTGCGGGCCTCGACGGTGCATTAGTGGAGACTTAACTATGAGGCCATCACTTGTAATTCTCGAACAGCCTATCCGGCCTCATTAGCTGGGAGCTCACGTGCGTATTTCTGCACCTATGGATCAGGCCACGTTCAGAAAGCCCATGAGTTTTCCTACGGTTTCCACGTGACAGCAAGCTCTAATTACTTCCAGTATGGCGGAGGAGTGGACCACTGACCACACCGAAAAGCTTATGAAATTGTGCCGCAAAAGCTCTTGTTTGTGCAAAATGATCCAGGACATTACACAAAGAAGAGTATAGAAAGTAGGATGTACGTAGAGATTGTTGAAACACTTGAAGACGATATTATAACACTGAATCAAAATTTAATAAATACTTAGCGGCAAAATTTGAGATCACGTTTCATAAAATAGGACAGAAAGATGGATTATAGAAATCAATAAAATGTTGCTTGTACTATGTTCATTATTGCTTACGCGTTACTGTGTACCTATTATTTTACATTACGGGTTATTTTTCTTTACAAAGGATCAAGAACGCCCTGTTCGTAGCGTATCAAACCTTCACGATTTTCAGAGGAGAGCAGACGATTCAGAAAGCAGATCCGCTCCTCCCGCCATCCCCGCGCTTCGCTGCCCGCGCACTCTGCTCCCGGTACAGCTGGGCTCGACTACCCGCGCGGTGCGGGCAGCGGAACGGGCCGGTCGGTTGCAGGCGGGCTCGGGCGGATATATGTAACGCGATGCACGGCTCTGTACCAAATGTCCGCCATTTAAAACATTTTCTGTATCTTCTTCTTTCTTTTCCCTGGTCTTTGTCACATCATGGGGTCGGTATGCTAATTTTTGAATTTGGAAATGTTACTGTTCAAAAAATGTTCAAATGTGTGTGAAACCTTATGGGACTTACCTGATAAGGTCATCGCTCCCTAAGCTTACACACTACTTAACCTAAATTATCCTAAGGACAAACACATGCACCCATGCCCGAGGGAGAACTCGAACCTCCGCCGGGACCAGCCGCACAGTCCATGACTGCAACGGCTAAGACCGCTCGGCTAATCCCACGCGACTAAATGTAGAGGGTGTCTGTGTCTAGTGTTATCCCATGTGAAAGTGTGCGAACGTTTAGGAAATGTTTACGAATCGCGTATCTAAGGCGAAACATGGCTACCATCCTCTTATTCTTCTAGTTGCATGTGGGTAACCGCTTAAAACCCACATACAAGCTTGGTGGCACCTGAGTCCTCGTCGTTGATCCGCTGGGCGGATTAGATTTGGAGTCGACGCGCCTTCCCGGATCCCGGAAATGGCGTGATAACGCGGGAAGCTATTCGGGTGGGTAAAATACTTTCTGTCTCTAATGGTGTGTAAGTAACTTCTCCTGGAGTATACAACAGTTGTGTTCTGTTGTGGATGATTTCGAAACAGAACTCACTACTTTCCCAACAAGTAGCTCTTCTGTACAAAACCCTCATGCTATGGGGAACTCCTTAGCTTTAGCATGAAATTAATTCTACGAGGTGCATTCAAGTTCTAAGGCCTCCGATTTTTATTCTCCGGACTGGAAAGAGATAGAAACATGCGCATTGTTTTAAAATGAGGCCGCGTTCTTTGTCAATACGTCCCAGAGATGGCAGCACCGTACGGCAGACGGAATTTTACCGCCAGCGGCGAGAATGAGAACTGTTTTAAATACTTAAAACGGCGACGTTTTCCTTACTTGAACAGCATGCAATCATTCGTTTTCGGAATTTGCGTGGCTGCCCGTGTGGCATGTTACCAAGCAATGTTGATGCACAACGACAGCATGAATGGGACTTTCTTTTCGTCGGTTGTGACAATGGATGAGACGTGGATGCCATTTTTCAATCCAGAAACAAATCGCCAGTCAGCTCAATGAAAGCACACAGATTCACCGCCACCAAAAAAATTTCGGGTAACCGCCAGTGCTGAAAAAATGATGGTGTCCATGTTCTGGGACAGCGAGGGCGTAATCCTTACCCATTGCGTTCCAAAGGCCACTACAGTAACAGGTGCATCCTACGAAAATGTTTTGAAGAACAAATTCCTTCCTGCACTGCAACAAAAACGTCCGGGAAGGGCTGCGCGTGTGCTGTTTCACCAAGAGTACGCACCCGCACATCGAGCTAATGTTACACAACAGTTTCTTCGTGATGACAACTTTGAAGTGATTCCTACTCACCTGACCTGGCTCCTAGTGACTTTTGGCTTTTTCCAACAATGAAAGACACTCTCCGTGGCCGCACATTCACCAGCCGTGCTGCTATTGCCTCAGCGATTTTCCCATGGTCAAAACAGACTCCTAAAGAAGCCTTCGCCGCTGCCATGGAATCTCGGCGTCAGCGTTGTGAAAAATGTGTACGTCTGCAGGGCGATTACGCCGAGAAGTAACGCCAGTTTCATTGATTTTGGGTGAGTACTTAATTAGAAAAAAAATTGGAGGCCTTAGAACTTGAATGCACCTCGTAGTATTCTACGTGACAGGTATTCTGAGTACTCATCATCTCTAGAGGCGGATAAGTATTGAAATGATAAAATTGGAGCAAGTGTAGCACGAACTGAGAGCAGGGAGCAAAGGTAACATTTATATGGAGTAGTTGTGGTGAGGAAGGGAAGGCGATGTGGGCAGGATTGGAGTCAGGTGGGGGGAGCGAATATTTCCGATAGCACTAGCATCTAACACCACTGGTGTGTAGCAGTATAACTGAATACTGGATAGGTAAAGGCGATGCTAAATGTACTGCCGTTCACATCGGCATTCGAAAAGACAAATGGTTCTGCCTTCTAGTTAATGGCGAGAACTATGATTCACCAGGACTGTAAGAGTTCATCAAATAATAAAGAATTATTGGTACATCACGATTGCATTTTCGAATGTGACGACGGAGTTGCGAACTACGTCTGTATCACCTGACATACCTAGTACGAATTTGAGACATGTGTTGCCCTGTTTCCGAAGATTACGACAACTAGTATTCTTGGCACATTGTTGGTGTAATTTGCAGGTAGCCTCTCATAAGGAAACTGGACAATACTGATGCACCAGTAATGCTCCAATTTTCAACAGACGCTTACAGTTATGGTGGACCCATGGTTTACTCCTAAAACCCTTAAAAATTCAGCGGCTGTAGAATATAATATAAAGTAGCTAATTCTTCAAAATTTCATCTCGCTGTGATTCGAGACATTGAGTTCTGATTTTCCCATCAGGAAAGTTCCACTCAAAAATACACAGCAATCATCTCTCACACACCTAAGCTTGCCCGTTCGACGCAGTCCGCAACATTAACCTGTCTCGTGCCCCTAAAAATGATAGGCTGTTGCGGTCTAACTGTGATGAACTACTACAAATAGTGCTGCAAGAAAATACTCACAATAAAATCCTGATAGTCTGTGAAATGCTTAGAAGACAAATGTATCAAATGGTGAAAGAGTAGTTAGCGTGTTACTCGATTAGACATATATAGGATGGTCAGAAACAGTCAGAAAAGTTTGCAAGAGTGTTGCAAGGGAGGCTATGCTGAGGAATATTTGTTAAAAAAATCGATACGTTGCTCTGTTTCTGACTTATTTACCGTTGAAGTTAGCCAATCAGGTCGTTGCCCGTGCAAATTCTAGCATTTGCAGCCTATAAAATGCGGTGCTGCACAGACATCTGTAAGTCTGTAAGTTACTACTTGTTCAGATGCTCATTACCAGTTAAAATTTGCTTTTTCGGAAGAGTTAATTCAAGTCAGGTGAGAAAAAGCTATGTTTGTTAGGTCTGAGGAATCCAAACGAAGAACACGTTTGACGACACTAACAGGCTTCCTGAATTTGCGCTCACGACGACCCGACTGGCTGACTTCAATGCTAAATAACTCCATGCAACGTATCGAACTTTTCTCTTAACGGCTATTTCTCAGCACAAACTACCCTGCAACACCCTTACAAACTTTTCAGTTTGTTACTGGCCACCCTGTATGTATGACAATATACATAAATTACCTAGTGGATAAAGTTGGAAGTCTGTAGTGTAGTGTGCAGTATTTTTGAACTTTCAGGAAAACTGAGACTGTGTGCTGGACGAAGACTCGAACCTGGAACCTAGCAGGGCTGTTGTTTATAAAATGTACGTACTGCGCGCTAACAGGCGAGGTGATTCACGACTTCTCATGTGCACTATTGGCAAAAAAAGTCACTGGAAAGAGCAACTAGCGTAAAATGTCTAGGATTAACCGACGGGATGACTTAATGTGCAACGACTTCGTAAAAAAAAAAAAAAAAAAAAAAAAAAAAAAAAAAAAAAAAAAAAAAAAAAAAAAAACTGCAAGAAAAGCAGATGCCAGGCTGAGATTCGTTGCTAGGACGTTAAGGAAATGTACTTCATCGACGAATGAAGAGGCTTGCAAAACACTCGTATACCGAATCTTTGGCGTTGTTCATAGGTCTGGGACATTTACCAAGTGGGATTAATAGAAGAAATCTAGAAGATCTAACAAAGAGATGTGGGTTTCGTCAAGGGATCGTTCAATAGGTGTGGAGAGTTACGGAGATGCTCAACAAACTCCAGTGGTAGACGCTATCTGCACCTGCATCTACATCCATACTTCGCAAACCACCTGACGTTGTGTGGTGGAGGGTTGTGCAGCATGGAGACATTTACTGTTGAAATTACGGGAGTGTACACTCCAAGAAGAATCTTCCTCTCTGCCCAACATATTACTTTCTCGCATATACGTCGAGAGATGGCCTTGACGAAAAACTGAGAATAATTAGAGCTCGTACGGAGGTTTACCGAAAATCTTTCTTTCCAAACGCCATTCATTAATGGGACAGTGAAGCTGGGAAAAGATAGAGGTTCCACAAGTACTCTCCGCCTTACGCCGTAAGGTCTGGGTCTGGGCGTAGACAAACGAATTCCCTATAGAGAGAATCAGAGTTAGGATGACAGGTGGGAGGAGAGCAACAGGTGCGCGCGTACTGACCTGACGTGTGCCGGAGGCTGTGTGCGGCGACTGGGTGGAGTCCGCGTGGCGTCTGAGCGCCGGCCGTCGCCGCCCGCGCTTATATACCTGCCGCTGCCTCCACCGCCCCCGCAGCCTCGTCGCAGCCGTCCGGGAAGAGGCGGCGTGCCAGAAGAACATCTAGCACCCATCAAGCAAAAATAAAGCAACGTTTATGGATGTGTCGCACTATATAGGGAATTCCAGGACGTATGGCCAATATTACACTGATTAAAAAAAAAAAAAAAAAAAATCGCAGCACCTAGAAGTAATTGTGCTACATAAACGAAAGTTGGTAGGCCTGATTCTGCATCTGAAAGATAATGTCTATTCATTTTTCGCGCCAGTCGCCTAAGGGTGGAGCCGACATCAAGATGAAAATCAGGTTTTCTTTAAATACACGCTGTAGCGATCGTGAGCTATAGTAACCTTTGAGATTGGACATGGTGAGTTGATGTGAGTCAAGAATGCCTTTAAGGCGACAAGGACTCCACTGTCAACAACTCACTAAGTTTGAACGAGGTCGTGTAACAGGGCTTCGAGAAGCTGGATGTTCCTTCCGTAGTATTGCAGAAGACCAATACCAATACGAATGACTATATACGAGTTAGAACTCTTCAGTTTTTGGCTAACGGTGATTCATACAGAAGTGTCATTTACCTATTTGAAGTGCAATTCCCATCAATATGCCTCTCACTACAAGGCGTTTGCGACGCTTTTGTGGAAATCTACTGTTTACGATAATATGTAGAAGCCAGTACGTTGTCCTCGATGGTGAGTGTTCATCGGAAGTGAGGGTATCATCTGGAGTGTCCCAGGGAAGTGTGGTAGGTCCGCTGTTGTTTTCTGTCTACATAAATGATCTTTTGGATATGGTGGATAGCAATGTGCGGCAGTTTGCTGATGATGCTGTGGTGTACGGGAAGGTGTCGTCGTTGAGTGACTGTAGTAGGATACAAGATGACTTGGACAGGGTTTGTGACTGGTGTAAGGAATGGCGGCTAACTTTAAATATAGATAAATGTAAATTAATGCAGATGAATAGGAAAAAGAATCCTGTAATGTTTGAATACTTCATTAGTAGTGTAGCACTTGACACAGTCACGTCGATTAAATATTTGGGCGTAACATTGCAGAGCGATATGAAGTGGGACAAACATGTAATGGCAGTTGTGGGGAAGGTGGATAGTCGTCTTCGGTTCATTGGTAGAATTTTGGGAAGATGTGGTTAATCTGTAAAGGGGACCGCTTATAAAACACTAATACGACCTACTCTTGAGTACTGCTCGAACGTTTGGTATCCCTATCAGGCCGGATTGAGGGAGGACATAGAAGCAATTCAGAGGCGGGCTGCTAGATTTGTTACTGGTAGGTTTGATCATCACGCGAGTGTTACGGAAATGCTTGAGGAACTCGGGTGGGAGTCTCTAGAGGAAAGGAGGCGTTCTTTTCGTGAATCGCTACTGAGGAAATACAGAGAACCAGCATTTGAGGCTGACTGCAGTACAATTTTACTGCCGCCAACTTACATTTCGTGGAAAGACCACAAAGATAAGATAAGAGAGATTAGGGCTCGTACAGAGGCATATAGGCAGTCATTTTTCCCTCGTTCTGTTTGGGAGTGGAACAGGAAGAGAAGATGCTAGTTGTGGTAGGAGGTACCCTCCGCCACGCACCGTATGGTGGATTGCGGAGTATGTATGTATATTTAAATGTAGATGTGGATATATCTCTGGGTTCACCACTGCAGTGAGAGAACTATTAATTTCATAAATGCGAAATATCTACGTCCTAACTCATGGATCTTGAAAAGTTATCTACACAAGCATCGCAATACAATAAAGTTGGCAAATTTGCTGCCCATGATCACAGGCGATGAAGCAGCTAGTATTGGATTATTTCGTCTTAAGCTTGCTGCATTTAAAGGGTACTTTACAACAGACGCATTTCGCTTTTATTTACAAAGCATCTTCTGTGCACATTCGTGTTTTACCATCTTTTTTACATATTCTGTCAACCATTGCATTTTCCTTTTTCCAGAATATGTGAACAAAAGGCAAAAATACGCATGTTCGCAGGAGATGCTTTGTAAATAAAAGCGAAACGCGTCTGGTCTGAAACACTGTTCAATTCCAGTAAGCTTAAGGCGCTAAAACTAATAATAATTGATTATAATAGCGATTTTGAAAGATGGGCACGCAAGCAAACATAACACTTGATGAAGTTTCAAACAACTTTAGATGTCTTAAGAACTTATGTAGAATGAAATTATGGTTCACTACTACAGAGCTACTGAAACAGTAGCAACGAGAATATCCTATCTCAGAGTTCGATCTTTGTATATTTATTTTATTATTTATATTATGTATGGCCCGAGTATAAGAAACATTTTCCACCCTTCGTGGACAACATGGGCAACTACCTGCAACAGCCTCGTCCATCAACAGTATTACCCAGTCTTACAGCACTACTGCCGTCTACTGCACTCGCGTTCTGGTCACACGTTGCCTCAACGCGCCGTAACAGCCCTCGGCTATTCTGTCTGTCGGAAAAGTTGCGGGGATCGGAGGAGGTTAGTGGACGCTTCCTCGAAATTTGCTGGGCGCAAATTTCACTGAGTGGAAATTTCGCTAGGCGAAGTTTACAGGACGCAGTTCCTGAGTACTGCTCGAGTGTTCGGGATCCGCGCCAGGTAAGATTAAGGGAAGATATCGAAGCAGTTCAGAAGCGGCATGCTAGGCTACGTTCCGGCAGGTTCGAACAACGCGAAAGTGTTACGGAGATGCTTCGGGAACTCAAATGAGAATCTCTGGAGGGAAGGCGACGTTCTTTTCGAGGAACAATTTTGGACTAATTTAGACAAACGCCACTTGAAGCTGACTGCAGAACGATCCTACTGCCGCCAACATACATTTCGCGTAAGGATTTCCAAGATAAGGTACGAGAAATTAGGGCTCATAAAGAGGCACATGGACAATTGTTTTTCCCTCGCTCTATCTGCGAGTGAAACAGGAAAGGAAACGACAAGTAACGGTGCAGGGTACCCTCCGCCACGCACCGTACGGTTGCTTACGGACTTTATATGTAGATGAAGATGTAATCAGGGATTTGACAGTAACGATCATTCCAAGCAGACATGTCCAGAAAATATGTGCTCTAAAATGCGTACTTTAAGGGCTATGAGCACTTCTGCATTTTAGGTACAGTAATACAAATCTGTGCTGCTCTAAGGTCATAGGTGTCCATCTTTTGAGAGATGGTAGTATGGTACGAAACAAGAAGAATAAAAATGTCCAGTAAACATGGGCTGTAAAGTGCATAACTTAAGAGGTGTGAGCAACTGTTCATCTTTGTTACAGTGAAGCACATCTCTTCTACTAAACAAATACTCATAGCTCTTAAAGTATGCATTCTAGAGACCATGTTTACGACACTTTTTGTGCTTCGAATGATCGTTCGTGTCATATTCCTGAATGCTGAGCATTCCTCCTGCAACACCATGTATTGTGTTGTATTGAACTGGGGACCTAGAAACGACAGAGAGGCTTCGTCTCCGCCGTAGCCGTCAGTGGTTCACAACTCCACAACAGTCTACAGCAGTCCACTCACCCCACCGCCGCCCACACCGAACCCAGGGTTATTGTGCAGTTCGGCCCCCAGTGGACCTCCCCCGGGAACGAAAGACACCAGACATGGGTAACCCCAATGTTTGCGTGGTAGAGTAATTAAGGTGTATCCGTACGTGTAAAAAGTGTTTGCGCAGCAATCGCCGACATAGTGTAACTGAGGCGCAATAAGAGGAACCAGCCCGCATGCGCTGAGGCAGAAGGGAAAACGCCTTAAAAACCATCCACAAACTGCCCAGCACACCGGACCTCGGCACTAATCCGCCGGGCGGATTCGTGCCGGGGACCAGCACGCCTTCCCGCCCGGAAAGCAGTGCGTTAGACCGAACAGCTAACCGGGCGGGCAACACCATGTATACTTACCGCTAATTTACCGTGAAAACGGCGAACAAAAAACTGCTGGTCAATGTGATGAAATTCTATTGAATTCACCGCTCTTCTCTTAAATCAAAGATCGATTGCAAGCAACTGAACTGTACCTTATCGACAGTTTAATGAGGTAACTCGATACAGCTGTCAGCAGTTTGAAGAAATGCATGCTCGTCACCAGTTGCACAAAAGTTATTCTTATTTTTTTACCTGTTTTGGGTCTTACTGACCACATTCATAGGAAGAAAGAAAAGTTGTTATTTAGAGAGATATGCAGTTCATCTTTCAACTGGCTAAACTGAAAATCAACACAGTCATAAAAAGTTTACAGGGCAACATGTAACAGCACAACATTGACTTCACTATGGTTAAACAGAATGATCGTTAGTGCTGTTATCTAAATAAGAAATTTTGTGCAGCCGATGGCAAACATAGAATTATTCATAAACCTTCTCTGTTGTTTCAGGAGGAAGAACACTCTTTTGGGTGTAACATAAATTCTTGATAAATGAAGGTGGTTTTATTGTAACATAACACAGATTTTTGCTACAAAATAAATTTGCCAGTTTCTTTTCATATCAGTCTTTTTACTTTTATTTTCTTTAGCAGATTTATTCGTGGAACTGAAGTTTGGTTCCCTTTTATAAATTATCTCCACCGTTATTAAAATGTATTGAAAGTCACAACGACATCTTATTGCTAGCGACACAGCTTCCATTAACTAATCCCACAAAACCTAATTTGGGAGCACTGCTGAACTTAATATTAGACGATTTCTTTGATTAGAATTCTGACGTGTCTCATTCATTGTACTAGGTCGAAGTAACTCGGTGCAGGTAATTTGTTTCACCTAAAAACAATGGTTAAATTAATATTAATTAGTTAAAACATTGATACAAATGTATCTATAACTTGCTAAATATTTTGCTTACAGACGTGTAATCTATGACTCAAATACAGTCTTTTGGTATATACGAGGGCAGTTCAATAAGTAATGCAACACATTTTTTTTTCTGAAACAGGGGTTGTTTTATTCAGCATTGAAATACACCAGGTTATTCCCCAATCTTTTAGCTACACAACACTATTTTTCAACGTAGTCTCCATTCAATGCTACGGCCTTACGCCACCTTGAAATGAGGGCCTGTATGCCTGCACGGTACCATTCCACTGGTCGATGTCGGAGCCAACGTCGTACTGCATCAATAACTACTTCATCATCCGCGTAGTGCCTCCCACGGATTGCGTCCTTCATTGGGCCAAACATATGGAAATCCGACGGTGCGAGATCGGGGCTGTAGGGTGCATGAGGAAGAACAGTCCACTGAAGTTTTGTGAGCTCCTTGTGTGAGGTCTTGCGTTGTCATGAAGAAGGAGAAGTTCGTTCAGATTTTTGTGCCTACGAACACGCTGAAGTCGTTTCTTCAATTTCTGAAGAGTAGCACAATATACTTCAGAGTTGATCGTTTGACCATGGGGAAGGACATCGAACAGAATAACCCCTTCAGCGTCCCAGAAGACTGTAACCATGACTTTACCGGCTGAGGGTATGGCTTTAAACTTTTTCTTGGTAGGGGAGTGGGTGTGGCGCCACTCCATTGATTGCCGTTTTGTTTCAGGTTCGAAGTGATGAACCCATGTTTCATCGCCTGTAACAATCTTTGACAAGAAATTGTCACCCTCAGCCACATGACGAGCAAGCAATTCTGCACAGATGGTTCTCCTTTGCTCTTTATGGTGTTCGGTTAGACAACGAGGGACCCAGCGGGAACAAACCTCTGAATATCCCAACTGGTGAACAATTGTGACAGCACTACCAACAGAGATGTCAAGTTGAGCACTGAGTTGTTTGATGGTGATCCGTCGATCATCTCGAACGAGTGTGTTCGCACGCTCCGCCATTGCAGGAGTCACAGCTGTGCACGGCCGGCCCGCACGCGGGAGATCAGACAGTCTTTGGCCAGCGACTCACCGTGCTTTTGTCCACTGCCAGATCACCGTAGACATTCTGCAAGCGCCTATGAATATCTGAGATGCCATGGTTTTCCGCCAAAAGAAACTCTATCACTGCCCGTTGTTTGCAACGCACATCCGTTACAGACGCCATTTTAACAGCTCCGTACAGCGCTGCCACCTGTCGGAAGTCAATGAAACTATACGAGACGAAGCGGGAATGTTTGAAAATATTCCACAAGAAATTTCCGGTTTTTTCAACCAAAATTGGCCGAGAAAAAAAATGTGTTGCATTACTTATTGAACTGCCCTCGTATATGTATCGAAGTTTTAACTAACTAATATTAATTTAACCATCGTTTTTAGGCGAAACACATTACCTGGACCGAGTTTATATGTATAAGGGTCAAAATAAAAACCAAGGAGAGCTATATATATAACAGTCATTTCTGATTTCTGTTTTGGTATATTTTTAGCATTTCCATATCCATATCGACCCAGTTGAGCCAGTACTTTATAAACATGATTTGCATGAAAACAGAATAATCGATGAGGGTCCTGGAATTCTGTCTTGCTCCACTGAACCATAAATAAAATGGGTTTCAATGTCATTCGAAATTTCAGATAATAATTTGATTTTTTTTTTCTGAGTCGTCAGTCTTCTGACTGGTTTGATGGGGACCTCGACTTACTCAAATTCTTCTCCTCTGCCAACACCTTCATCTCTAAGTAGCACTTGCCTTCTATTTTCTCAATTATTTCTAGGATATATTCCAACCTCTAGCTTTCCCCACAATCTTTACCCTCTACAGCTCTCTCTAGTACCATGAGAGTTATTTCCTGATGTCTTAACACACGTCCTATCACATGTCCCATCATCTTGTCGGTGGTTACAGTATCTTCCTTTCTTCGCCGATTCTGCACAGAGATCCTCCTCACGCCTTATCATGACGTCATAGGCCACCTTAATAAAATAATCTACCTCAGTTGAAAGGTGGCGATTTTGACGAGTCTGGACTTTTCAGTGCCTCTGTTATTAGCAGAGTGATGGAAGCAGCAGTTTCAGCTGGTTCAGTTCTAATAAGTAGTGTGGTGGGAACACAGACTACACCACAATGAAGTGGAGAAAAATGTTTTTATTTTGTGACACTTTCTTTTCGTATCAATCTTTTTACTTTTACTTTTTTACTTTCATAATAATTTACAAACGTCACGCAAAGTTTTGTTTGTTACGCATCATATTAAAATCACCTCAAGAACTGTATGAAGCCGTGGCCCTGCAGTCTCGGATAAAAGTACGATCATAATGAATATTCTCCATCATTTTCAGTTTCGTCTAATGACTAGTGGAATTCAAACTTGAAGATGACCCATGTAAATAACATTCTGAGATAGCAACATCGAGAAAATACACAATATGTTAGCTGAACATTTGCAATTAGACATGTATGAAGTAATCGACGCAATAACGGCAATGCACTTAACAAAGGAAAGACATTTGGAATTAGCTGTGAGGTCCGTTGTGCGAATTGCGTTGTGCTTTTGTTGAATGCTAACCGGCACGAAATGAGAAAACGAATGTCTTCTATCTTCATGTACCAGGATGACACTTTCAGCTGTATTTATACGTCTTTTTTATTTTCAACCAATTTTAACATTACACTGCAAAATCGTCAGGGCCCTGAATACAAATATATCATAATTATCTAAAATTCAGTTTCAAACAATTTATAGTTACTTTTAAAATTCATTATTTATTATTTAAAACAAAACAATTCTGGTTTTCATGTGTACATGTGCCCAGACAAGTGCTAAAATCTTAACAAAATGCGAGAGCTAAAGATAATATATGTACCACATCTTATTTACAATTATTGCACTAAAATCAGACACCCTGCGGCAGGGAAGTGTTAACAGGTAGGAGCAGTGAAGACACACAAAGTGACTCGTAGTACAAGGGGTTATTCAGTAGCGCTTAGAACGACGTCGGGCTACATCAACGTAAGGAGGGGTGGTATAGTCAGTGACGTTAAAAGAGCTCTGATGGTCTAGCGCATAACGCATGACTTGCATGAGGTCGTACGTGAATGGATCATAAAAGTGAACTGTAACATACAGCCAATGTAATTAAATCGTTTAACAGCACGGCAGATCCAGCCAGTGCTTAGACTACACTTCGCTATTTACGGTACTCCAACCACTTCGCCTACGTAAGCCAATATGCGATCAGGTAGCTGGTACCGGTAATCCAATATACTTGGCACTCCATGAATGAAGTGCGCCCAACTGAGCGTATAGCGTACGTACAACACCTGCTATAGACGATACGCTACAGTTGAGTGCTTCCACTTACGCGTAATGTGTCCTTAAATGATGTGATGTCTAAATGTAACATCAGAACAGATAATACAACAGACTGTTAGGATAGTTAAGTTTGGGCAGAAAGACTTACCAAGCATGGGGCAGAATAACCGTCTAAAATGTAATGGCTTTCGAAGGACTGTTTATAATGTCTACTCCTCTTCACCTAAATAACTATGTATATGACCGAGTAAAGGATAATTCTATGTGCGTGTCAATCCATGGCCAATGAACGGCTTTCTACTATGAACACATCGAGCATGTTGTACAAACGCCAAGTGGCAAACCAAAAACTGCAGTCTCACTTGAGAGACAGCGCAGGCAGTCTATTACGGGCGTGAAACATATCAATTGGTCACGAAGTTTAAGCTTATTGGAAGGAATTAGAGTCTACAAACCTTTATGATACTAGGTGATCAAGTGGATATCGGGCAATCATCATTGTACATCTCGTACAAATAATCGATGTTCGCTATGCCTAACGTAAATGGAATATAGCAGGTTATATCAAATCTGTCTAACAAAAATAATCATGAAGTTAGCCGTACTACTTCCCATATACTTACTTTTCTGCTTATAATGTGAACAGCGGTTGCACATCAACATGTCTGCTGACAGGAAGCAGGATTCTAAGTTGGCAGAATGAGAGATTCGTATCATAACTCTATCCATAGTTTACCATGTGATTAAACTATTAACTGCATTGCGTATACGTCATAAATCTGTTTTATGATTCATTCGGGTACCACCTAATACAAGTGACGTGGTATGTACCACACCATCTGAACTGCTTCGTGTCAGTGATGTAAGAGGACTAGGTCCTCCCACCTGCGACTGATGTAGCCCCGTATGGTTCTGCACCGTACTGAATAACCCCACGTACATCGGATCATTTTGTTTGCCTTCACTGCTCCTACGTATTAATAAACCTATTTCTATGACGGTCTAAATTTAACGGAATAATTACAAATGTGACTTGCTAAAGGCTCTATCTACGGCTCTTGCGTTTTGTGATGATTTTAATACTTTGTTGGTCATATTTACGCATGAAAACTGGAAATATCTTTACTTTAAATTAAGAAGTGATCAATTTTAATGGTAACTATAGATAATCTGATACTTCTTTTCGTACAGTCAAGTTTACTGCATTCAATGACATGAAGAAGATGTAATGTAACGCCGAAATAAATTGCAAATAAGACCTATAAATACTGCTGAAGGTGTAATTCCTACTACATACAGATATAGTAACAGACGTCGCCGCACGATCTATTGTGAGACGGTTGTAAAGAGAATATCTTCGAATCCAAATGATTTAGACTTTTTAAAACTTCATCGTTTTTTGGTTGCGGGTTAGAAGTATGTTCACCATTTCACGCCAAAGTGAAACAGCTGTCGAAGCAACGGAAGACGTTAAGCAAATTTAAACTTTAGAAACTACTGTGATTAGTGTTTTCAAGAGATGGAAAGGGATTCTTCCTGTTGGTTGTATTACAAAGTGTAAAACGATAGCTGACGAATACTATACAAGTCTTTTGGACCACTCGGACGAAAATATACTCGAGAAGAGGCCCGGAATCCAAAATAAAATGTTGTAATCTTTTACCGGTAAAATGCAGCTGACCAGACGTGGTCTGGCAGTGGGGGCACTGTCAGACTGAAATACGAAGCTCTAGAACATCCGCCCTCTTAACCAGATTTGCCACCTCTCTGACTTTCCGATACTCTCACATACTCTATGAAGAAAATATATGATTAGAAGTCGCTTTGGGTACAGTGAAGAGGCTGTAGAGGCCAAAGTAGGTACTTAGCAAACCATGTAGGGGACTATGTGAAATATCAAGTAAAAGTTTTTTGTCTAAAGATACAGACTTTCTCTGCCAGCTAGAGAAATTTTCTGCTTGACTACGTACCACGTCTCAAATTGTCTTTCCTTACTTAGTTTAACACCAATAAAAATGAAACCACTGAAGATACTACAACGAGAATAGAAAACAACTTTCATCGATCTACAGAAACGCGATTAAATCATTAAATTTGTTGGAAGTGCCCGCCATATTCTGGAATATCTTTATCAAGTAATAGTTGCACACTGTCACTACCTTAGCGACGTCAGAAAAGTTTTGCTTAAAAATAGCCTTATTCAATAGAAGTTTTTCTTCTAAGCAAACATGCACTCATCAGGCATGGGACTACCACTAACCAAAATATGTGAGTTTTGACAACTTACGACTTTGGGTCAAACTACGTATCGTCCAAGAACGAGATTGATTAATAAAAGTTGCTTTTTGCAGTAGCTGTACCTGAAGCGATGACTATGTGCCCTAATTCCCGCTTTCACGGTTTTATGTCTAATTCCTGGAGTGCAGATGTAATCGTGTATGGAAGTTCTCGCTTTCAGTACATGATGAGGTGTACTGGTCAAAGGTGATACTTATGGAAGATGGCGTAGCCCAGACCTTCGTCGCTTCACATTAGCTCTTCTTTTCTTTGTCGTCTGGGAACTACTACACGGACGCTTTCTTGATGCGATTAGCTCCGTTTCGAGTCTCATCCATAAAGTCCAAATACGGACTTAACTTTACGGAATATTTGTGGACAATAAGCGCCTCCTGTTTCAGAGTTACATGGTATAAATTCAGTTTAATTTATGTGGATGCCACGTAAGGTCTCGTGGCAGTGGTGATCTGGAGGGTAGGGCGCTAGACTACCGCCCTGGACGTACCGGACGGGGCGGGGATCTTTCCTCGTTCCAGTCGCCTGGGAGAGCTTCAGGTCCACTCAAGCCGGTATCATATGAGTACCTTGGATCTTTCCCGGGGGTAAACGGCGGCTCGGGTGATGGGCCCGCCACCCTCCCCCTCCTGATGTCGCGGCGAAGAAAGGCTGTACTCTGACTACAGTCAGGCCAAGGGCCCCTCACGGGTTTGAGTCACATAGCTTTACTATATGGTACCTATATTGAAAGTCTACAGAAACAACCATATTGTGCAGACGCCAACAGACAAGCAGGGTGGGACAGAAGTAGTCGAGGAGAAGCATTTGACATTCGCTTTTAAAGTACCTTCAGCTATAGGACACATTTTGACATAATCAGGCAACTGATGTAATATGTTTATCATAGCATAAATCACACATTTTGAGTCAAATGTAAAAAAAATTATGGAACTTGTTCTTCTAGAATTCAAAGGATTTTTCGTTATAAACTTTATTAGTGTGTATGTGGACGGTGAAATACAGTTAAAACGCTTAACTCCTGATAGAGGTGCTCACAGGATGATTGTAGGTACAAAATATTATTCTTATCAAATTACTCCGCGTAATTACAGAAAATTCTGAGTGAAGTATTGTCCCAAATATTATCCGTTTAAGACACTGAATTCAAATAGGTAAAAGACGTGATACTGTAAGTTCGATTCTTTCCAAGGCTCGCAGTCTCACGAAGGATAAATTGCTGGTGCTTTTCTATCTTTCAATAACTCCGTTGATATTCAATTTGCCTCTTCGAATTCCTTCTTCCTCCAAGGTCGTTTCCACCGTTTCCGCAGTGGTATTAGTTTTCGATCTGTTTCAGTGAATGTTTTTTAAATTTTTTCTATGTTCTATCTTCTTCCTGTCTCGTTCTTCTGTGAATGATGGCTAGATTTTACTACATTCAAATCTGAATGCTTGTGGTTTCTTTGTAGTTAACCTCTGAGGATTTAAAACTTCATTTGTGTTACAACTACAGGAAAATGTGTTTTTTTTCCCACGACATGTGTTTCGCTCTATTGAAGTAAAGCGTCATCAGTGGTGTCTAATTAAAGATTTTTACAATTCCATCTGTTTTTTAAACCCAAAAATAGTTCGTTAACAATATTTTGGTTTTTACTTACGGGAATTTCTGCCAGCTTTTTCGCTTACGTGAGATAAAGTCGTCTGCTAACACGTCTTTGGTTTCTTTCTTCATTAGAACTGATACTTGCAGTCTAATTTTGCGCTGCTTTGCAGAACTATACTTTTTTTCCGTTTTAAACAGCAAAATTCTTGATGCAGTACTGTTTATTGTTTATTTGTATATTTATAAATGTATATTGTGTTTTGCACTGTTACCATCAGTGCCATTACTTTGTCTTTGCATTATACTTTTTTCCTTCCTTTTTTCTCTATAGTTAGTTATGTGTGTATTATTCTTTTTAATTACGTTGCTGTGTATTTATATACATTGTGTAAGATTAATGATTAATGGGAGTTTTTTTGTTTTGTTTTTGTGGTGATTGGATGGGGGAGGGAGAAGGAAGAATGAATAAACATAAGCGCATAGTAGTGTGATGGAAAGTGAGTCGGAAGAAAAGGTGACGAGCAAGAAGTGACATGAAATTTACGCTGAGGGGGTGGGGGGGGGGGGGCGGGAGGGGGCTGTGGAGTGGGAGTGGGTAAAGCATGGAAAAGACCATTTACTTTTTCGCGTGATTCTTCAATTATTTTATTTAGTGACTAGTTGCCAATATTTATTTGGTCACTGAGCAACTGTTTGTTTTGTGTTAACGCTTTGTGTATGTGGGCATTTTTTTGGAAAGGGAGGAGGTTTCCCTCTTCATTGGCTCTTATGATGTTCATATCTTTCTCGATAGTGCCTGATCTTTCGTATTCTCATTTTAGACGATCTGCAAATGGTGAATGGTTCGTACCGTATTTCAGTACTCTGATGTGTTCTTCATATCTTATTCTGCGAGTCATCCCAATGTATATTTTTCACAATCTCTGCAACTGAGTTGATGGATGCCAGATTGTTGGTATCTGTCTGGTTCTGATTTCAGTTTTGGGACATGCTTTTGTATTGAGATGCTTTTTTTTAAGCAACGTTTATGCCTTCTTTTTTGGATATGTTACCTATTTTATGTTTGATTTTGTTGTGAAGTTCATTATAAGCTATTTTTTGTGCTACTGGAGCTTGTATATGTTGGTGCGGTTTGGTTAGTTTTTTCATTATTTGAGTCTTTATTTTTCTGTTTAGTTTGTCTACCAGTGTTCCTTTGCGTCCATATTTAATGCTATTTGTTTTATAATGGCCAGCCTTTTTTGGTATTCAGATATGTTTAGGGAGATTCTGTTCAGTCTGTTTAGCATGTAATTGATTGTGGTGTCTCTGATTCTGCAGCAGGTTTGAGGTTGCATTTAAGACAGTGTCACATGTGAGTTTTCTGTATATGTCAAACATGTGTTTGTGATTCTATTTTCTTATGGTTACATCTAGAAAATTGAGTGTGTTTCCTGGTTCTTCTTCTATTGTGAACTTTATGTTTTTGAGTAGAGTATATTTGTGTTTTTGTGTAATTGCTGATTTCTTTTTAGGTTCATCTATCTGGCATGTTATATCATCCATGTACGTGTACCAGTAGATGATGAAGCTTTTCTTTGTTATTATGTCTTAAAATATTAATTTTTATACGATTCATGAAAATGTTGGCTGTTTTCGTGGTTTACGTGATCCTATGGTTAAACATTCTTCTTGTGTGTAGTATTCTTGATTAAATTCAAAATGATTTTGTCATGTTATTAACTTACCAATTTTATTGTGTCGTGTGTGTGTTTTGTGTTTTCAGGTTTTCTTTAATTAATTTTATTGTTTCATTAATAGGGATGCAACTGTAAACACTTTCTACATCAAGGGATAGCAGTGTTGCTGTGCAAAGTATTTTAATGTCTATTATGGGTTCTATTAGCTGAGAGGCATTCCTCATTGTTCTATTATTTGCATGTTTACTACACTGGGGGAGCTGTGACTATGTTTGTTTTGGTATTATGTATGTAGCAGCTGTTCTGGAGTTAATCAACAGTCATATTTTTCTTATTGACATTTGGTTGGCATCTCACGCTAGGGCTCAAGGTTTTCCTTTATTTATTTTCTTTAGCAAACTTGACTTTAAGCTTATCCAGTAGTATCTTGACGTGCTTTTGTGTAATCGTGAATAGCGTTGTGCTAGTGTCAGCCAGGTACCATCAGTTTTCTTCCAGAGCCTTGTGTTGTCTTCGTTGACATGCAGTGTGTGAGATTTATTAATGTACACATTATATCTGCACATTTTATTGTGATTGTCATAAATTTTTTATGGGTTTCACATTTATTGCCAAAATCCATTATGCTTTTGTTAATGGTAAAGTCGTTTTTGTAAGGGTTCGTCCATATTATCAACTTTTGAAGAGTCTTTAATGGTCAACAACATTACGTTCCCTGTTTGTGAAGAAAAGGTAACGTTGAAAAAATATTGCAGAGTTTAGAACAGTATTGCAGCGAGCTTGAACTGTGTCATTGCTTCTCCTAAACGCAAGTTCACCCTTAGTGTGACACATTAAATAAAATTTGTGCTGATTGTGTTTCAGGAAATAAGATTGAAATAAAACATATTATTTGTTAGCTAGTGTCATAAAGGGGGCAGTCCAAATCAAAATGTAATTTAAACCTGCATGGCGTGGCCAACACACGATGTTGCGTAATTGAGATATTAGGCGAGACGCTGGGATCTGTGTTAGGACGTAGGATGACTTCCACTATACGAGTATGTGGTTTAATCAGCTCAAAATGGCAGCAGTGCCAACCGCGTTCTAGGCGCAGCTTGAAACTCGAGAAAATTTCACAAAATTGTTTTTATTCGTATCGTCTTTGCTCACTTTCGTAGCAATCTGTGAACAAAATTTGTGTGAACCCAGCCTTCAATAACCGTCGTTTGTCCCCTCCTGTGTACTAACATCCTACTATAGTACAGTGATTTCATCTCTTTTCACTCGGATCGTCAGCAGTTTCGGAACACGGTCGATGAGACAGAATTAGCAAAAGAAACATCGTAGTGGAGGTGAGTGCATTTGCAGATAATTTCTTATTAATAATGGACTCCACCATCCTGTAAGTATATTTCAGCATTTGGATGAATTTCAACACGATATGAC
Organism: Schistocerca americana; assembly: GCF_021461395.2. NCBI lineage: Eukaryota > Metazoa > Arthropoda > Insecta > Orthoptera > Acrididae > Schistocerca > Schistocerca americana. The sequence goes on along the minus strand of NC_060122.1, from coordinate 586,036,603 downwards.
TCTCTTGTATACTAACAACGTTGATATAAGAAGTTAGTGTACTATGCTACACAACCTTCCATTTCAGGAACTGATACACTTATACACAATATTCAAGGCTGTGTCACACTGTTCATAGAGGCACACTTACACTGGAATCAGAGGACGCTATGGATGATCTCGTCCTGTAGCAAAACAAAGTTTCGTCTGAATTGAAGATGAATATTGTCAATTTCAACGGAGAAAGTGATCCAACAACGCAGCTGTGTACATACGAAAAGTTCCAAATAGGCATCAGTCAGATTTCTTGGAAATAGCTTGGCAATACTACCACACACTTTTAAGTATGAGAGGTAAATATAATTTCAACTTAGTCATATAAAAGACTAGTCTATACCGAATAATTAGCATCTACATCTACTCGATTACCCTTCGTCAATCCTATTTGCTAATGATCCTATATCGCACAATAATACTCCAGAAGAGGACAGAAAAGTGTAGTGTACGCAGTCTGTTCAGTGGATTTGCTCCATATTCTAAGGGTTCTGCCAACAAAACGAAATGTTTCGTTCACCTATATAATGGTTCCAATCTAAGTTGCTTATAATTGTAATCCCTAGATATTTAGTTGAATCCGTAACTTTCAAATTTGTATGATTCATTGTGTAACTGAAATTTAACGGAAATTTTAAGTAATCATGTACACTTCTTGTTGTTTAGGGTCAATTGCCGCTTTTCGCATCTCGTCTAAATTATTTTGCACCTTCTGATGACTTTACCAGACGGTTACCGTTAGTATCGTCTGCAAACAATCTAAGAGGGCTGTTCAGATCGTGTCCTGGACTGTGTATATAGATTACGAAAAGCGGAGGACCTGTAACACTTCACTGGGGAATCCCAAAGATCATTGGGGTTTCACTAGATGACCTCCCGTCAGTTACTATCCTCAGATAAACTGGAATATCTGGAGGAATTTACCTGTACATAGAAACGTTCTACCATCCGATGTTAAAGCCATGTGATACGTGTTCCCCAATGAAAAAATAGCAACATTCGCCGAAGCACAACTTTCACTTCTGAAATACACTCCTGGAAATGGAAAAAAGAACACATTGACACCGGTGTGTCAGACCCACCATACTTGCTCCGGACGCTGCGAGAGGGCTGTACAAGCAATGATCACACGCACGGCACAGCGGACACACCAGGAACCGCGGTGTTGGCCGTCGAATGGCGCTAGCTGCGCAGCGTTTGTGCACCGCCGCCGTCAGTGTCAGCCAGTTTGCTGTGGCATACGGAGCTCCATCGCAGTCTTTAACACTGGTAGCATGCCGCGACAGCGTGGACGTGAACCGTATGTGCAGTTGACGGACTTTGAGCGAGGGCGTGTAGTGGGCATGCGGGAGGCCGGGTGGACGTACCGCCGAATTGCTCAACACGTGGGGCGCGAGGTCTCCACAGTACATCGATGTTGTCGCCAGTGGTCGGCGGAAGGTGCACGTGCCCGTCGACCTGGGACCGGACCGCAGCGACGCACGGATGCACGCCAAGACCGTAGGATCCTACGCAGTGCCGTAGGGGACCGCACCGCCACTTCCCAGCAAATTAGGGACACTGTTGCTCCTGGGGTATCGGCGAGGACCATTCGCAACCGTCTCCATGAAGCTGGGCTACGGTCCCGCACACCGTTAGGCCGTCTTCCGCTCACGCCCCAACATCGTGCAGCCCGCCTCCAGTGGTGTCGCGACAGGCGTGAATGGAGGGACGAATGGAGACGTGTCGTCTTCAGCGATGAGAGTCGCTTCTGCCTTGGTGCCAATGATGGTCGTATGCGTGTTTGGCGCCGTGCAGGTGAGCGCCACAATCAGGACTGCATACGACCGAGGCACACAGGGCCAACACCCGGCATCATGGTGTGGGGAGCGATCTCCTACACTGGCCGTACACCACTGGTGATCGTCGAGGGGACACTGAATAGCGCACGGTACATCCAAACCGTCATCGAACCCATCGTTCTACCATTCCTAGACCGGCAAGGGAACTTGCTGTTCCAACAGGACAATGCACGTCCGCATGTATCCCGTGCCACCCAACGTGCTCTAGAAGGTGTAAGTCAACTACCCTGGCCAGCAAGATCTCCGGATCTGTCCCCCATTGAGCATGTTTGGGACTGGATGAAGCGTCGTCTCACGCGGTCTGCACGTCCAGCACGAACGCTGGTCCAACTGAGGCGCCAGGTGGAAATGGCATGGCAAGCCGTTCCACAGGACTACATCCAGCATCTCTACGATCGTCTCCATGGGAGAATAGCAGCCTGCATTGCTGCGAAAGGTGGATATACACTGTACTAGTGCCGACATTGTGCATGCTCTGTTGCCTGTGTCTATGTGCCTGTGGTTCTGTCAGTGTGATCATGTGATGTATCTGACCCCAGGAATGTGTCAATAAAGTTTCCCCTTCCTGGGACAATGAATTCACGGTGTTCTTATTTCAATTTCCAGGAGTGTATATGGTCTCGCTGATACGTTAAATCACAGGTTCACCTACAGAATCCCATCTGATATCTGTTGATACATCCGAAGGGTACTCGCTATTATAAATCCCACAGCCCCAAATTGTATTGACATAAAGGAAATGATAAAAGCCGAAAAGATACAATAGCCACGATGAAAAAGCTAGGCAGCAATTTGGTTGTTGAATACACGGCTACATACTTTCAGAGTTCCTCTTCAAAATGCAATATATATGACATCTGTACAATGTTTAGTTCTTGTGCAATAAATAATTTAAAGTATTCCCGAACTTTATGTACACCTTGTATATAATTCACAATCGGTCATTTTAACGATTAATGCTCATACATACAATTAGAACAATAAACAATAAGATTCCATAAGAATTATGCAGAATTATTGGTAATTGGCTCTATGCAATGGTCACACCACCATAACTAAGAAGAAAAAGAAGAAGAAGAAAGAGAAAAAAGAGGCTGCAAAAATGGTCGGTTAAGACTGAAATATTCCAAAGTGCCGAGCTTTCTTTCGCATGACGAAAAAACCCAAGATGCGTCACAAGGTAGAATTTGTATCATAATTCTAAATGTTATTTTTTGTTATAATATCACTATGCACAATAATTTGTAAAGTTAAAACAAATTTTGTAAAAAAGTGATGCTGTTGTTGCACAGCTTGAAGCAGCTGACGTTTTGCTGCAATGCAGGAGTGTTCGTGTCTACAGTGAATATAAACTCTGCGATCTCACGCTAAATCTACGTCATGAGCATCTCAATATGGGATATACACAAAGTAGCCAAAAAGATTTCAGATTAAAATGTATTATATGAAGTATATTTGCTGAGTGTATATAAAGTATGTCCTCTAGTAACGTTACAAGCTGACTATTAATATCATTTTTACTATTTCCGATGTAACTTATGTCACTGTTTGACAACAGTGACAATCATGGAGTTTGTATTATTTGACACTATTGATTTTGTATCACCTGATAAGCTGTTGTAAATATTTTATGATGCCTAGTGATGATCTGTAGGCTGAAACGGATTGTATAAAAAATTACCAGGAAAAAATTGATATGAACTGCGACCTTTCTGACAGAAAATCACGAATCCTACCGCACAAATGATACAAGAGATCAGTTTCATTGGAAGCCTCTTTTGAGGAACTAAGCCAAAAGTGTTCTGGAATCTACAAATATGGAATATATTTGAGATCCCCTGTCGATAGATCTATGTACTCCGTGTGAAAATAGGTCATTTATGTTTCACAAGGTTGATGTGTTCTTAATTCGTAATGGTTAAGTGTCTATAGATAGTTTTCTTCGAGATTTTCATAATATTGGAACACAGTGACTGTTCCAAATTCCCACTACAAATCGATGTCAGCAATATGGGTCCATAATCCGGCGGATTACTTTATTTCCTTTCTTGCGTGTTGGTGTCAGATGCGTAACTTTCCAATCTTTACATAAGGTGCATGATTCATAAAACAAATGAAGCTAATCTTATAATATGCAGTGCAATGCCTCTTTGATATTTTTTAGTTCTCCATTATACTGTCATTACCATAATTCATAAGGCCTTAGGTCCTTACTGTGGTTCTTATTTACAGTGGACGTTACAAGCAACGGATTGTCGTAATAATTTCCAAAACTTTCACCGTATTCTTTTGAAATAAGATGATGTGGAAATAGCTTCATTAAGCCTTTACAAAACCTGGTGCTAACTCAAGTGATTTGTTGTCATTGGTGATGGAAATGGTTTTGTAAAACCAGCAACGAGTGTGAAAACTCCTCGTTTTGTTCTTCGAAGATCGCATTAAACTACGACAAATCTCTACAGGTATTGCCTACGACTGCAGTTTGTCTTCAGACTTGTCTCAGTTGCTATCATTATACCAAAAAATCGACGTGGGTATATTTCTGTACAGAATCCACTACCAGAGCTATTTTAGTTTATAAGAAATGTTACACATGTTTTTAGATTGATTCATGTCAAAGATTGACACTGAAACTTCGCCGATGTTGAGGTAAGTTTCCCCTGTTCTCAGAAGAACTTAAAACTATCAACAGTAATGACACCATACTGATGTTTCCGTTCTCAGACTATTATCTTCTATCTACAAGCACATCAAAAGAATAAAAACACTACAGATCTTTTTAGGAGGATTAATAATAGTTTGCATAAAGTTAACACTCAATCGCAAAGCAAATAGACGAAAGTACTCGTAAATGCTGGGAAGGATGGGAGATTACGAACAGGAAATCAATTGTAACATTTTCAAGGAAACCATCCTGGTGTAGCTATTCGGAAACTTATCCCGTTACAGCATTGTGACGGGAGTTGTTTCTACTAACGAAGAAAAGAAGTTCTCTATTGCTTTCAGCCTCTGAATATTTTAATTAGGTCGATATTAAATAGCATTGTCTAATATTCCCCATTGTTTATTGTTCGTTGCTAATATTTCCATCTACATGTATTTGCACGTACAGGTATAACTGATACAGTGAACATTCTTATTTCTGTCCGGATGGTTATCAACATTGTGGGTGAATATTTACTTCTTGGGTCGTATGACGAGTTACATTACAATCGCTTGAAAATGTATGGTGAACTTGTCCACATACGTTCAAGAGGTATCTGCTCACAACACCTTTAGAACGAGTGCCGAAAGAGAGCACATCTTCTTTAGAGCTATAATTTTTCTCCAAAGCAGATTACACTAAAAGAATGAATAATTTTATTTTTACTTTTATTCTTGTCCTATCATGCAGTAGGACAAAGTGCATTGGGGCATCATTTTTACGCTCGTTGCATAAACTATGTCGTTAGCGTATGAATATTTCTTTTTAATGTTACGTAGTAAATTTTTCTTTTAGAATTTTTTCATTCAGTTTCTACTGCACAAAACTTCATAACATGTTTCTAAAGAGGGTTATAATTAAAAAATTGTTGTAATATTCAGGGTTTTTCGCTATCTCCGCTTCTGTGACAGTAAAACAGATCTGAATTTTTGTAACGGGGTCCTGTAACGGTTCTGACGATATCCAACACGTTTCTAGGTATATTTTCAGAACAGTTGAAAAAGCTTATCTTCGTGCTTGAGAGAGTCGTTCAAGTTAGAAAATCCACAGGTTCACAGCTTGAAAATTATCTCTTCGTTTGATGCCAGCTCGCTAAATTACATAACACAACAATTTTATTATACTGACCTCGTATTGCCCGGCGTAGTTGCACGCACTCAAAAAGTCGTTGGAAATGTCATGCAGAAATATTGAGCCATGGTGCCTCTATAGCCGTCCATAATTGCAAATGCGTTGTCGCTGCAGAATTTTGTACACGAACTGATCTCTCGATTACGTCCCATAAATGTTCGATGGGATTCATGCTGGACGATCTGGGCGGCCAAATCATTCGCTCGAACTGCCCTTCAAATCAATCGCGAGCAACTGTGGCCCAGTGACATGGCACATCGTTATCCATAAAGATTCCACCCTAGTTTTGGAACAAGAAATCCACGAATTGATGCAAATGGGCTCCAAGCAGCTGAACATAACCATTTCAGGTCAATGACCGGTTCAATTTGACCAGAGGCCCGAGTCCATTCTAAGCAGACACAGACTTCGTCATTATGGAGCCACCATTAGCTTTCACAGTGCCTTGTTGACAACCTGGGTCCACGGCTTCGCAGGACGTGCGCCACTCTCGAACCGTACCATCGGTTCTTATTAACTGAAATCGGGGCTCATCCGATCATTCCACGGTTTTTCAGTCGTTTTGGGTCCATCCGATATGGTCACGAACCCAGGAGAGGCGCTACAGGCGAAGTCGTGCTGTTAGCAAAATCACTCGCGTCGGTCGTCTGCTGCCATAGCCCATTAACGCCAAATTTCACCACACTGTCCTAACGGATACATTCGTCGTACGTCCCACTCTGATTTCAAGGGTTATTTCACGGAGTGTTGCTTGTCTGGTAGCAATGACAACTTTACGCAAACGTCGCTTCCCATCTTGCAGCCACAATGACGTCGGAAGCATTTCCACACAAATTACCTGAGTAGAAATGGCAGTTCCGCTAGCGCACTGCCCTTTTATACCTTGTTTTCGAAATACCACCGCCATCTGTATAGGTGCATATCGCTATCCGATGACTTTGGTGACCTCAGTGTATATTTTTATTATGTGTAGGAAACAAACACCAATCTGGTAAGTGTAGGCTTCCGCAGCAGTTGTCACGGTAATAAAATTCTTCAGGGTATGACTGCATTGTCGATGTGTAAAATTCTCCGACGTTTCGGCCACTGTTGCAAACTGATTTCCTCATAACGCTTACGCTATCTGTCTGGTGTTGGCGAAAACACCGTGAGGAACACTACTTGCAACAGTGGCCGAAAAGTCGGAGAATTTTACACATTGACAGTGCGGTCGCATACACTGAAGAATTTTATTAAACATCATATTTACCTGTAAGCCAACATGGTTGATATGTTGCAACCAACAGTTCCTAAAGACAATGTATTTATTGGACGTTTGCTACACGAGAGCTTCGCACAACTGCTCTTTCCGGCTGAAGCGGTTTTGTTTAAAAACTACGCTATTATTTGTGGATCAAAAGGCTCTTTCAATAATGTAATTGGATGAAAACTAGATGCAATAGGGTAATGTCAATTAATTCGGCATTCAATAAAATGAAGCCTATTACAGCACTTGTATCCGACTGGCTGTACCGCTTTAGTTTGATGCTTAGCAACCGTCTGAAACAGCACAACCACTTCTTTATATAACCCGAACGCGGATGGTTCGCTGGTGGCTGATTACATATGACTGTTGACTCTCCAGGTACTGAATGTAAACCTTTGTATCCAGACACGGTGAGTTGACGTTTAGCGAAACTGCCTTAGCCAACTCGTTGCAACGTCTACTGATTTGAATCATATTATTTCCATTTCATTTCTTATTCTTAAGCTACATGTAAACTGAATGAGTTATAAACCAAAGACAACGTAAAAATTAAATTAACGAGTTGTTTTGTGCCAAGGTAATATTTGGATACATCTTCAAACATCTGTATGAAACAAAGTAAGAAATACGTTCTTCATTTATTAATTCATGTTTATTCACCCTCTTGTTTCGGAAGTGGTAACGTACGGACGTATGCTTGGATCTGTCGTACCACATTGTTAAAAATGTGCATTTTAGCCGTTCATTAAAAATATTATAAAAAGTTATTATAGAAGGAATATTTACCCGCACAGTTAAAAGTTCAGTTAGTATTTGTTCATCATTTCGCTCGATGCCGAGATCCTGCATCAAGAGGTTCGGTGGAGCCAAGAAATTCACATGGTATCTGGAGGAGCGTTCCCGCATCGACATTGTCACACTCATGACTAAACACAATGGAATTAATGTGAAGGTAATGATTCAGACTTGATAGGCACCTATTGAACTTGGTTTACTTATACCAAAAATATTGTGCTTCGTGTCACAGATCGACAGTTGCAATGGTTGCGGTGATTATTTGGTACTGCACACTACTGGAAGCAGCAGTACGTAAGGCAAATTATGTTTATTGGCCTTAAAAGTAATGATGTTAAAGGTCTGTTGATACTGGTATCAATTAAAGTTCGCCCAAGATTGTGCACAGAGTCATAAATTACCTTCAAATTTTTTCAACTATTCTTTCCAATCATTAGTCCTGCAATTATTAATCCATTTCCATAAACTAATTCAATGGTGACCGTTTAAAGGACGACGCCGGGCGAAATATGAACAGACCTTTCAATTGTTGGGATAAAGAGTTTTGAGATAAATGATTCGTATTATTGTTAGAAGGAGCTAATGAAACTTTAATTGTACTTGTTACATGTCCACGAGATTGGAAATGATAAAACCAGTGAGGCAAAAAATTAAAATTAAATTCTACCTACAAACGAGCCGAGCCGGGAATGCTCATTTCAGCGGAAAAGGTAGGACGCTGATAAGCTGTATGCTTATACGAGCGCGCTTGCCGCCGTCTCTCTGGCAGTAGATAGTCTCTTTTCCTTCCAGTTAACATCCTTGACGGAAAGTGCATTTCAACAGAAAAGACGAAAATTTGTACAAAGTCATCATTAAAGAGCAAGATAAATCATTTAAATTCTATAAGACTATGGCAGATAATAATCAGGTTCATTAGTGATTACACATTTAAATTTACTTTAATCTAAAAGTATCGATACAGACAAAATTTAATTTTTGAAAAGTTTTATTCATTAATTTGTTAAAAACTATTCACAATGGAGTCAAAGGAAATGATCATTGTTGAAAATTCATTACAAAATGTCTTACGCTAAGTAATCGGAAATCCGAGCTTGGCAACAGTTGAAGGTAACGTGCTACTCGTGAACTGGCCGATGGTAATCTAACCAACTAGGTTGGCGTTCCACCATTAATAAATGATGACACTGGTAGTATAATTATTTATGTCACTTTTATGAGATACTTTCTCAGTTCTCAGCGGGAAGCATTTTTTGAAACAATGAAACTGAAGGGCGTGACAGTGAGACTTCCTTTGATAACTTGCTCACGACGTCGCAACGCAAGAACAGGAAACAGTTCCTAAAAACAACGTAAATACTGGTGAGACATACAATTTGTCACTAATCATGCAACAATAACACAACAGGAATTTCAGGATATGACACAGCAGTTCACAAAACATCAGGAAAATATAGGACAACAGTTTACACAGCAAAATCAAGTATTTAACTATTTCAAGAATAGTGTAAGCCAACAGTTCGGTGAGGTGAGAAAAACTACAAGCACTGAATTATCTGACGAACTATGCGGGAAGTTGTCAGAGCTATGTATACAACTGTAAGAAAGAAATAATTACCGGCATATCCCGCAGTATATAATTAAGAGATCGTTCTTAGACTATAAACAGGAACAACTTGCAGATGAGTTACAAACCCCTAGTGAATCATATTTCCAAATTCAAGAGACGCAATCCCAAGAGGATGTGTCGTTAAAATATATGACGGACGCAGTCAGCGAGCTCCAAGACGCGTGCAAAAACTTACCTACAGACGTAAAAAAGTTAAGTCTAAGAGTGGACCAGTTAAGTTCAGTGTCAAAATTTGCCAAAAAACAGAGATATAAGATATGTGCAGATGTAAAGGAAATAACTGAAAAATCTGAGGCCGGGAAGGGCAGCACCCATGCTGAAAAGATAGTGTCAGAATGCAAGGTTTATGTAGATACAGTAGAAGAATCTCTAAAAAAGAAGGAAAGTCAGTTTCTAGCTAAAATAGATTCAGATTTAAAGGAAGCAGAGGAAAAAGTTCAAAACCAACGTACAATATGCGTTAGATGAGTATGTGCCAAGCAAGATCGTAATAGATGGAAAAGAGCCACCGTGGTACAAAAACCGAGACAGAAATCTGCTGCGGAAGCAAAGGGAACTTCACAGCAAACATAAACATAACCAAAGCCTTGCAGACAAACAAAAATTACGCGAAGCGAAATGTAGTGTGAGTAGGGCTATGCGAGAGGCGTTCAATGAATTCGAAAGTAAAGTTCTAAGTACTGACTTGGCAGAAAATCCAAAGAAATTTTGGTCTTATGTCAAAGCGGTAGGTGGATGAAAAGAAAATGTCGAGACACTCTGTGATCAAACTGGTGCTGAAACAGAGGATGACAGACTAAAGGCCAAAATGCTAAATGTCTTTTTCCAAAGCTGTTTCACGGAGGAAGACTGCACTGTAGTTACTTCTCTAGATAGTCACACAGATGACAAAATGGTAGATATCGAAATAGATGACAGAGGGATAGAGAAACAATTAAAATCGCTCAAAAGAGGAAAGGCCGCTGGACCTGATGGGATACCAGTTCGATTTTACACAGAGTACGCGAAGGAACTTGCCCCCCTTCTTGCAGCGGTGTACCGTAGGTCTCTAGAAGAGCGTAGCGTTCCAAAGGATTGGAAAAGGACACAGGTCATCCCCTTTTCCAAGAAGGGACGTCGAACAGATGTGCAGAACTATAGACCTATATCTCTAACGTCGATCAGTTGTAGAATTTTGGAACACGTGTTATGTTCGAATATAATGACTTTTCTGGAGACTAGAAATCTACTCTGTAGGAATCAGCATGGGTTTCGAAAAAGACGGTCGTGTGAAACCCAGCTCGCGCTATTCGTCCACGAGACTCAGAGGGCCATAGACACGGGTTCACAAGTAGATGCCGTTCTTGACTTCCGCAAGGCGTTCGATACAGTTCCCCACAGTCGTTTAATGAAGAAAGTAAGAGCATGTGGACTACCAGACCAATTGTGTGATTGGATTGAAGAGTTCCTAGATAACAGAACGCAGCATGTCATTCTCAATGGAGAGAAGTCTTCCGAAGTAAGAGTGATTTCAGGTGTGCCACAGGGGAGTGTCATGGGACCGTTGCTATTCACAATATACATAAATAACCTTGTGGATGACATCGGAAGTTCACTGAGGCTTTTTGCGGATGATGCTGTGGTATTTCGAGAGGTTGTAACCATTGGAAAATTGTACTGAAATGCAGGAGGATCTGCAGCGAATTGACGCATGGTGCAGGGAATGGCATTGAATCTCAATGTAGACAAGTGTAATGTGCTGCGAATACATAGAAAGATAGATCCCTTATCATTTAGCTGGAAAAAAGCAGGTCAGCAACTGGAAGCAGTTAATTCCATAAATTATCTGGGAGTACGCATTAGGAGTGATTTAAAATGGAATGATCTTATAAAGTTGATCGTTGGTAAAGCAGATGCCAGACTGAGATTCAATGGAAGAATCCTAAGGAAATGCAATCCGAAAACAAAGGAAGTAGGTTACAGTACTCTTGTTCACCCACTGCTTGTATACTGCTCAGCAGTGTGGGATCCGTACCAGATAGGGTTGATAGAAGAGATAGAGAAGATCCAACGGAGAGCAGCGCGCTTTGTTATAGGATCATTTAGTAATCGCGAAAGCGTTATGGAGATGATAGATAAACTCCAGTGGAAGACTCTGCAGGAGAGACGCTCTAAGCTCGGTACGGACTTTTGTTAAAGTTTCGAGAACATACCTTCACCGAAGAGTCAAGTAGTATATTGCTCCCTTCTACGTATATCTAGCGAAGAGACCATGAGGATAAAATCAGAGGGATTAGAGCCCACACAGAGGCATACCGACAATTCTTTCCACGAACAATACGAGACTGGAATAGAAGGGAGAACCGATAGAGGTACTCAAGGTACCCTCCGCCACACACGATCAGGTGGCTTGCGGGGGATGGAAGTAGATGTAGGTGTAGAAAGGTTACTAGGCAGTATTCTTAAAACTACTGACATTCCAAAACAACATTTGACAGAAAACAAAATACATACTTTTGGAGAAATTAGATACTGGTTACCCACAATACGTAGAAAGTAACGAAGCTTGCAGAATGCAACAACACTTGCCAGCATCTGTACCTGTCGAGCAAGCGCAGTTGTCATGTGCTACGCCGCAAGCGAACAGCCACACGCCTGTCACTGACAGCGTGGCGTGTTTGTCAACATTACTTGCAGATGAAGGATCTCTTAGGCATCGACAATTTCCGGTACTTACCTCTCAGGAGAAAAGAACAAACCTCGTGGTCTTTATCAGAGTTCTTCGAAATGTTTTACCTCGTACCTGGACCGAAGCCCAGAACATTAGATTTGTTGTTGGATACACGCAGGGTGACGTTCTGCAATGGGCTACGGACATGGTGGAACGTTAGCACTACTATGAACAGTTTGAGAGATCCTTTGTGGATAAATATTGGTAGGAGGTCGTACAAGAGAGGCTCAGACGTGAGTATTCAACTCAGCTCCATTCGATAGCAAACACGGAAGCTTAAGGGACTATTTTGAAAATTTTTTAAATAAAACCAGATACTGGACAAACCCGGTATCTCAAGCAGACGTGCTGAAAATTTTAAAGAGCCGCCTATCTGCACACATTAGGAAAAAAACTCATTACCACTCCGGAACACGACACCAAATACTTTCTATCTGTACTCGACTCAATAGATTTGATATACGAAGAGAGACCAGCACAACCCGAGCTTGTTAATACGCAAATAGTGCCACAGTGCTTTACGGATCAACAAGTGAACAACGGGTTCGTAGTACAACACGGATGGCAGCCCTACCCCACACAGACCTATGGTAACGGTAACATTAATCACAACAGCAATGACAAAAGCCATAAATTAAAGGGCAGATATAAAAGAAATAGGCAAAAATTTAACAAAAACAACTACAATGGGCATTTAGCGTAAGGACAGTCTATACAATATGTACAGAAACAAGCTAGAGGCAATAATCAGCCGATCGCTTGGCAAACACAAAATAATGCCAGACAGTTGAATAATCCACAGACAGCGGAAATCCACCTGCAAAGCAGCGCAGACATGCCGAATAACACGCAAAGGTAAAGAGAATGTCAGTCAAGAGCCTCACAGGATACTAACTGGCGTAATCGAACACCGACAGTCCACATATTAGGAGTTACACCTAACCCAGAGACAGATGCCACTGCAATGCCAGGAAACTTGAACCGGTCACGGTAGACCCTAGACCCGCCTTCTGTGACCTGGGGGGAGAGTGGGGACACTAGCTTGGTCGACACTTGCTTCATCAGATACAGTCAAAGTAGTTATGTGAAAGATAATCTGTAGCAAAGTAATGAGGATTAACAGGAAAAGTTGACAGAGGGCAAGGTACAAGCTACTATTAAAGCCAAAGTATTTGACCTTGATTTACCCAATGTCTTTGACACAAGTGCTATAACTAATTTGATTTCACAGGAATTCTTTCAAGAACTGAAGAAGCGTGGGCATATACCCACAGTGCCAATGCAGAATTGCAAGGTACAAACTGCGACTAGTCAGGAGTCGAAAGGAGTCAAAATACAAGCTTTAATTCTCGTCAAATTAGAACAATTTTCTGTACAATGCAATTTTTTCATAGAAGAGAAATTAGTAGTTGACTGTTTAATCGGTATGGATACATTTAGGACATACTGAGTACAAATTGATATAGGCGAGGGCCAATGAAATTTCACAGTAAATAACCGATTATTTGCAAGAGACCTAATCCGGGGAAGTACTGATAGAGGTGAAACTGAAGTTACTCTCAACTTTCAGGTTTAGTTGGTATATCACATAGTCATGTTTGCCAACACATACAACAACAAACAGTCAGCAGTAAGACAGGTAAACGTCGACACAATAAATACGATAGTAAGTAAATAAAAGTGCTGGTCTCAAGAACAGCAAGTGGAGCTTAGGGAACTGATACTTGCTTACATACATGTATTTGAAAAAAAAAGACTAGGTATCATTAAGGGTGTTGTGTACAGAATGGAGGTATATCCTCATGAAACTTAATACCCTGTCTCATAGACAAAGAGGGAAGCAGTAAGAAAAGAGATTAACAGGATGCTTGAATGGGGCTTAATACAATCTTCATTTTCCCCTTATTGTAGTCCTATTTAGGCCATTAGTAAGCCAGATGACAAGCCTTTATATGTGGAGGCAGGAACTTCGAATTTCAAGCATTATTGTTTGAACTGAATCTAAATGCAGGTGTCTTTATCTCTGCTCTGGACTAAGCGTTAGCACCGAAACTTCTGAGTAAAGTAACAGTGTACGTGGATGGCCTTTCAGTCACCACACCCACTTGGGTAGAACAGTTAAGATTAATTGAACAAGTATTGAACCACTTTTCTGAATATGGAGTAACAGCAGATCTCAAGAAATTTAATTTTGGAAAAGAAAAGGTACAATTTTAGGACAAATTGTGTTACTTAGAACACATCTCAAATCCACAAAAATTGGAAAACTGAACTATACACTGGACCATACATAATTACTAATACGGATTGGAACACATGAACACAGGTAAAGACAAGTGTATTTAACCACAGAAAGACTTGAAAACGTTTATATATTGAGGAAGAGCTGTATACCCTCTAAATTGTATATATGTATAATAATATTAGATTTAGCCTGTTGGAGAGTCACAGTCCAGAATTTATGTTGTTAGTTGATAAGGAACATTTTTATTTGTATTTTTTCTTATATGTCGAATGTGTAAACGATTAGATGAGTGGCTGTAACAAGGAAGAATATTACTTTTATGTGTCTAGAGACGATGATACTCTAAATACAATGCTTCACCCTGCACGTAGCCTAGCTGTAAACAAATAAATGAACTTGTGAAATGCATGGTAGCGTGGAATGCAATACACAACTCATTGCGACACAAATGGTATCAGAGTGATGCAGCGCATGCACATTAGGAAGCAAGCCAGTAACAAACCACAAGTGCGTGCGCGCCAGACAGGCACAGCTGGAAGTGTTGGGGCTTCCAAAACCAATAAACCTAACTATCTACAGCCCCCACTAGCATTTCTAAAGCTTATTGAATAAACAGACGTAGAAAATTAAGGGAGAGTCTATACTACAAGTACAAGGCCTAGACAATACACACATACAAAGATAAGCTAAACTACGAGATATTTACTTAAGTTGCGCTACTATATACATTATATCTATGCACGTACTGTATTTAAAAATTTAAGCATTGGAAGTGCACGCACTAATCATACTTGATAGACGAGAAAAGTCTTGCTGAAGGCAATTAAGCGAGTACAGTATAAGTGGCAAACTGAATAAGAAGTCGCACCACGCCTCTGATACACTTTATTATTCAGATTTATAAGGTAAGTAGAGACGCACACATGACGTGAAATAATCCTTGTAATAACACGACTGCACACTGAAGTGAATGAATACATGGTTTAATATATGAAGAAAGTATTGGTAGCCATCGAGCCACTATACACTTATCCATGAAGATTTAGTTTTAAGTTAGTATTAAGTTTTTTTCTTCCAGGGAACGATGCATCGATAAGTCCTAAAGTGAAGAAAGGTAAATGCTTGTAGCTTGTTACGTACCATGTAAACATAAGAAAGGACCGCACTGCAAGTAAATATAATTGTGTTTATGATATGTATGAATTTAATAGTGTGAAAGTATGTGAAGGAGAAAACAGTAGCAGTATGTTACATATCACGATGCTAAACTAAGGTTTAGGACTACCAAGTAATCAACGGGTTGAAACCTAACTACTGTGAGCGTCGACTATCCGTGAAAGCGTCAAACACCTGAATTACTTTGAAATGTTTATACGGGTTTGTTACTTATGTAAACATTGTTTTACGCTCATTATACGTAACATATGATATTGATAATACAACTCTGTAAACCTCAGCACGTGAAATGGATATCCTTTATACAATGAACAAAACAAATAAATACTGAGTTGCACTTTAAAAACTGAATAAGTATTTGATACGATTGGTATCACCAGATTTGAGTTGTGCTTAGAAATAACAAACTGTTTTGCTCTCGCGATCACATTTAAGTCTATTAATGAGAGGTAACTGGGCACATAAATGTCTTTCCGTAGAATTTCCACAACCCTGTAGTGTGTAGATCCTTCCTGGAGAATGCTATAGAGGCGAGGCCATGCGTAGTTATCTGAACAGTGCGTAGTATCTATTGTAGCGACAATTGTTCACTTCTTTGATTCTTTTTGAACTGATAAATATGCTCCGACAAGAAGTCACTGTAAACTGAAATGAAATGTATGTCATTTTTTGCTATAACTGAAAAGAGTATCTATTATTGTATGAATGTTATATGAAGCATGTATAGCCAAACGAGAGTAAAATGTGTACGCTTAGAATTGGAATCGAGTAATGTAACGAAAATGGAACCTGACAAAATGCACTATATGAGCGACAATAATGGCCTGTCAGCAAATTAATAGGATAAGTGTATTTTGTAATTGTATTTGTATTTTATTACGTTATGTGTACAGTATGCGGAAAGGACACTACAGAAACTTTATGTAATGTAACTGTATGAAAGACGCTCAAAACCAAAGCGCAAAAACATACGAAACATGGTTGCAAAGTGTTGAGTGTACGTGTGTTAAAACAGTACATGGGTGTGTGCATGGTGAACTAAAAATGGCAATAATTCGTGTAACATGAATTTTGAGTGCTCGACAACGTATAAAAGCAGCAAGGAACTTACCTTGTCGACAGATGTCAGATCTACAGTTGGTCTCCCATTAAATAGTGGGAGATACAAGGTGAAATAAATTCCTCGGGGCGCTGATATGGAAACCAGTTGTCACCGCTTCGAATATTTCACAAAGGATCACGCCACTGAACACGAGCTTCACGAAAATGCGCAGTGAAAACTACTGTAAACGAACGACATGGACACACTGGCCTCGTACTGAACATGTGAGTGTGGACTGTGACGATAACGGACGTTGGGATGCACGCGCATACTTCGCAAGCTAAACACTGAGCAGATGCTGACTGACAATAATGGGACTATGTGGTTACAGCATGCACTTTGTTAGGAGAGAAAACTTATATATGCATGAGTTAAAAGAAGCTGACATGCCTATATAAATTGATAACTGTACAGGATAACTTCAATGGCCGAAAATAAACGCTATCCCCATACTGGCCAGGATTATCAAACCTCGAAAAGGAAAATAAGCTCAGCCACTGAGCACCTCCGTATGATGTCAGTGCACAGTGGGGGGCAATTGTATTGAATCATATTATTTTCCTTTCTTTTCTTTTCTTATATGTAAGTCATATGTAAACTGAATGAGATATAAGCCACAGGCAACGCCAAAGGTAAATCAACGAGTTGTTTTGTGGCAGGGATAGTGTTTTGATACATCGTCAAATATCTGTACGAAACAAAGTAAGAAATACGTTCTTCAATTTATTAATCCATGCATCTTCACCATTTTGTTTCGGAAAGTGGTACTGGACCGACATATGCTTGGATTCGTAGTACCAGCATTGTCAAAAATGTGTATTTTATCCGTTCATTAAAAGTATTATGAAAAGTTAGTAGAAAAGGAAAATTTATTCACATGGCTATAAGTTCAGTTCCTATCTGTTCATCGTTTCACTAGCTCGGAGATCCTGCATCAAGAGGTTCGATGCAGACAAGAATAATTCACACGGTATCTGGAGGAGCATTTCTGCATCACCATTGTCACACTCATGACTAAACACAATGGAATTAATGTGAAGGTAATGACTCAGACTTGACAGGCACATATTGAACTTGATTTGCTTATACTAAAAATATAGTGCTTCGTGTCACAGATAGACAGTTTCAATGGTTGCGGTGATTATTTGGTACTGCACACTACTGGAAGCAGCAGTACATAATGAAAATTATATTTATTGACCTTGGATGAAATGATGTTAAAGGTCTGTTGATATTGGTATCAATTAAAGTTCACCCAATATGGTGCACATATTCATAAATTACCTTCAAATTTTTCTCAAGTATGCACACTACTGGAAGCAGCAGTACATAATGCAAATTACACTTATTGACCTTGGCTGTAATGATGTTAAAGGTCTGTTGATATTGGTGTCAGTTAAAGTTCACCCAAGATTGCGCACAAATTCGTAAATTACCTTCAAATTATTCTCAACTATTCTTTCCAAGCAATTTTTCCAATTATTCAAGCAATTATTAATCCATTTCCACATTCCACTACAAACCGTCTTGAGTAGTTTTAAACGTTTTTGTATATTCCAGATGTGGGAACATTGTATCAATTCACTTAGTTTTTCAGTGCTTTACAACAGGACCCATGTCAAAGACATTGACCCACAGATGACGCTGAAAGAACAACTCTCATTCCCATTATTTCATAAATTTTGGCTAGTAGAATTAATGTTACGTAACTTACCACATACAATTTTCCATCGTTCATTTACACTTAATTTAGCAATAACTGATTTGGCCCAAAATTGAAATAGCAAAGATACACCTTATTTCTACCACCCAGCTGTGTAATGAGC
Organism: Schistocerca americana; assembly: GCF_021461395.2. Lineage (NCBI taxonomy): Eukaryota > Metazoa > Arthropoda > Insecta > Orthoptera > Acrididae > Schistocerca > Schistocerca americana. The sequence goes on along the minus strand of NC_060122.1, from coordinate 586,018,164 downwards.
TCATTTAAAATCGACATCGATTGGTCATGAATCAAAAGGAAGTCGACAATGCAGCATAACACCTGCAAAAGTGTCACAATGGTAATACTGTTTATAAAGGGTCTGGCTTACATTTCTTTAGATATTAAATTTTTATGAGTTCGTATAGGTTTACTCATGCACAAGAATAAAATTTTTGTTGCTTCACGATTTACGTTAATTAATATTCTAAACGCTTAATTTCCCTTATGACGCTAATGCGAACTGCAATGTTTAAATATCTCAAGCTGAGAAAGAAATTATTATTACTCCTGTTTTACAATGTATTAACATTTTCTGGTAACCAAAAATTAAATGCGAAACTCAATTTTCATTCTCTGTTTGTCCTCCATGCCCATAAATTTTCGCCAGTATCTCTTCTTTTAATCAGTGCCTCAATTACTTGTATTCTTGTGGCCAGGCCGGCCTCTCTCTCTTTTCTTCCTCCCTGGTGGTCTTCGTTTCATGATTCGTAGTGGCAGTTCCTCCTCAGATAACATTTCCATATGTCCATACAATATGAGTAGTTTCTCTTACATAAAATCATCTCCAAAATTCCATAGCACATACCATTAATCTTTTAATTAATTGGAATTTAATTGTCCGTATTTCTCATCCAAATGTCATAATGTGCCTAATAATAGTTTTGTAGATTTTTTCTTTTGTTTATTTTTTAATATGTTGATCTTGTAAAATTATGTTTTAGTGATTATTCTTGAATGAATTTTCTTATCTTGTTCATCATCTTGTGTGATTTTTACTATCAGACATTTGTACTCTTTATTATAGGAGTGTCAATAACGATACACAAAAAGATATAGAAGTATTGACACTGCCTAGGAAATAAGAATTCTATTAGCAAGATATAACGAAGTAGCGTATGTTTTCAGAGGAGTAACACCTTGTTGTCGATTTGCGACAAAATACAGCATATCCCTTGATACGTTTGCACGGAGTAACAGGTAACTGGCTTGACCAAACAATAACAGGAAGCGATAAAAAATTTGTGGTGCGACCATGTAGCGGAGCATATGGCGAACCGTAAATCTACGGCCGTGATCCTCTGCTGCCGCTGCTGCCTTCCAGAAGCCTCGCGGAGCGCCGCCATCAGGCGCATGGCAGATAAGGGACGTCGTGGTGGGGCATTGCCCTTGTCTGGACACAGGGCGTGGGCCATAAATATTATAAAGCCTGCAGACTTATATATTATACGAGTCAGTCGGCAGCTCTAGTCACGCACAATTAAGTCAGGAATTTCGAACCGTGTGGGTGTGCGAGGAATAGTCATAAACTTCTAATAACACCTCGAGAAACTAGTTATTTAATTAGTTCTTTGATTGCTGATTCGAAGGATCCTGTTTCAGAATGTTAGGTCCACAGCTGTATAATACTGAGGAAAATTTTATCAATTTTATTTTATCCGTCTCAGTTGCATGAATATACAATTTATTACTGCAGGGGCGTTAACGGTTTCGGGTTGACTTGCCTGTTATCAAATCACAAATTTAAAAATTACAAAGCATACATTCTACAGAGAATATTTACATACAGTATGCATGACCGTATTACAAGTGCTTATATGATATAGACATATCCTGTTATTATCCGTAACTAATTACACAGCATGGCGCAAAAAGGCACGAACTGCTTCGTACAGGAAAGTCAAACTGTGAGCAACAAATACACTCATTGACATGACAGCCTATGTGTTTACTGTTTCACACGTCAAATGTAATACGGGGTAAGTCAATTATTATCCGCAATTTCGTTATATTTTTGTTTACTTTGGTAGTACTGTCGTTTTACGTTGATGACACATGCTTTGTTTATTTGTTGTTATATCTTTGCAATTTTCAAGCTGCTAGGTTAGTTTCGTTATCGCAGCCGTGCTGTTAATCATGGCTGCTCCGCTGTCTATTTGCACCAAAGAAGAGAAACGTTCAGTGATCCGTTTTTTGTGGTCGGAAGGCGTATCAGGGGTCGAAATTCATCGAAGACATTCGGTACAGTACGGGAACAGTGTTTTGCCACAACGGGGTGTCTACGAATGAATTGAAAAATTCCGAAATCGCCGCACAAGTGTTACACACGATGAAGGAGCCTGACGACGTTTACCGCCACAAATGAAGAATCAATTGAGCGTTCACGTGAAATGATTCTCTTAGACAGACGATTAACTATAGACGAAGTGGCACATCGTCTGCAAATTAGTCACGGTTCTGCCTACGAAATCATCCACAACCGACTTGGATTTAATAAAGTTTGTGCAAGATGGGTCCCAAAACAACTCGCACAGTTGCATAAACAAACGCGCTTGGACATCTGCAAAATAAAACATTTGGATCGCTATGGTAATGAAGGGGACAACTTCTTAGACAGGATCATTACTGTTGATGAAACATGGATCCGTCATTTAAGGCCGTAGAGAAAACGGCAGAGTATGGAATGGAAACATCCAAATTCGCCGTGCAAGAAAAACTTCAAGACCAAATCGTCCTCAGGAAAACTGATGCTCACGGTTTTTTGGGACGCACAAGTTCCAGTACTGAAACATTATGGGGAAAGGGGCTCAACAATAAACAGTGTACGTAAGAGTGAGATGCTTTCTGCCAGGCTAAAGCCTGCAATTCGAAGCAAACGCCGAGGATTGCTGTCAAAAGGTGTTGTGTTGTTGCGCGTCACTGGCCGTCCGCATACTGCCGCCCACACTGAGGAAAGGCTTCAGAAACTCAGATTTTAACTACTTGATCATTCTCCATATAGTCCCGATCTTGCCCCTTCTGACTGTACTTGTTTGGTTCACTCAAACAGGATTTAAGGGTCCATCGATTTGCCTCTGACGAAGCAGTGAAGGAAGCGGTGCGTTCCTGGCTCTCAGCTCAACGGAGAACCTCCTTTTATGAGGGCATCGAAAGCTTGTACAGTGATGGACCAAGTGCGTTGAAACGCAAGGAGACTATGTCGAAAACTGATGTTCTTGTAAGTTTCCTACTTGATTACAGTACAATTTTATAGCTACTTTGCGGATAATAATTGACTTACCCTCGTATTCAGTGGTCAATAAGACAGATTGGTAGGTGTCGTCCTCGTACATACGCGCATGCACATACAGGTGCGTGGTAGTGCGCAATGGTGCTGCAGCACCCACTGTCATTTATTGATAACATTTTTATAATATAGGAAATACGAGTTTTACATTAGAAGAAATGTTAACAATTTAAAAAGAGTAGAATCTACATTAAACATACAAAGCCAGGAAGTGGCCACTAGGGCGCTTTCCCCTATACGACTCTGTACTGTCATTACAGCGTAACATATTGTCGGCCTATCTCTTAAAATAATAAAATAATACCAAAATTGTAACATTCTATACAGAAATTCAATGCTGAAATTCGAAATTTTATCAATTGCTTTTACCTACGATTTCTCGACTGCAAGATCGATGTGCAGATAAAGCTCTGGCTTTCACTGCGGCCTTCGCACCAGGGGTAATGACAGTGTCGGAAGATGCTCAGTTTAGTGCTGCGTATTGTTTGTTCCTTCCGCAACTGAAGGTTTGTTACTAAAGGTTACGTATTTTGTAAATAACAGACGTAATTTTTTATGTTTTTCACCTTATTTTATATCTTCAGACAATATCTGAATAACATAAAAAAGGAAATTTTAGATTCTAGCACTAACTTCCTGTATATGTAATTTCATGTTGTATTATTGGTTCAAATGACTCTAAGCACTATGGGACTTAACATCTGAGGTCAACAGTCCCCTAGACTTAGAACTACTTCAACCTAACTAACCTAAGGGCATCACACACATCCATGCCCGAGGCAGGATTCGAACCTGCGACCGTAGCAGCCGCGTGGTTCCGGACTGAAGCGCCTAGAACCGCTCGGTCACATCGGCGGCCTCGTGTTATATTATTATTTCAAGACATAGGCTGATAATATTTTCCTCAGTTTTTTGATTGTTTGTAGGTAGATGTTGGCAGTCCCGAAACACAATACCGTAGAGCACCACTGGAGAAGCCATAGCAAAATAGCACAGAATATTCGTAAGGTCATCCACATGAATGCTAGAAGGAATTCGTTAAACTTCGGTTACACGAAAAATCAGCCTACTCTAAAACCCGTAAATATATCTAAATACCTAGGTATTACAATTACGAACAACTTAAATTGGAACACATAGAAAATGTTGTGGAGAAGGCTAACCAAAGACTGCGTTTTGTTGGCAGGACCCTTGGAAAATGTAATAGATCTACTAAGGAGGCAACCTACCCTACCCTTGCCCGTCTTCCCTTAGAATACTGCTGGGCAGTGTGGGATCCTTACCGGACAGGACTGACGGAGTACATCGAAAAATTCAAAGAAGGGCAGCACGTTTTGTATTATCGCGAAATATGGGAGAGAGTGCCACAGAAATGATACAGGATTTGGGTTGGACATCATTAAAAGAAAGGCGTTTTTTGTTGCGACGGAATCTTCTCACGAAATTCCAATCACCGACTTTCCCCTCCGAATGCGAAAATATTTTGTTGACACCGAACTACATAGGGAGAAACGATCACCACGATAAAGTAAGGGAAATCAGAGCTCGTACGGAAAGATATAGGTGTTCCCGTCTCAGAACGTCAAAGTTTTTGATGTAACTTCGATGGCTTTTAGTGCGCGATAAGCTCAGTCCAAATGGTGGTGCCGGCCGCGGTGGCCGTGCGGTTCTAGGCGCTTCAGTCCGGAACCGCGAGACTGCTACTGTCGCATCCTCGGGAATGGATGTGTGTGATGTCCTTAGGTTAGTTAGGTTTAAGTAGTTCTAAGTTCTAGGGGACTGATGACCTCAGATGTTAAGTCCCATAGTGCTCAGAACCATTTGAACTAAATGGTGGTACAGTGGCTAGCGTTATGGTCTCTCACTTTTGCGTCCCGTGTCTGAAACCCGTATATTGTTTTTATTTTTTCATTTATCGACTCATGTCTGTAGAAGGTTACTATACGAAAGTTTCTTATCAAGTTAGGGGATACAAGGTCGTTATATTAATTGTAAAATTACAACTGGGTTTCACAATAATGTCGTACATTTATTGTATAATATACGTGTTATAATATTTTCAGGGTTTTCAATCTTTTTAAATTCTGATATGCTTGTATTTCTTTCTTGTATCAGTTCTTAATTCTTATATTTTATTCTTATATTTATTCTTCAGGAAATATTAGCGCAATCCTTTGGATGATATAAATCTTAGAAAGATAAGAAACACGGAAATTCCGAACAATACGAGCATCACGTGAAGGCAGGTTTGCCACAGCGACATTTCTTCATATGAGTCTCACTCGGCAAAGAAAGGTCGTTAACACTGCTGAATGTTTCACTCATTCGCAATACTTTCGAGGCAAACCGCACATAACTGACCACTTTTCTAAAAACTGGCGCTCACTACAAGAGTTTCATCAAAAACAATTTTCAATCATTTTTCCATTCATTTGTTGTCTTTTTTCTTTTGAATTCGTTCACCATACAATTAGCAGACAATAAGGACAATGTTATTTCAATATACATTGGAAAAAATACGTGTAGTAACCTTCTGTGGTCATGGGTGAATGAAGAAAAACGAAAATTGGGTTTCGAACACGCAACGGAAAAGTGTGAACTTGCGACGCTAGCCACTGTGCTACCGCTTCTGCTGAACTACTTACTACCCAAACGGCACATATACTACCTTCTAAAGTTGACCCTAGTTGTCTCAGAAATGGTGGTGCATCTATGAACAGGCCGAGATACGTGTCCGCTTAATTTGACCCCTCTTTCACTGAGCAACGTTTCTGGGAAATCGGGTTACGGTGCTTGCGGTGTTCTCCTCGTGAATATGGCCGTGTGCCTGCGCTGATAGAAGTTTGCCTCTGGTGTGTGCCCCAGAAAAGCCTCTGATGTGTGCCCCAGAAAAACAAGTTTCTTCCCGGCTCGGCGCGACTGTGCGTGGATCTCAGATGTTCATTTAGGAACACGATGGTTCGATGGACACAACGTGACGTCGACAGCCTATTGTGACGTTGCAGTCACATATCGCTAGGCGATGTTTAATCATTTTATTTGCTCGTTTTTGACTATGTTCGAGGATAGCACAAGGATGGCTTGCTCTAGAGAAGGATTTCAACTTGTCCCTTGGTGGGAAGCGAGCGGGTAGTGTCCGTCTAGCGATTGCGGCTTGACCACAGGAGGTCCGTCGCAAAGTCTCTGGTGAATGGAAGAGTTTCCAGTAAGCCTCTGGCTGACCATTTCAGCTGCGAGGGTGGTCTTCTTCTTTGAAATAAGCTACTGATCAGCCCCCAGAGAACGGCTTTGCTCTGGGGGCTGATGAAATCACCTGCCTGTACACAGATCGCAGAAGTGGGCAACAAGACGCTTTTAGCCCTACCGCGGGAAAATTCGTTGCCTTCGCTCCAAAATCTTGTTTTCCAGTCATATGAATTATGTCCGACATCGTGCTTTGGTGCGAAGGTTTCTACCAATGAGTGCAACTAGGCTAGGTACCAATATCAACCTTCTGCATGTTGCAATGCGTTCATTGAACCAAAAATGGGAAATTTGTGCAGGGTTTCCCTGCATTCTGGAAAAGAAAGCTAAATTCTCACTAGTCACAGTGGTAACGGCTGGAGATCCTCCCTGGGATGCTGAATTTTTCAAAAAGTACAGAGCTAGAGTCAGGGATCTCTCCTAATGCAGAAGGCAATGGTTTCAGTCTCTTTCTTTGCCACATCTCGGCCCTTTTCATTCGTTGCTGAACTGTGCATTGTGGTGCGCGTTCTCTAAGTAAGTTTCGCATTTTGCAGTTACCACTGTCCTTTATCTGAGCAGCTCACTATTTGCAGGATTTGCTGTGCGACTTACATTCTTGGCTTAATTGTGTTTTTCCGTGACTATTGTACTCATTTTACTTTGCATTTACGAGCTGCGTAGATCACGAAACCTTGTAACACTTACCAAGCAGTCGTCCATTTGGATTCGAGGTGTTCTCCAATGTTCAAGCGGTACATTCAGATGCAGTTAAGTGTCTAGTGAGCCACTGTTCGTTAATATTCAGAAAATTAATGTTTGTACGACAGTAACTGCTTAGCAGTCATTTCCATTGATTCATGTAGAATGTTGACGAAAATAAATCGGTATTGTCTGGTGCACACTTGTTTTGCCATTACAGCTTGATTGTCTTACAAACAATCTTGACAAGTCAGTCCTCAAATAAGAAATATAGTCAGTTATTTACATATCTAATTTTTTGTCTTACTGTGACGGTGTCTCCGTTGTAAAACAGGTGCCCACCGTTCACGGATTATTCACACAACAGTACTCAGACTTCACGTTTCACTGAGCGACTGATCACAAGCGTGAGAAATTTCATTGTAGGAGGCTGACCTCTTGTGCCTTCGATTACTGGGTATTCTGTGTGGCAGGTGTATATCCAAAAGGACCAAGCAATTGTACAGATGTGATGTTTTTGTCCAGTATTGTGAGTTTTGGCAATACTCAATCGATCTGAGTATCATTTTAATTTTTTTGATTTATAACTCTGGCTAGTGGTTCGGTTGTGTATCCGGTGAGATTTCAACTGACGTGTTGAAGTTGTGATTAAAGGAGTCTTGTTTAAGGCACTGGTGTTACAATTTTCATTAATCCTAATCGTTAAGTCCAGGCTCTGTTTTCTGACGTTATTCTCTTTTATTTACTATTGGTGAGCTGATCACTATTAATGTTAAATGCGTTTTACTTAATTTGTAAGGACAGGTATACGAGGTGCACATTAATTCAATTAATGTTGAGTGATAGATGCTGAAAAATGAATTAAAGTTTGTGCCACAGCTGGGACTTGAGCCCGGGTACCCTGCTTACTAGGCAGATGTGCTAACCATTACATCACCGTAGCACTGTGGCTAACACAGCTGCATGGAGCGCTCTAGCTCACCGTCTTCCCTAAGACAAACTTCAGTTAATGCCTTCAGCCCTTTTTCCTTTCTTAAAACGTCAGTATTGCTGCGGCCCTCTGGTATTGGGATAATACCAACTTTCTATATAATGAGGAAATCCTGCCTGTACTCCAGGCGTATTTGCTATATTGATTTGATGTAACTACACTTTCCTTGGGACATAGGAGTCTCAATTTTATCTTCGATAAGCTAAAGAAAAGAATTAAAATTTGTGCTAGGCTGGGACTTGAATACAGGTCTCTTGCTTACAAATCTCAGATGCTATTCCAATACTGCAGAGCCTCGGTAATACTAAGAAGATGTAATACTAAGAAGAAGAAAAAGGGCTGAAGGCATGAACTGAAATTAGTGTTAATTCATTTCTTCAGCTTCTATCTTTACCGAAGTTAAAGTTGAGACTCATATGTCTCAAGAAAAATGTAATTCCATCAGATCAGTAACGTTAAATGACATTTGGAATACAAAGCTGTTGATGTCAATCTTTAGCTATCAAACATAAACTAGCATGCATAATTCACAGACAGTTATTTCTATCATCCTGAGTTTTCATAACATTGCTGTTTCTGTATTTTATCCATTTTGTGAAATAAAATATGTTTAAGTGAAGTGTTCAGCCATGGCCCAATCTAATCCTATCACTTCCATGTTATATAACTAACGTAACCAAAAATAATATTTTTCCAAAAAATGGTTCAAATGGCTCTGAGCACTATGGGACTTAACATCTGTGGTCATCAGTCCCCTGGAGCTTAGAACTACTTAAACCTAACTAACCTAAGGACATCACACACATCCATGCCCGAGGCAGGATTCGAACCTGCGACCGTAGCGGTCACGCGGTTCCAGACTGAAGCGCCTAGAACCGCACAGCCACACTGGCCGGTAATATTTTTCCACCCAGAGCCAAAATTACACCGTTTTGTCATTTCAAAACTTTTTGAGTAGTTGTCACATACTTTTGAAGCGTGTAATACTTGGAAAAGAGATAATGTAGGATACGAGGAATATCTAAACAACCATGCGGAATAGAGGTTGATTTAAAATAAAAGATAATGATATAGCTTTTATTATGGGTTAATTTTTGATGTCGTAGGTAAGGCAAAAATTATTCAAAAAACAAGAGAAAGGGTGTATATGAAGGTGGACTGCAGTATTAAATACATACAAAGCGTCATAAAACATCTCTTCCTGCTACCACGCTAAGTACTCCCGTTATCTTAGTCAGTAGTAAGACATTTACTTGTCTATGACTTTATACGAGGGTTGGAACTTAAATAGTGGCAACTATTTATTCACAACCTATACAAAATAGTTACATGTTTGCGTTGCCACCGATGTGGAAGATGTAGTATACTGTTAGCAGAGCCTGTTCTGTTGATGGTGCGAATTGAGTGGTCTAAATTTGTGGTGATTCTCGTGTACGACTGTGATAGTGTTATCCTAACGCATTACGTTGCTCCACGGCAGACCGTCAACGCACAGTATAACTGTTCTTTTTTGGAGCATCACCTACGACCAGCTTTGCGAAAGGAGCGGTGACACTTTCTGCGCAACACACCCATCATTTTGCACGACAATGCGCCGGCGCATACAGCGCAAGCTGTGGCTGCTCTGTTCGGTCGATGGGACTGGGAAGTACTGTACCATCCACCTTACTCGCAGTTCTTAAATCCTTGTGACTTTGATTTGATTCAGAAGATGAAGGAACCACTTCGTGGCATTCGCTTCAGAACTGTTCCAGAGATTCGACAGACAGTAAGCCATTCCTGTATCACCATCAACAGAACAGGCTCTGCTAACGGTGTATTGCGCCTGCCACATCGCTGGCAACGGGTTCTACACAGTGCTGGTGACTACTTTTAAGGGCCGGCCGGTGTGGCCGTGCGGTTAAAGGCGCTTCAGTCTGGAACCGCGTGACCGCTACGGTCGCAGGTTCGAATCCTGCCTCGGGCACGGATGTGTGTGATGTCCTTAGGTTAGTTAGGTTTAATTAGTTCTAAGTTCTAGGCGACTGATGACCTCAGAAGTTAAGTCGCATAGTGCTCAGAGCCATTTGAACCAACTACTTTTAAGGACAGTAACAAGTGCAAACATGTAACTCTTTTGTATCGGTTGTGAATAAATAGTTGCAACTATTTGAGTTCCAACCCTCGTATATCATCTTGCAACTTCTTATTCCCGACCATTTACTACTGATTAGTGTTTCCTGTTTTCAGGTACAAAAAACGTCAAACAGTGATAAAAGATCTTGAAAAACAAGTTGCAAGGTGATATGCAAATAATTTTACATAAAATTACACTGACGGAAACTAAAAATGTTACTTCACAAATAACTAGACCGAACGCCACCACACTGGTATTTCCATATCTATGTTATTATGTGAATATAATTAAAGTTACTTTCAAAACGCTGTAGAAATAACGCCACTGGTCAGAGTGGCGTCAAATTGCAACTGAATATTATTGGAAAAGGGGGAAAACATATGACAGAAGAAAAAAAGTAGTGTAAAATATGATCAATAGATGGCGCTGTTTGTGTCAGAATACATAAATGAAAACATCCATCACGCGCGACCCGTTAAAGTTGGTATAAACACGCAGGGTAAACGGTTTTTCTCCTTTCGCGTCTGCGACATTCGCCATAACTGTCTCAATGCAGGATCGCTCTCTGTTTGTAAACTGTATTACAAGAATTATGACAGTGCGCACGTCGCTCTGCAGATGTTCCGGACAGTGAAGGGTTTGAAACAAGGTGTTGGTTCGATGACTGCCGTGGGTCTTAAGAAAATGGTTCGGAAATTCGAAAAGACGGGTTCTTTTGGTGTGAAACCTGGTAGAGGAAGGAAACGATTCGACGTCAGTGGAAGCAGTGGCCACAGCAGTGCAGGAGGAGACGAGTAGTGGTATGCGAACGTGTAGTGCACGAAGAATTTCCCGAACGGTGGACATACCCGTGAGCAAGGTGCCAGGAAACATCCTTCTTTGCTATCCATTCAAAATTACCCGTGTGCACGAGTTGCTTCCTGGAGACCTGCCAGCAAGAGAGACCTTTGCTTTAGAATTCCTTGCTCGCATGGAAGTGGACAATGATTGGCCGTGGAAGATTTTGTGGACAGATGAAGCCCACTTCCATCTGACAGGATATGTCAATAGACAGATTTATCGGGTATGGCCAACGGAAAAACCACGCTCAAATCAACCAGTACCACTTGATCGTGAAAAGGTCGCTGTGAGGTGCGGGTTTACAGCATCATTTATCATAGGTCCATATTTTTTCGAAGAGACAGGTGCTTCCGGTCATGTTACCTAAACTGTCACTGGTAAGCGCTATGAGGGTCTTTTGCGCAACCACGTCATTCCAGCTCTCCAACTGCATGGATGTGTGGATGGGATCATTTTTATGCACATTGCAAATCCGGCTAAGCATCTGCTGAAGCGTCATTTCGGAAATGCTAGAATTATCAGCCGTCACTTGCCTACAGCCTGGGCGTGCCCATCACCTGATCTTGATGTGACTTCTGGCTGTAGGGCTATCTCAAAAAGATGTTGTGTTCAGTGTTCCGATTGCAAACTTGGCTGCATTGAAGGCACACATTGCGCAACACATTCTGAATGTGAAACACTTCGATCAATTATGGAACATGCTTTTTCTCTTTTTGTAGAAAACGGTGGACAGCATAATGACCATGTTTTGTGCCAGTCACACGGTAATTAATAATCCTATTTGATTTTGATTGATGCTTTTTATGCGGTTATTGGCCTCAGGACAATTAAAAACTGATTTTTCCCATCCGATGTGATATGACCTTGCCGTGGTGGATGGGCGTACGTAACTAACAGTATCACACCCACACACCCATACACAGTGGATAGTACAGTTTGTTTAACGTCAAACGTCCACCTTAGGCATTTTTGTATGATTCATTTGTCATTTGTGGTCGACGACTAATAAGTTATGATGCTTACAGCGCCATCTATTGCAACATTTTGGAACTATTTATTTTTCTTCTGTCATACGTTTTCCCCTTCTTGGATAATATTCCGATGCAATTTGACGTCATTCTGACCAGTGGTGTTATTTCTACAGCGGTTTAAAGTTTAGCTTTAATTAGACTCACCCTGTATATGTATACAAATTTCATCCTTATGCACGCTTGTTTTCAGTACTTTCTGCACAAAAAATTATTTCTACAGATGAAGAATTATGTGAGTACACGATGGCTGTTGACTGTCTTTAATGTTACTGGAACTCTTCAGGTGTAGATTGCAACGCAGCATGCCCATAAGACGTGCGCCTGCAGATTACCGCCGTCTTTCAGACTTCAAGAAACATAAAATCACTGGCGTGAGGGAACATGGAAGCATCGTATCGATAGATCGCACATACAGTTGACTGTAGTGCAGTGGCTGCGGAACGAGTGGTGGCAGGGTGATCTCGGGATAACAGTGTGGCAGAAAGGGTGGGCACAGGTCGGTCTAGAAGTACGACACCGTGAAAACATCGTAGGAAAGTTCGGCTGACTCTTATTGATAGACGGATGAGAAAAGCTGAAATATGTGCAGAGGTTACAGGCAGAGTGCCACCACGGACTGTCGGGAACAGATTACTGGAAGCTGGATTAAGATCTCCATTTGCAATGCGAAATTTACCTCCGTCACCGTACCACAGACACCGTACCATAGCCACAAAGTCAAATGGGAAATTAAGTGGCACATTACAGCGTTCAACGAGAAGGCTCACTTCCGTCTGTGGAGGTCAGACTCGCCAACGTGTCCGTAGGCAACCTGGTGGACGGTCACGGGCAGTAGCGACTCTCGAGACCAACACCATTCCTTCTCCTTGAACCATAGCGTGGGAAACTATTGGATGTGACAATAGGACTGCTTTGGTAACTGTTGAAGCTAGAATACTCGTTAGTATGTGGCAAGAATGGTAACCCTGTTTTCATATGCTTCATCAGGGTACCAAATGGCGTATTCCAGCAGGACAATGCGTGGCCCCACTCTGCCATTCACATCGGAGATATCTTTAGCAATGTACGGAACGTTGACTGGTTTTCCCAGTACCCTGATTTGTCATCCACAGAACGTGTCTGGGCTGTGATGGGAAGATGTAGACTGTAATACCAGCCTCCAGGAAGCAGTCGTCATGAAATAAAGTAGAATAGTTGAAGGTGTGGGAAGAAATTACCCATGATAAATTTCAGAGTGTGTTTGCTCCCATCTACCAGCAAGCCTGAATTTGTGTCCATTGGGCTCACACATCGTACTGATGTTGACGATGGACACCAGTTCCAAGTGGCATGAAAGTTTAATCATTTAACGCCTTTTATATGATGAACATCTCCACAAAGTATGATACATACAGGACTGATGCTTCATGGTTTACAATTCTCCAATTATGTCAGTGTATAAAATAAATTATGCTGTCAAAGAATGAACAAAAGTATTGCATTAGAACGAAATATTGTGTTTCGTTTGTTGCTATTACCAAATCGCAATAACAAAGAAGAACAAACCACATCTTTGTGTGTGTAACTACCCTTTGGCCATCAACGAACATCTAAAACAGATTTGTAAATTACATAGGAAATGTAAATAATTGTTGACGGCTGCAAACATTCGAATATGACATGTTCAACCGTTTTTATGGTACAGCCCACTGGAAACAGTATTTATCCAACAAGAAACGTGTTGTACATGTACAGCGACAACGACAAGGATGTTTTTCGTATTTCAGACTCATTTGACGACATATGATATTTATTTAAATATCTCCTTCTTTTATTTCATTCAGTTGAGGCAGAAATAGGTTACAGCCCTGAGTTGATCCATTTTTTGAAAAGTAATGGTTTTCGATTGCGTAACAACATACTCGGCGATTGTACCTTATGGAGAATGTATATTTTGGATCTAACTTGAATAATCGTACAGGTTTTTACGAGGAAATAGACTGAAACATTCTAAAAACTGTTTTAAGGATTTTGAGGTACATTTTCTCATGCATCACTGACTGAAAGTAAAGGATTTAAAAATAAGCATAGCTGAAGAGGAGGGACAGACAAAATCAATAATTGCGATACAACATAATGTAACATGGTGTTCTTGATATAAAATGGTTTTAACATATTATTTTTTGCATAAGCTTCTTACGTACCAGCCACCGTATTCAGGAGTATCACGAATCCATTTTCGCTTGTCAATAGTTACATCTTTGGTCTGTTCTAGGATGTAAGGGTTATGCGGCTATACTATGACACCGTTTCGTTGTAGCATCTGTGATTTTCTGTTAGAGATTTTTCCCTTAGTTATAAAATCCTAGTATTTAGGAATATGGGACTCACCTTTCATGCTCTGCCTTTTAATTCGACTGAGAAAAGTGAGTCACTCGAAACCCATACAGACAGCAGAGTACATACGACGGATATGAGAGATTTTTGGGGATTTTAAGGGATGTTCTGGAGAAGATTAGGAAAAGAGTAACCGTAAAAGATTCAAATATATACTGAACAACAAGTACAGTAACTGAGCATAGAAAATACTGCAGTGGCCATAGAAACCTTATGCTGTCCGCCTCTGAAAGCTTGCATAAATGTACTAACCGCTAGGCGAAACTCGGGTACATTAAGGTAAAAATAAACACGAAAATAGGCTACTTAAATTGGATGAAGAAGATGATGACAATGGTGATGTACATACGTGATACTACAGCGTATCGATTAATTTAGTAAATGTTTTCAAAAGCTTATGAACAAAAAATGTAACACGTAAACTTTGCTATAGGCATATAAACTGGAGAAAAAAAAACCGCGGAAATTAGAAATTAAACTCAGGATCCAGTGCTCGTCATATGCACTTAGTATCAACTGCATTAGACACATCTACTCAGTAAAATGTTGCAAAAGCTTTCACTTGAACGACGTTCAATGTAGACATCCACAGTTCCGTATTGTACCCCGCTGTTCTGTGCTGATGGCAGGAAGTTTAACCACCGCCAGTAGTATATTCTCGCCTGTAGCCGGTGAACGAAACAGCAATACAAAAGTACAAAGTCTTTGTGTTGTCAACAGAGAAGCAGTAACATCGTAATGGGTCGGTCACGAGCGCTCAGGTATGTCGAACGTGGGCTAATCACTGGGTATCACCTAAGTAACAAATCCACCAGAGAAATTGCAGTGAATCAGCGGAAGGAATCAGTCTTCAGCTCCACAGTGCTGCCAGCAGTCGAGCTAGCACAATAACAGCGAGTAAGGAGTACAAAAGAGTGGGGTAGTGTGGCGAGCAGCTCCTCAAAGCCACGCTTTTCTGTAGTCCACTCTAAGCGACGATTGATGTGGTGTAATAAGCGACGCCAGTGGACAGTGGAGACAGGAAACGAATGATCTGGAGTGGCGGATCACGGTATACAAAGGAAGGGTTTGGGTTTGGTGAATGCCTGGAGAACGTAGCTTGCCGTCATGTAGTGTAGTACCAACAGTGTAGTATGGAGGAAGTGCTGTTACGGTGGAGGGATGTTAGTTGTGGTCTCCTTATTACGCTTAAGAAAACTGTAAACACGGTGTGATACGAAAATATTTTACAGCATTAGCGAAACAGTTGGGAGATGATGCCTCTTCGTATCAGCATTATAATGCAGCCTGTCACTAGGTACCATTTGTTTGACAATTGTTTTGACAATTGTTTGCCCTGAGTCCCGACCTCAAGCCAATAGAACACCGTTCGGATAAGTCAGGACGTCGAACTGACTCCAGGCCTGTAGTCCAGCATCAGTATCGTCTCTGGTTTCGGTTATTGAGGAAGAATGGGCTCAGTTTCCTGGACCTCGTCGATAGTGCCCCCAGCAGAGTTCAAGTTGTCAAAAGCCAAGAGCGGAACATCATGTATTAACGTCCTTTATTAGGTATCCAGATAATTTTGATCATTTAGCGTCTTATTGTGTTTTGCTGCAGAACAATGTTTTCCTAAGTCCTATGTCCTATGTTACTTATACTATTACAAAAATTCATGCATAAGCAGCTCTCAGTCACGAAAAAGCCATTACATCGGTTAATTTCAGGAGCTATGAAGGACAATATGAGTCCCTTCTCGAATGTTAAGGATACTGTATCAGAAACCCGATGCTTTAATCACTTCACAATACCTGAAACCTAACTCTACTAAAGTAACAGTTGCCTGAAGTACAATGAATCAATCTGCGGAAATCGAAATGCACCGAGTAGTTTATCAGAGGACGTATTTTCGTGACTGAAGGTGACTATAATCCATAAAAGCAATTTAGTATATGCAAGTTACAGAAAGAACAGAATTATTTTTTTTTGTTGTAGCTTAATGGCATTTTTACAGTGAGGTCATTACCCTTGGAATACTATTTCAGTTTTGATACACAGACAAGCATAGGACTGAATTCTCTCGTAAAGTCAGTCTTTCGGTTCCTCTAGAGCTTATTCCGGATACCTGTAGGTCGCACGAGGCCTACGTTAGGATGACAGGACAACTGCCTGACCGTGACTCGCAGCTGTTGTGATTCCAGAATTTCACCACCGGGCTGCGACGCTCGCCCTCCACTGCGCCAGCGCCATTTCAGTGTCGGAGTGTTCCTGTGGAGCGGCAACTGCCGCAATTTTCCCGCTCTTGAGCCGCAGAGCGCCCCTGAAGAGCGGCAATTGCGGGGACTTTCGCCCGAGCCATTTCGTGCCTTTGCGTGTCCGGAGGCGGTGGCTGCTGCCAGCGATGCTCGCCGTGTCGCGCAGTACGCGTAGCTTAGGCCCTGACACTGTGCTCCAGGGATGGTCAGAGACAGTGGGATGTCGGCGATCCGGTGCCGTGGTGACCCACACGGACTGTGGCTGGTGATCCGTTGTGGTGGCGTTGGCGGTGGTGGACCCGCTGCCGTGGTACAGCGCCGTGACCAGCCGCAGCGCGAAGTGCGGCACCTCAGCCAGGGACAGCACGCTCACCCCCAGGAACAGGCTCAGGACGCCTCCGAATGACACTGCAAACACGCGACATTGCCCACAGTCTTCATGTCATGCTTTCGAAAATCACATTATACAAGGTGAAGAAAACTTCACGCACACGGGTTTCACAATATGATTACTTGCCGCCTACCGAAACAGAAATGTCGCATTTTTTCGCTGGAAAATGGACGTCAAATAATGAAAATTAGACAACATTATAAGCACGTGTACGAAAGCATACTAAAACGAAAACTAAACTCCTCCAAGAACAGGCCAACGGTACCGACCGGCCGCCGTGTCATCCTCAGACCTCAGGCATCATTGGATGCGGATATGGAGGGGCATTTGGTCAGCACACCGCTCTCCTGGCCGTATGTCAGTTTCCGAGACCGGAGCCCTACTTTTCAATCAAGTAGCTCCTCAATTTGCCTCACAAGGGCTGAGTGCACCGCGCTTGCCAACAACGCTCGGCAGACCAGATGCCCACCCATCCAAGTGCCAGCCCAGCCCGACAGCGCTTAAATTCCGTGATCTGACGGGAACCGGTGTCACCACTGCGGCAAAACCGTTGGCACACGAAAGCATACTACTGTGCAAAAATTAAGGACGAATGTAATTTTTGCGTATGTCACAGCTAAGTAACGCAGCTCCATGAAACTTGGACCATACATAGAAGGAACTGCTAGAGTATAGTACAGAAGGTAATTAAAAGAAATACACGATGAGGCAAGTAGAAATTACACTGTTATTCAAAAAAATAATCACGCTGAAATCACCGCATTTATTATGTTCCGCTAGACATTACTGAGAGCTGGTTTCTCAGGATGGGGCAGGATAAGATTACAGTTGTGGACGGGGCCGTAATCAGTTACTCTCGGTTGCACAACAAATACGTAAACTTTATTTAAAGAAATTAAAATTGTAAAACAATCTCTTAAGAAAACACAACTGACTGTATGACGGCTGAAGGCCTTACACAAAAAAATTTAACAATTTGTATCCTCAGACAACAAATGGCTGAAGGCCTGAATAGGAAATCAGAAGAACAATTCCAAATAGCACATATTAAGATAAATACTTCGTTTTAAAACAAACTCTAACACGGCTGAAGGCCTTATTATAAAAGAAGTGAAGTTATTACTCGGCTGAAGATCACAAACAATTCCAAATAACAAACGACTGAAGGCCTGAATTAGAAGTCAGGAAAACAATTTCAAATAGCGCACATCTGAACAAACACCTTGCCTTTAAAACAAGATTGCTTTAAAAAAAAAACTTATTGTATCAGGACTGAAGGCCATATTAGGAAAGAAGTGAAATTATTGCTCGGCTGAAGGCCACACAAACAATAATTAGAAAATTACAAATATCCTTAAAACAAACATCATAATCTAAGGAATCAGGACACGCGTTTCTCAGCAAGTGTTCCAGGGGTCGGCCTGGGAAGAGAACTCAAACATAAGGTAAGGTGAGACAGCCGGCCAGAGTGGCTGAGCGGTTCTAGGCGCTACAGTCTGGAACCGCGCGACCGCTACGTTCGCAGGTTCGAATCCTGCCTCGGGCATGGATGTGTGTGGTTTAAGTAGTTCTAAGTTCTATGGGGTTGATGACCTCAGGAGTTAAGTCCCATAGTGCTCAGAGCCATTTGAACCATTTTTTTAAGGTGAGACAGGAAGCCAAGAGTTGTACTCACGTTAACAGGATGGTAACTCAACTAGGGGCAGCTTAAGCGCCGACCGACCGACTAACCAATCCGCCTCACGTCCGATCACCTGTATAACGATGGAATATTTTTAGGCAAGAACGAAGAGACAGAAAGCACTACGTCTTCAGAAAACACCCAAGGCTGAAGGAAACACTAGAACCAAGGTAGACCTAAAAAAAATGCACAGTACAATACAAGAAGCTGTCGAACTACACGCAGTGTCGGACAGCATCAACACGACGAGGAAAGGTACACTGCCAGAAAAGTACGCTAACCTCCAGGGCAGGTAACTGGGATGTTAGCGGCTACAAGGCAGAAAATACCGCTGGTTGCACTTGAGCAATAAGAATAATACTAAATTCAATGATGAATAACAGATAGAGAAAGAAGGCTGCAATACTTCACCGCCTTGAAACAAAAAATTGTTCAAATGGCTCTGAGCACTATGGGACTTAACTTCTGTGGTCATCAGTCCCCTAGACTTAGAACTACTTAAACCTAACTAACCTAAGGACATCACACACATCCATGCCCGAGGCAGGATTCGAACCTGCGACCGTAGCAGTCCCGCGGTTCCGGACTGCGCGCCTAGAACCACTAGACCACCGCGGCCGGCGCCTTGAAACACTTCACTCGTTGCCGCCAGGCTCAGCGGCCCTGAGAGCAACAACCCACCGACCAAAGGCGAGATCTCAGAATAGTCGAGGTTGCATTAGCAGTTATCTCTTCACTCAAACGTCCAGGGGTTTGGTGTGCAACGAAGCCGTCGCTGTCACAGCTACCCCTATTCGATCCGGCAGTGGCAGTACGGCTTGCCATCGAGCTACACGGACCTGCTCGCTGCTGCGCCCCAACCGACTGATGTCCGTTCGCAACTCCCCCAAACCCAATACGAAGACAGCATTAAAATAACTTGTTATTCAAAACCACAAGATACACATGGATCCGGGAAAACAATTCCACCAACAACTCACAATACTGAAACCAGTCACTGTGAAACAACACGGACAAATTAGAAGTCGGCACAAACACAGAGAAGTCAGAAGCGGTCGGAAGACCAAATGCATGCCGTACACTCCGACGACCAACTGAACGACTAACCAACGGTCGTCCCCACTCAAGACAGGCATGGGAAAGATCCCAGTGTAAATCGTCGACTGACAACTTATTGCCAGGAGGACACTTCGACGGGCGGACACACACACACACAGGTGAAAGTTCCGCTACTCGAATATCTCGGTCCATGCAGTTAAAACTCGCTGAATCCGGTCCTTGACGTGGTCGTGCACTCTCGCGACCATGTCCTTCCGTCGGACAGTGCACGTGTGTTGCGAGCGGTCGGGCGAGTACTGGCCGTCCGTACCTGACTGCTGCTCCTTCCCAACTCCACTCGCTCGACACACGACGACCCGGAAATACTAGAGGCCGCTCCAAAGATGGTACCATAGTACGCGCTACCGATGTTGCTGCCACTCACGGACAGACATGGCTAACAAACGTAGTGGCGCCAGTGAACACATTAAGAAAACGAGACGCCACTATCGCTATTACAAGATGCCAAGCTATGAACGACATCAACGGAAGCCGCACACGGCTCAATTACAAAAGGTGGGACTTGATTGTTAATAGAGGGTTTGATCACCACGGACAGAAACGCACGATCTGCAACTTGCTCTCATGCGGCAACAACGTTTGTAAGGAGTTCTTGTGGTAGGGCGTTTCGATCCTCCACCAGCGACTGATGACAACTGCTGGATGGTAGCTCGTGTATGCAGACGAACTGCAATACCTTTCCCCAAAGCATACCACATGTGGTCGACGGAATTTAAGTTGGGAGAACGAGCAGGGGAGTCCATTCGCAGAAAACCCTCTCGTTCCAATGACTCCTTCACCTGCACAGGACGATTCGGTCGCGCAATGTCGCCGGCCGCTGTGGTCGAGCGGTTCTAGGCGCTTCAGCTGCTACGCTACGCTCGAATCCTGCCTCGAGCATGGATGTGTGTGATGTCTTTAGGTTAGGTTTAAGTAGTTCTAAGTCTAGGGGACTGATGACCTCAGATGTTAAGTCCCCTAGTGCTCAGAGCCATTTGAACAATTTGAATTCGCGCAATGTCATCCATAAAAATGAAGTCGGGGCCAAATGTACAACTAAAAACCACACACCCATGGGCAAGAAGTACAGACAGCATCACAACAGCGTTAACCGGTGAATGTGCTGTGTTCAAAGCTTTGGAGGTCAGTACGCCCATGAAAAATTATGCCTCCCCACACCAGAACTCCTGGAACACCAAGACGATCACGTCTATTCTTGATTGCATGACATGTTCCCAACTCTCGCCGTATGAGCATTGTTGAATATGGTCGTTGTGGCAGTCTAGTTTGTATAGTGTGGGGAGGAATAATGTTGCATGAGTGTACTGACCTCCAAATCTTTGAACACGCTGCGCTCACTCGTCAGTGTTATTGCGACACTGTACTCCTTCCCCAATTGTTCTTTTCAATGGTTCATTCGGTTTCTACTTCATTTTTGTGGGCCGCGCGGGATTAGCCGAGCGGTCTGTGGCGCTGCAGTCATGGACTGTGCGGCTGGTCGCGGCGAAGGTTAGAGTCCTCCCTCGGGCATGGGTGTGTGTGTTTGTCCTTAGGATAATTTAGGTTAAGTAGTGTGTAAGCTTAGGGACTGATGACCTTAGCAGTTAAGTCCCATAAGATTTCACACACATTTGAACAACATTTTTGTGGACGACAATGCGCGACCACATCGAATTGCTCAGGAGGCAGAGTTCTTGGAACGAAACGATATGTGGCGAATAGACTGGGCTGCCAATTCCCCGACTTAAATTCCATCGAGCCTGTAGGGGTTGGGTTGGGGAGACGTACTGCGTGCGTCCATATGCACCAACGACCATCCAGAGTTGTGAGCCGCGCTGGTAGAGGAATAGAACGCCTTACCACAAAACCCATCACCAGCCTTGTTTCCGCATGGGAGCTCGTTGCGGATCATGCATTGCTTTCCTGTCTTTTGTAATGTCCAGGGGACCATCACAGATCGCGGTGACTTCAGCGTAATTATTGTCTTTGAATAAAAGTGCCATTTATGTTCACTTCATTGCCCATTTCTTTGCTACCTTACGTACATCACTGTACAGTTTCTTTCTATATATGGTCCAAGTTTTATCGAGGTGTTACTTGGCAGTCATACATCAGCGAAGCTTGCTTTCGTCCTTACGTTTAGCACACCATTGTCGCTTCATTCAGTACACTGAAACACTGTTGCTAATTTAGTGCAGTGGATAGAGTTTCTTGATTATAATAGTGAATGGTTCCAACTCTGTTTCGGGTTTATTTTATTTTTATTTGCAAATTTTGTTCAAAATGGCTCTGAGCACTATGGGACTTAACTACTGTGGCCATCAGTCCCCTAGAACTTAGAACTACTTAAACCTAACTAACCTAAGAACATCACACACATCCATGCCCGAGGCAGGATTCGAACCTGCGACCGTAACGGTCGCGCGGTTCCTGACTGAAGCGCCTATAACCGCACGGCCACTCCGGCCGGCTTTTGTTTAACCCAATAATATTGTAGTATATATTGTTTCTTAAGCCATCCGTGACCTAAATCCCCTGGATTCCTTACTGTTGAGATATTTAAAAAAGAAACACGTTTATACCAATTCCCCAAAGGCAGTATGTGCACTGGTTACAAGCGTCTATGCGACTCTTGTAACTGCGGATGCTGAGAAACATGATACAGGGAGTTTGGAGATGCAGGAAGATCGCATTGAGAATCTGCTTTCATGATAACGCATGTTTTGTGAATGACATTCTATCACTGATGGTGTGTTTATAATATTTAAGGAAGTTGATTACGCGCTACATCTAGCCACTTACATTGGATGTAATATGTATGCTTAACACTCCATACTGATAGGTTTTGCAGCTATCTCCATCCTAAGATACGATATTTTTATTTGACTCATGTGTCTGACCTATGACAATTACGTTCACTGTTAAAAAAACTGTGGCTGCGAGACGTATACGGATCACGAAAAAGGGTATACTAAAGTAGAATTGGGCAGAATAAATGTAACAAATAATATGAAAGAACACCTAGATCCAGACTCTAACCCTCTACCTCATGTGTTCCCAAAACTCTACCCACTGAACTAAATTAGCAGCAGTGCTCTGGTGTACTGAATGAAGCTATGGTTATAGTAATGCCAAACTGCCAGTTTTGGCGTCCGTTTCCCACCGAAAATAAACGTAGACTGAAATTTTGCCAGAGATACTGTTGCACTATTAGCATGGAACGAATCACACTGTGAAAGATTCCGGGATTGTTTCTTCACTCTGTGTAACACGCAATCGTAGTATCCGTAAACTATAGGCAGATGAAAGTCTTTTTTTTTGTAAGACTATGAGCTGCTGATAAACAAAGCTTTACTTACTAGCAGTCATCATGAGACAACATAAAAACATTTCATGGTGCCTCAGAATGAGAAGCTAAATTAAAACTGCTAGCAAATATAGATTCGGTTATTACCGGCTCGAGCTTTTACACAAAAGAAAGCTTTCTTTCACTATTTACGAGGTATATAGAATGAAAACGTCCAAAAACTCTTTCCATGATGGAATCAGTACATTTCTACTTAATCACATTACGTTTTGTTAAGGCGGGCGTATGTGTGAGGCAATAGCCTTTAATGGAAGAAATGAACACGACGTAATGGAGCATCAGGTTGACCAACACATTGAGCACTGTTAAACTGAAGGAAAGTATCCTGTCGAAATTTTGTTTGTTACAGGCGGTCCCTGTCACCTGCAAAGTGCGCAGGGATTATAGTGAGTTTTATGCTCTGTATTATGGCATTCCTGAAGACCGAAAATCTCCTGTGTGAAAAACAAGGTTCAAATGTATCTGAGCACTACGGGACTTAACATCTGAGGTCATCAGTCCCCTAGAACTTAGAACTACTTAAACCTAAGTAACCTAAGGACATCACACACATCCATGCCCGAGACAGGATTCGAACCTGCGACCGTAGCGGTCGCGCGGTTCCAGACTGAAGCTCCTAGAACCGCTCGGCCACCACGGCCGGCTCCTGTGTGGAAAACAACATGGGTTTCCAAAACGACGATCATGCGAAACCTAGCTCGGTCTGCTCGTCCACGAGACCCAAGAGATGTACAGAGTGGAGCACGGCAAATTGCTTATGAATTCACGTTCTAGCGGCACTGTTGGTCGAATAGAGGGGAGAGTGAGCGTGGTTTATAGTGACCGACTGGAGTTTGTATTCAATTGTTGTTTAGTTGCAATAACGCAATGTACACCTGAAGCGCGCTCATTTTGTGTCGAAGTGTATGTCTCGAATTCTCACTCGATCATTGCAGTGCAACGTGCTTTTCATTTGCGATTTGCGGTACCCCACGCGGACGTGTTCCTGAACGGCACTGAATTTTAAATTGGGTAAGTGCATTAAGAACAATAGGGGATATGTCATCTATACGAAGAGGACCTGAGAGAAGCGTTACAACATCACAAAACGTCGAACGAGTTAGAGCAGCAGTACTAAAATCTTCGAAATGGCTCTGAGCACTATGGGACTTAACATCTGAGGTCATCAGTCCCCTAGAACTTAGAACTACTTAAACCTAACTAACCTAAGGACATCACACACATCCATGCCCGAGGCAGGATTCGAACCTGCGACCGTAACAGTCGCGCGGTTCCGGACTGAGCGCCTAGAACCGCTAGACCACCGCGGCCGGCAAAATCTTCGAAATGCTCAGTTGGGAATCACGCACTTTCTCTAGGCATTTCAAGACGTTCTCTCGACTGGATACTTCATAATGAACCGAATTTTCTCCCATATAAAATGTGTGTGGTCCAGAAATTGTCAGTACGGTATTATGTAAAACGGATAACATCTGGTGAAGACATGCTTGCAACCATACCCCCTCACTCAAATGTGTTCTTTTCTGATGAGGCACATTTTCACCTTCAGTGAGTGTGTAAACAAACAGAATATGCTGTACTGGAGCGACACGAACCCCAGGCAAATTCACCAGAGGCCGCTGTGTGCTGCGCCATATCACGAGTAGGCATCATTGGCCCTTACTTTTTCCAGGAAAATCGTCGTGCTGTAACTATGAATTCTGATCGTTACTTAACTATGCTGCAAGAGTTTTTCCAGCCGGCTTTCGAGGCAATGCAATTACAGGTTACCTGGTTTCAACAAGACAGTGCCATTGCAGACAGCGGGCATTACCATGAATTTTTTGAGGCAAACGTTTTATGGAGGGCTTATCTCTCGGACGGAGAATCTCAACTGGCAGGCACGATCACCGGACTTATCCTCATACCGATTTTTTTCTTTGGGGTTACCTGAAGTCAAAGGTGTATTAAAACCGTGCCAACATCCTGAAAGACCTACAGAACACTATTGATGCTGAAACTGCAAGAATACCAGAAGACATGCTCTTTCAGAGCGCATGAGAATTCCAGAAAACGACTGCGGCAGTGTGTGGATTGTGAAAGTAGACTGATTTCTCAGGATCTATGCACCCAAATTGCGTGAAAATATACTCACATGTCAGTTCTAGTATAATATATTTGTCCAGTGAATACCCGTTTATCATCTGCATTTCTTCTTGGTGTAGCAGTTTTAATCGCCAGTAGTGTAATTGCCGGCCGTTGTAGCCGAGCGGTTCTAGGCGCTTCAGTCTGGAACCGCGAGACCGCTACGGTCGCAGGTTCGAATCCTGCCTCGGGCATGCATGTGTGTGATGTCCTTAGGTTAGTTAGGGTTAAGTAGTTTCAAGTTCTAGAAGACTGATGACCTCAGATGTTATGTCCCATAGTGCTCGGAGCCATTTGAACCATATGACAAATAATTATTGAGGAAAAAATTCCATACATCGCGCAGTTTCCGAGTTATTTAGCATTGAAGTTAGCAAATCACATCGTCGATACCTCAAATTCAAGCAACCTGCCAGACACGGTTTCGCCAAACGCGTTCTTCATTTGTTTTCCTCTAACGGAATAAACATAGTTTTTGCTCAACTAACTAAATTTACCACTTCCGAAAAAGGTACATTTTTAACTGGTAATGAGTATTTGAACAAGTGGTAACTCACGGACGCAGAAATGTCTGTGCATTACCGCAGTTTAATGTGTGCGAGTGCTTGAATTGGTGCACGCAACGAGCTGATTGGCTAACTTCAGTACTACATAATTCGGAAATGGTGCAACATATCAAATTTTCTCTCTTAACAACTATTTCTCACCACAACCTCCTCTGCAACGCCCTTTCAAGCTTTTCACATTATTTCTGACCATTCTGTATATAAATGACCCTGTGAATAAAATCGGAGTCCACAGCTCGTGGTAGTGCGGTAGCGTTCTCGCTTCCCACGCCCGGGTTCCTGGGTTCGATTCCCGGCGGGGTCAGGGATTTTCTCTGCCTCGTGATGACTGGGTGTTGTGTGATGTCCTTAGGTTATTTAGGTTTAAGTAGTTCTAAGTTCTAGGGGACTGATGACCATAAATGTTAAGTCCCATAGTGCTCAGAGCCATTTGAATAAAACCGGAAGTTCCATGAGGCCTTTTGCTGATGATGCTGTTGTATACATCTAACATTCTGCGTGGTGTCTGTTTATTTTAAGTCGTGTCTCCCTACCACTTTCGCGCAACGACGCTCTGAGCGTGTTTTTTAGGGAATTGACTTGTTTGAACCTGGGGCCTGTTGCTGGTAAGGAGACGCCAGACTACGCATGACATGTAGAGTTCAGAGGAGTTCAGTGAGACTAGCGATGATATACTCAAATACTTTATGATTTCAGCGTCAGCTCCATTGCACTCCCAGTAAAAGAATCTTAATACTAACTAAATTTAGTTTAAAGGGTTAAAGGCTTCCCTATTTTTAGTTAGCTGGTAAAATAACGTCGAGAAAGCAGTTAAGTTTACCATTGGAATTTTTATTCTACTCACAAAACATTGTTTATAAATTGTACTGTTGATAAAAGGAAATATTTTAATACAGGATGATAAAAACTAACTGCGTTCAACAAAAATGTGAACGAATATTCCCTGAATGGGTTTCCAAGTTCTATAATGGATCGAAGGATGACCTATGCCATATGTATAAAAAATGGCCTACAGTGACCCTCAATTATCTTTAATTACGTATTTAACTTGTCGTAAATTACAGTGGCTTCTCAATAATTATATAACAGAAAAATCATCACGTTTCAAATTTTAACTTCAAGTAGCAAATGTGAATACCACGAAGTTTAATTGACGATCGACACTAGTATTACGTAAAAAGGGGATGTAACAGATGAGAATTCTGCAGTTCTGAGTGAAGCGTTATGCGCTCTTATGCGGCATCGCGTGCATTCATTACCTCGTCGGTGGTTAGGCGGTGTGAGGGGCAGCTGGCGGCCCAACTCCACACACCTCGCCGTCTCGGTAGCAACTCTCGCGAACTTATCTTTACTGCTGTTTGACGAAGTTGTTTAAGAGAAAGGCATCTGGCTGTGTTTTCAATGACCAATCAGCGTCTCAATGTTAAGCTCCGCCTACAAAAATTCTGTCTGTCCAATGAGAAACATTATACTTTTCGTGGCGGGGCAATGTTCTTAATGTTTGCTACGTAACGGAGACGCATATAGTTTCACGCTAAAATCTTGCAGCTGGTGTGGCCCTTTTAGTATTATCGTAAGATCTTTACTGTTCTTCTGGAGGACTCCATCTTTTAACATGGGCTGGGGGGATGGACCTCTTATCGTAGGGCCTTCTAGCCTACACGGCTCTGCTCTTGGCTTCTGTTCTCGTTTCACCCCTCGGAACCGTGTCTGTTTCACGGTGGGAAGGTATGACATGCATTTAGACGTTCTTGTGTTAGTCTGTGGTATTCCATTTGCTCACTCGTTGATCATATTACTTTGGTTAATTTAATGTCAGGATTTATTCGGAGCTATGTGACATATTGCTGGATTTGCTATCATGTCAGGAGTTTCATGGAAGGTGTTGGATTTGCATGACACCTTACATACAGAGATGTTGAAACATTAGAAAACTGTAGCAAAATGTAGGGAGACCTGCCGATCGACGTTTGGTGCAGGGACTGGCAGTTGACTCTCGACATAAATAATGTAAGGTGTTGGCAGATTGTATGGTTGTATAACAATCACTGGTATCAGTCAATCAACGAAATATCTAGGAGTATGCATATGGTGCTGTTTAAAGTGGAATGACCACATAAAACTAATTGCAGGTAAAGCAGAGGACACACTGAGATTCAATGGAAGAATCCTCAGGAAGTGTAGTCCACACTCAAAAGTGGTAGCTTAAAAAAATCTCGTTTGATTTATGCCTGCATATTACTCGTCAGTGTGGGGTCCTTATCAGACAGGGTTGATAGTGGAAATAGAGAATATTCAAAGAAGAGCGTCTCGTTTCTTTACAGGTTCATTTAGTAAGCGCAAAAACGTCACAGAGGAGCTCAGCCACTGGCAGACGCTGCAAGAGAGGGGTTCTTCATCACAGTGTAGTTTAATGTTAAACTTCCGAGAGTGTACGCTTCTATAAGACTTAAGTAATACATTTCTTTCTCCTTTGTTTACCTCGACAAAAGACTATGAAGGAAGAAATTGAGAGATTCTAGCCTAGACGGACTCTTAGCAGCAATCATTCATCCTGCAAACCATTCGGGATTGGACTAGGAAACGTGGGAAGTAGCACGCTTCAAATGTTTCCAAAAGTAAAATGTTGTGTAACTAGGGCCTCCCGTCGGGTAGACCGTTCGCCGCCGGGTGCAAGTCTTTCGAGCTGACGCTACTTCGGCGACTTGCGCGTTGATGGGGATGACATGATGATGATTAGGACAACACAACACCCAGTCCCTGAGCGGAGAAAATCTCCGACCCAGCCGGGAATCGAGCCCGGGCCCATAGGATTGACATTCTGTCGCGGTGACCACTAAGCTACCGGGGGCGGACTTTCCAAAAGTTAACGGGCGGTGAACAGATACAGGCATCACGTCTCTTCAGTGAAAATTGTGCTAAACCTGACAATATTTATGTCCGAAAGAAAAGACACCAACTATATATCACTAAGGAAAGGATGGCCAACGATCTCTTCAGTGCGGCTGCACACCAGGTTCGAACTCTTACGGGAATTGACGAAATGCAGCGATTAATGAGGAGCACTACATTAGTAGTGTGTGGATAACTTGAGAGTTTGGGTCTGACGGGAGGCGTGTTGTGGTAGTCCGTGCAGTTGCCGTGACCACTGTGTCCGGGTGGCTTAGTGGTCAGAGCTTCTGCCTGGTAAGCAAGACTCGGGTTCGAATCCCTGTCCAGAGCAAATTTTCAAAACTCCCTGTCGATTTAAATCAATTCCCATTTGCAGCCAACTTCTGTAATTCCTTTGCAGCCGATAATAATTGCTGCTGCCGATGAATAGACGTCTATCTCAATCAGTTTCCGAAGGAACACTGTGAAGTGAACCGTATGCAGTGGACATCTGAAGCCGGGTGCTTAGTGAAAGCCAATTGGATATGGAACCAAATAAGCAGCACGTCTTCAGCGGGTCAAACAGCCCATAAAATGGACAGCTGCTGAATGGAGGCGTTTAGTATGGTCCCATGAGCCGCTATTTTGCCACTTTCCAAACGATGCAATACATCGAGTGCAACGGGCGCCCATTGAGGCGTTAAACTCTCCATGTGTGGAGGGTGTAGATCATGTCGGTAGCGATTGTGTGTTGTTTTTGAGATATTTTTCGTTTGCTGACTCGGACCTACTAATTCATGTTGTTATGCAAGTGGACCAGGACGCTTATTTCTTCATAATTGGTGACCAAGTGCTGCCCTTTCTCCTAGGTCCCTACGACGAATATGATGTGGACACTTCCGTCTTCCAAGATGACAACAGTCTTGTTCGCATTGCTGTATGAATACATTCCTGCGTTCCTGGTTTGCAGAAGACTCAGGAGCCGTATAGCTCCTCTACTGGCCATTAAATTACCCGATATTACTCGCATAGAACATGTACGGGATTACTTGGAACAGTAGATGAAACGTAATAAAAAACATTCCAAGAATTTTATAGCTCTTTAGAATCCTATGGTCATGGCTTCAGCTGGATATGGGATACCTGCTAACTCTATCAAGCAGAATTGTGGACATTATCTACACTAGAGGCAGTGTTTCATAGTAGTAAGTGACAAACATTTTGTATAGCACTCTTGTTTAAGAAACTTTCTGGGCCTCTCTTCCAAGTTTATAGTTATTGCTCTCGAACAAACAAAATATTTGTAGGCAGCTTGTGATGGAAGTGATTAAGTGTATGTGGTTACTAGGCGGCGGTCAGCGC
The DNA here is from genome assembly GCF_021461395.2 of Schistocerca americana. Lineage (NCBI taxonomy): Eukaryota > Metazoa > Arthropoda > Insecta > Orthoptera > Acrididae > Schistocerca > Schistocerca americana. The sequence continues at coordinate 585,988,126 of NC_060122.1, read as the reverse complement.
AAAATCCATCCTGCGACATGGAGAAGAGCAGACTCTGCATGCGGTGGCAGCATCGGCCAGGTTGGGCTGTGGCAGGAAGCTACTAGCTATGGGTCTTGCTTGCGGTCATCGTTTACCCAAAGAAATACTTGCACATCGTACCAACAGACAGTGAAATACCTTATATCAGGTCTGGCAATAAAGTATCGCCTCTGAATTATTTCAGATACCTTTGCAGTTGAAGGGCAAGCTTTGAATCAAAATTTAGTTCCTGCACATTGGTCCTCCTTACCGACTGTCCCTCTGTGGAATCTGATAAAATATATTTTATAGCAGTTAACATGTTATTCGATTCGCACTGAGACTTGGGCGTTTGCATTTATGAGAATATGTCTCTCTGCGGCATGAAACACCTACCCCGTAGAGTCTCTCTTTTGCGTTCGTTGAAGATTATTGTGACGCTCTCGAGAGACTAAATAAATTTGTAACGAAGTAAACAGCTCACCTCTGAATCATCTCTGTTTCTTTTCTATATTCTAGTTACTAAGAACCTCAATCCAGTAAAAAGTAATAAAGAACTGATGGGACAAGCTTCTTCGTGAGTGAATTACAATTCATAACTCTTCCGATAAATTTCATTACAGTATCTACCTTTCCCTTTGATAGATTTAGGCAGTCGTTCTCTCTTAAGGCGATGCAGGCATCTACTGGTAGAAATTTGACGGTTGTGAGATTTCAGTAAGTGATTACTGTTATGTTGTCAAACGACAGTTACTTACGCTGACGGTCAGCTATCAGTCTTGCCACAAACTGTCATCAATTTTATTGGGTTCGAGAATAGTTTTTTAACCATGCAACCCTCTTGTTCAACTGGAAGAAGAGCTTTCCCAAACTGAAACAATAAAAAATAGTTTTTCTGCTTTGTTCTTGTTGTGGTCTTCAGTTCGGAAACTGGCTTAATGGAGTTCTTCATGCTACTGCTTCCTGTGCAAGCACCTTCACCTGCTGCAACCACATCCATTTGAATTTGCTTACTTTAATTAGGGCTTGGTCTCCCTCTAAAATTTTTTACACCCCAATCTTCCTTCCATCACGAAATTCACGATTCCTTTATGTCTCAGGCTGCACGCTATCAACAGATACGTTTTTTAAGTCAAGTAATGCCATAAATTTTCTCTTCCCTCAAATAGATTCAATACCTACTCGTTAGTTATCCCATATACCCATTTAATCTTTAACTTTCTACTACAGCACCACAGTTTAAAAGTTTCTATTCGCTCCTTCTCTGAACTGTTCATCACCCGAATTTCACTTCCGTACAAAACTACACTCAAAATGCCTTCATAAAAGACTTTCTAACACTTAAATTTATGTTAGTAAGTAAAAACAACTCATTTTAAGTAACTCTGTTCTTGCTGTTGTAGATCTGCATTTTATATCGTTTCTGTTTCTGCCATCGCCGTTTCTTTTGCTGCACAAATACCGTCAACTCTCGATAATTCGAAATTTAAGGGACCTCAGAAAAAGGTCTAGTAATTGACAGGTAGACTTAACGATGGTTTGACTAGCCGTGGTTGAAACAAGGAAAAGTCGAAATTAGGGTTAAGATAACAAAAATAAAGTAAAAAAATAGTGTTACATTTTGAATAACATTCGTATTTCTTTCCGAAGGGAATCAGAAATTAGCTACTACGTTTCAAATTAAGAGAAAGTTGATTTTTTTACCCATTTTATGATTCCTTTTATTTTAACATTTCAGACCAAAGGCACATATAATTTCGGAAAAATGCAAGAAAGCCCTAATATTATATTGCAAAGAAACGAGTCATCTTTTGAGTAAACAAAGGAATGCTGCGAAGAAATGAATGATGGAACAATTGAAGACTTTATTCGAACTAACGAATGTTAAATAGCCGCTAACTTCGAATTATAAAGTTCTTGCGGACGTTCTTTGACGACGATACCTTCGATGTTTCGAGTGTACCAAAATACATAGTATTTCTTCGACTTATCAAATGTTTACCCAGGGACCGGAAAACTAGTTCAGTAGTCGAGAAATTCGATTCATCGAGGTTCAAATTAGCATAACTGAAAGTAGTAACATGCCTGTAGTGTATCATTTCCTAATCTAATTCCCTCAATATCGTTCTATTCAATCCGACTACATTCCTTATTCATTTATACGTCACCAGGAATCCTCAAACGCCGCCTATAGACCAGGTAGCTGGAAAATGAGTATGCTACACAATGTACCCTGCACCACACACTGTTGGGCGTCTTGAAAAGTATATACGACGTAGGAATATGAAACGTTCTAAGTGTAATATTTTTTCAGAAAACGGTATTCAGTGGCATTGTGTCCTCGGCTATGTATTATATGTCCCTAGACTTGTTCCAAATGTCAAATCGCGGAGTAAATATTTAAAATATTCATCGCCAGATGGTGCATGGTCTTTTTCCCAAACAGTGCTTCCTTCTGGAGTTCCAAGTGCCGTCCTTCAAGGTCTGATCCGTTTAGTCTGGGATGGTTTGAAGAGAAAACATACAAGTTTCTGATGAGTGCGCACAGATTTTTTACACTTATAGAAATGCGAAACTGGTGAGCAAGTCGTTTGTTGCGCAAAATTAAAAGAAAAATATTCCTGAGTCAGCGAAACTTATGAGCACATTACATGTAATTCCAATGAATAAAACTGGCTTCTTTGGTTTTAAAGGTGCTACTGAAACACTGTTACCAAGTGATTAACTTTCACTGTTGCGAGGCTGGTTTGCAGGACTTGCAAATGCGTTATGATGAAAGTGTAACATACTCATCCATCTCAAATAGCTATTAAAAATTTACTCTGAAACACTAGAGCGGAAAAATGTGATTGTATTCCAAAGAGGAAAGACTACGGATGATGTATGACCATGGATGATGTATGCCTGCCGCACTTCATCTGAAAGCCCAGTCATGTTTGCCAGTTGCAAAACAGAAAGACCTACTGACAAGGTTGCCAGTTATTCCTCGGCAGCACAGTGAGTTCTACAGTAAACTTTACCGCGCCTGATACCAAGATTGAAGTTGTGTGTCAGTATTGACCCTTTTTTCCTTGAATTTAATTTTGTTAATCACAAATAAAACGCAGTGCGTCATTATTAACGGCACTTAAACAACTTTCTTTTAGCCATCAGTCTTCTGAGTAGACTGATGCGGCATGTCCCTGCTCTGCCAAACCTTTAATCTCAGAATAGCATTTGCAACATACACCCTCAATTATTTGCTGGACACATTCCATTCTCTGTCTTCCTCTATGGTGTTTAGCAACTACCATCTCCCTCTAGTGCCATAGACGTGATTCCCTGACGTCTTAACAGATGTCCTATCATCCTGCCCCTTCTTGCCAGTGACTTTCATACATCCATTTCCTCGGTGATACAGCGGAGAACCTTCTCATTGCTTACCTTATCAGCCCACCCAATTTTTAACATTCTTCTGTAGCACCACATCTCAAATGTTTCAGTCCATGTTACACTACCGTACAATGCTTTGCTCCAAACGTACATTCCCAGGAATTTCTTTCTAAAATTAAGATCAACGTTTGATACTAGCAGACTTCACTTGGCAAGGAGTGCCCTTTTTGCCAGTGCTAATCTGCTTTTTATGTCCCGCTTGTTCTGTACACCACGGCTCATTTTGTTGCCTAGGTTTCGTATCTTCGTCTACTTCGTGATCATAAAGTTTGATGTTAAGGTTCTCGCTATTTTCATTTCTGCTTTATCTCTTTACCTTTGTCTTAGTCCGAGTTACTCTGGATCCATATTCTGTACTCATTAGATTGTTCATTCCATTCAACAGATCCTGTAATTCTTTACTTTCACTGAGGATATCAGTGTCATCAGCGTACCTTATCAATCATCTTACAAGGTATCCCTAATTTGCAATTAAGAGCGCATTTTACTTTATTTCTAGTTTTGCTATTTCACCTATATGAAGTGAATGTATCAGCACTGCGCTGCAGTACATATGGAGTAAGGCGCGAGCTGTAGGTTCCCACGTTGGCTAGCAGAGGCGGTTGGCTATCTGGCGCTTTCAGAGTCAGTGGTATGTGGTACCGATGCAGAAACCGCTTGTGACGTCAACAAAGAGGTACGTAGGAAAAGTACATTTATTCTGGCGGGAATCAAGTAATCGTTATTAAGTATTTTCTAACAAAAATTTGTCTTTTGCCACTCAGACATTAGGAGGAGTCAACGGATTATAAAAACTATCCTTCAGGGATTTTTCAATGCCAGAAAATGTTGACATTAGTAAATAAATGAACAACTTTGGCATAACCGAAGATGTACGGTCTTATATGAAATACACCGATTATAGGCTCGAGTTACAGACTGTGCGCCACAGCCTGCAGTCGTCGATAGGATGTCTTTCGATCTAGTCATGTGGTAGACCATGCTCTCGTACCGTTGATAGCCCACAATCATTGTGAACAAGTTTATTTTATGTTGTTTCTTAGGTAAAATTACCACCCCGAGTAAAAATTATCAGCACAGAAAACTTTTGCTTGCTTTATTACGTAAAATGTAGAAGTATAAAGGGTTGGTGGTTAGTCACAGGTGGCCGGACACCAAAATCAAAGTTGTCTTAACATAAGAAGAGAAACAGAAGAAGCGATATAATGAAGAGGTATTGGTAAGAAAGAAGACGGGCAAAACAAGGGTCCTAACGAAGCAAAAGAAGAAAACGTAGACAGTAGTATTGCACTTTCAGAATCAGACAGCAGGGGCGAGATACTACGTCCTTGTCTTACACACTTTTTAATCCGAGCACTTCGTTCTTGTTCTTCCAGTTTTAATGTTCCCTATTGGTTCATGTAAATATTGTATATCGCCCGTCATTCTCTGTAGTTTTTGCTCAGACTTTGTAGCATATTGCAATATTTTATATTGTCGAACAGTGTTCCTCCAGGTCGACAAATCCTATAAATGTGTGTAGATTTTTCTTCAGTCTTGCTTCCATTATCAACCACAACGTCAGAACTGCCTCCCCTTCCTAAAGTCGAACTATTCGTCGTGTAAGAGATCCTCAATTTCCTTTCTCATTTTTGTATGTTATTCTTGTCAGCAACATGGATGAACCGTTAAGCTGATTGTGCGACAGTTCTCGCACTAACTGGCTCTTTATATCTTCGGAATTGTGTGGATGATGTTTTTCCGAAAGTCTGATGGTATATCACCAGTTTCATAAATTCTACACACGGACGTGAATAATCGTTTTGTTAGCACATCCCCCACTGATTTTAGATATTCGGAAGGAATGTTATCTACCGCTTTTGCCTTATTTGATTTTAAGTCCTCCAAAGCTAAATTCTAATTCCAGTACAGGATCCCCTACTCTTCCCTATTGACGCCTACTTTTTCTTTTTCGTGTCATCAGATAAGCCCTCCCCCCTCATAAAGGCTGTCAACTTATTCCCTCCACCCATCCGCTCTCTCATCTGCATTTAATAGTGGCTTTCCCATTGCACTCTATGTTTCTGTTTCCATTTCTCCATATTTTTCATGTAGCCATTTCGCCTTAGCTTCCCTGCACTTCCTGTTTATTTCATTCCTATCTGACTTACATTTCTGTATTCCTGAATTCCACTGCTCTACTTCCTTCTTTCGTCGACCAACAGATGTATGTCTTCTGTTACCCTCGGTTTTTTCTTGTACCCACATTTATCTTTCCAACTTCTGTGCCTGCCCTTTTTAGAGATGTCCACTTCTCTTCGACTGAACTGACTGCTCTGGTATTTCTTATTGCAGTATCCACATCTGCATGGAATTCCAAGTGTATCTCTTCATCTGTAGCCCACTCTTAAATCCGTATCCCACTCCTTTGCACACTAACTCTTTCTCATTGGCCCATAGTGAATGTTGGAGGAAAATTTGTGAGGCGGCTTTCGGCGCAGCCCTGACGACGCGGGCCTACAAGGCCGACACACAACAGCGCGTTGCACTGGGTTGCCAGGGCAGTGGCCTCAGCATTGCGGGAGCCTGTGACGCCGACCGAGGTGAACGGGGCGCTGTATTGGAAACAAATAAATTATTTGGAAAGTTCTCGCAGAGTTTTAATATGGCACATTCTACGTCCTGGCACCAATCCACTACATTTGGTGTCTTCCCGCTGCATTTGGTCATCCTAATACATTCAGTGGCAGAAGTTGGCACTAAATTTGGTGTCAGACGCCACTACAGTACTTAGAACCAGTTACTTCCCTGGTATAGAACTTAGAACTTTCTTTTACAGTATATTTAATTTATAATTTATCTCATTACTTTATGCAGTGATACGAGCAGCAGAATTTTGTGATATCGGGATACCTTCCCAATTTATAGATACAAGAATGTTACGTACAGAAACAGGTACATTGTGTTTTGATCCTCATGCTAAATGCGAGATTTGGCACTTCAGAACGTTTGACATTTCCTCTCTTCATGTAACAGTTTTAATGTACCCTATCTTTAAGTAAAGACCATCTTGCTGAGAAACGGTGAACCTCATACGTGTTTTCGTTTCGTTTTCAGATCAAGGACCATGACAGTTGTGCTTCAGCTAGGTTCCCAGTATGCCGAAGCAAAGTGGCTGGCGTAATACCTTAGGGAACTCACCGATGAGCTGCGCCGCGTCGAACGTGAGCTCCCGCAGGTAGAAGACGGCGGCAGACTCTGAGTAGTAGACGTCGATGTAGGCGTCGGCGCGTATGGCGGGGTTGGCCTCGTAGCGCGCGTCCACGCCGTACGCGTAGACGTGGCAGTCGGGCAGGCACGAGCAGTTGAGCGCGCCCGCCGACTGTCCACCTTCTGGCGCGCCGCCGTCGTCCACGCGGTAGAACCGCAGGTCTCCTGCGGCAGTCCGGACGCACAAGTTAGGCCGTCCGGGACCTCCGTCTCAATACTGTGACACTGCCATTCGTCTTGATTTATGTCATTTTATGGAACACCTTAACGGAAAGATGGAGTTGGATGTTGGGATACAACCCGAGGCATGAAGGACTAGATAATTCGGGAATATAGGGAGGTGTAGAGAGTAGAAATAGAGAGTGAGCAGGGCTTGAATACAGTAACACTCCAGTGAATGTGAGTTGTAGTTTTAAATGAAGAAGCTTGCACAGGGCAAACATGTAGAACAGCATGGAACCAGACTTTGGAGCGACGGCTGGAACAACGAAACGTATGTCCATTGAGTAGAGAAGAGTCTGATAAAACCGGGTAGTCTGACGAAACAGGGTATCGTATATTTCTCGTCTGATATGTGCTGCCAACTCCCGGTAAACATAGTAACCTCTTTCCCACTCGATGACCTTCATTCTTAGAGTAGCTTGCGGCCCTTCAAAAACATACATGAAATGTTGATGGTGTGGTCAGGCCCTCAACTACGCACCCACAGACTCGGAGTTGAAATATTGAAAGTTTTGGCTGGTTTCGTTGTCTAGGGGCTAGGATGCGTAGTTGCCGCATTACAAGCCAAATACTGCCGAGTCTACAGTATACAATATGAATATACATATGAATCGAATGTTGAAGGTTCCTATCACTCGGAAATTGCGAATGTAACGTAGAAATTTTCTAAAATAAAAGATTGCAATTAAATAAAATCTGCAGGCACTATTTTTAACGACTTTAAATGATGAGTTCGATAGTAGAAGTACTTTTGAGAATGTGATACATTTCTGCAAAACACTTCCTGGTGTCGATGGTCCAGCAATTAAATAAAATATAAGTTGAATAACAGAGAAACAATAGATTCCTACTTCACGTAATCAGTTATGAGCAACAACATGGCTCGCGAGATTTTCACTTCTAAACGCATACTACGTCTTCACTGCAGAAGTCACAGAAATCTCACATGTGCACAAGTCGGCACTACAAAATATTTCTATCTCCCGCAACCACGCACGAACTGCTCCACTCTCCAAGTCTTTCCCGCGACTGTCCATCGCTTCTTCGTGTCCAGCACTCTCTGTGTCCTGTGCGACTGTCCCTCGCGCCGCACTGTTCCACACTGCCTCGTGTCCTCTCCCGTACCCCCTCACTTCCATATAGTCTCTCCACGTGTCCTTTTTGGAACGATCGCTGTGATTGGCTAGAGCGGTCCTGCCCTGTCTTCAAGCCAACGCACACATACAATTATATTGAAACACTTTACAACTACTGAATTTACATTTAAATAACTTGAAATTAAATAAATATTCCTATGGCTGGACCATAAACACGCTCTAACACACATTATTAAATACATAAACAATTAAATAAACATATATCAAAGGAATAGCAACAAAAGATAGGCCAGTAGCCTAATGTCTCTGTGCCTTCCAAAACACAGTAAATATTTAACCAATTTCTTCATGAATAGTATATATCAGACATAAACAAAGACACAGAAGAATAAATATATTTATAAGCATGCTGCTACCGTTTTTTCGTGTAACTGTGGAGTGCTTATGATCTGATGCCATCGATAGTAATCGGCCACTTTGACCTCCAATAACTCAAGTACTATTCAAGTTACATGCCTGTAATTTATGCCAATTTAGGTTCACACTAATAGCTTTCTAAAGACTCGTCGATCGACGCAGTCGGATGAACCGTTTACATTTTGGAAATTCGTTGCTGGGTCTTACTTGTATAATTTACAGTCAGATACTTAACTTAAAACTAATAAAGGTATTGAAAATCTGATTACACCATCAGAATCGTCGTGCAAATAATGGTAATGTACATGTTTCTTTTTGAGGTAACATGATTCATCTGGATACTATTAACTTCTATACGAAATGTGAAATGTCTGTCATTAAGGTTTCACAAAGTCCGCCATCTTTGGCACTCCCGGCGTGTCTCCTTCATCGACACAACGTCATCATGGAATTCCCAGCCACGCAGCTGGACCACGAGCTGGGGCTACCCCTCATGCTCAGCTAACTTTCGACACCACGTGGTTGCTGCCGGGCTGCGGCTGCCGAATGGCCCCCCGCGCGGCCACAACTCCCAGCTTTCTACGATTTCCAGGGCGCCACAACTCGCCCGTTACCTCACAAGCTGCAGTCTGTTGAAAGCAACTCAGAGTTCTCTCGGTGGAAAAATATATTGTGTTCTGTTGTAATATTCGACTGTGAATTGTGCGTTTATATTTGCAAGACACTATTTTGAAGACTGTAAAATAAGTATGACATAAGTTAAATGTCGTCTGCACTACAGATCATTGAGCGTTTCAGAATCCTTGTCCCGCTCAGGGGCTGTTGAAATCAACTTGTTCTTAACATGTCGTTGTCGGATAAAACACGGTGCTACTAAGTTTGATAAAACAGGGTAATACCCAGTTTTATCGAACTGATTTAAAAATAGCCGTTTGCGATTTTCAAATTGTTATTTAGTTTGTTCAATTAGAAAATTTATTATTATTATTATTGTTATTCACACGATCTGACTTAAATTATGCCATAATTACGGCTCCTTATAAAAGGAAAATTAACAGTCATGGAGTCAAGAGAGTATGAAAGTTGATCCAAACAATGGGCTATTTGGAAGCATCAAAGTCCTTCAGGGTTCCTCCGAGTACTCTGGAAGCACGCTTAAAAAAGGCCCGGAGTGGAATGTGTTTAGAGGATGCTACAAACTAGGGTAGGCCTATTTACTATTTTAGAAGAAATTAATTAAACTGTTTCAGTTATTATTATTATTGCTACTGTTGTTGTTGTTTTAAGTCTAGGTTGCTACAAACCTATACTTAATCAGGAGCAGGAAAATGAACTGGCTGAATATATCCTGTTAATAAAAGCAGATTGTTTGGATTGACCATCGATGAGGTGTGGAGTCTTGCTTTCGAACTGGCAGACAAAAAGAACTTGCCACGTAACTTCAGCAAGACTGAGTGCATGCTGGTTCTACTCGTTTTTGAAGAGGAATTCGGAAATATGCCTGCGTTCTGCCGAGCCAACATCTCTTGCCAGAGCAATGGGCTTTAACCGTGCAGTGGTAAAGCAGTTCTTTGGTTTGCTGTTAGAACTTTATAATGGGTACAACTTCACAGCCGATGGTCTATGATGCGGATGAGACAGGAATAACAACAGTCCCTAATAAGCAATCAAAAGGTGCTTACCAACGTCAAGTTGGCGGTTTGGTTTCTGCGGAGAGAGGCATCTTAGTGACCGCTGTAGGCTGTATCAGAGCTTCTGGAATTTATATGCCCACAATGTTTCTGTTCCCTAGACAAAGAGCCAAGCCTGAGCTGCTGGATAATGCTCCTCCAGGATCTACTGCGGAGTATCACCCAAGCGGATGGATGCAGAAAGGAATTTTCCTGAAGTGGTTTCAACGATTTGTTGAATTTTCTAAACTAACTGCAGTGAAACCCGTCCTTCGGCTGTTGGGTGGTCACTCAACACGCACAAAGAGTACGGAACTTATTGATATGGCTAGAAAAAACCGTGTTCATCTCTTATGCTTACACCCACACTACACCCACCGAATGCAGCCCCTGGACGTTGCATTCATGGCCCCACTGAGTACTTATTACTCTCAAGACGTTCGAAAGTGGCTTCAGTGTCATCCTGCACGAGTGATAACCATCAATCAAGTTGCAGGGCTGTATGGGACAGCATTCATGAAAGCTGCTTCTATTGAGACTGCTCTAAATCCATTCCGTAAAACTGGAACCTTCCCACTGGATGCAGATATTTTCCGTGATTGGATGTATCAGCCTGCTGAAACAAGAGACACTGACATAAAAAACATAAAAGCAGTACCGATAGCTGAAAGAAAGGAACAAAAATCTGATAGAAGAAGAAAAAGGCAGCTGTTCTTACAAGTCCGCCTTATAAGGACGAACTGAAGTCTTCTATGAAAAAGGGGAAGACTTCCAAAAGGAAACTTCAAATGGGGCCACATTCTAACAGTTCTAGGCCTACTGAAGTCAGAAATGCTGGACAGAAGAAAGCAAAGAAAGTTGGAAAAGTACAGGAGTATAGCATATCGTCATAAGAGGAAGGAGCAGATAATAATACAGCTTGCATTTATTGTAATGAACTTTTCCCTAATTCTAAGTCTGAAGAAGGCTGAGTGAAGTCTTATTAGTGAATGGGCTCATGAACAGTGCGCCGGCATTAATGATGATGATGAACCAGATAAATGTGATTTTTGGACATGAAGTGATTTTCAGGGTTTGTAAATGGAGTTTTTTTTAAAATTTTCATTATAATGTAGTACCCTGTTTTATCCAACTAGTCTGATATAATGGGGTGCTGACACAAGTGTAAAAAGTTATTTTCTGTGATGAGGCATTTTTTAAAATGTATGTTTTTCATGCCCAATTGTAAGTGGACAGTTTGGACATTAAAAAACTCAACAGATTGGTAGACATGGTTCATTACATATGCCACTTTGTTTATTAAGTACCCTGTTTTAACCGACTCTCCCCTAAGTATAATACGAAATGTCTCAAGAGTGCATCCCAGGTCTAACCAAGGGTGTGGGGGGCCCTTGCTGGTTTCATGGAATGGGGAGGGGTGGAGGAAATGACGCAAATTTATCTCATAATAAATCTCAATATGAAGGAATAATGTAAAGGAAGCACTAGTTAAAGGAACAACAGAAGCGTTTGGCACAACAAAGAAAAGTTTTTTCAAACAGGGCCTGTGATACAGGGACGATTAAATACGTAGTCCGTATTGTAGTTGAAGATAAGAAACATGCCCACTTAAAAATTTTGAATTTCCTGGAGTATCAATATCTGAGACTAGATTATAAAAGAAAATCAGTTCCTACCAAAAGAAAATTCATATAAGTAAAAAAATCACAGTTGGGAAAAATGTATTACATACACTGAACATGACGTAAGGGGAAGAAAAGACTAAGCATGCGAAATACTGTAATATTTAAACAAAATGAGGACAGTTTGCAAATAAACACAATATATGAACCTAATTAGTTACAATACTATAAAACACTCTGAATGGGTGCGCAAAATATGTAGGTGAATCTGTCTTAACCAGGTAGGAATGGGCACTTAACGTTGGAGGAGCTACAAGATGCAATAGCGTCAAGCAAAAACAGCAAGACTCCAGGGTGTGACAAAGCCAATACAAAACTGATATAATATGCACAAAATATTGCAAAAATAAGAATACTTGATTTTATGAACATGTACTGGTGAAGTGGTAATGTACTGGTAGCTTAAAAGTGGAATGTAGCCCAGATATGCTCAGTTTATACGAAATGGAACATACACGAATGTCAGAACTACAGAGATATTAGTCTTCTCAATTCATGTTATAAATTGTATACTAGAATTTTAACAAAACGACTATCGCCAATCTCTGAAACTGTACTGTCTGACGCCCAAAATGGTTTTCGAAAAGCAGATCATATTCAGACTTTATCTTCACCATGACACAACTAATAGAAAAACATCGTGAATTCAGTTTACCAAATTTTCTTGCCTTCACTGACTGCGAAAAGGTAGTTGATGAAGCAAATCGAAACAAACTGTGAGAAATTTTAAGAAACAGAGGAATTTCATCTCATCTTATAAGAGCTCTACAGCATTTGTACATGAATAAAATACAAATAAAAAGAGCAGGCGCCGGACATAATATGGCTGAAATTAACCAAGTGGTTAGACAAGGGTGTAACCAGAACTTGGTTACAGACAACAAAACATTTTAAAATTAACAATGTGGATGTTAGCACACTACTTTTTGCTGACGACCAAGTAATTATTAGTCAGAATGAAAATGACTAACAAGAAGCTGTCTTTAATTTAAGTAAAATAGCGAGAGAATACAATCTGAACGTCTCCATCACATAGACAAAATCAGTGGTACTTTTTTAGACCAGCCCATGCGAGTTAAGATTGAAATTTACAAGCAGATCATAGAGCAAGTCAATACATTTAAATATTTATGTTGTAGTATTACATACAGGGTAAACAATGAAATACAGAATAAGATAGACCTATTTGGCTGTTTCTGTGGAACTTTACGGAGAACATTGGAAAAGAAAGCCATCGAAGATACTCTATTAAAGTTCTCTAAGGTTATGGCTATATGGATGCGAAAATTGGGTTCTTGAGAAGAGAAATGAAAAGGGAGTAGAAACATGTGAAATGAATTTCCTTAGGTACAAGGATGGAATTACTTTGATAATGACATCCGAGCTGACCGAATATGTAAAACTTAACTGACACAATAAAACAATATCAGAAGATGGAAAGAACGTATGGACCGTATGACAGTTGGAAGAATCATTAAAGTCATAAGACAATATAAACCAAGAGGCAGAAGATCTTTAGGAAAATCAGTGAATAGATGGCTTGTCCAAATTTGAAGGGGACGGAACGAACCAAAAGGTCCAATTCTTGATGTAGATGTAGATATAGGATAAATCTCAAAAATATTAAAAAACTAGAAACGAGAGTCTCGTATGATCTCAAATGTTCTACCTCACGCAAGATGAGTTGGACAACATAACTCTGAGAAACCTCTGGCTACAACTTCTTAGCAGCTCTATCAGCAAATCCACTTCCACGTCCACATCACAGTCCGAGGACAATGTATTCCATATGGAGTACTGCTAAAGGTAGATCGTGAAAAGTGAGCCTAAATGAGGGCACTTTTCTGGGAAAGAAACCCCAACAGAAAAGGTCAAGTCAGGAGGCCTAAGATAGCAGCTCCACTCCCTGCTTACCTAGCTAGATATCGGTAACTTTTCCAACGGATCTCATGATGACCACTACCTGCTTACCTAGCTACATATCGATGATTTTTCCAACGGAAGTTTCAACACATAGAATTCTCAGTCTAAACCGGATGGGTCTTATGACGACCAACGCACGGAAAGATCTGGAATTATAGATTCATTGAAAAATGCTCACTTGGGACGAACGGGAATAGGAAAAACGAAATTAACATAGGCCAGGCCCGAAAAAGAGGTGTGGAAGAACTACATGTTTATGTTTTACATATGTATATAGTGGTGTAGGTCCGAGCGCAACAGCACGTTACAGCGTTGCAGTCCTTGTAGACAATAAAAGAAAAAAGTGAAATTACGTTGACATCTACGAACGAATAATAGCACGACTTAAAAAAAAAAAAAAGAACCAGAAAGTGTTCAGCGATAATAGGTGTGTACGCCCCAGAAGATGGAAAGAAAGAAGAAACTCTGACAGTAGATGAAGTATTACAAAGGAAAATGGAAATGACTACCTTTTTATTCATGGTGATCTAAAACGCAAGAATAGGAAACTCACCAATAAAAGAAGTAGAATGACAAACTTGACAATGAATGTCGAGATGTCTATGAACTTGTGTAAGGGCCAGAGAAAAGATCTCATGCTGCACCAGACTGTTATGGCTGCATGGCGATGGCATAATAGGCGAGACAGGATACTTATAGTCACTGTTCCTATCAATCGTTAAAACTTAGTCATTTCTTCTGATCTCTCTGGAAAATTGCAGTGGGTTCCGACAGAAGATTTACAGACAAGGTATTCTCAAGCTAGTGTGGTTATGTTGCTGATTCTAAACTGTTAGCGAGGGCGCCACTATGGCTGCAGCTCGTAAACCGTGTAGTTATGAACAGGCAGTATACAGAAGAACAATTGAGAGCGGCGCTCTATTCAGTATGTGATCGATGTTCGAAATTTGTTATTCAAAGCAAGGCGGTACCGGCACATAGCTGCCCGGTACTTGGCGTTACCTGGCGTTACCAAGTGGTATATATGTACAAGGTATTTAAACACCATTATCCGATTTGAGAACAGTGTCTCCCACACGAACAAAGACAGAAAACTGGACGAAATTTTAACTTCCACAAAGGATACAAAGTTTTTAATTTCCAAAAAAGCGTTCTATTTTTAAAGGGAATATCTTTTAACTGCACGAACATATAACCTTGGGAGACTTTTTAGACTTTGTTTTTCGGATCTAAGTTTTCATTTATGTTTTACAAATGTTAGTTTGTCCTCCACCGGACGCACGACAAACATCCAGACGATAAGCAGTGTACTTTCATGTGTTCTATGCACGTTTCGACGATCGACCCAGCCGTCTTCTTCAGGTGCTGCGAGTTTTGCTATAATGTGTACTCGCTGTCTTGACTTCAAACAAACTGCGAACCTTTGTTAGTCTCACGCTCCTATTTATAGCCGAGTTCGATACCTGAAGCCCACTACCTCCTTTTTGTCCGTCAAAGCTCGCACTTTGCAAGTACTGGTCGCAGGGCAGAAGAACCTCTTCATTCAGAGAAGGTAGGCAGGCATTTGGTGTGCGTTGTCCCGTAAGCGCGTTATTGACCCCATATTTTTCTGTTACACCTTAAATAGTGTCAGATATCTAGAGATCTTCGGCCTTTTGTACGCACAGTTAACAGACGCAGAGAAGGTGTATGCAATATTCCAACAACACTGACCAACCGCACACACATCCAACAAAAGTGTGACCCACGTCACCAACGTGTTCTCTGAATACAGACTTGTCAGTAGAGATATCTGGTCCCAAAGGTCCCAGGACTTAACAGTGCGTGGTTTTTATTCAAGCGACACACTAGAAAGCAAAGCGTATGCTGACATTCCTCGCACATAAGACGACCTTGAACAGAACTTTACTAGAGAAATTAATATCACGACTCCAGTTTTAGGGCGTGTTGCTGGTAATGCCATCACATGAAGTCAGCGATGCCTCGATTCCCGTGGCCACCACTTCTAGTATATCTTATAAACAGGTATCTAAAGTGTCTATTCTGATTTACTTAGTTAATTGTTACTTGAATCTCGCGCGTCAGGCATACTGGTTTTGTAAGGGACACCCTGTACTTATCATCTGATTTTAAGAAAACTATTTAATAAAAAACCTTGATTCTTTCTTGTCTTACAGCTTGATATTTTCGCTCGATAAAGGACTGATCTCTTTTCGTTGTAAGACATACACTCCTGGAAGTGGAAAAAAGAACACATTGACACCGGTGTGTCAGACCCACCATACTTGCTCCGAACACTGCGAGAGGGCTGTACAAGCAATGATCACACGCACGGCACAGCGGACACACCAGGAACCGCGGTGTTGGCCGTCGAATGGCGCTAGCTGCGCAGCATTTGTGCACCGCCGCCGTCACTGTCAGCCAGTTTGCCGTGGCATACGGAGCTCCATCGCAGTCTTTAACACTGGTAGCATGCCGCGACAGCGTGGACGTGAACCGTATGTGCAGTTGACGGACTTTGAGCGAGGGCGTATAGTGGGCATGCGGGAGGCCGGGTGGACGTACCGCCGAATTGCTCAACACGTGGGGCGTGAGGTCTCCACAGTACATCGATGTTGTCGCCAGTGGTCGGCGGAAGGTGCACGTGCCCGTCGACCTGGGACCGGACCGCAGCGACGCACGGATGCACGCCAAGACCGTAGGATCCTACGCAGAGCCGTAGGGGACCGCACCGCCACTTCCCAGCAAATTAGGGACACTGTTGCTCCTGGGGTATCGGCGAGGACCATTCGCAACCGTCTCCATGAAGCTGGGCTACGGTCCCGCACACCGTTAGGCCATCTTCCGCTCACGCCCCAACATCGTGCAGCCCGCCTCCAGTGGTGTCGCGACAGGCGTGAATGGAGGGACGAATGGAGACGTGTCGTCTTCAGCGATGAGAGTCGCTTCTGCCTTGGTGCCAATGATGGTCGTATGCGTGTTTGGCGCCGTGCAGGTGAGCGCCACAATCAGGACTGCATACGACCGAGGCACACAGGGGCAACACCCGGCATCATGGTGTGGGGAGCGATATCCTACACTGGCCGTACACCACTGGTGATCGTCGAGGGGACACTGAATAGTGCACGGTACATCCAAACCGTCATCGAACCCATCGTTCTACCATTCCTAGACCGGCAAGGGAACTTGCTGTTCCAACAGGAAAATGCACGTCCGCATGTATCCCGTGCCACCCAACGTGCTCTAGATGGTGTAAGTCAACTACCCTGGCCAGCAAGATCTCCGGATCTGTCCCCCATTGAGCATGTTTGGGACTGGATGAAGCGTCGTCTCACGCGGTCTGCACGTCCAGCACGAACGCTGGTCCAACTGAGGCGCCAGGTGGAAATGGCATGGCAAGCCATTCCACAGGACTACATCCAGCATCTCTACGATCGTCTCCATGGGAGAATAGCAGCCTGCATTGCTGCGAAAGGTGGATGTACACTGTACTAGTGCCGACATTGTGCATGCTCTGTTGCCTGTGTCTATGTGCCTGTGGTTCTGTCAGTGTGATCATGTGATGTATCTGACCCCAGGAATGTGTCAATAAAGTTTCCCCTTCCTGGGACAATGAATTCACGGTGTTCTTATTTCAATTTCCAGGAGTGTAGTTACTGTGCTGTAGGGAACTAAGTAAGTAACTGCACGAAATTTTTAATAAGAGTTTGTAGGGATAAAAACGCACTGCGTGGACTTTGCATGTAATTCATTTTAGGTCAACATTATTGCATATGAAACGTAACCACCATATCGAAATTGTATTTAAATTGGAGATCAACGATATCTCTCTTAGTTCTCGAGATTTTGTATCACATACTTGCGGACGGGTCGCGCGTGGCGCACCACATTCTGTCTCTGTGCATCGGGAATCATGTGGTTATAAAAATCGTCATATTTCGTAAACCGTTCAAGAAATGGAAAAGAGATTTTTTTTTTTAAAATGACAATACGCAAAGAGGAAGTGTTCTTCCGTATGATTAACACTTGGTCAAATTTTTGAGCGGAGCGAAAACAATACTCGCTATAAATTACACAATGGTTTTTTGTCCGAATTTTCATAGCCGAACTAAGTGTGTGGAAATCGGGTATCAAACTGACCAACATGAGGTCTAGCTTTGGAAACAAATATTTAATTACCGGAAAGTTACTCGGGTAAAAATAGTCTTGACCCGAATACAATATTTATTTGCAATGGTTATCGGTTTTAGTGAGAATGTCAACGTCCTCAAACCACTTATACCACAGCGGTAGCTGTGAAAGGTGCAGGTATTGTAACTCCTCGAACGTCAGTTGATTTCTAGCTATTTTGTTCATGGTTCAAATGGCTCTAAGCACTATGGGAGTTAACATCTGAGGTCATCAGTCCCCTAGACTTAGAACTACTTAAACCTAAGGACATCACACACATCCATGCCCGACGAAGGATTCGAACCTGCGACCGTAGCAGCAGCGCGGTTCCGGACTACAGCGCCTAGAACCGCTCGGCCACGGAGGCCGGTTTTTGTTCATGAAAAGACACATTGGTATGATATTTAACTGCCAAAAGGCTTCTTTTGAATAAAGTACTAAAAATAGAACATTTCAAGAACATAAGAGGCTATGAAGGCAAATGAGTTGTCAATAAGATCATGCTTTCTGAATGAAACTTGAAAATAAAAAAAAAAATGTGAAAGAAATCCTTCAAATGCTTTGTGAAATTTCTCTAAAAGACA
This sequence comes from Schistocerca americana, assembly GCF_021461395.2. Classification (NCBI taxonomy): domain Eukaryota; kingdom Metazoa; phylum Arthropoda; class Insecta; order Orthoptera; family Acrididae; genus Schistocerca; species Schistocerca americana. The sequence goes on along the minus strand of NC_060122.1, from coordinate 585,969,680 downwards.
TAAAATTTACTGGAAAAACATTTGACATTCCTTTGAATGATGCTCGAAATCATGTACAGCAAATGAGGGGCTTGAAATGTTATTCCAATCTGTTTTATTTCTTGTTGTTGTTGTTGTGGTCTTCAGTCCTGAGACTGGTTTGATGCAGCTCTCCATGCTACCCTATCCTGTGCAAGCTTCTTCATCTCCCAGTACTTACTGCAACCAACATCCTTCTGAATCTGCTTAGTGTGTTCATCTCTTGGTCTCCCTCTACGATTTTTGCCCTCTACGCTGCCCTCCAATGCTAAATTTGTGATCCCTTGATGCCTCAGAACATGTCTTACTAACGGGTCCCTTCTTTCTGTCAAGTTGTGCCACAAACTCCTCTTCTCCCCAATTCTATTCAATACTTCATCATTAGTTACGTGATCTACCCATCTAATCTTCAGCATTCTTCTGTAGCACCACATTTCGAAAGCTTCTATTCTTTTCTTGTCCAAACTATTTATCGTCCGTGTTTCACATCCATACATGGCTACACACCATATAAATACTTTCAGAAACGACTTCCTGACACTTAAATCTATCCTCGATGTTAACAAATTTCTCTTCTTCAGAAATGCTTTCCTTGCCATTGTCAGTACCAGCACAGCAAGGCCGTTTTGGCTAGTGTTAATAGGCCAGATCAGTTAATCATCGAGACTGTTGCCCCTGCAACTACTGAGAAGGCTGCTGCCCCTCTTCAGGAACCACACGTTTGTCTGGCCTCTCAATAGATACCCCTCCGTTGTGGTTGCACATACGGTACGGCCATTTGTATCTCTGAAGCACGCAAGCCTCCCCACCAACGGCAAGGTCCATGGTTCATGGGGAGGGGGGGTTATTTCTTACTTTTAGGCAAATAATTTCGCAAAATATTCTATCTCTTTCTTAAAAAAATTTTACATGCTGTATTTACACCGACTATTTACATTAATTAAAACACTTGGTATAGACAATTACTGATGATGAATTACGTTCCCAACAATCAAATATCAATAAAATTCCTTGGCTGTTGAATTTTTTATTAGGATTTTAATATGTATTATATATTGGGATATGTGTGTATACACTTAAAGTAGTTTGAGAAGACCTTAAAAATAGCTCTGAAATGCAGCATAAAGAGTATAGATAAAACTTATTACACAGAACAGTTGATAGGATTATAGCTGAGGCAGTTAAAATATAAGAAGTAACAATGCCCGAACCTGGGACTCACGAAAACTCAGATTAATTGTCTTGGACACTAACGCTACACCACTGACTCCTCGTACTTATTTTTCTTACTGATCTTAGTCAGTCATTGTTCTGCACTTATTGGCTGCTGAAAGTTTGTGTTCACGTAGAAAACATTCGTTTTTAATTCACTGATGAGACAGTCAAACGTATCTACGCTTATCCTGACATATTCGAAGAGTTTCTCTGATGGTGTTCGTGGTTGATGATATAAATTATAAAATTCTCCATGAAGATTCCTCCCTTCGTAAATTTCATGCAAAGCGAATTTCATGCAAAGCGCTCCTTTAACGTCTTATTTTCCCAAGAAAAGTTTATTTTCTTGCCTTACTCTCGAGCTATAATATTCTGTATGCTACGGGCGGCATTTATTAGAAATAGCTGATCAGGACTTACAGCTCGTAGCTTGACACTCACACGAAGGACACTGGAGGATGTAGACCCATGCTGTTGCTTGCAGCAGGGATGTCGCACATCCACATGTCATGCGCTGTCGGTCGCTTACTTAGCTGATTACGTGGCCTTAAATGCAGGCGCTAGTGAGGGGGTGCCCCATTCCACTGAAAAATGAAACTGTTGACATGTTCTCGTAATTGCAGAAAAAGGCAGATCACCAACATATCCATGTGCGTGAATCTTGTAACCAACTTTTCCACAAAAATAATGGGCCCTAGATCTTTCCCCAGGAAATGGCACACAACACGTGACCCTTAAGAGAGTTCGTCTGGTGCTCGACTGTGGCAAATGACTATTGTGTTCCTCGTGTTCCTACGTGGTGGAGATTCACTTTTCCATTTAAATGATACGTAGCATCTTCATTGACACCAAACGTTGATTGAAATTGTGATCTTCCATCTGCACGCCCTGAATGAATTCACTAAACTCAACACACTGTTGTGTATTACCATCGTTAGGTGCTGGTAGCAACTGAATACGGTATGGTTTCAGAGAGAAACATCGCCGCAAAACACGTCATGCAGACACATAAGGAGAAATAGACTCTAGCCTGGGACGACGAGTAGACTTCTGTAGACTATGTGCAAATCTGTTCAGTGTGCTCTACGTCTCGAACGAGCTCAAGGGATCGGCTGGGGTTTTCACTTACATAAGCATTCAGTGACTTGCAACTTGCTGATTCCATCGTCGAATGATTTTTGCTGTAGGAGGTGCGTTGCCGTATACACGACGAAAATCACTCAACAGAGTCGTAACTCAATAGAAAGCGTTGAAACGGAGCACACAAAAAGCCGTTTGCGCAGTGTTATTTCCATCTAGATTTAGTGCACACTGGATGATGAACGAGTTAACAAGAAAGCTCGCTACACCAGGAAGACTCTCGGAAAGCAGATGAACTAGCAAATTAAAACTGACACTAAGGCAACCTTTTGGTTACGACGCGTACGTTAAAATTCACCACAAGTTTCTACCTCAATTCCTATTGAAGACATACACCGTCCAGCCACGTTAATGTGACCACCATCAACGTTCGACGTCATCGTGCAATAACAACTCACAGACGACAGGTGGGAGCACTGGCAGCGGAGGACGTATAAAGCGTGTCGTGAGGACGCGGAAAACAGTGCATTCGTTGTCGTTATGCGGACATGGAATGATTTATTTGACGTCCAAGAAAGCACTGTCATTGGCTTTCGGGCTAAGGGTGAAGGCATTTCTGAAATGGCTACCTTTGTAAACTTTTCGCTTGCTGCCATGATTAAAGTATACCGTGCATGGAAAATTGGCGCTACCCAAAACAGGCGTCGAGGCAATTGTGGTGCACAAAGGACCATAGACGACAGAGGTGAACGACTGCTACAGGGATGCGTACGGGCGAAGAGACGTGCAGCTATTGAACAAGTGACCACATATATGAGCCAAGGGGAGCCTCAATGAACATTCGGCGAATGTTGCTGCGTATGGTCCTCCGCTGTAGGCGCCTAGTTAATGCATCCAGTGCATCCAGTGCCGCTACTGGACATCAACTGGGTGATGACACGTGGTGTTTTAAGATGAATTACGTCTGAAAGCAAACCCTCTGCAAAAATCATTGGATGAGTTCAGGACGAAGAGTTATTGTCTGGGGAATGTTTTAGTTGCGTTCCGTGGGTGATCTCGTTGTTCTGGAAGGCACAATGGATCGACACAAATATGCATCTATTCTTGTGGACCATGTCCACTCCCACATGCAATTTGTTTTTGCCCGGCACGATGGCATCTACCAGCGGGACAATGAACGGTGTCACACAACTCTCAGCGTACATGCGTCGTTCGAACAGCACTAGGATGTGTTTCCATACTTCCCTGGTTACCAAACACCCAGAATTTAAGTCCAATCGAGAATCTATGGGGCCATCTCGACCGGGCCGTTCGCGCCTCGGATCGAAAACCGAGAATCCTTGGGCAGCTGGTCACGGCACTGGAATCAGTATGCCTCCTCATCCCTTTCGGTACCTTCCAGAAAATCATTGATTGTCTTTCTGCGCGCCTCGCTGCGGTCCGCGCAGCAGAAGGTGGCTGTTCAGGCTTCTGACATGTGCTCACATTAATGTGACAGGACGGTGTAGTCTTGTGAAGCAGGAGAAAGCTTTCTGGTATTTTGTCAAACACTGTAATGGGAGCGTAGTAACAGAGGCCAATATCTGCCAGTGTCCGCCGTGAGTGTTAAAGCGCCGCTTCGGCGACTGGGGGTTGCGCCAGACCCGGATTGAATGCCCATGGAGGATTAATGACGTTGGTCAGTGTGCTGGTCAATCCTCATGTTGTTTTTAAGCGGCTAGGTGAATACCGGGCTAGTACCAAAGTTACGCTCCAGTTAGTCGATTCGCAAACATTTAGAAAAACTGTCGCTCACTTTCACATGAATAACACTACACTTAGGCAATTGGGAAACACGTATTCCGTCGTGGGAGGTAACGGGGTGGCGACAGGAAGGACATCCAGCCACCCCTTGCACTAACCATGGCATATCCATTGATACTGACGCAGACCCTACCCCGATTCGGCACAAAGGCATAAGAAGAGGAAGACGGAGAAGAAGAAGGAGAAGTAGCAAAAGAGGTCAATATTCTGAGCTATTGATACGGCGCAATGAGGGCGAGAAGATGTCTGGCATGGTGCTATACGCCAACTTGACGGAAGAACAGTGCGCTGACGAGTACACATTCGGGCTCTAAACCGGTCACAGAGGGTTTCGCTCTTAGAGAGAACATGTAACACGGCTTAGGGTCGATTATAATCGGGAATGAGACAAACAAACAAGAACCCGTCCAATTCAGCTGCCAGGGATCGTCCAAAACCAGTCCATGTGAACGAAGTTGTTACGTTCAATTGACGATGTCCGCGTGTTGGGGAGAGATCTAGCTACGGTATGTTAAATTGTTCTAAGATACTTCTGTCAAAGAAGTCTTATGTAGCTTGCGCATATGTTGTTACACTATGTGATCAAAAGTATCCGGACATCTGGCTGAAAATGACTTACAAGTTCGTGGCGTCCTCCATCGGTAATGCTGAAATTCAATATGGTGTTGGCCCATCCTTAGTCTTGATGACAGCTTCCACTCTCGTAGGCATACGTTCAGGCATATGCTGAAAGGTTACTTGGGTAATGGTAACCCATTCTGAGGAGAGGTACTGATCGCGGTCGGTGAGGCCTAGCGCCAAGACGGCGTTCCAAAACATCCCAAAGGTGTTCTATAGGATTCAGGTGAGGACTCTGTGTAGGCAAGTCCATTACACGCATGCTATTATCGTGTAACCACTCCGCCACAGGCCGTGCATTATGAAGTGCTCGATCGTGCTGAAAGATGCAATCGACATCCACGAGTTGCTCCTCAACAGTGGGAACCAAGAAGATGCTTAAAACATCAGTGTAGGCCTGTGCTGTCATTGTGCCACGCAAAACAACAAGGGGTACAAGCCCCCTTGTAACAACAATAACACTATACTATAGTAATTACAATAAATTTTTCTTCTGAATTTCGATAAATTAATATAATCGATGTTTTGATTCCATTTCTCTTCTTTTCATGTCATTATGTTGAAGCAACTGTAAACAATTTTCAATGTAAATTTTAATATTTATCGAAAATTTCGAGCAATGTTATAACAAAATTGAAGTGTAACTGATGTTGAATCTATTGTAACATGTTTGAAATTGTAATTGTGCGCCTGGTCCATGCGTAGGCCATGTATTAAGATATGTGGAATGTAAAACCTTTGGTGAATACCCTATCTGTAAGGCAGCAGTAAAAGGTGGATGGCAGGCGAGCGCGGGAAAATGCACACGGGCACGGCATAACGGGCTCAGCAATACTAGTTGGAGTTGGGCATCGGTCTGAGGAACACGTACCGGATCGAGGAGGCTATCCTGGAAAAAGTGGTTCCATTGAGCCTCGGATGTGCCGTGTCCGACGACTATACAGCATGGCTATATTCTAATGGCACTGGATTGAAAAAGATTACGACGCCAAGAAGAAGCAAAGTGCCGCTACAGCAAAAGCCATAGCTGTGATTGTATGTGTGCTGTGCGTCTCGCCATCTCGCCGCCCGCCAACCGCTTCTTCGACTCGCACAGGCTGAATCTTTAGAATTGTACTCGTGTGGACCAGTGTTAATTTTGTTCGTGACTGTTCAATAATAACTTAACTTTTACCAGATTTGTTCTATCAATGAATTATCCTAATCACTAACCTAGACAGGGTCCTTTCCACATGTTGTGCAATCCGAGTGTCCCGAAATGAAGATTTAAAGTTTATGTTAATAAGAATTAACTGCAGACCTATTTATGCTAGAATGAATCTTAATGAGCTTTATTGTTAATGAAAATACGAGTAAAGAGCAAAGGTCTGACAGAGTACTAAGATAAATTTGGAATTGACTTAGTAAGGAAGTTTAATTAATTTGAGACAAAAATAATGGTTGTTAAATGAGGAAGTGATTGGACAATAAGAGTAATAATTCATATTTTTTAAATCTTGAGTGATTAATGTTTCCAACAGTCAATGGTTTCGACATTGTGATCCTAACAGTTTCAGGGTCCTCGCCCCCCCCCCCCTCCCTCTTTCATTCTTTTCTTTTCTATTCATTTAAATTCTGAAGTGATTGCACTGATTTGACCAGCAAAGTTAAAGTCAAGATAAAACCTAAATTTATCAGTGTTTTACCATTATTAAAAATGACATTGTATGTGTGTATGTCAAAAGTGCTATTTCTAGGGTGACCTATGTCCGATTTCAGTCGGATCAATAGACAAAACGCATTTCGTAGTCATCATTGTAGTGTAATGTTGTCTATTTATAGCTTGTTCAAATTAGTACAGAAGGGGAAAATCTTAGTTCAGTAGATTTTTCTGGCACTAAAATTCACCATATAATACAGTATTACTACGTGTGGTTATGCTTGTACGTACATCCACTTGTACAAGGGAAAAACTCACTCAATGCCTAATTAGGCTGGCGACCGTATTATTAACCATTGGTAGCATCTGCGATGTGTGTTTCTTACCTGTCCTAACGTGTAGTTGCATTTATACTTGCTTGACGTATCATTGTTGTTACTGACTGGGTATAAGTCCGGTTTTGCTTCCATTTAGGTACACGCGGTCAACATATGTACTAAAATTCTTTCCTATAAGGTGAAGTCCGTCAACTTATCATTGTACAGGCTTTAAAGAGTTAACGCACGCCCGAGGGTGGACGTTACAAGTGGCTTCCCGGTGACGGGACATCCAGTTGTTGTCGGTCACAAATTAATGTGAATACCGAGCAGTGGATGTTCAGTGGCACGTATTGCAATAGTATTCAGTAAAGTAAATAGCAGTGAACGTCAAGTACAGTGGAGAGGTGTAATTGGCATTCAATATGGACAGGAATGTAGAAACAGTAGATGTGTCGAGCGTAATGGAAGAGGCGCATGGCAGGAGCAGGAGTTTACGCGGCCAGATAACAGATGGCGTTAGCGAAAGACAATTGGCGTACATACAATACCACGAACATGTTAATGAACAGATTGAAAGGTTGCGATCGCCTCGCACACAGCAAGGGACAAAACAGGAAGCAGCGGGTGACTTTGTAGATGATAGTGGGTATGTGAATGAATCCACTGACATGTTTGATTCTCCACAGATAAAGAAAGAACCGAAAGAACCTTTTGAAGTAGGATCGGAACACACCGATTCCGTAGAACAAAACAGTGTGAAAATTTTAAGCATGAACGATTTATTTGAACAATTAACCAAACATATTTCAGGACAGAGTGAGCAGATCAAAACACAGAATGATCAGCTTAAACACAAGTTGGTCAGCTTAAAGCACAGGTTGAAGAACAAGGAATTAAAATTAGTAAACAAATAGAACAGGTAGAACAAAAAGTGGGTAGTTTAAGTTCTGTGGTAAATACTATGAAGTTTGAAATTGATACAATCAATAAGAATATGGATACGATGCAGGGGGAAATTGACAACATTAATAGTAGATTTGATGTTGAAATTCTCAACATCCAAGAGAAAGTAGAGCCTCTGGTCGAAACAAAAGTAGACGAAAAAGTTTTCGGTCTCAAAACTGAGATCGTAAACGAATGTCAACACGGAATCTCGCAATTGAAAAAGGCAGTTTCAGACACTGAAAGAGATTTAGGTGAGAAAGTTACCGAATGTGTACAAAAATGTGAACAAAATACTTCGAAAATTCAAGGCAAAATTTTCGATCTAGAGAGTAAAAATTAAAGATAGACCTGGTGTTGTTTGTAATGGCACACCAGTTACAAAGCTGTTAGAAGGTGAGGAACGCTTCGATCCCGCCAAGAAACATAACGGATGGCATCCATTAGATTTCATCAAAAATTGCGAGAGAATATTTCCTGAACACTTATCTGATCAGGAAAAGATAAACGTAGTAATTAGCGCCTTAGCAGGTGACGCTAAGCGCTGGGGAATTAATTTGAATACCGAACGAATGACGTTCGAAGAGTTTAAACTAAAGTTTACGGAAGAATATTGGTCCGAACAAAAACAGGATCATTTATGGCGCGAGTTTATCATGGCCAAGCTTCATGATAACAGGGGCAGGAATTCTTTGAGAGATTTCTGCGAATATTGGTACCGGAAATTGACGCATTTAAGAGGTCGAAGATCAGATTCAGAAATCATCTGGGAACTATATAAAAAGCTTCCAGAAGATTCAAAGAGATACGTGGGAAGCAATTATCGCAGCTTCCAAGCGTTTCTCGAAAGGGTCGAAGACGAAGACCACTGGCGCGAAAGTCGTGCCAATTATCAAAATTTTGGTAACCGAAATAACCGTAATAATGACGAGAGAAATGACGACGAAGGGTTTCGCGTCAATATGATACAGAGAGGTAGAGGCAGAGGCAGAGGCCGAGGAAGTTATCTAGGTCGCGGTAGAGGATACACCGCGCAAAATAATAACGACGCGGGAAACTGATTTCCGCGAACGTTGTGGGCCAAACGGAAGCGGACAATATATACCGGCGCCGAATTAAGAAAGGTTACCGAATTGACAGTAAAGTTATGAGACAGGTTAGAGACAGGCGTGGAACGACGCAACGTGTTGTTGCGAAACAAGCGTCAGGTGCGAGCCAGAATGAGTCATCTCTGCCGCACAGAGCGCTACATGTTAACAGGCGAGTGGTGCATCAGAGGGCAACGACCCAGCCTAGCAGAACAGCTGTTTGGAGAGAAGCCGCTAGCAATACGGCAGCATTAGGTACGAACATAGCCGTAAGAGCTGGTGAATATATTACGAATGATAATCCCGTGGAGAAGGAAATAATAGATGAAACTGTGAATACACAGAGAGGTGCGGTTAGTAGTGTTTACAATGAAGTAAAAGGCGAGAATGATCTAGCAGAAGTAACTGATTGGTATGTGCAGATCGACGATCTGTACAAGAGCCTAAAGCAATGTGAGTGGGAGGATTTTAAGAAGGAGTATGAGGCAAGGAAGTTGATTGGTGAAAAAGGAGGTAGTAGGGACGTCGATAAGGTGACGTGGCCCGAGTTTGAAGAGGAGAGAGTAAATAGCGCCGCGCAAAGTACGCGTGCTGCCGATAGGAAGAAGGTGAAAAATAGGGAGGAATTGGAGGACGAAATCCTTAGCATTGACGAGGGAGTAACTTCTGTTAATGATCCGCCAACAGTAAAAGCTGCTACCGAAAGGCACCGTGAAGAAGGGGCAGATAATTACCTAAAAGTAATTGAAGTCCACGAGGATTACACGAAATATGACTTAACAGTAGATGTGAGTAAAGCTGATGATGAGGCCGATTTGCCAAAAGAGGATACTGAGTTAAAATTAAAGCCTGACGAAAATGCAGAGGGAGAACTTAATGCCTGTCTCAGAAAAGCTTTTATGTTAGAACCTGAAAGCGATCCAGAATGGTCGGATTCTGACGATAGTTCAGATGATGAATATTTCGGTAATAGCGAAAATAAGGGGGATACAGCTAATTGTGATATTGTAACTAATGATGACGAAGTTTCAAAACAAAACCCAGATGTTGAGACTGAACAAAGAAAGAAAGAGCCACCTGACGACTCAGGGTCTATTTTACAAAGATTTCAAGTAATTAATGATTTTGAACCCCCGGAACCAAAGAAACCGCCAGATATATGTGGGGTGAATGTTAAAAGCATATCTTGGGACGATGTTATCGTCGACCCGGATTTGCTTAGGGAGGATCACAACAATGAAAAACATTCGACGGTGAAACAAACTGTAATACCAGTTGAAATTTATAATGTGAAATTGCAAGTACTTCTTGATACTGGATCTCAGATAAGTGCAATCTCCCAGTCGTTTTTCGAACACATTTGTGATAAGCCTGGACTAGTAATTATGTCAGTGACGGGTGTAAAAATTGTTGGTGCTACGGTTAAGACTAGCAAGCCGGTAAAGAGCCAGATTTTGGTTGAATTTAGTATAAAAGGACAAAACTTTGAACACGATTTTTTGGTTGTGCCACACTTAAGTACTGAAATGATTCTGGGAATAGATTGGTTGGATAAAGAAAAGGTTATTATTGATTGTAGCCAGGAAGTGATCAAAATTGATAGTACATCTAGGAATTTAGAAGTAAAATTTGAGGAAAATGGGAAGGTATTCGATTCAGAAATTGATTCTTTATTGCTGGAGATCGACCAAGGGAGTGATGGTTTGACAAACAAGTATGAGGTGTACCATGTCCAGAGGTTAATAGATGAGAGTGACAAGCAGGGGCATAATTTTAAAGAAATGGTGGAAAATTTGAAGGGAATATCTCCCGAACAGAAAACAAAGTTGCTTGGTATTTTAGATAGTAACAGCACCGTATTTTCGGACAAACCTGGCCTAGTTAAGAAGTTCGAATACCATATTGAGACAATAGAGCATAAACCTTTCTTTGTAAGACCGTTTTCGGTACCCATATCAAAGAAGCAGGCTGTGCAAGTGGAAATAGATAAAATGATAGAATGGGGTGTAATCGAACGGAGTAGCAGCGAATATAATAGTCCCCTTATCATCGTGAACAAAAGGGATGGGGGAGTGAGAGTAGTTATCGACGCCAGGACTTTGAACAAAATTGTAAAGAAGGAAATAGACAGACCTGAAAATCTGGACGAAATGCTCCAAAAATTTTATAACGTGAAGTATTTAACCAGTCTGGATATGACCGCCGGATACTGGCAAATCCCATTAAGTAAAGAATCCCGTAAATATACCGCTTTTCTATTTGCCGGGAAATGCTATCAGTATAAAGTAGTGCCATTTGGGCTTAGCACTTCTGTGGCAGTATTTACAAGGGCACTGGACTTTGTATTAGGGAGAGAACTGAGTTCCCGGCTAACCATTTATGTAGATGATTTACTGATTGCTACAGAAGAATGGCAAGAGCATTGTGAATTATTGCATAAAGTTTTCGTTGCTTTACAAGCAGGTGGAATGATGCTTAAGTGGAAGAAATGTGAATTTGTGAAATCGGTGATAAAGTTTCTGGGGCACATTATTACTACGACCGGTATTGGCAAGGACCCGGAGAAGTTAAGTGCAATAGCAGAGTGTCCAGCTCCTAGAAATAGAAAACAGTTGAAAGCCTTTTTGGGTTTATGTGGGTTCTATAGAAAATTCGTCAAGGGGCAAGTTTTTAATAGTCCTCATTTGAATAATCTACTTAAGAAAAATAGTGCTTTTGTGTGGACTGAAGGGTGTATGAGGGATTTCGAAAAATTAAAAAACGAACTTTTGAATGACAATATTTTGCATCACCCCATACTGTCAGAACCTTTCCATATGAGTACTGACAGCAGTGCTTATGGAATTGGTATAGAAGTTTTCCAAGAAATCTGTAATGACAAAGAAATCGAACACAGGACTATCGCGTTTGCAAGTAGAACTCCAACAAAATACGAGAGAAACTACACTATATCGGAAAAGGAAGCTTTAGCCATAATGTGGGGGTTAAATAAATTCAGAAATTATTTGTGGGGCCATAAACTCATCATACATACTGACCACAAAGCTTTAACTTTTCTTAAAGATTGTCGTTTACTTAATGGCAGGCTAACTCGTTGGGCTTTGTACCTGCAACAATTTGATTACAAGATTTGCTATGTTAAGGGTACTGAGAATTATGTGGCAGACGCGTTATCTCGATTGCCTAATGGTATGAGTGAAGTGCCCGATGAAAATAGTGAAGAGGGTACTTTTCAGATAAGGTATATGAAAGAGGTTTCAGGAAAAAGGAAGATTGAACAAATATGTAAAAATATGAGATACCATCAGAATGAGGATCCGACATGGAAATATGTAAAAGTTAATTTTGACAGTGTGCAGTATCCTCAAATTAAGAAGTATTACAAAATCTTTAAAGGCATTTTATATAGGAGGAAAGATTTAGTCACTGAGGAATGGAGAGTATGTTGACCACACCGGTTTGATACCGAGATCATAGACTATTTTCATTTAGCATTGGGGCATAGTGGGCCAAAGAAGTGTTTGGATAAATTGAATAATGTAATAGTGATTGCTGGTAGTGTCAGTAAGAAGGTAAAGGAACGAATTAAGTCGTGCGATGTCTGCCAAAGGGCCAAAGTACCGAACAGAACTAATAGAGGTCCAATGCAAAGTACATTACCTGAAGACACCCTAGAATTATTATCAGTAGATTTATATGGTCCCCTCCCAAAGACTTCGGGAAATTGTGCATATATTTTAGTAATTTTGGAAGTATTCTCAAAGTTTGTGAAATTATACCCCTTGAAAAGAGCAACAGCAAAAGCTGTATTTAATAGGATGGTTGAATACTTCACGACCATCGGGAAACCCAAGGCAGTACTATCTGACAATGGACCCCAGTTCATATCCAAAATTTGGAAAGAAGGAATGGAGCAAAAAGGTGTGGAGGTTAAATATATCTCAGCTTATCATCTTGCTAGCAACCCGGTTGAAAGGTACATGCGAGAAATCGGGAGATTGTGTAGAACATACTGCAGTCACAACCATAGAGTCTGGGGCAGATTTATATCGGATTTTGAGAATGTCATGAACACCTTACATCATGAATCTACTGGGTTCCCACCGGAAGAAATTTTGTTAGGCAGCAGAAGTAAAAGTTTAATTGAGGAAAAACTAAAGTTTCCACCTTGTACAAGTTTGGGGTTGAGTCAAAAGAAAGAATTAGTCAGAAAAAGGGCAAAGCAAAAAGCTGAATCTAGATCAAAAAGACACGATAAAAATCTGAAAGTTTCAAAATTTAAAATTGGGGATTATGTTCTTTTAAAAACCCACGAAAAGTCTAGTGAACTGAATCATGAAATTTCCAAATTTCAATATATTTATAATGGACCATATATAATACAGAACATTCCACACGACAATGCTTACTACCTGACCTACCCAAAATCCAAAAGACCTTTAGGTGTAAGAAATGTTGTGGACCTGAAACTGTATGTTCCTAGAAATGAGTGACATAAGGATACTCAGAAAGCAATTTGCAGTAAATGTGCTGTACCCTATGATGAAACTATTTTATTCAAAATGTAACTAATCTCTGTAAATATATGCATACAAATATCAGTATGCTAATGTAGTTATGTGAGTTTCAGATTACCAAATGCACTATAAATGTAAGAATGTATTGAGAAAAGGACTGAAAAGGAAAGGGTAAATGCCAAAAAACCAAAGTGGACAGTATATGAGTCATAATATACAGGACTGCCAAACACCAATGAGGGCAGATAAATAATCAATGGAGAATTGTAAGTGTGATACAGGTGATGTGGTAAAATGAGGAGAAAAGGACTGCCCAAATCTGAATAATAGGCAGCAAATATGTGTAGTAAATTCTCTGAATATTATTGTGTGTGTGTTTTTTTTTTAGTAAATAAGGAAATGGACCGCTATTCAATGCAAGCAGCAGTAAATTGTCTTATAGTGTATACAGATATTTGCATTTGCTTTTGTAGTTAAATGTTTGTGTTCCAGATTTTGAAATTATTTCTTTGAGAAATTTAGTAAAATTGAGTAATTTGCTATTTTAATAATGTTGTGATGGGAGGTTGGACGGTGCAAAAGGCACTTTAGTAAATGACAAGTAAATGTTCTTGATATGTTAAAAAGTATAGACCTGTATAATGTGAGTGAAAGGAAATATGTGGTGTAAATTTTTTTGGACAACCACACAAAGATTCAGAACCCCTGTATAAATATAAAGTTCAGTGTTCCCAGCCAATTTGCACTTCGTGAAATTTACTGGAAACAGGCGCATGTGTAACAACAACAACACTATACTATAGTAATTACAATAAATTTTTCTTCTGAATTTCGATAAATTAATATAATCGATGTTTTGATTCCATTTCTCTTCTTTTCATGCCATTATGTTGAAGCAACTGTAAACAATTTTCAATGTAAATTTTAATATTTATGGAAAATTTCAAGCAATGTTATAACAAAATTGAAGTGTAACTGATGTTGAATCTATTGCAACATGTTTGAAATTGTAATTGTGCGCCTGGTCCATGCGTAGGCAATGTATTAAGATATGTGGAATGTGAAACCTTTGGTGAATACCCTATCTGTAGGGGAGCAGTAAAAGGTGGATGGCAGGCGAGCGCGGGAAAATGCACACGGGCACGGCATAACGGGCTCAGCAATACTAGTCGGAGTTGGGCATCGGTCTGAGGAACACGTACCGGATCGAGGAGTCTATCCTGGAAAAAGTGGTTCCATTGAGCCTCGGATGTGCCGTGTCCGACGACTATACAGCATGGCTATATTCTAATGGCACTGGATTGAAAAGGATTACGACTCCAAGAAGAAGCAAAGTGCCGCTACAGCAAAAGCCATAGCTGTGATTGTATGTGTGCTGTGCGTCTCGCCATCTCGCCGCCCGCCAACCGCTGCTTCGACTCGCACAGGTTGAATCTTTAGAATTGTACTCGTGTAGACCAGTGTTAATTTTGTTCCTGACTGTTCAATAATAACTTAACTTTTACCAGATTTGTTCTATCAATGAATTATCCTAATCACTAACCTAGACAGGGTCCTTTCCACATGTTGTGCAATCCGAGTGTCCCGAAATGAAGATTTAAAGTTTATGTTAATAAGAATTAACTGCAGACCTATTTATGCTAGAATGAATCCTAATGAGCTTCATTGTTAATGAAAATATGAGTAAAGAGCAAAGGTCTGACAGAGTACTAAGATTGACTTAGTAAGGAAGTTTAATTAATTTGAGACAAAAATAATGGTTGTTAAATGAGGAAGTGATTGGACAATAAGAGTAATAATTCATATTTTTTAAATCTTGAGTGATTAATGTTTCCAACAGTCAATGGTTTCAACATTGTGATCATAGCAGTTTCAGGGTCCCCCCCTCCCCCCCCCCCTCTTTCATTCTTTTCTTTTCTATTCATTTAAATTCTGAAGTGATTGCACTGATTTGACCAGCAAAGTTAAAGTCAAGATAAAACCTAAATTTATCAGTGTTTTACCATTATTAAAAATGACATTGTATGTGTGTATGTCAAAAGTGCTATTTCTAGGGTGACCTATGTCCGATTTCAGTCGGATCAATAGACAAAACGCATTTCGTAGTCATCATTGTAGTGTAATGTTGTGTATTTATAGCTTGTTCAAATTAGTACAGAAAGGGAAAATCTTAGTTCAGTAGATTTTTCTGGCACTAAAATTCACCATATAATAGAGTATTATTACGTGTGGTTATGCTTGTACGTACATCTACTTGTACAAGGGAAAAACTACCTCAATGCCTAATTAGGCTGGCGACCATATTATTAACCATTGGTAGCATCTGCGATGTGTGTTTCTTACCTGTCCTAACGTGTAGTTGCATTTATACTTGCTTGACGTATCATTGTTGTTACTGACTGGGTATAAGTCCGGTTTTGCTTCCATTTAGCTACACGCGGTCAACATATGTACTAAAATCCTTTCCTATAAGGTGAAGCCCGTCAACTTATCATAGTACAGGCTTTAAAGAGTTAACGTACGCCCGAGGGAGGACGTTACACCCTCCATGAAAAACACAACCACACCATAACACCACCGCCTCCGAATTTTACTGTTGGCATTACACACGCTGGCAGATGACGTTAACCGGGCATTCACCATACCCACACCCTGCCATCGAATAGCCACATTGTGTACCGTGATCCGTCACTCCACTTAACATTTTCCCACTGTTCAATCGTCGAATGTTTACACTCCTTACACCAAGCGAAGCGTCGTTTAGCATTTACCGGCGTGATGTGTGGCTTATGAGCAGCCGCTCGACCATGAAATCCAAGGTTTCTCAAATGGTTCAAATGGCTCTGAGCACTATGCGACTTAAACTTCTGAGGTCATCAGTCGCCTAGAACTTAGAACTAATGAAACCTAACTAATCTAAGGAAAACACACACATCCATGCCCGAGGCAGGATTCGAACCTGCGACCGTAGCGGTCGCTCGGTTCCAGAATGTAGCGCCTAGAACTGCACGGCCACTCCAGCCGGCCAAGGTTTCTCACCTCCCGCCTAACTATCATAGTACTTACAGTGGATCGTGGTGCTGTTTGGAATTCCTGTGTGATGGTCTGGATAGATGTCTGCCTATTACACATTACGACCTTCTTCAACTGTCGGCGGTCTCTGTCAGTCAACAGGCGAGGTCGGCCTGTACGCTTTTCTGCTGTACGTGTCCCTTCACGTTTCCACTTCACTATTACATCGGAAAGTGGACCTAGGGATGATTAGTAGTGTGGAAATCTCGCTTACAGACGTGTGACAGAAGTGACACTCAATCACCCGACCATGTTTGAAGTCTGTGAGTTGCGCGCAGCACTCCATTCTGCCCAGTCACGAGGTCTACTGACTACTGAGTCGCTGATACGGAGTACCTGGCGGTAGGTGGCAGCACAATGCACCTAATATGGAAAACGTATGGTTTTGGTGGTGTCCGGATACTTTTCAAAAATGGCTCAAATGGCTCTGACCACTACGGGACTTAACATCTGAAGTCATCAGTCCCCTAGAACTTAGAACTACTTAAACCTAACCAACCTAAGGACATCACACACATCCATGCCCGAGGCAGGATTCGGGCCTGCGACCGTAGCGTTCGCGCGGTTTCAGACTGACGCACCTAGAACCGCTCTGTCACACTGGCCGGCCCGGATACTTTTGATCACACAGTGTATGTATTCGTAAATACTACAGTTTGTGTTTCAGTACTTACGTTTCAAGAGTATCCAATGACGGAAAAAATCGCGAAACCAAAAGGGAGTTGTGCGACATAAATGAAAGTTGGTAAGAGTGTTTCTATATCAGGAAGATTATGTCTATTCGGATTTCGCGACGGTCGCATACGAATGGCGCTAGTAGCGCCATTGTGAGTATGCAAATCATGTTTGCTTTAAATACAAACTGTAACGGTAGTACGCGTTAGTTACCTTTGAGGTTGGTCATAGCGAGTTGATGTTAATCAAGAGTGCCTTTAAGGTGACGAAGACGCCATTATCAACACCTCAGCCGGCCGGAGAGGCCGAGCGGTTCTAGGCGCTACAGTCTGCCTCGGGCATGGATGTGTGTGATGTCCTTAGGTTAGTTAGGTTTAAGTAGTTCTAAGTTCTAGGGGACTAATGAACTCAGAAGTTAAGTCTCATAGTATTCAGAGTCATTTGAGCCATCAACACCACAGAATTTGAACGAGTTTGTGTGACAGGGTTACGAAAAGCTGGATGTTCCTTCTGCGCTACTTCAGAAAGATTGCAGCAATGGTAGTCACTGTACATGACAGCTGGCTGTGGTGGTCACGAGAGTTTACAGTCGCAAGAATACCGGGCTCCGGACGGCCACGTGTCACTATCGTGTTCTACGTATGGGTCTGAAGTATTGTTCTGCATCTGCAGCAGCAATATGAGCAGCAGTTGGCACGACAGTGACGCTACGAACTGTTATAAGACGGTTACTTCAGGTACAGATCCGAACCAAACGCCTTATGGCGTGCGTTCCACTTAACGCAACCCACGGCCATTTGCAACTTCAATAGTGCCAAGGGAGAGCTCATTAGAGATCAGGGTGGAGTTCTGTTGCGTTTTCTGATGAAAGCTCGTTCTGCGTCGGTGCCAGTGATGGCCGTGTTTTGGTTAGAAGGAAGCCAGTTGCGGCCCTGCGGTGCTAGACACGCTGGACCTCCACCTAGAGTTATAGGTGGGGCGCGATTTGCTATAACAAAAGGAGCACACTCGTGGTAATCCCACTCACCGTGACTACAAATTTGTTCGTCAGTCTGGTGATTCATGCTGTTCTGCCATTCATGAACAGCGTTCCAGGGGGTGTGTTCCAACAGGTTAAAGCTCGTCCACATACCGCTTTTGTAATCCAACATTCTCTATAGGGTGTCGACATGCGACCGCTACGGTCGCACGTTCGAATCCTGCCTCGGGCATGGATGTGTGTGATGTCCTTAGGTTAGTTAGATTTAAGTAGTTCTAAGTCCTAGGGGACTGATGACCTCAGAAATTGAGTCCCATAGTGCTCAGAGCCATTTGAACGTTTTTTTTTTTTTTTTTTTTTTTTTTTTTTTTTTTTTTTTTTTTTTTTTCTGGCCTGCTCGATCACCACCAGATCTGTCTCCAATCGAGCACATATGGGACTTCCTCGGAGGACAACTCCAGCATCATCCACGAACAGCATTAATCATCCGTGTATTGAATAAGTGCGACAGACATGGAAGCCCATCCTACAAACTAACATCCGGAACCTGTCCTGCACAATACATGCACGTTTGCGTTCAACATTCTGGCGGCTATACCTGGTATTATTGTACTAGAATTTCACATTCCCTATGGCTTACCTCGTGTTTACATTCACCTGAAATGTTCAAATGGTTCAAATGGCTCTGAGCACTATGGGACTCAACTGCTGTGGTTATCAGTCCCCTAGAACTTAGAACTACTGAAACCTAACTAACCTAAGAACATCACACACATCCATGCCCGAGGCAGGATTCGAACCTGCGACCGTAGCAGTCGCACGGTTCCGGACTGCGCGCCTAGAACCGCGAGACCACCGCGGCCGGCCCTGAAATGTTGCTGTGTTAACGACGTAAATAAGTTACCTAGACAAATGTATTCCCGAGTTTCACTACTGTGAATTAATTTCTTTTTTTGTGTGATTTTTTCCCCCGTAAGTGTTAGTGTAGCTGTGTCTTAGCATACTTGCATGCCTTCGCCGAATTTGCATACCAAAATTTGGCTAATTATGAGTAATGCGTTACCCGCAGTTCCAAAACAAATTCTGAAGATGCTTCAAAAAGGGGAAACTTAACTGTTCTTGTTACCGAAAAAATTCTGTCAAAGAATCCATTGTCATAAAGCTTGTTGAATGGTTTCCTGGAGGATGACAATATTGATCACGAGATGTGATTCACCCATCGGTCTCAGATTATGGGAGCATGTTGGAGATGAATAAAGGCGACAACTTGTGTGATACTGTACCCACGATCTATTCACTACAAATTACTCTTGAAGATATAAGGCTGTTACTGTAAAACGCTGACACTGATGATCTCAACTGTAAGTAATAACTTCATGAAATGTTCATAAATGGTTTTGGGTAATCATTTTTTCCGAAGACGTAAACTTGTGTCTAACAGTACCATTGGTCTTCTAACTCACAAGGTAAGGTAGCAACATTGCCATCGTGTTGCCATTCAAATGGCGTTCGTATGTAATATCTTACTCTTAATACTGGGAGCCACAGTTCCATGTGTGGATGTCGTTTAATACTATGGATGAATGAGACGATGTAGTTGTTTTAAAGCTGTACGCTTTTCAGGGGAACAAGCCAAATATATCTTATACACGTGACAATTTCTGTTGGGTGGTATCGCAATTAAAAGCCTAACAAATTTAAGTATTAGTAAAAAGTAGTCACTTGAAATGTTCTGATAGACCTATTTATTTGCTAGGAGTACCCCCGCTCAACACATTTCTCATTACTTCACCAAAAAGTGATGGTACACTTCTATACATAAACCACAAACGTCGTCCAACATAAAAACGACCTTCTCTAAGAAAGTTCTCTTAAAATATACTGAAAATATATTGATTCGGTTCGGCATTTTAAGTGATCCTGTACAAACAATCAGCTCTGCATTCATACTGGTGACGAGATTAGCGGAGAAGATATTAATTTTTGTCAGGCCATTTGACGAGTATTATGGAAAAATTGGAAATTTGTGGTAAGTTCCTATGGGACCAAACTGCTGAGGTCATGGGTCCGTAAGCTTACACACTACTTAATCTAACTTAAACTTACGCTACGGACAACACACACACCCATGCGCGAGGCAGGACTCGAAACTCCGACGGGGGGAGCCGCGTGAACTGTGGCAAGGCGCCCCAGACTGCGCGGCCAGCGCGGCAGTATTATGGAAAATGCGCAGTGTATTTCTTCTGGTGAATCCAACTTAAAAGGTAAAGCACTTTTTTCTGATTTACCGGTGACATTCACACCAGACCATTCTAAAAATACCAGACATTTATAAGTCACAAAAGGAAACTAAAATGCAAGTGGAGTCAGGTTTGTGACTCACAGCACTAACTGCTAGCATACTTACTATCGATGCTCGCGATGCACGCAATGCTGGACAAGTTGCATGTTGGGTAATCTGTAAGGAAAAAATGCATTAGTCTTCACATTTTTAAATTTATCTTATAAAATGTAAGGTCACTGACAATGTGGAATTAAATATTTCCTCCTAAGATATTTTGAGTCAACTGCCAGATGTCTATCACTTTCTGCTACGATATTTAGGCGTCGAGTCTTTTGGCCATCGCCAGGTGAATACTGTCGAAAATATCCTTAGTTCCCCTAATTAAGACCCCGTCGGCACACTCGTGTTGTGCGCAGCAGTCACAGCGCATGAGCTGCTTGAGCATACGTGCTTCTGCTGCAAATCAACATCCTGCAGGGCGCACCTTCCCTGCTGAAAGCTTCCCTCGATGATATCGGATATATCATCTTCAAATGGTGAAATTTCAGTACGTCACTGGCTATGCAGAGCGCCAAGTTTTTCTGTGACAAGATTCCACGTAAAATTTAACTGAAAGCAGCCGTCTCTATTGATAAGAAACTAAAACAGTTCTATTTACACTGATTCATTGATAATGGAGCTCCATAAGTTTGATGCATGGGCCAAAATTTTTATTTAATTGTGAATCTGTCTGGGTCCCTTACCAAACGGGATTGCGCCATCCAGTTAAGTTCTGCATGGAATCCTGTCATAGAAAAACTTAGTGCTCCGGATAGGCGGCGTCGTACTGCGATTTACACCTTATGAAGACTATCAAGCTGATATCGACGTTGTAGGCCTTCACCACGGAAGGCGCCGTGCACTGACTTGCAGTAGAAGCGTGTGTGCTCCAGCGGCACATGCTCCATAACAAATGAGCATGTGCCGACGGGGTCTTAAATAGAGGAGCTCATCGTATTTCCGCCAATATTCACCTGAAGATGGTAAGAAGAGAGCGCCCAAATATCGTAGCAGCAAGTTACAAGTATGTGCCCGAAATTTCATGGAACAATCTATACGCTGGGGAAGTTTTAAATTTCACAAGATTTTTCATTTAACTTCCAACAATAATTTTTATTTTCTATGTGCGTAATTTGTCAGGGAGGTCAGTATTTAATGCGTGAAATATTTTAAGTAGCCTAAATATTTTACGGCACATTTTTACTGAGTAATCCGTCTAGCTTAAGTCAAGCATTAATGACTGTCATCTTTGGAAACCAAGTGAGACACTTTGTGGCTACGCTTATTTTAAAATTTTTGATCCCAAAATAATTTCGCAGCAAATGTGCTTGAAGAATTAAAGAAAGTGTGCAGGAAGTGAGCACATGGCCACTTTGCTGTTCTGGTATTGACAGAAGTGTCAAACACTAAGGTGACAAGTCATGGGGCAGCGGTATTCACATATACTGATAGCGGTGGTACTACATGCACAAGATATAAAAGGGCAGCGCATTGGCGGAGCTGTCATTTACACTCAGGTGATTCCTGTCAAAGGTTTTCCAACATGATTATAGCTGCAGGACAGGAATAATGCGGAATGATGGTTGGGCCTGGACACATAGGCCATCTATTTCGAAAATCATTAAGGAATTCAATATTCCGAGATCCGCAATGTCAAGAATGTGCCGAGAATACTAAATTTCAGGCATTATCTCTTACCGCGGGCAATACAGTGGCCGAAGGCCTTTACTTAATTACCGAGAGCAGCAGCGTTTGCGTAGAGTTGTCAGTGCTAATAGACAAGCAACACTGCATGAAATAATCGCAGAAATCAATGTGGAACGTATGGCGGAAGTATCTGTTAGGATAGTGCCGTAAAATTTGGTGTTAATGGATTGTGGCAGCAGACGACATCGCGTGCAGTGCCTATCCTGGTCTCGTGACCGTATCTCTTGGACACTAGACGACTGGGCAGATGAGATCCGATGTTCTTCTCCACTGAAGTGTGTAAATTTCTCTGGACTTCACTCCGTCTGGAGTCGGGACTGCAGCGTGTATCTGGAAGAACGGAGGATACAGGAGCTTAAAACTATGAAGCGCATCCCCTACACTGAGGCAAAAAAACTGTATAAAGCCCTGTTGCCCCCGTGTTTTGCCACCTCCTTCACTTCAGTTGTTAAACAACCCATGCGGAAAGCGGACGCTGCTACAAAAACGGACGCTGCCAGTGTCGGCACTAGTACCTGCCTGTGTCCCTGCACTTCTGCTGCTGCAGTCGTTTCTAAGCCTGCCCCTACCCTAAGAACTTCAGAAAAAGCTGTGGTTGCTGACATTGTGGAGCTCCCTGCCCTCCAAAGGTTCCGTCTGGTACGCTGTCCAATGCGGCCACATCCTCAACCGCAGTTGTGGCTGCAAAGTGTATTCAGGGGAAAAAATCCAAGGCAAAACGTCTAACACCGGTGGAATCGGGCAGAAAACAGCCTGACGATGTCGACATCGACCTGTCTGACGTCTCTCTCGATTCTTATTTAGAGGCAATGGAGCTTGATCAATAATTCAAAAACAGTCTTAATCGCATTTATTATTATTATTATACCGCCAACAGGTTTCAACCCGACATAGGGGTCATCTTCTAGGCGTTTACACCATTGGTCGACTGCTGGTGGTGTCACTCCTGTCTACATAAAGGCTGTTGGCGGTATAATAATAATAATAATAAATGCGATTAAGACTGTTTTTGAATTATTGATCATTATACTAATCGCTGCTTCTCTCAACAACCATGTTGCCCAAAAATAAATGGAGCTTCATGTCGGACTGGGGCAACCATCTCGCTCCAAAACTGAGCCTTCACCTATTGTAGCCTTCCCCATCCCTCCCCCCCCCCCCTGATAGATGGCTCCCATTATGCAGTGGAACATGAATGGATTCAGGACGGTCTTGGAGGAACTGAAACTCCTAGCGCAGCAACGTCCTCTGTGCCTGTGTTTGCAGGAAACACATTTCAAAGCCCCTGATGCCCCTGCACTATAGGGCTATACACCGTATCGCAAGGATGAACTGACTGGGTAAAGAGCCAAACGAAGGGTAGCTGTGTTTGTCAATAATGGGCATCACTCCTCTGCTCTTCCCCTGGATACTAACCTGCAAGCAGTTGCAGTTGAAATTCATTCACGTCGGTGGCTTACTGTTTGCTCCCTTTATTTACCTCCTCTGGATACCGTAGTCTTCGAGGCTGTCACAGATCTTACGGAACAGCTCCCCTGACCATTTCTATTCCTGTGAGACTTCAATGCCCATCATGTCCTGTGGGGCTCAGCCCCTAATTGCCCTTGGGGTCGAGTCTTGAGGAGCCTCCTGACATCTCGAGAGCTGTGCCTCCTAAATGCTCATACTCCGATTCATTTCTGTGTTGCTATTGGGTCATTCTCAGCCATCGACCTAGCTCTCTGCTCTCCAGCCCTCCCATACTCTTTTCAGTGGAAGGTCATTCACGACCTTCATTCCAGCGACCACTTCCTGATCCGCCTTCAGCTACTCTATGGTGTGTTGCTGGAACAGAAGCCACCAACGTGGATGATTTGCAGGGATAACTGGACACTGTTGGGCCAGTTGGCTGTGTTTGAACACCGTGGCAGCGTCCAGGAATGGATGGATCACATCACACATGTGATCCATCACACTGCTGATCTATTCATACCAATGTCTTTCGGCCCCCTTAAGAGGCGACCGGTCGCTTGGTGGACAGAAGAGTGGCATTTAGCCATTCGGGACAGGTGTGCGGCTCTTCGACGGTTTAAACGCCGCCCGACAGCGGACAATCTATCAACCTTTCGAATCACGAGAGCCAAGGCTTGCCGTGTCATTAAAGAGAGCAAAAAGCGGTACTGGCATGAGCTCCTGAGCTCCATCAATCGTTCCACTTGTTCCTCAAAAGTATGGCAAGCCATCCGGAGGATTTCCGGTAAACACAGCTGTTTGCCGATAGCTGCAGTTTTGAATGAGGGGTGCCTCCAAACAACACCTAGAAACATTGCTCAGATGCTGGCCGAGCATTTTGCACAAAGTACTGCTAATGAAAGCCAGGATCCAGCGTTTCGTCGCTGTCCCAGTTAGCCTTCTGCAGCCAAGCAGTGTGTCAGCAGTGTGCAAGTAGCAGCAAGTGGCTTATTTAGCGTTCATATAAGTGTTGTAGTCAAGTTGAAAATTTGAGTGTTCTTAGCGCACTTGTTTAGTTAAATCCGTCAAATCATTGTATAGTTTCGTATTTAGCAGGGGCAGATTTGCATTTTAATGTCTGTGACGTGTAAAGTCGCGTAGTCGTCTGTCATTTGTTTATTTCTTTCAAATAGTCTTTGTACGTTACTGACAGTAGAGTTAGCCTTCTGCCGCCGAGCAGTTTGTCAGCAGTGCGCAAGTAGCAGCATTACTGCATTTACTAGGCAGTCTTGTATTTTAATAACCGCTTAAATTTTGTGTCGAATTGTTTGTGCTCTCTGTAGATTAGTTCAGACATTCTTTGCACAACAGTATTTACCATGGATAGGGACTGCGACTGCTGTGTTCAGATGCGGACTGAGTTGGCATCCCTTCGCTCCCAGCTTCAGGCAGTGGTTGGCTTCGGTCACACAGCCTGAGGCTGTTGCCAATGGGCATCACTGTGGGGGTCCAGATGGGGATTTGTCGGACACGGACAGCTCGTCCCACGCATCCCCCAATCGGACTACGGCTGTGGCTGCCCGGGATACTGCCCATATTGAGGCTGACCCCTCACCCATGGCAGAGTGGGAGGTCGTCTCGAGGTGTGGCAGGGGGCGAAAGACATTCCAGAGGGCTGAACGGAAGGGCCCTCCAGTTTGTCTGACGAACCAGTTTCAGGCTCTGTCTCCGGATGATACTGATCTGCGGCCGGACGTGGCTGCTTGTCCTGTTCCAGAGGTTGCCCCTCAGTCTGCAAGATCCAGGCGGTCGCAGAGGGTGGGCTTACTGGTAGTTGGGAGCTCCAACGTCAGGCATGTAATGGGGCCAATTAGGGATATGGCACAAAGGGAGGGGAAGGAAACCAATGTGCTCTCCGTGTGAATACCGGGGAGGAGGGGGGGGGGGGGTCATTTCAGATGTGGAAAGAGGTCCTTCCGGATGCCATGAAGGGTACAGGGTGCACCCATCTGCAGGTGGTCGCTCATGTCAGCACCAATGATGTGTGTCACTACGGATCGGAGGAAATTCTCTCTGGCTTCCAGCGGCGATCTCATTTGGTGAAGACTGACAATCTCGTTAGCAGGATGAAAACAGAGCTCACCATCTGCAGCATCGTTGACAGGACTGACTGCGGACCTTTGGTACAGAGACGAGTGGAGGGTCTGAATCAGAGGCTGAGACGGTTCTGCGACTGTGTGGGCTGCAGATTCCTCGACTTGCGCCATAGGGTGGTGGGGTTTCGGGTTCCGCTGGTTAGGTCAGGAGTCCATTACGCACGGTGGGCGGCTACACGGGTAGCAGGGGTTGTGTGGCGTGGACTGGGCGGTTTTTTTAGGTTAGATGGCTTCGGGCAAATACAGAAAGGGCAACAGCCTCAAACGGTGCGGGGTAAAGTCAGGACATGCGGGGACCAAGCAGCAATCGGTATTGTAATTGTAAACTGTCGAAGCTGCGTTGGTAAAGTACTGGAACTTCAAGCGCTGATAGAAAGCACCGAAGCTGAAATCGTTATAGGTACGGAAAGCTGGCTGAAGCCAGAGATAAATTCTGCCGAATTTTTTACAAAGGCACAGACGGTGTTTAGAAAGGATAGATTGCATGCAACCGGTGGTGGCGTGTTTTTTCGCTGTTAGTAGTAGTTTATCCTGTAGTGAAATAGAAGTGGATAGTTCCTGCGAAATATTATGGGTGGAGGTTATACGCAACAACCGAGCTAGGTTAATAATTGGCTCCTTTTACCGACCTCCCGACTCAGCAGCATTAGTGGCAGAACAACTAGAGAAAATCTGGAATACAGTTCACATAAATTTCCTCAGCATGTTATAGTCTTAGGCGGAGATTTCAATTTACCGGATATAGACTAGGACACTCAGATGTTTAGGACGGATGGTAGGGACAGAGCATCGAGTGACATTATACTGAGTGCACTATCCGAAAATTACCTCGAGCAAATAAACAGAGAACCCACTCGTGGAGATAACATCTTGGACCTACTGATAACAAACAGACCCGAACTTTTCAACCCTGTAAGCGCAGAACAGGGAATCAGTGATCATAAGGCCGTTACAGCATCCCTGATTATGGAA
Organism: Schistocerca americana; assembly: GCF_021461395.2. Lineage (NCBI taxonomy): Eukaryota > Metazoa > Arthropoda > Insecta > Orthoptera > Acrididae > Schistocerca > Schistocerca americana. Next base: position 585,943,125 of record NC_060122.1, on the reverse strand, counting down.
GTAAATAGGAATATAAAAAAAAGGGAGGAAGGTTTATCTGTTTAGCAAGAGTAATAGGAAGCAGATTTCAGACTACCTAATAGATCAAAACGAAAATTTCTGTTCCGCCACTGACAATGTCGAGTGTTTATGGAAAAAGTTCAAGGCAATCGTAAAATGCGTTTTAGACAGGTACGTGCCGAGTAAAACTGTGAGGGACGGAAAAAACCCACCGTGGTTCAACAACAAAGTTAGGAAACTACTGCGAAAGCAAAGAGAGCTTCACTGCAAGTTTAAACGCAGCCAAAACCTCTCAGATAAACAGAAGCTAAACGATGTCAAAGTTAGCGTAAGGAGGGCTATGCGTGAAGCGTTCAGTGAATTCGAAAGTAAATTTCTATGTGGCGACTTGACAGAAAATCCTAGGAAGTTCTGGTCTTACGTTAAATCAGTAAGCGGATCGAAACAGTATATCCCGACACTCTGGGATGATAATGGCATTGAAACAGAGGATGACACGCGTAAAGCTGAAATACTAAACACCTTTTTCCAAAGCTGTTCCACAGAGGAAGACCGCACTGCAGTTCCTTCTCTAAATCCTCGCACAAACGAAAAAATGGCTGACATCGAAATAAGTGTCCAAGGAACAGAAAAGCAACTGAAATCACTCAACAGAGGAAAGTCCACTGGACCTGACGGAATACTAATTCGATTCTACACAGAGTACGCGAAAGAACTTGCCCCCCTTCTAACAGCCGTGTACCGCAAGTCTCTAGAGGAACGGAAGGTTCCGAATGATTGGAAAAGAGCACAGGTAGTTCCAGTTTTCAAGAAGGGTCGTCGAGCAGATGCGCAAAACTATAGGCCTATATCTCTGACATCTATCTGTTGTAGAATTTTAGAACATGTTTTTTGCTCGAGTATCATGTCGTTTTTGGAAACCTAGAATCTACTCTGTAGGAATCAACATGGATTCCGGAAACAGCGATCGTGTGAGACACAACTCGCTTTATTTGTTCATGAGACCCGGAAAATATTAGATACAGGCTGCCAGGTAGACGCCATTTTCCTTGACAACCGGAAAGTGTTCGATACAGTACCGCACTGTCGCTTGATAAACAAAGTAATAGCCTACGGGATATCAGACCAGCTGTGTGGCTGGATTGAAGAGTTTTTAGCAAACAGAACACAGCATGTTGTTTTCAAGGTAGAGACGTCTACAGACGTTAAAGTAATCTCTGGCGTGCTGCAGGGGAGTGTTATGGGACCATTGCTTTTCACAATATATACAAATGACCTAGTAGATAGTGTCCGAAGTACCATGCGGCTTTTCGCGGATGATGCTGTAGTATACAGAGAAGTTGCAGCATTAGAAAATTGCAGCGAAATGCAGGAAGATCTGCAGCGGATAGCCACTTAGTGCAGGGAGTGGCAACTGTCCCTTAACATAGACATGTGTAATGTATTGCAAATACATAGAAAGAAGGATCCTTTATTGTATGATTATATGATAGCGGAACAAACACTGGTAGCAGTTACTTCTGTAAAATATCTGGGAGTATGCGTACGGAACGATTTGAAATGGAATGATCATATAAAATTAATTGTTGGTAAGGCGGGTGCCAGGTTGAGATTCATTGTAAGAGTCCTTAGAAAATGTAGTCCTCAACAAGGGAGGTGGCTTACAAAACACCCGTTCGACCTATACTTGGTTATTGCTCATCGGTGTGAGATCCGTACCAGGTCGGGTTGACAAAGGAGATAGAGAAGATCCAAAGAAGAGCGGCGCGTTTCGTTACAGGGTTATTTGGTAAGGGTGATAGCGTTACGGATATGTTTAGCAAACTCAAGTGGCAGACTCTGTAAGAGAGGCGCTCTGCATCACGGTGTAGCTTGCTGTCCAGGTTTCGAGAGGATGTGTTTCTGAATGAGGTATCAAATATATTGCTTGCCCCTACTTATACCTCCCGAGGAGATTACGAATGTAAAATTAGAGAGATTCGAGCGCGCACGGAGGCTTTCCGGCAGTCGTTCTTCCCGCAAACCATACACCGTTGGGTGGTTTAAATGGCTCTGAGCACTATGGGACTTCACCTCTAAGGTCATCAGTCCCCTAGAACTTAGAACTACTTAAACCTAACTAACCTAAGGACATCACATACATCCTTGGCCGAGGCCGGATTCGAACCTGCGACCGTAGCGGTCGCGCGGTTCCAGACTGACGCGCCTTTAACCGCTTGGCCACCCCGGCCGGCACCGTTGGGTGGCTTGCTAAGTATAAATGTAGATGTAAATGTACCGTGCGACTGTTGAGAGGGGAAAGTTAGACTTTAGGTCGAACAGTTCTGAGGCCTAAAATTCCCCTTTCTCCATTTTGGAGCTCGAATCGGCACTGACTGAGACGTCTGACACTGCACCTAGTCACGACAACATCCGGTACTGCATGCTTCGACATCTGTCAGTGGTGCCAAGGAAATCCTCCTCGAATGTTTTAATCTAATATGGCAGACAGGTGACTTCCCCAACTCGTGTGGGGGGGGGGGGCGAGGCAATTCTAATCCCTCTACTCAAACTAGGAAAGGACCGCACATGTCCCAGTAGTTGTCGGAGTATCGCCTTGATGAGCTGTGTAGGAAAGACTCTGGAATTGATGGTTAACCGTCGTCTGGTCTGTTTTTTAGAGACCATGTAACTCTTCAGCCACTCTCAGTGTGGATTTCGAAAATTTCGGTCCACGGTCGACAACCTGACCCCCCTAGAAGCCGCTACTCAGCAGGCATTTCTCCGTCAGCATCATTGTATCGGCTTATTCTCTGATATCAGTAAGGCGTACGATACTACTTGGAGACACTGTATTCTCGCACAACTGCATCAATGGAGCTTTCATGGCCACCTCCCCATTTTCATTCGGTCTTTCCTGTCTAAGCGGTTTTTTCGGACCCAAGTTGGTCACACACTGTCTGATCGATTTGAGCAGGAGAATGGTTGGTGTCCCCCAGGGCAGTGTTTTAAGTGTTACCCTCATTACCACAGCCACCAACAATATAACATCTACGGTAAGGAGTTCAGCACAGTGGTCCTTATTTATTGACGACTTTGCTGTTTTCTGTACCTCTTCCAGTGTTGCAATGGTGAGCCGTCAGTTGCAACTTACAGTGTGGCAGTTAGAGGAGTGGGCTGCAATGACGGGTTTTTAGTTTTCTGCTGATAAGAGTGTGTTCATTTTAATCGTCCTCGTCGTCCTTTTAATTTGCCTGCCTTGCATATAGGGGACACTATCCTGCATTTTAGAGACATAGTGAGGTTTCTAGGCCTCGTTTTTGACTCCAGATTGTAATGGTTGCTACACCTGCGAGACTGGAAAGCCAGAACCCTGAAGGCACTGAACATCCTCAAGTGCCACAGCCACAGGTCTTGGGGAGCGGATAGGGCGCGTCTCCTCCAGTTTTTTTGGGATTATGAGCGTTCAGGGCTGGACTATGGGTGCATGGTGTATGGGTCAGCGAGGCCCTCATATCTGCGGATCCTTGATGCTGTCCACCATGCGGGGATTTGACTCGCCACAGGTGCTTGTCGGACCACTCCCATACCCAGCCTCTGTGCTGCGGCTGGGGAACCATCACTTAACATCCGGCGGCAGCTCTTCCTAGTGCGCCAGGTGTGTAAGTTTCTTGCAGCTCCAACCACACCCGCTCACCATATTGTTGCTCATCCGCCTCTGGACCGTCTTTTTTCCCACCGTCCCCGAGCCACGATGCCGTTTGGGATCCGTGTGCAACGTGTGTAGGAGTCCCTCGGTGTCGAGTCTGTATGGCCCAAAATCCAGAGTTTTAACCACCTGCCACCCTGATTACTGGAGATGCCCAGAGAGAAAGATTGCAATCCTGCTTCCGCTTTTAATACAACATTCTGCCATTCTATCTGAGCACCACGACTATATAGCTGTTTTTACGGTTGAGTCGAAACAGGGGGAATCCGTTGGTTGCTCTGTTGTTTTTCGGATCGTGTCCTCAAGGTCCGACTGCCTCAAGCGTTTACAGTCTTTGATGCAGAATTGTCTGCGATCTTTCAGGCACCGGAGCAGATGAGACGCTCTTCCCGTCCTAAATTTCTTGTCTGTTCCGATTCACTAAGTGCCCTTTACTCATTGCAACTTTTTTATTTAGCAGATAAAATAGTCCAGACCATCCAGGGTGCCCTACTCCAACTACAATGACTGGAGAAGGAGGTGGCTTTCTGCTGGGTGCCAGGGCACTTCGGCATTGCTGGGAACGAAAGGGCAGACCTCGCAGCCAAGGAGGCATATCTCGATCCGCAAGTATCTCAGTGTGCCATCGCCCTGCACGCACTCACCTCGCTGCTGGGCTCACGAGTCATGCGTCGGTGGGAGGATGAGTGGCTGGAAGTGAGTGACAATAAGCTCTGTTTAGTCAAGCACACAACGCGTGTTTGGTGTACTTTCTTCCAGCCACGAAGACGGGACGTGGTTCTCCTCATTTGGCTTCGGATAGGCCACAATCCTATGACGCATGGCTTCCTGCTCCGGCGAGAGGACCCTTCAATATCTGGTGCCTGTGGCGTCTAGGTCACTGTGCGCCACGTTTTATTGGATTACGTTTTATTTTCTAACCAGCGGGCCCCGGCTGACTAGCCGGCGGATCTGCCATCTCTTTTAGGAAATACTCAAACGAATGTAGTTAAAGCTTTAAAGTTCTGTGACTTGTCCAATGTTTTTACCATGATTTTAGGGAGAGGCTTGCCCGTATTTTACGTAAGTGGCCAGCCAGTGACAACATTCCTGTGGCATCCTTGACGCTCCTTTCTCGTTTTCCTTACGTTATATTTTCTTATACAGCATTTTTCATCTTTTCCCGCTTTCTTTGCGCGATACTTCCATTTTACTAAATTTGTCCACATTCGTTTCTTTTAATGTGTGTCAGGGCGCTGATGATCTCGACGTTGAGCGCCCGTAAGCCCCAACACACACACACACACACACACACACACACACACACACACACAGTAGTGTCAAAGGAAGAAAATTACAATAATTAGTAACAAAAAAGAAAAAAAGAAATCAGCTTGCAAGAAGGTTTAATCGCCAATTCTGTGTGAAAAGAATTCTGTGTGAAAAAAATTATGTGTGAATCTAATGGTTTATTGACTGCCACTTTCCTTCTAGCATTTTTCAGTAGGCCAGTGACATTTTTCTTAGAAAAAATGCTTTCATCCCAATGTTATCTCCCAGGATAGCCCAATAAGAAATGCAAGAACTACATCATACTCGGCGCCATGAAGTAGTGCAAGAAGATCATTAATGAATAAGAAAGCATTCATTGCTTTTTCCAAAGTGCAGTGCGTGAAGGCAGTCTGTATGCCATTTGCGAAAGCTGCTTAGGAAACTGGTACTTGACTGTAGATAGGCTAATTCGTGTACATAAGTTCGAAATTAAATACATGATTCTGTCCTTTGCATATTTGCAAGGACTTGCTGCAATGCTTAAATTGTATCAAGATCTAATAACAAACAGTAAAAAATGTGGCTCATTGTTGTCAGACTTCAGATCCAAGGCACCCAGGCTTCGAGGCCTGGTCGTTCCTGCCAGTGGCGGATTCGGTGGGGAGGGGTGAGGCGCGGGGGGGGGGGGGGGGGAGAGTAAGAGGCTCAAATCTCCCCCAAAAGCATCTGGGTCCACCCGTGACGAATCTCAAGATAGACGTGATATTATCCTACTGTTACAAGATTTTAAACATGGCTGAAACAGCAACTGTTGAACTTCTTCACGGTAAATGATGACAGCCAAAACTGTTTTGGCTGTCATCATTTACCGTGAATTATCCTACTGTCTTACTACTATACTACCTACAGTACAATTTTCATCACTTGTTACGTAATCAAAGATTAAAGAAAGGCAAACCTACGTTTATAGCATTTGTAGACGTAGATAAAGCTTTTGACAATGTTGACTAGCTTTTGACAATGTTGACTGGAATATTCTCTTTCAGATTCTTAAGGTGGCAGGGGTAAAATAAAGGGAGCGGAAGAAACCAGACTGCAGTTATAAGAGTCGAGGGGCACGAAAGGGAAGCAGTGGTTGGGAAGGGAGTGAGACACGGCTGCAGCGTATCCCTGATGTTATTCAATAGTATATTGAGCAAGCAGTAAAGCAAACAAAAGAAAAAATCAGATTAGGAATTAAAATCCATGGAGAAGAAATAAAAACTTTGAGGTTTGCCGATGACATTGTAATTCTGTCAGAGACAGCAAAGGACCTGGAAGAGCAGTTGAAAGAAATGGACAGTGTCTTGAAAGGAGGATATCAAATGAACATCAACAAAAGCAAAACGAGGATAGTGGAATGTAGTCCAATTAAATCAGGTGATGGCGAGGGAATTAGATTAGGAAATGAGACACTTAAAGTAGTAAATGAGATTTGCTATTTGAGGAGCAAAATAACTGATGATGGTCGAAGCAGAGGGGATATAAAATGTAGACTGGTAATGGCAAGAAAAGCGTTTCTGAAATTTGTTAACATCGAGTATAGATTTAAGTGTCAGGAAGTCTTTTCTCAAAGTAGTGTAATGGAGGGTAGCCATGTATGGAAGCGAAACATGGAAGATAAGTAGTTTAGACAAGAAGAGAATAGAGGCTTTTGAAATGTAGTGCTACTGAAGAATGCTGAAGATTAGATGGATAGATCATGTAACCAATGAGGAGATACAGAATAGAATTGGGGAGAAGAGGAATTTGTGGCACAACTTGTCTAGAAGAAGGTATCGGATTATAGGACATGTTCTGAGGCATCAAGGGATCACCAATTTAGTATTGGAGGACAGCGTGGGGGGAGGGGGCGGGGTAAAAATCGTAGAGGGAGACCAAGGTATGAATACAATAAGCAGATTCAGAAGGATGAAGAAGCTTGCACAGGATAGAGTAGCATAGAGAGCTGCATCAAACGAGTGTCAGGACACAAGACCACAACAGCAAAAACAACAATAAGGGCTGGACAAAAACGTGGAAACACTGCACGAAATGCGGGCTCGAACAAACATGTAGATATTAGCCAAGCCTGCAGGTTGCACTGTTGTAGTTGACCACGAACGGCACGTATGCAATAGCCTCAATATGTTGCAAGTGTCAGTCACTGTCAGGATAGTGTTCTTTGTTGTTCTGAGTGCATTATGTCAAAACTACATGAATTCAAATGTGGACAAATTGTGGGTGCTTGTATGGTGGGTGCCTCTGTAACCAAAATAGCCATAGTGTTTGGTGTTTCGAGAGGCACTGTATCAAAGATTTATATGGCATACAGGAAAAGCTGAAAAACATTATCCACTAAGTCAAATTCAGATGAAATAGTGTGTTGTGTGATTGTGGCAGACTGTCACTGAAGAGGACTTGGACAGGTTTGTGATTGGTGTAAAGAATGGCAGATAACTCTAAATATAGATAAATGTAAATTAATGCAGATGAATACGAAAAAGAATCCCGTAATGTTTGGATACTCCATTAGTAGTGTAGCGCTTGACACAGTCACGTCGATTAAATATTGCAGAGCGATATGAAGTGGGACAAGCATGTAATGGCAGTTGTGGGAAAGGCGGGTAGTCGTCTTCGGTTCATTGGTAGAATTTTGGGAAGATGTGGTTCATCTGTAAAGGAGGTCGCTTATAAAACACTAATACGACCTATTCTTGACTACTGCTCGAGCGTTTGGGATCCCTATCAGGTCGGATTGAGGGAGGACATAGAAGCAATTCAGAGGCGGGCTGCTAAATTTGTTCCTGGTAGGTTTGATCATCACGCTAGTGTTACGGAAATGCTTCAGGAACTCGGGTGTGAGTCTCTAGAGGAAAGGAGGCGTTCTTTTCGTGAATCGCTACTGAGGAAATTTAGAGAACCAGCATTTGAGGCTGACTGCAGTACAATTTTACTAGCACCAACTTACATTTCGCGGAAAGAACACAAAGATAAGAGAGATTAGGGCTCGTAAGAGGCATATAGGCAGTCAATTTTCCCTCGTTCTGTTTGGGAGTGGAACAGGGAGAGAAGATGCTAGTTGTGGTACGAGGTACCCTCCGCCACGCACCGTATGGTGGATTGCAGAGTATGTATGCAGATGTAGATGTAAATGTACTTTAAGTAGGTGTAGAATGTTTCCAAATTAACATTTCTCTAGGAAGGTACTTATATGACTATTTTTAAATAACGCGTCACCCATTCGGAAAGCAGCTACATACACACACACCACTGACACCGCCACCCGCCCGCCCTATACGAGAGTGCGGTTCGCGAGTACGTGCGCCGCGCTGCTGTACACATAGGGCATTGTTAATGGTTTGTCGAATCAGACACAATAGAATTCGCTATTCAAGCAGTGTTTAATTGTAATCAAGGCGTGCTTTTGTTTGTATTTGTCAGATTTTCGAAAAAAATGACATCGAAACGTAGACAAGGAGATCTTCGTTCGTTTTTTTAACTGAAAAGGAAGAAGGAAGAGATAGAATCGATCGAAAATGAACCAGTATTACTTGGAAGCAATTGTCGGCGGTGACTTATCATTGTCGACCCAACGTTCAGCAGGTACATCTTTCTGATTATTTTGTATGTACTTAGCGAAATTCATACAAACACGATTAGTCGAGTTTGTGACTTTTTATTGTGTTGAGTTCGTTGATCGTTCGGTCGGTGTGGTGTGGGTGGCTGTGGACTGGATTCTGGATCAGTATTGTGAATTTAGTGATTTTTCCCACTAAATTTGGTGGTTTTGGTTACCTGTCTAGTGTGCAGATTTTGCATCTACTGGCTGGTGTGAATTATGGTGGCTTATGGTAAAACTATTTTTTTAAATCACTTGATCTATTCTACATAAAGCAGACAGCACTATTTAATTTCCTGGCGTCTAGTAGCTCTTAAATTTATATCACCTAAACATTTATAATACACGGTATTGTGTCTTCGTTTCCGTGTTGTTTTGGGGACGCATTGTTATGCATCCGTTTTTTTTTGCGCTCTAGTGTTAATAAATCTGCAAATGCATGCACAGTTCATATCTGTAGTGCCGATGGTACTGTAGTGTTTCTTAAATCCCTTGCTGTTGTTTTAGTGCTAAACATATGTAAAGTAAGGGGACAGAATACCAGAAATTTCGAGCAGAATCGCTACGCGATAGTATATTTGCAGACTGGCCAGAAAGAATGGAATTGAAGGCTATGACACAAGAGCATATTGTAAACTTTGACGTAATATTTTGTTGGCGTGTCCTACCACAATAATAAGCCACAGTGACGTAAAAAAAACACAAAACAGCGGCAACACCATTGTCAACAAACAAAAATACTTTTCAAAACCGTGAAAGAGTATTCAGAAATGAATCAAGCTGAGGGTTCCCTTGCATTATTTTTTCCACCCACTGTCCGATCATGTCATGTCGCCACTTAACTGATTTATGCAACAGTAAATTCACAGACAGTAATATTGCTAGAAAACTTAAAATACGTAGGACAAAATGTAGTGCAGCTATAAAACATGTGATAAGGCGTCAGCTGATCCCAGCGGAGGTTCGAGTCCTCCCTCGGGCATGGGTGCGTGTGTTTGTCCTTAGGATAATTTAGGTTAAGTAGTGTGTAAGCTTAGGGACTGTTAACCTAAGCAGTTAAGTCCCATAAGATTTCACACACATTTGAACATTTGTGATAAGGAGTATTTTGTGGAAAATTTGCAGCAGGATACTGGTGACAACATGTATATCATTATAATTAATGAATCAACAGACATTAGCGTGACCAAATTTTTAGGAATAACAATAATATATTACAGTGCTGCAGCCAATGTGATCATTTCAACGTTTTTAAAACCAGCCGATCTCGAATGTTATAATGCACAGTCTACTGTAACAGCAATTAAAGACACACTTCAAGAATTGAAATTAGATCTAAACAAGCTGCAGGGTATAGGCGCAGACAATACGAATGTAGGTGTTCACAATGGTGCCAGTCAAATTTTGAAAAATGTAATTCTGGATTTGATTGTTACAAAATGTTCAGCAATTCACTTCAACTTGCTCCTTTTGCTGCAAGTGAGACAATCCAGGAAATCTGGACTTCTTAGTTAGGGAAATATATAATTGGTTTTTTTGCATTCTTCAAGTCGTAAACAGTTGAATACTGACATTTATCAGACTGTCAAAGCAGCGGAACCCCTTAAAATGCTACTTCTGCTGCAAGTGAGACGCTCCAGGAAATCTGGACTTCTTAGTTAGGGAAACATAATTATAATTGGTTTTTTGCATTCTTCAACTCGCCAACAGCTGAATAGTGATATTTATCATTGTGTCAAAACAGTGTTTTCTGATGAATCCAGTTTGGCGTATTTAAATGTTTTCCAAGACGATTCTTTCAAATTTGCATCTGGTTAATAACATTCTGAACCCAACACAAAGGATCCGTGTAAGCTGTTAAATAACCACGTTGTGCTGGCAGAATCATTAATAAAAAAAGTTTTTGTCCCTACATATTCTATGCAAAGAAAATTAAATTTAGAATTGGAAAAAAATTGTAAAACCACTTAGATTCCAAAACATATCTAGGATATTAGTTCGAACGTAAGATTAATGAACTGAGAATATCTTAATCATACCCAGAACAAGAACATGTCCTACGACTGAGATGCATTCAGTTTGTGTACCAATTAATAATTCAGTTGTTGCAACGACTTCCAAATTTTGAGAATTTCACATCTTTCAGAGCGCAAAGCTCTTCGTGTCGTTAAAGAATCATTGATTCGTCTCCTTGAATCGTGTGGTATTGATCTTGGCGCGATAACAAAAACTGATTTTCAGTGACAAAATTCAGCTCTTGTCGAATGGTCCGAAACAGAAGCTCTTAATTTTTGGCATGAAGTGCTTCAACACAGAGATGAAAATGACGTCAACCCATTTCACGAATTAACAACCTTTGCGCTGTCACGACTTTGTTACCATGGTCGAATGCGGAAGTGGAAAGACTTTTTAGCCAGATGAACATTATTAAAAGTAAAGCGAGAAATAACATGAAATCCGAAATGATGAATTCGCATTTGTCGATTCGTGCAGGAATCGGAAGGAAGAAATAATGTTCCCACAATAACGAACAGCCAACAGAAGTGCTGATGCAGGTAGGAACTTCTACAACTTTGCAACATGGGAAGCCACAGCCGTTGAAATTCATTTGACCCGACCAGTTTCGCTGCGTTAAAGCAGCGTATTCGGGTGTAAGTGGCGTCACATAAATTAGCACATGGAGATGCTGCCAACGTGCGTAGTCAGAGAATCCTCTAGTGCTTTACCCGTACGACTACTGACTACAGTTGCCGCATCCCCTGCACTATTCGCCCCAATGTTTTGCCCATTTTTATTCATTGAGCACTTCCCCTGTTCTGGCTACGAACGCTGGGGTGTCTCCATGTGCTAATTTGACACAACTTACACCTGAAGATGTTGCTTTAATGCAGCGAAACCGATCGTGTTAATAGACCATCAATTAACAGCTGTTTGCGTTTCATTCAATTTCACGTGACCTGACAGGATTGGTGTTGAACCTTCTGTCGAGGAAGACGTTGATAGCCCCGAGCTCTTCATTTTCTCTTAAGTAAGTTCGCTGTGCCTCATTTCATAATATTGTTCTAGCTTTAAACAAAGGGATAGATTGAATTGTCTTTGAAACAAAGGGATAAATTGAATTGTGTCATACTTTTGGTTACTCAACATTCTTAGTGCTTAAAAAATAACAACCTAATGGTTTGGTTAACGGCACGATAAAAAATGTAGTGGTTTATAGCGGTTTTGAATAAGTTCTTTTAGCGGGAAAACTCATTTCACTGTTGGCAACAAAAATGCTCTGAGCACTTGATCTTCTCTGCCTGCCCTGCTAGGGACAGCGTGAAGTAATATTTAGAGTAAATGATGTAATGTAGTATCAGTTATCGGGTTTCTTCGGTTTTGAATTCTTTTTAAACTAGCTTTCTTCGCGCACATGCCGGTGTTGCCGTGAATTTCATACTTTTACACCGCGCGTTATTTATCTAAAATCAGTAAATAATCTTTTAATGGGTTAAAGTACTCATCAATAAGAACTACTTTTATTGTGGGGCCAACTTCAAAATCGCGAAAAATCAGCCGCTTCATTACTTTTGGACGAGTAGGTTAGTTTGTATGTAACTTTTGCAGGGACTAGCTGATTTCAAGTTTGTCCCATAATAAAAGGAAAGCTTTTTACTTTAAACCCTTAAATGATTATTGGACTTTTTAAATAACCCTGTAATAGAGATCCGAAGAGCTATTTTAGTTGCTGGTAAGTTGTTGATTTGCTTGTGTACGATTCTCTGATTCGCGTACAGGCTGCAGTTTTTGTTTGCTGTTGTTACAGAACCGGAACCCGTGTCAGTGGCAGTGGCTAGTACATCGACTATATGTGCTGAAAATCCTTTTGATATTTCTTATGTGGTAGGAAAAGTACTCAGTGACGAGAAAAAGTATAAACATCTTAAGGAGTCTTCAGAACAACCACGTAATTATCAATATTCGGAGCAGACAGAGGGTGCACAAAAAAGAAAGTTTCGTTCTAATTGGCTAAAGGAATACGCTTAATTAGTCTATTGCCAACAACAGAACAATGCATATTGTTTGCCTTGCGTACTATTTTCTGGTCCAGGTAGTGGGGGCTAGCATTCTGTGACTCTAAGATCTTTAGTCACTCGTCCACTTTGCAAATACAAAAAAGCGCTAAAAATCCCCAGAAACCATTCTGCTACAGATTATCACAAAACGGCAGTTTTGAAAAGCACACATTTCAAAAGTTCATATGAAAACCCTGAAAAAGCTGTAAATAATTTAATCGAAATTGAGAAACTGAAAATGATTAAATCAAACCGAGAGCGACTGATTCCTATAGTAAAGACGATCATATTATGTGGCTGAGAAAACATACCGTTAAGAGGCCACAGATGATCTTTCTTTTAAAAAACATTTTAGAGACAGCGCCAAGAAATGCTACATATATGAGCAAAACAGCTCAGAATCCGCTGATTGATTGTTGCCATTCTGTCATTATGAGAAAGGTACTCGGCAAAGTCAAAGAAGCAAAATATTATGCTGTCTTGGCCAGCGAAACAACAGATGCCAAAGGTACAGAACAACTCAGTGTATGTACCAGGTACCTGAATTTACAAAAAAGCACAATACACGAAGACGTGATATGCTTTCTATCTGCAACTGACATGACTGATGCTGCATTAAGCGATCAAATCGTTCAAGAATTGAATCAAGTCAGCCTACAAGTTAAGGATTTGAGAGGTCAAGGTTATGATGGAGGCGCCAACTTGTCCGGAAAATTCAGTGGCATACAATCCGAATAAAGCATCTCCAACCGCTAGCGAATTATATGCACTGTGCAGCACATAAAATATACCTAGCTATCGTGAGGGCCTGCAGCTTGCCTAGTATTCACAATATGATGGGAGTTGTAAGTCGTGTTACCAATTTTGTGCGCGAGTCAGCAAAAGGTTGGAACTTATCAAGCGAGCTATCCTTGAAAAACACCCAGAGGCGAAACGATCGTTCAGTTCCTTGCAGAAATGGACAGAACTTCTCCGTCATCGGAAAAGGCAAGTCTTCTGGCTTCTATTCAACAATACGAGGTTGTCTTAACTTTGACGGTAACCGCCGCTGTATTTGAAAATAGTTTCGCTTTAACGGCAATTTCGGGCTGTTGGACTAGATCTCAGCCTTTGCTATGAAATGGTAGAGCGTGTAATAAGAACACTGGAACGATACAGAGAACCGAAATATGAAAAAAATTTCCAATAGGCCTGTCATATTGCAGAATATATGAACATCCCAGTGCAGGCACCAAGAATCGCCAAACGTTCTGCTCATCGCTCAACTATAGAAGCACCTGATGCTAAGGAATACTACAAGTAAAATAAAACTTTCATACATACACACGCTTTTTGATTGATGCAGCTTTTGTTTCTTTTCTGTTCTTTCAAGTTCGATAGTAATGTCATGTCGTGTTTTGTTTCAGATTGAATGTATTCCTTCCTTTTATCGATTTTGTATTGGGACAGCTAAGGAGTCGCTTTTCGAGAGCAGAGCACTCTTCAATTCTCGACATGTTCACGACCTGTTCACAACCTGTTCACCATTAAACCAAGTGATATTGTAAAAAGAGAAATGCTGAACTCTTCAGTGGCAGCTTCTTGTGTTTACAGCAGTGACTTGCCTAATCCTCTCTCGTTATCGGGAGAAATAACTCTTTGGAAAGAGCTCAGGAGAGACAGGGAACATCCCTTCCCCCCCTTCCCCCCCTCCCCCCCCCCAAAACAGCGGCAGAGGCAATCAAGAGACAAATGAATTTTTACCAAATATAAAAATTCATTTCCAAATTCTCGCTACATTACCAGTATCTACTTGTAGTGTGGAGCCATTACAATTGCTACACCATGAAGATGACGTGCTACAGATGCGAAATTTAACCGACAGGAAGAAGATGCTGTGATATGTAAATGATTAGCTTTTCAGAGCATTCACACAAGGTTGGCACCGATGGCGACACCTACAACGTGCTGACGTGAGGAAAGTTTCCAACCGATTTCTCATACACAAACAGCAGTTGAACGGCGTTGCCAGGTGAAACGTTCTTGTGATGCCTCGTGTAAGGAGGAGAAATGAGTACCATCACGTTAAAAGTCGGATTGTAGCCTATCGCGATTGCGGTTTATCGTATCGAACATTGCTGCTCGCTTTGGTCGAGATCCAATGACTGTTAGCGGAATATGGAATCGGTGGGTTCAGGAGAGTAATACGAAACGCCGTGCTGGATCTCAACGGCCCCGTATCACTAGCAGTCGAGATGACAGGCATCTTATCCGCATGGCTGTAACGGATCGTGCATGCTGCCACGTCTCGATCTCTGAGTCAACAGAAGGGGACGTTTGCAACACAACAACCATCTGCACGAACAGTTCGACGACGTTTGCAGCAGCATGGACTATCAGCTCGGACACCATGGCTGCGGTTACCCTTGACGCTGCATCAAAGAAGGAGCGCCTGCGATGGTGTACTCAACGACGAACCTGGGTGCACGAATGGCAAAACGTAATTTTTTCGGGTGAATCCAGGTTATGTGTACAGCGTCATGATGGTCGCATCCGTGTTTGGCGACATAGCGGTGAATGCACATTGGAAGTGTGTATTCGTCATCGCCATACTGGCGTATCACCCGGCGTGATGGTATGGGGTGCCATTGGTTACACGTCTCGGTCACCCCTTGTTCGCATTGACTGCACTTTGAGCAGTGACGTTATATTTCAGATGTGGTACGACCCGTGGCTCTACCCTTCATTCGATTTCCCTGCGAAACGCTACATTTCAGCAGGATAATGCACGACCGCATGTTGCAGGTTCTGTGCTGGCCTTTCTGGATACAGAAAATGTTCGACTGCTGCCCTGGCCAGCACATTCTCCAGATCTCTCACCATCTGAAAACGTCTGCTCAATGGTGACCGAGCAACTGGCTCGTCACAATACGGCAGTCACTACTCTTGATGAACTGTGGTATCGTGTTGAAGCTGCATGGGCAGCTGTACCTGTACACGCCATCAGAACTCTGTTTGACTCAATGCCTAGGCGTATCAAGGCCGTTATTACGGCCAGAGGTGGTTGTTCTGGGTACTGATTTCTCAGGATCTATGCACCAAAATTGCGTGGAAATGTAACCACATGTCAGTTCTAGTATAATATATTTGTCCAATGGATACCCGTTTATCATCTGCATTTCTTCTTGGTGTAGCAATTTTAATGGCCAGTAGTGTAATAAAGTTTGCTGACATACCTCAAGGGGGTGGTAGAACAAGACAATCTTGTTTTTGAAAGGTCCATTGTTACAAACTGGTACAATTTAAGTTGGACTAAACATGTGAATGGAACAACTATAACTGTACAAAGTAAACTTGGCAAATAAAACTACAGTAAGTGAAATAAAGGAAATAATAGGACGTATGAGTGGGAGGATAAAGTAGAAAATGGTTTGGTGTCTATAGTTAGAATCGTCGAGTAAGGGAACTGCGTGATGATTCAGAAATAAGCTTGGGCAAATGGACAAACGTTTATTAAGTTCCATTAGGTCACGGTAACTCATCTCCCTTCCTTTGTGGATGTTATGTATGGCTTTATGTTGCATCTTGTAATTGTGGCCTTTTTTTTTTTTTTTTTTTTTTTGACACGTGGTCTGCAAAATTTCAGTCTCGTTCTCTAAGTCTGCGACTTCTATGATGTTCCTTCGAGTGGGTGGGTACTGCCCTGCCAGACAGGTCTATATAAAATTCGCCACAATTGGAAGGGATTTTGTGTATACCATTCTTTTCCAAAGCTGAAGTGCTGCCTTATCATTGGGCAAAAAGTGTCAGAAAGTGTTGCGCACATAAAATTAACGTTTAAAGTTCCTGTACTTAGCCTTTCCAGCCACATTCAGAGAGGTTTTCCTTAAAGGTGTAACCGTGCAACATTTATTAAAGTCGTGAGTCGAGCGCAGTGTAAAGGAGGCAGGAGACCTGTTGGTTTTGTTGTTTGTGCATTGTGGAGTCCACCATTACCCAGTTTTCAATTGTAATTTGCTATGGATGTAATTCTCCTCTGGGACCGGCCCGGTTCCAACCCTGGCCCATAATTATGTGTTTTAATTTTTTTTTAAATTTATATAGTGAGCTTATCTTGCACTTCACTCTCATATCGTTGTTCTATTGTGACAATAGCACTAATGTTAACTTGGCACTATTGTAACTACTTATGGCTGTCTGGTATTCGTCTTTTAGTGTTTTTATTTCAAATTAAGAACTTAGGTACGCACGTCGAATTCTTTTTATTGTTTTACCACTATGACAAGCCAACAGGCATTGTTTGATGCTATTTGTTTGGCTGAGTTTAACTAAGTTTGGAAGTTGTCATCACTCATGGGGACCATTAGACAATGTAACATTAAATGAAAGGCAGCATGTTTGTGGGTCACTAGCAACTGAGAACTGGATTTCAGTGTCAGCGGTTGTAGGCTTCCTCTAAACCTTTAGAGTGAGAAATGTTTGGAGTTGTCTGATTTTGGAAAACGATGCACTGTCTTCCAAGGTTGGCTACTGGTTTACGTACGTTGATGATGTGTTATGCTTACGGATGAGCATCACCAGGTAACTGCAGATACTACAAATAATCCTATCGAAATCACTTCACAAATTACTCTTCCCACTCACATGCCCCAGTTTTTCCTTTATTTAAGTTTCTGTAGTTACACTTTCCCTATTAAAAATTTTGCTTTATATCATTGGCAGTTGTTTTTAGCTGTAAAGTCTCACTTATACTGTACGTCTTCGTAACATTGGATGCTTTAAGGGCAGGACTGTCTTCTTCAGTCACCGCTTTGAAATATATCACCAAATATGACTTTGTATTATCATATTATTTTTCGTCTGAGAATAATTCTAATTTGTCATGTACTCCAGTATTTTATGTGTTACATCTTTTACTCTCCCTACAAATTTTACACGACATTATTACTGAAACTCCCTCCAATTGCAGTCAAACATTAGCAGTTATCTTTGGAAACCAGCTGAAATATTTGTATTTTAAACTCCTCGATTCAATAAAACTTTCACAGCCACTCATATTTATTTTTGTAGCTGCGATGATGTAACAGTCGAAAACCGGTTTGAAAAATAATAAATACTGTTGAGTATTACACGAGTGTCATATTTTTTGCTCATAATTAACAGTATGTGTTTCACTTGGGCATTCCTAAGATTTTTCAACTCTCCTTTGCAATAAATTGAATGTTTCCTCTTAGTTAAGTTCAGCGTTAAACATCGTTTTTGGATAGTGGCAGGGATTGTTAACTTCGTAGCAAATGAAGTGAAAATATATTTCCTCAAGTGCTTCCATATGTGGTGCCTGGAGCATTTGCAACCGTATGGTCTGTTTTATAGGAGCTCTAGCTTTTCATGGTACTGAAAGTCTCATGGAATCAGCTTCATTATTTTATTTATACGCCTCAGACGTAGTCCATACATCGTTAAGTGAGATTATTGCTGTCAACAAATAACCAGCAACCAATGAGCGCAATGTGTATTGTGAATAACTGGATTGGAAGTGACTCACGGTAGATAATGAACTTCCCGTAGATGTATGCACTAGATACTGGAGGGCGGGTGACGAAGCACCATGGAACTAACAGGATGATCGAAGTGAATCGTAGATGCTGTATGCGTTTATATCAAGACCACCTTATACGAGAAAAACTCATTTATTCACATGTGCGCAAGGGAAAACTTCTGCTCCGTTGCAGTTTGCATTTGTGTGTTTAAAATAAACTACCATTGGATACATATTTCCCCTTTTGACAAAGAAGAGAGAGAATGAGAATGACTCTTTCCATATGAAGTTTCGGATTGACAAAGCTGACGAATTTTGTTGAAAATCTGAGCAGTTGCTAGGCCCAGGATCTGTGGATCAGGAATCGGAGACACTACCTTTAAACACTGGAAATCGGTATGACTCTATAGTGTGCGAATGTACTTGCACAAAAAAGAAAATATAACGGTATGAGTTCAGCGTGGACGGAATGCATACCGGCCACATGGTTAAAGTAGTAAGGAACGCAGCGGCAATGGCGTAGGATGTGCTGGAGGCGGCAGTCCATGAGGCACGTCTTGAACGAGTAGGCGGTGGCCAGGAGGGGCGTGGCCTCGCTGTCGAACAGACAGCCCCGCTGGCGCGCGCCCAGCCGCAGCAGGTGGCGCCGGCTGTCGGTGAGCGCGGCGCTCAGCAGCAGCTTCATGACTCGGCCGCGCCGCCGCGCCACCAGCAGCCCGCGCGCCGACTCCGGCGGCTGCTCCACGTTCTGCACCAGCACCTGCACGCAACCCCCACCTCTCTCAGTTCTCATCTAGTTCCGCAGTACTTTCAGCATAGTGTTTGCTGGCTTTTAATTTATTCAAGAACGAACGAAAAATCACTGTTCTTAGAAATTATTAGGTATTAACAGGAAACGTAATAGTAACATCCGTTCACTGCAGTCGTCGTCAAGCTTTTCTTTCTTAAGAGCCAATATTGAGACTGTAGAACCATCTCCGGCGGTACTCCGAAAGGATATCGCCCTTCGATTGTGCCATTCCAGCACTTATCGAAGCGCTAGGTTTCCAGGTGCCAGCCAGCCAGCCAGCCAGCCAGCCAGCCGAGCAGCAGCGGTCCAACCAAGCAGCAGCGGTCCAGCCGAGCAGCAGCAGCAGCGGTCCAGCCAGCAGCAGCGGTCCAGCCAGCCAGTCCTCCAGCAGCAGCAGCAGTCCAGGCAGCCAGCCCTCCAGCAGCAGCAGCAGCAGCAGCAGCGGCCCCGGCCCCGTCCACGGCAGCAGCACCAGCTGTGGCATTCCTGCCAGCCATCGCCAGCGCCAGCAGCGTGGGACTCTGGTCTTCGTCCGTCTTCATCTTCGTCTGTCCCCAGTTTTTTCCCCCCCTTTTCGTCCTGTGCTTTTTTGTTTATCCCTGTCGTCATGTCAGCCCCCACCACCACTGCCACTACTACCACCACTGCCATTGCGTACACGTAGCCCTCTGCCGCCACCACCACCATTACATGGTGTGCCCAGTCACACCCCCCTCTTTCCATCCCTCCTCTTCTCACTCTCCCTTCGCCCTCGCTCTTTGTCGCCCCCGCTCCAGCTTCTTCCTCCCACTCCTCTCCCTCTGATCCTTTCCCCCCATTCCCCCAGCCTGTCACTGCAGCTCCAGCTAGGGTGGTGGCCCGTCGGGCCACTGCCCATGCCCAACTCTCCCCATCGCCTTCGCCATCACCGCCACCACCGTCACTGTAGCCGTCGCCTTCACCGTCACCATCTCCAGCGCCGACTGCTGCGTCCACGCCGAGACCTGCCCCCTCCCGCCACCTCCCTATAGCTCCCGTCCCTCATGTCACCACCCACCCTTCTGCCGCCGTTAAACACCCTAGTGGCACCACCACCTCCTCCGCTCCCAAAAAGGCCCCGCCTCGTCCTCCTTCCCCCACCAGGATGCCATGGATGTCTCCCTGCCTGGCCCTGCTCCCTCCGCCTCCTCCTCCTCCTCCTCTCCCCCTCTTTACACAAATACCTCCTCTCCCGTGCCGATCCTTCCCTTCTCGAAGCCCGGAATCTCTCCCTCCTCCTCTGCCAACACTTCCCTGGTGCCCCCATCTCACTCCTCACTCCCAGACGGGATTCAGTTCTCAATTCGTCCCCCAGCCCCACCCTCCATACTGACATCCTCTCCCACCTCCCCATCACCCATTTTGGCCCCAACACCTCCCTCACCCCTCCTACTTCTCCATCTCCTACCCGCAAACCCCAACCCCCACGTCGCCCGCCGAACCTCACCGCCGTGATCACTCGGTTCAGTCCGACGATCACGGAGGAGGAGGAGGTGCTGGCAGAGCTCAAGGCACATCCCACACTGGAGGTGCGGGTGGTCCGCCGCATTTTCAACTCGGCCAGCCCCACCCGCCTTATGTGGGTTTTCTCTGAGGATGCCCCCTCCATTGACTGTCTCCTGAAGGAGGGTGCCCTCCTCTTCAACCAGCGCTATAAGGTCAACCCCTCCCGTTCCCCTCCTCAATCCCTGTGCTGCCAGAGGTGTCTGCACTATAACGCACACCCAACAGCTGAGTGCTGAGAGGCCCCCACCTGCCTGCATTGTAGGCAAGCGCACTTCCTCCGGCAGTGCCCTAACCTTCAATCCCCTCCCTCCTGTAATACCTGCAATCTCCCCCATCCCACCTACTCCCAAAAGTGTAAAGCCTGACCCCTCTGACCACTCCTGAACTCACCGTCCTCTGGACGCCCCCACCCCTCCTGGCAATTCTCTTTGTCCGCCCCCCACCGCTGAGGACATCATCAGGTTCCTCACCATTGTCCTACAAAACGTCCACCCTTTCCAGCGCCCCCACACCCTCCAACAGGTCTCCCTCGCCGCCCGTTTCATCTTCCACCTCAAAATGTATGCCACCTACTCCCACAACCAGGCCCATTTCACCTTCTCCCGTCTTGACACCCTCGTCTAAATCCCTATTATGGTGCGACAGCACCGTATCCTTTTCAACAACATCCACTCCCTTCCCGCCAACAAGAACCTCTTCCTGAACACCCTTGCCACCCACCACATGGATGCCTTCCTCCTCAATGAAACCTTCCTCCAACCCCACCACACCATCCACATGTCATCCTACCTCCTTCACCTCTCCCATAATCCCCTCCCGATTGTGCGTGACGGAGTTACCATTGGTCACCACCACCAGATCACAGTTCAGCTCCAACCTCTCCTTCCCGACCTCGCCGAACACCTGATCCTTAGTCTCTTCTTCCCCGGCCTTAACGTCACCTGCGCCACCATCTATGTCTGCCCCAATGCCCCTATTCCCTTTGACTTCCTCTCCCACATTGACCGTACGTTCCCCTCCTACGTGATTGCCGCCGACCTCAACATCCATAGTCGTTCTGCCGCCCAGTTACGGCTGTGGCATCGATTCCTCTCCTCCCTTCAAGGCGACCTCATCCCCATCCCCCAGCACACCTGTCCTGAATCCAACTCCACTCCCAATGTTATCCTTTCCTCCCCTAACCTCCTTGGCCGCATAGCGGTGGATGTCCTGGAGCCTATTGGCAGCGACCATCTCCCTGTCCTCCTCACCCTTTCAGATGGTCGTCGCCCCCGCCCCGACCCTCGTAATGACCCTCCCCCAAAGTACGTCCATGACTATTCCCATGCCAGCTGGAATGCCTACCGGGATACCCTCTCCACCCATGTTGATAGCCACCCCTTCACCTACCACCACCCTGACGATGTAACCCAGGCTGCCTCCTTTCTCCAGCAGACCTTGTCTGAGGCTGTGGAGGCCCACGTCCCCACTGTCACCATCCACCCCCACTGTCCTACCTTACCCCCACAGGCAGTCCTTCTCCTCTGTGTATCTCGCTGTCTCTACCGTGCCTTCCTCCACACGCGTGACCGGACACACTCTGACGCCACCGGCAACTCCAGCGACACATTCGAAATTTGCTCGTGGCTAAGAAACGCTGGGACTGGCGACAGACATGCACCCATTTAAATGCTACCCTACCTATAAACTCGTCCAAGTTCTGGTCAGCCTTCCGTCGCCCTACCGGAACTAAACCCTCCCCCTACTATCCTCTTCTCCATGATGATCACCCCTTCCCTGACACCCTTAGTAAGGCCCATGACTTTGCCTCTTACCTCTCCGATGTCTTCTCCATCCCCGATGATCCCCAGTTTGATTACTCCCTCTTCACGGATGTCCACGATAGAACTGACACCTCTGTCCCTCCTCTCGCACCTGGTTTCCAGTACTTGGACAACATTGCACACACGGAACTCAATGCCCCTATCACTACACAGGCTCTCATTGCTACACTCCGCACAAAACGCAACACCGCTCCTGGCCACGATCGTGTCACCTACTGTCACCTTCGTGAAGCTCCTATCTCTTTTTTCTCCACCCTAGCCAGGCTCTGCAATGTAGTACTGTCCACCGGTTACTACCCCGACCTGTGGAAAACCTCCCGTACCCTGATGTTCCTTAAACCTGGTAAACCGCCATCGCCTCCTACCGTCCCATCAGCCTTACCTCGGTCTTCAACAAGGTCCTGGAATCTATCCTCACTTACCTCGGTCTTCAACAAGGTCCTGGAATCTATCCTCACCCGCCGCATCC
Organism: Schistocerca americana; assembly: GCF_021461395.2. Lineage (NCBI taxonomy): Eukaryota > Metazoa > Arthropoda > Insecta > Orthoptera > Acrididae > Schistocerca > Schistocerca americana. The sequence goes on along the minus strand of NC_060122.1, from coordinate 585,920,367 downwards.
ACCAGCATCTCCACCAGCACTGCCTCCTTCCCATTACCCAGTGTGGCTTTCGGCCATCCTTCTCTTCTGACGACCTTCTCCTTCATCTCACTCATCTCATTTCCGTCGCTCTGCAATCTTCCTCTCCCTGGACCTCAAACATGCTTATAACCGCATATGGCATTCCGGTCTCCCCTTCAAGCTCCAAATCTTTGCCCTTCCCATTAACTACGTCCGTCTGATCGGCTCCTTTCTCTCCCACTGCCCTTCCTACGTCACCATCCATAACACGGATTCCTACACCTTCTTTCCCTCTGCCAATTGTGCCGCAAGGCTCTGTCCTCTCCCCCCTTCTGTACCTTTTATATACGGCGGACATGCCGCTGCCGTCACCCCCCGTCCACCTTCTCCAGTTTGCCGATGCCACCGCCTTGCTTTCACTTGCCCCCACCCTGCAGCGCTCCCAACACCTTCTCCAATCCCATCTTGACCGGTTCACCACTTGGTGCAACCAGTGGTTGCTCAAGGTCAATCCCTCCAAAACCCAGGCGATCATTGTAGGCAAAACCACCCCTTCCTTCCAGCTCCTTGATTTCTATCTCATCATCTACGGCTGTCCTATCGCCCTCACCCCCACCCTTAAGTACCTTGGCGTCACCCTTGACCGTCGCCTCTCCTGGACCCCCCATCTCCGGACAATCCAAGCCAAGGCATGCTCCTGACTCCATCTCCTCAAGCTCCTTTCCGGCCGTACGTGGGGTCTGGACCCCTCCACCATACTCCACACCTATAAATCCTTCATCCGCCCTATCCTTTGTTACACCCATCTGGCCTGGATCTCCGCCCGCCCTACCTTTTATAAATCCCTTCTAATCCTTGAACACCATGCTCTCCGCCTCGCCTATCGCATCCGTCTCCCCTCCCCCACGTGGATCCTGTGCGATCTCATTCTGTTCCCCCACCTCCTCCTTTTCCTTGAAAGGATACAGATTCTGTACACCTCCCGCAAACTCGATCCTCCTCACCTGCTTGTCTCGCCAATCCTCTCCAGCCCCCGCCCGCTGCCGCACCTGTATACCCACATCCCACCCGGTCTCCATCTCTCCACCCTCCTTACCCTCTCCCAAGGTGGCTTCTGCCAGCTCCCTCTCCCTGATGATGCCCTCCTCCCCTCCATCTACCCCTCCAACCAACTTTGATCCTCCCTCCCTCTTCCTGCTCCTTTGGGCACCCTCCCTCCCTTCTCTCCCTCTTCCCTCCCTCCTCCATTTCTTCCCACTCCTCCCCCCGGGCTTCCCCTCCCCTGTCCCTCTCCACCTCCCCCCATCTCCTCAGCCATTGGCATCCTTGTTCTCCCCTCTCCCCCACCTCACCCTTCTTCCCCTCTTGGCAGGTCCCCGGACTTGCACATGCTAAGTGGACATTTGCGCGCCGGAGATCATCGCCATCAGTGTCTCGTGTGTGCCGTCATGTTTAGTGTTCAGTGTTCACCGTCGCACTCCATCGTTCACCTGTGCCATCGCCATCTTCAGTGTTTGTGCGTCGTGTCAACAGTTTGTAGTGTGGTTTATCACCGAGTGTGAACAGCTCCGTATTTGTCTTTATGTGTCTACTGTTTTATCACCCACCGTTATGTCACTTATGTGTATTCTTTCTGTTGTTTAGTGATCTATTCTATGGCTGAAGAGCGGCGTAACATGCTGCTGACAGCCTGCCTGTTGGTACGGGTTTGAAAATAACAATAAAGAAAAAAAAACATTGTAGAACGATCCTCACTCACAATGAACACCTCTGAATAAACTACATCATCCGCAAACTTGACTCCGATAAACTTATTTTGTCCACTCGCCTTTCCAATCATTACATGTTGCCGGGCCTCTACCTGAACCCACCTCCAACCCTCCACTTGCTGAACCTACACGTTTTCTCGCAACGAGAGGTGAACCGTCTCCCTCTCCCGGATCACGAGCACTGCCCCAACATATATCCATCCTATCAACTATGAACTTCGAATCCATTGTACCCTATCCATCTATTTAGTGTTGTTCAAATATTTTTCAGTCGTTTTTTACTGTGGTATGTGACCACATTTTTATCACTGTTGTTAAACTACTCATGAAGACAGCATTATTTCTTACATTCTGCTGTTAACATCACATTTTAAAATAATTTTAAATTCTGGTAAATATGTCTCCTCGTTTTGTGTTAGCGTCTAACTTATAGAATAATGTTTACAGGCTGAAGAATGGGTTGATTGTAGCTCACCCCCCCCCCCCCCCCCCGTCCTCCGGCCACAATGGGCGACGTCGAAGGGGGGGGGGGGATGAAATAATAAAGGGAAAAAGATGTAGGGTGGCAAAGAGAAATTCAGTTTTCACCAAATCATGTTTATTCATAGAAACTTATTACCACGTTTTGAATCTAGGTATTATGAAGTATCACACCCAATATTCGTATGTGAAAAAGAAAATAATATTTGGTAGCTACACTACATAGCGACCTATTTCCCGTACCTAAGCGGACGCTATGGCCAGTGCTTTCGTAACAACGTCCCAATCTTGCTGTTCTGGACGTCTTCACGCGCTAGTATCTGAAAGAATATCAAGCGGTTACTGCAGCAAACCGTTTTCAACAAGCCTTTGTATTAGGCCAAATAGAACAGAGACGGTTTTAAATAAAATAGCTCGGTTCAAAATAGTCACAAAGGGATAGAAATGCAGATGATAATTTTGTGTATATAATATTTTATGACTCAGTTTTATCTGTTACATTAAGCGTGTTTTTGGAAGTGGACCTAACTAACTGTTATTGGGTGAAAGCCTCGGCCACTTTTCCCGACGAGTAGCGCGACCACTTCCCCATCGGACGTCATGTCGGGATTAGTGGTCCGCAGAAGAAACTTTCAAACTTTTTCTGTAGACGACATCAAAACAAAAATGTTTTAACTAAAAAATAACTGAAGGTGCTCCCTCTGTCAATCTCATCACTGACAACAATGGCGATGTATGAGGTGCGACAATAAATTAATCAGACTGATGTGAAAAAAATGTTGCTTACCGTTTTAGTCAAGTTTAGTGTTGTCGCCTTCAAAGTAGTTCTGGTTGCACACACTTTTTCCAGCGCTTCTGCCATTGATGGTAACATTTCTGGAACTCATCTTCTGTAATATCCTCCAAGATCCTCGTCACAGATTTTTGGACATCTTGTGCAGTTTGAAAATGGTGTCCCTTGACTGCCGTTTTGACTCTTGGAAATAGAAAAAAGTAGCACAGAGCGATTTCTGGTGAATAAGGTGGCTGTGGTATTACTGAAACTGTGGCAGTACTAAAATTTGTTTTGAGGTTAAAAACTGCTGTACTGACAGAGCAGAATGGGATGGAACATTATTGTGGTGCAGAATCCAACTGCCACCAATGTTGGAACGGACACGAAGAACTCTTTTAAGTCTTTCTAAAATTTCTTTCTTGTAATATTGGTTAACTGTTTGTCCAGGAGGCATCTACTCTTTATGAAGAATTCCCTTGGAATCAAAGAAGCACACAAGCATGCATCTCACTTTTGACTTTGACATGCGAGCTTTTTTTGGTCTGGGTGATCCCTTTGAGCACCATTGCGAACTTTAGCGTTTTGTCTCTGGATCGTACTAAAAAAACCAACTTTCATCACCAGTGATAACACGGCTCAGCAATTATGGATTGATTTCCGTTTGCTCTAACAGATCGGCTGCCACATTTTTCCGTGTTTCTCGCTGTTGTGGTGTGAGATTTTTGGGGACCATTTTTGCACAAATCTTTCTCATACCAAGTTCTTCAGTTATTACTAGACGAACCGTTTCACGATTGATGTTCAGTTCTTCTGCAATCATTTTCATGTATAATCTTCCATCAACTCATACGAGTTCATGCACCCTGGCCAAGTTGACATCTGACAGTGAGGTTGATAGTCGTCCACCGCGGTCTTCATCTTCAACATTCGTTCTGCCTTCACTAAGCATTTTATGCCAACGAAAAACTTGAGCTCTTGACATAACTCCTCTCCAAAAGCCTTCTGAAGCTTACCGTAAGCTGTCGTCGTGTTTTCACCCAATTTAACGCAAAAATGGCACACCGTTGCGCAATATTATGCGGTTCCATTTCCGTGACGAGAGACACAAACACGTGTTAACTTATTACAGCACAACTCACGACTGAGCAGTTGCATCGATGTGCCGCTTGACCTCTAAGCAGCTAATAGACCAAGGTAAAAGATATTGCGCCTACGAAAGCCTGCAAGGTTGCCACATCTTGCAAAGAAAATGAGTCTCATTACTTTATTGTTGCACCTCGTATAGTAGAACCAGTCTGATCACTTCTCAGCAGGCAGTAGCGCCATTCAGGGCAATAAATACGAAACGGCCGCTTTTCCCGTCCTGGTGACTTTACTACACCTTCCCCCACCGATCTTAATATTAACTGGTAACCTCCATAAATTGGTATATTGTATTATTTAATAACAGTAGTTTCAGTATGAGATATGACCACAAATGGCTGCTAAACGTATTGTTGTATTTCAACAGCCTTAATTAGATTTTGTTATTTTCTACGAACATGTGCCACATTTGAAGGTGACCATCTCTATAATGTGCATTCACGAATCCATGTTACTTCAGATTGACATTATAATGTAGCGTATGATCGGTGCTACTTGCACACGCTCCTGAGATGCCAGCATAGACAGACAGACAATAAGATATTCCCCCTCTCAGCTCTATTGTCTCTACAGCGGCTTCTCTACGTACCACTCTCTCCCTAACATATGCAGCAAACTTTACGAAGCTCCGGGCTAAATTCACCAGCGTGAATTAAACCTAAGCAAATCTTAAAGTATTACTGCCTCTAAGTACCTTTGTTTGTTACTCTTCTAAGAAGTTGTTAACGTTAGTTGACGTTCTTCGACCAGGCTGTTGATGCAAATTATTATGAAACACGGCTGAGAGCCGCGGGTGGGCGAACACTTGATACGGTCCGCATGCAGACCGCGGGCCGCAGTTTGACTACCACTGGTACTCTTTTATTCCAGTAACGCTTTTTCTTCGCCTATATATTTTCCATGTTCAGGCCTCATCATTATCAAGGCTACAGTTATTATCTAAGAACTTTTGTTCTTATGTCAACACTCCAGAAAATATTTTCCTTGTTTGCTGATCTGTTTTGCATATGTCATCACAACGAAGTAGGTTTCACTGTGGACGCTACTTAACTGCGAAATGAGCAGTGTATGACACCTAAAATCATCATCGTAGTCATTATCATCTTGCAAGTCTTCTACTGCTAGCGCCGCTTCTCGCTTCGCGTAATCCAAGTCCTCCGCTTATGCCAGTTTCCGTCCTGTAATCCCCTGGCACCTATCATACTCGGACCTCTCGACTCCAGCCTCTCCTACGTCACCACGCTTTGTTTTTCCCGCTGAAGTAAACTTCCACACCTCCTTTGGTCATTGGCTGTCGTCCATATCATTTTAGTCGTTTCATTGCTACGTTACGTATTTTTCATTTGTCGACACCCATAGCCTCCAGTTCGGGCGGAGTTTAGATATAACCTCTGTTATGTTACTATTTGGTACACGGTCCAGCCTAGAGTTACCAGAACGACGCCTCCAAAAGTCCATCTGTAGTATAGCCCACTTGTTCATCCGACGCTTGTTTACTACCCCCATTTCTGCTTTGTACACTCCTGGAAATTGAAATAAGAACACCGTGAATTCATTGTCCCAGGAAGGGGAAACTTTATTGACACATTCCTAGGGTCAGATACATCACATGATCTCACTGACAGAACCACAGGCACATAGACACAGGCAACAGAGCATGCACAATGTCGGCACTAGTACAGTGTATATCCACCTTAAGCAGCAATGCAGGCTGCTGTTCTCCCATGGAGGCGATCGTAGAGATGCTGGATGTAGTCCTGTGGAACGGCTTGCCATGCCATTTCCACGTGGCGCCTCAGTTGGACCAGCGTTCGTGCTGGACGTGCAGACCGCGTGAGATGATGCTTCATCCAGTCCCAAACATGCTCAATGGGGACAGATCCGGAGATCTTGCTGGCCAGGGTAGTTGACTTACACCTTCTAGAGCACGTTGGGTGGCACGGGATACATGCGGACGTGCATTGTCCTGTTGGAACAGCAAGTTCCCTTGCCGGTCTAGGAATGGTAGAACGATGGGTTCGATGACGGTTTGGATGTACCGTGCACTATTCAGTGTCCCCTCGACGATCACCAGTGGTGTACGGCCAGTGTAGGAGATCGCTCCCCACACCATGATGCCGGGTGTTGGCCCTGTGTGCCTCGGTCGTATGCAGTCCTGATTGTGGCGCTCACCTGCACGGCGCCAAACACGCATACGACCATCATTGGCACCAAGGCAGAAGCGACTCTCATCGCTGAAGACGACACGTCTCCATTCGTCCCTCCATTCACGCCTGTCGCGACACCACTGGAGGCGGGCTGCACGATGTTGGGGCGTGAGCGGAAGACGGCCTAACGGTGTGCGGGACCGTAGCCCAGCTTCATGGAGACGGTTGCGAATGGTCCTCGCCGATACCCCAGGAGCAACAGTGTCCCTAATTTGCTGGGAAGTGGCGGTGCGGTCCCCTACGGCACTGCGTAGGATCCTACGGTCTTGGCGTGCATCCGTGCGTCGCTGCGGTCCGGTCCCAGGTCGACGGGCACGTGCACCTTCCGCCGACCACTGGCGACAACATCGATGTACTGTGGAGACCTCACGCCCCACGTGTTGAGCAAATCGGCGGTACGTCCACCCGGCCTCCCGCATGCCCACTATACGCCCTCGCTCAAAGTCCATCAACTGCACATACGGTTCACGTCCACGCTGTCGCGGCATGCTACCAGTGTTAAAGACTGCGATGGAGCTCCGTATGCCACGGCAAACTGGCTGACACCGACGGCGGCGGTGCACAAATGCTGCGCAGCTAGCGCCATTCGACGGCCAACACCGCGGTTCCTGGTGTGTCCGCTGTGCCGTGCGTGTGATCATTGCTTGTGCAGCCCTCTCGCAGTGTCCGGAGCAAGTATGGTGGGTCTGACACACCGGTGTCAATGTGTTCTTTTTTTCATTTCCAGGAGTGTATATGGAGCGATGTTTTCAGCAACTGGATGATATATTACTTGATTGGTCCTTTTCCAGTTGTCAGTTCAGTACTCTAGCTGTCGTGGCTTACCATATTTCCTATTTTCGTCATCTTTTCTTTTTCAATTTGATCACATCATATCCCCCAGATACTTAAAATACTTACATCTCCTGATCTCACTGGTTCCAATCTCCTCATCCTCTAGAGTTCTGTCGCCAACTTTCAAACATCTGGTCCTCGTCGAGCTCTTTTTAACTTCCAAAGCTTGTACTCAGATTCATACTGATCTCTTGCTATGTCGACATGATCATCAGCGAAGAGAAGTGTGTAGATGATTTTACCGCACAGAGGGGCTCCCATGTCTCTGCATTTGCTGCTCCAGGTTTTTAAGTGCTTCCTCCACAATGATTTTAAAACGTGTCGGTGCTATAGCGAACACCTACCGCCGAGTCGTATGATGGTGCATCGCTTTTGTTCGCTAACATAACATGTATTGTTTCGGCATTGTACCCTTTCAAACGCATTACCACGCGATGTATAATTTTATCAAAGGATTACGCCATTTTGGTTTGTCTCCTGTAACGGCGTGCTTTGTATTGTGCCGCGACCATTTCAGAGTGGCCGGCCGCGGTGGCCGAGCGGTTCTAGGCGCTTCTGTCGGAACCGCACGACTACTACGGCGCAGGTTCGAATCCTGCCTCGGGCATGGATGTATGTGATTTCCTTAGGTTTAAGTAGTTCTAAGTTCTAGGGGGACTGATGACCTCAGATGTTAAGTCCCATAGTGCTCAGAGCTAGAGCCATTTCAGAGTGTATTGGGGCTGCAGACATGCACTTGCAAAGAAACAAAAAATATATATACGTATGTATATATTAATAAGGCGTTATGAACACTCCTTGTATCCAGTGTGAATGATAAAAAACGAAGCGGCAGACCACATATCTGTGAAGAACCGGCTACGGGAAGAAAAGTGGGGGACTTGGTAGTAGGAGAAAGGGGTGTCGCAGCCGAGACGTTAGTGAAAAAACGAATACTCATACACGGATCAGTTTTCAACATCTTGCAAAGTATGTTAAACATGGCAAAGATCTCCGCCCGCTTGTAGCGCTCCTGTTTACATCCATTCAAAAAGGCAGCTGGATCGAGGCGCTAGCTTTTGCAGCTTTCACGCTAATCCATACGACTTCTTCAATCACACAATCACTATGGACGAGTACTCTGTGTAATTGTTTCCAGGGATAAGGAAACGTAGCAAGCAGTGAAAACAGCCGAGAAGCTGAATTCAAGGTTGTGTATGTTTTTGCGACTTCCATGATGTGGTGTTACGTCTCGTAAGGGAAAAATCGTCACAGGAGCATAGTGTTGACATCTGACGTGATTGAATTTGATTATGGGAGGCTACCAAGACAAGGCGTCTTGGGAATTCGGTTTTGTTCCACGGCAACGCTCCAGCTTATTCTACAGAAAAGATATGCTGCTTTTTTCCCTGAGCGCTCCTGAGATGGCATCCATTTACTTCTTCCTCTTTCCTCCGATGAAAGTTTTTGTTTCTTTTTCTTTTTTTTTAGCGCTTTCAACATGACTACGAGCTGATTTTCGAAGTTTCCTGGAAAATCCATGGTGTGGAAAAATATGTGTCATTGAAGAGTTAATACGTACAGAAGGACTACTGCCACGTTTATAAAGTTTCATGATCTCAGCTTGGTTTTTCGAGATAATGATTCTATATGACTGTCTCTCTTACAATGTCATTATTTGTTATCATTCGAGGCGTTTCCAGATTGAAATTAGATTCAGCAATACGAACTTTCTAAGTGAAACAATTTCAGAAGACCGAAATTAGTATGTCGGCTTTCTTTGTGATTCCTTCATTTTGGGCCGGCCGGTGTGGCCGTGCGGTTCTAAGCGCTTCAGTCTGGAACCACGTGAACGCTACGGTCGCAGGTTCGAATCCTGCCTCGGGCATGGATGTGTGTGATGTCCTTAGGTTAGTTAGGTTTAAGTAGTTCTAAGTTCTAGGGGACTGATAACCACAGATGTTAAGTCCCATAGTGCTCAGAGCCTTCATTTTGGTGGCAGTAGGATCAGTGCGCCGTTGGGACCACGGAGTGTTTACAGGCTGTAGGACCAACTTCTTCGGATTCTTCATTAAACAGGTAGATCAAATTTTGCTTTGAGGCTGTATGAATACTTCTTGCATTACACTTCTTATGCTCATCTTCGCTTCATTCAGATTTTATTTGACAGCAAGACTTAGCTTCTTTCGAAACTATGGTGAAGTTCCCTTTGTTTTCGCAACCAACTTCTAACACGACAGTTGAACCATGGTGGTTGTTTTCCAACCAGTACAACCTTGTTGGCAAATACCTTTATTTGTACAGTAGCTTGAGTTTCATTTGCTGACACGCTACGCATCGTAGAGGTGAATATTTTGTTGACTGCTCAAGTAACCTGCAATATACAAGGTTTATCGGAAACCTAGTTATTTCACATCCTCGATATATTGAATAAATTTTGCCTTTATTAGAGATTCGATTTATCGAAATCTGACTCTATTTTTCGTTACAATTCTCTTCTATGACCGTCTGTCGGGATCACTCAACACATGCAGTTTCGTTTGCGTGGTGTCTTAGCGGATGATGTTTTCCTCCTTTACTGTATGCGGTATCAATCTTCAGCTCCCTGAGTTACGTAAGTACGCACCATTGGAGCACCAACAACCTGGTGACGTTCGAATTCACTTAGCTCTGACATAATGCACTCACAAGTACACAGAACATTGTTCTGATCACAGCTAACACAACTTTAAGGACACTGCACAGGTGCCGTCGGTGGTCAGATACAACCCATCTGCAGGCTTGGCTAGGATCTGCATTTATCCTGAAGCACTCATTTCTTGCGATGTTTCCATATTTTTATTCAACTCCTGTATATCGATACGCGATTTTCGTTAAGCTATAGGGGACAATTTGACCAATATTCTGTTGTACGAAAGGACTTTTCAAAGACTGAAGCTGCAGATTACGACATCGAACTTTTTTTGACGAAGGTATACACTTTTTTGTGGCATTGAAAAGGGCCTTCGAAGAGAACTTCAGCGTTAAACATGTGTGGAACTTGACCAAATAATAACAAGATAATAACGGCACAGGGTTGTGTCTAGGCATCAGGAGCAGAGCTCGCACGAATCTCTGCCCGATTGTACCAAATTTAAGCAAACACCTAACTCAGGTATAGTTCCTGCTGATGAAGTTTTTCAAGCACATCAGTCTATTATTTGATGTTGTATCGATGAGACAACTTGCTCCTGATTCTGCTAAGGCTTCCACCACGCATACATCATTCAAAGAAAAAGATACGGCTTTCGTTTATAGCGAATGCTGGCAAATATTGGAGAAGCGGTGCGGTTCTACGTTGAAAGGTGTCCTAATTTGCTCTATGTTTCATGAAATTAACTTTGACGTGATGCACTATATCAACAACGTTTTGATTCTTGGAAAAGGCTTAGTATCTAAGCGGTATGGATTAATGAACGATAAGAAAGAATTCTGGTCAAAACAAGTTTTATTATAAGTGCAGAATACTATCGCCACGTCTCAAAATATGCAATATGTATCTAAGATCTAGATCTCCCTTTACATTCCGGTTTTCCCGTTCAATGTCCTTGTGCTGTTGCTCTATCCTTTTGTCTTGTGATATTCGTATTGCACTCAGCGGCCAACGTTATTCTGACGCTGTACTCCGTCCCCACGTGCTTTTCAGGGGTTCCATCGGCCCTGAATTCATTTTTATGGATGAAAATGCACGACCACATTGAACAGCGAAGGAGGAGGAGCTCTTAGAACGAGAGGATATTTGACGAATGGACTGTTCTACCCGTTCCCCCGACTTAAATCACGTCGAACACATGTGCTATGCTTTGGAGAGACGCACTGCTGCACGTTCACATGCACCAGCGGCCATCCAGCTGTTGTCAGCCGCGTTGGTGGACGAATGTAACGGCCTACAAAAAGAGACTGTTACCACACCAACACTGTGGCCAGGATGTGAGCACGTTGAAAGACGAGCACTTCATTCACCTATCAGTGCTCGTATTTCATATTTCTAATCCCAGCATTCTGATATTCGGTAATATAATAATTCAGGCCCTGTTTTAATTTCTATGGGTTGCCTAATTTATTTGACGATGTTTACAGTTTGTCTCACACTGATCTGTGGGAGGAGCTTGGCGTTAGGAGTTTTCTTCATTTATGGGCGAGGCCAGCAGTCTTCCTTAGCAGCCATGATGGCTTCCCGTTTCCCATCTTTTTTCCGATCGCCAGGGTAACACGTGGTGTCGTTTGATCGTTCAGTAGTGGCCAAAGTTTCTCCTGTTCTCAGTTCCCCAACCTACCTTAACAACCTGCTATTCTGCTCGATTTTAACGTCGCGAGGTCGCCTCCCTCTGAGATTCCGGCCCTCTGATTCGCCATTTCAGGTGCGCACCCGTTTTTCGGCGGTAGGCGCCAACCGCCCTCCGCGGGTGGATGGTGGACAAAGGGGCCGTAGTCAGTTCTAGTGTGAGCGTGCTTGAGGCCGGAGGTGCTGCTTCCAGGAGATGAAGTTCGGTAAACATGGGCGCCGAAGTGCACTGTAGCTTCGCGCCCTGTGGCCCAGAGGGAACCTTGTAGGTCATTTTACAGATGTGCGTTGCTTAAATTACGGTTTACACAAATTTTCCGGTTTATAAGACTGTCGGTTTTCCTTGTACAGTTGGGCATAATGTGCGATATGTGCTGGTTAGTCATAGTAGCTTGCAGTACGGCACTAAAGTGTATACTTTCATGCTCGCTTTTCCGCTTCGTCTGGCAGTAGCTCTTTCAGTTCAACCGTGCAAAATTCGACTCAGAATTTAGGTTTTCCTAGCTTGAAAACTTGTGCCCTCTGTCCTACGCCACGTGGTGAGTGTCTGGCGCCCCTTCATGTTACGTTAACTTAGTCGGACCGCTAGCCAAAGTTATCTAGTGCCGCCCGTATGAATAGTTTCGCTTCTTGCTGGTTATGTTCCTTTAGTACAGGAGGCTACCAATCGATTCACCCACAGTAGCATCTTTCTTAGTCTTTGGCTGATTCATGGTGGTGGTCGTTGCATGCCTGCAACCCCGTCCGTTAGTAAATTGGACTTCATTTGATAACACAGCGATCGTTCCTAGAATTCCTTTTCTCCTGCTATCGTGGCTTATTATGAACGAGCGTTGGGGCAGGCTGCTGAACTCAATTCTTTCTTCTCCCATCCCCATTTGATTGTGTGTAATTGTTCAGTATTCAACTGTTAAATAAATGAGTTCTTTAATCTTTACGTTCTCCCTTTCATTACGTGAAACCACCCCTAGTGTCACAGTAGAATAATGCAGAACTATAACGGTTCCTATAAGGTCGTGCAGGTCTCGCGCCATTAATAATAGGATAAAGATTCAATATCGCGCCTGGCACGACCATTGCACATATGGCACCGATAATACTAATAATAATTTTCAGTTATCCCCCACTGATAAACTGGGAAGTGCTCACGGCTCAGTGTGAGTACGTAAGGACTAAATCCACTTGATGTGGTGGAAGTGTTCTCTGTTTTACCTAGCTGGTTTAGAAAAGATATCAAAAATTACAGCCCCTACAGCAAGGGATAGTAACCTGAAAAAAACGAGCAACCGCTTTTAACGTTACAGAGCATTCAGTGGCGTCCATGGTGACGACTCACCCTATTAAGAACTATGTCCCACCTTTCGTAATGCGCAGGAGCCTACCACGGAGCGCCATGAGATCAGTGTAATTATTGGCTATGAATAAAAATGTCATTTCTCTTCGTCACACTGCGTGTTTCTTTCAGTCATCTTATACTATGCTATACTAAAACTGTTGCCGGCCGCGGTGGTCTAGCGGTTCTAGGCGCGCAGTCCGGAACCGCGCGGCTGCTACGGTCGCAGGTTCTAATCCTGCCTCGGGCATGGATGTGTGTGATGTCCTTAGGTTAGTTAGGTTTAATTAGTTCTAAGTTCTAGGGGACTGATGACCACAGATGTTAAGTCCCATAGTGCTCAGAGCCATTTGAACCATTTGAACTTAAACTGTTATTTGTAAGTGTGGTCCAATTTTCACCGAGCTATGTTACTTGGCAGAGACACATCGTCCGGAAGTTACTTTCGTCCTTAAGTTTTGCACACCAGTGTATTAGTGAATGGAATAGGAGAAACAGTTACGATACTGTAAAACGGGTAGTACTGTCAATCTGTAAACTAAAGAGCCAGCAGGCGAGTCCCCAGTGTTTCTACCCAGCTACGTTGTACGGAGGATATGCAGACTATTTGCCAATGCAATACCGGCCCTTTCGCTGCCCGCCTTTTACACTGAAGCGCCAAAGAAACTGGTATAGGCACGCGTATTCAAATACGGAGATATGCAAACAGGCAGAACACGGCGCTGCGGCCGGCAACGCCTTTATAAGACAGTAAGTGTCTGGCGCAGTTGTTAGATCGGTTGCTGCTGCTACAATGACAGATTATCAAGATGTAAGTGAATTTGGACGTGGTGTTATAGTTGGCGTACGAAGATGGGACACAGAATCGCCAAAGGTAGGGATGAAGTGGGGATTTTCCTGTACGACTATTTCACGAGTGTACCGTGAATATCAGGAATCCGTTTAAAACATCAAATCTCTGACATCGCTGCGGCTGGAAAAATGTCCAGGAGGAGCGGGACTAACGGCGACTGAAGAGAATCGTTCAGTGTGGTAGGAATGCAACCCTTGCGCGAATTGCTGCACATTTCAGTGCTGGGCTATCAACAAGTGTCAGCGGGCGAACCATATGGACTTTCGGAGCCGAAGGCCCACTCGCTTACCCTTGATGACTGCACAATGCTTTACGCCTCGCCTGGGCTCGTGAACATTGACATTGGACTGTTGATGACTGGAAATAAGTTGCTTTGTCGGACGAGTCTCGTTTCAAATTGTGTCGAGCGGATAGACATGTACGGGTATGAAGACAACTTAATGAATCCATGGACCCTGCATGTAAGCAGGGGACTGTTCAAGCTGGTGTGTGGAGCGTATGCAGTTGGAGTTATATGGGACCCCTGATATTTCCAGACACGACTTTGACAGGTGAAACGTACGTAAGCCTCCTGTCTGATCACTTGCATCCATTCATGTCCATTCTGCATTCCGACGGACTTGGGCAATTCCAGAAAGACAATATGACGCTCCACAAGTCCAGAATTGCTACAGAGTGGCTCCAGGAACATTCTTCTGAGTTTAAACACTTCCGTTGCCACCAAACTCGCCAGACATGAATTTTATTGAGCACATTTGGGATGCCTTGCTATGTGCAGCTGAGAAGAGATCTCCACCCCCTCGTTGTCTTACTGATTTACGGACAGCCCTGTAGGATTCATGGTGTAAATTCCATGCAGCACAACTTCAGACATTAGTGGAGTCCATGCCATATTGTATTGCGGCACTTCTGCGTGCTCGCGGGGGCCCTACACGATATTAGAAGCAGGTGTACCACTTTCTTTGGCTCTTCAATGCAAATCAGAGCCAACGCAGTACTGAGACACGATTAGTATTGTTTATGTCCACTAAATGTGTTAGCAATACACGGAATACAGAACTTAGTAATTTATATAACTGACGTAGAAACGCACCTCCACAAAATCTGTCTAAATCATCACAGGCTGCACTGCACTGCTAGATGGGTAACTTCTTTTTAGTCACCCTGTAGCGCCCTTCCGGGAAAGGCGACTTTCCTCACCACAAGCTGTGCTCGCCGCCTGATTTACACACAGACTGTGTATCTAGCTACACGACTGTCAGAGACTTTGGAGAGTGAAAATTCCTGGCAGATTAAAACTGTGTGCCGGACCGAGACTCGAACTCGGGACCTTTGCCTTTCGCGGGCAAGCGCTCTACCAACTGAGCTGCCCAAGCACGACTCACGCCCCGTCCTCACAGCTTCACTTCTGCCAGTACCTCGTCTCCTACCTTCCAAACTTAACAGAAGCTCTCCTGCGAACCTTGCAAAACTAGCACTCCTGAAAGAAAGGATATAGCGGAGATATGGCTTACCCACAGCCTAGGGGATGTTTCCAGAATGAGATTTTCACTCTGCAGCGGAGTTACGTTTGGAAGGTAGGAGATGAGGTACTGGGAGAAGTGAAGCTGTGTGAGGACGGGGCGTGAGTCGTGCTTGGGTAGCTCAGCTGGTAGAGCATTTGCCCGCGAAAGGCAAATGTCCCGAGTTCGAGTCTAAATCCGGCACACAGTTTTAATCTTCCAGGAAGTTTGATATCAGCGCACACTCCGCTGCAGAGTGAAAATCTCATTCTGGGGACTTTGGAGAGTGTAGGTGTGAAGACGGCTGTCCGCGCTCACCCTGAAGCCGTGGTGGTCGCGCTGCTCGGGGCTGATCTTGTCGGCGTCCGGCGTGTCGTACAGGGTGAGCTCGAGGCCGGTGGTGGGCCCCGAGGCGAGGCTGTGGCGCACCGTGCAGCGCGCCGCGCCGCCCCCGCCGCCCACGCCGCCCCCGCCGCCATCGTCCTCGTCCTCCACCCGCTGGTCACCGCCGCCCTCCGCCCGCTGGCGCGACCAGCTGCGGCTGCGACAGTGCGGCTTCACTTCCTATTACTTCTATGCGCTTCATGCTTTACGTAAATGACAAAATACGCCACTCGATACTTCGGGCCTCCGTCTGGCTTTTCTCACCTAATTCCCAGCGAACAGGACATCGGGAAATTGTCTCACAGTAGTAGACTGCATCTACTGTTTATTTGTTTCCTTTTAATAAGTCTAAGAATAAGTTTGGAAGGGGAACTGAAACTCAAGAAAAAGAATTAAAATCTTTTGCCTATGACATTTTAATGCTGTCAGTTGAACGGAATGTACAACGTCTTGAAGAGAATTTATAAAGTGGACCTAAACAAAAGCAAAACAAGCGTAAATGGAATGTAATTGAACTGAATCGGGAGATGGTAAGAGAATTACGCTACTGGCCATTAAAACTGCTACACCAAGAAGAAAAGCAGATGAAAAACGGGTATTCATTGGACAAATATATTATACTAGAACTGACATGTGATTACATTTTTACGCAATTTGGCTGTATAGATCCTGAAAAGTCAGTACCCAGAACAACCACCTCTGGCCGTAATAACGGCCTTGATACGCCTGGGCGTTGAGTCAAACGGAGCTTGGATGGAGTGTACAGGTAGAACTGCCAATGCAGTTTCACCACTATACCACAGTTCATCAAGAGTAGTGACTGGCGTATTGTGACAAGCCAGTTGCTCGGCCACCATTGATCAGACGTTTTCAATTGGTGAGAGATCTGGAGAATGTGCTGGCCAGGGCAGCAGTCGAACATTTTCTGTATCCAGAAAGGCCCGTACAGGACCTGCAACATGCGGTCGTGCATTATCCTGATGAAATGTAGCATTTCGCAGGGACCGAATGAAGGGTTGAGCCACGGGTCGTAATACATCTGAAATGTACCGTCACTTTTCAAAGTCCCGTCAATGGGAACAAGAGGGGACCGAGACGTGTAACCAATGGCACCCCATACCATCACTCCGGGTGATACGCCAGTATGACGATGACGAATACACGCTACCAACGTGCGTTCACCGCGATGTCGCCAAACACGGATGTTACCATCATGATGCTGTAAACAGAACCTGGATTCATCCGAAAAAAAAGACGTTTTGTCATTCGTGCACCCATGTTCGTCGCTGAATGCACCATCGTAGGCGCCCCTGTCGGCGATGCAGCGTCAAGGGTAACCGCAGCCATAGTCTCCGAGCTGACAGTCCATGCTACTACAAACGTCGTTGAACCGTTCGTGCAGATGGTTGTTGTCTTGCAAACGTCCCCATCTGTTGACTCAGGGATTGAGACGTGGCTGCCCAATCCGTTACAGCCATGCGTATAAGATGCCCGTCATCTCGACTGCTAGTGATACGATGCCATTGGGATCCAGCAAGGCGTTCCGTGTTACCCGCATAAACCCACCGATTCCATATTCTGCTAACAGTCATTGGATCTCGACCAACGCGAGCAGCAATGTCGTGATACGATAAATAGCAATCGCGATGGGCTACAATCCGACATTTATCAAAGTCGGAAACGTGATGGTACGCATTTCTCCTCCTTACACGAGGCATCACAACAACGTTTCACCAGGCAACGATGGTCAACTGCTGTTTTTGTATGAGAAATCGGTTGGAAACTTTCCTCATGTCAGCACGTTGTAGGTGTCGCCACCGGCGCCAACCTTGTGTGAATGCTCTGAAAAGCTAATCATTTACATATCACAGCATCTTCTTCCTGTCGGTTAAATTTCGCGTCTGTAGCACGTCATCTTTGTGGTGTAGCAATTTTAATGGCCAGTAGTGTAGTTTTGGAAATGAGACAATGAAAGGAATACATGATTTTTGATATTGGGCAGCAAAATAAATGACGATAATCGAACTAGATAGGATATGTAGTGCAGACTGGCAGCAGCAAGAAAAGCGTTTCCGAAATATAGAAATATGTTAACATCGAACATAAAATATAGATTTGAGGAAGAAGTTTTTGAATGCATTTGTCTGGAGTGCAGTCTTAAGCGAAGCGAAGCGTGGATAATAGACCTTTTAGACATGAAGGAGATAGAATCTTGTGAAACGAACAAATGATGAGGCGCTCGACTGAATTGACAAAAAGATATATTTATGGCACATTTTGAATGTAATATCGGATTCGTTGAGAGGAAACTTCCTGATCGCATCACGAAATTATCAAATTCGTAATGGAAAACAGTTTGTCGGTTAAAAATTGTGGAGGGAGTCGTAGGCACGAACGCATTAAGCACGTTCAAATGGATGTGCGTTGCAGTAGTTATTCAGAGTTATAGCTTGTACAGTACAGACTAACATGAAGAGGCGCATCAAATCAATCTTCGGACTGAAGTCCATAAAAGAGAAGAAGGTTAGTGTTGATTGCCCCGTCGACAGCGACGTCATTAGAGACAAAGCACAACCTCGGATTAGGGAAGGATGGGAAATGAAATCGGTCGTGCCCTTTTGAAGGAACCATCTCGACATTTGCCTGAAGCGATTTAG
The DNA here is from genome assembly GCF_021461395.2 of Schistocerca americana. NCBI lineage: Eukaryota > Metazoa > Arthropoda > Insecta > Orthoptera > Acrididae > Schistocerca > Schistocerca americana. The sequence goes on along the minus strand of NC_060122.1, from coordinate 585,902,127 downwards.
GGAAATCACGGAAAACATAAATCAGGATGGCTGGAAGCGGGTTTGAACCGTCTTTCTCCCGAATTCGAATCCAGCTTGCTAACCATTGTGCCACCTCATCCAGTGAAGTCCACAAAAACAACTTCATAAATTTAACACCAATTTCCTGAAACTGACAGACAACATGTATCGTAGATCTTATCGTTCTTACATATCGCAGATCTTATCGTTCTTTCCTCGGCGTGATGTAACTGCGAAGCGATGCTAGTGACATTTTAGGGCGATTTGACATGAAGTTATGTCAGTAGTTATTGGTTGCCATGTTGATGTCATTTTTAAGTAGAGTAGCTGAAATTAATACTACAATTATTTCAGGTTTGGAAGCATCTGAATGGGTTCAGAAATTCTCAGTCATATAACGTTTAATTTGTGTTGTCTTTTGGAAACTTAATTATATTCATAATATTTCTTACTTAACTGTTGTACTTGACTTCGTTATTTGTAATTAATAACAGATAAAGGGATCAGGTGCTCCAGTTGCAGAAATTTAATTTAATTATTAACTTTTGATAGGGTGCCAGCAGTTATCCTTTACAAAACCGAATTACGCAATAACTACCATTTTTTATCACACACTAATATTAAAAAGAAAAAGTAACATGCCAATCATTATTTCACGTTCACTTTTTATGGTTCTAAGATATCGCTTTAAGACAAACCGAAAATTAGCAGGAGGATTATCATGGAAATGATATAATACATTTTATTTAACAGGTGGCACTTGGTGGTGAGTTGATATAGTGTGATTTGTGGTACTGCCTAGTGACAGTTTTTTTTTTTTTGGTCATCAGTCTACTGACTGGTTTGATGCGGCCCGCCACGAATTCCTTTCCTGTGCTAACCTCTTCATCTAAGAGTAGCACTTGCAACCTACGTCCTCAATTATTTGCTTGACGTATTCCAATCTCTGTCTTCCTCTACAGTTTTTGCCCCCTAAAGCTCCCTCTAGTACCATGGAAGTCATTCCCTCATGTCTTAGCAGATGTCCTATCATCCTGTCCCTTCTCCTTATCAGTGTTTTCCACATGTTCCTTTCCTCTCCGATTCTGCGTAGAACCTCCTCATTCCTTACCTTATCAGTCCACCTAATTTTCAACATTCGTCTGTAGCACCACATGTAAAATGCTTCGATTCTCTTCTGTTCCGGTTTTCCCACAGTCATGTTTCACTACCATACAATGCTGTACTCCATACGTACATCCTCAGAAATTTCTTCCTCAAATTAAGTCCGGTATTTGATATTAGTAGACTTCTCTTGGCCAGAAATGCCTTTTTTGCCATAGCGAGTCTGCTTTTGATGTCCTCCTTGCTCCGTCCGTCATTGGTTATTTTACTTCCTAGGTAGCAGAATTCCTTAACTTCATTGACTTCGTGACCATCAATCCTGATGTTAAGTTTCTCGCTGTTCTCATTTCTACTACTTCTCATTACCTTTGTCTTTCTCCGATTTTCATGACAGTTTCGGGCTCAAAACTCCAGATATGAAAAAATTCCACAGCAGGCGGAGAAGCGTCTCCCATCAGGCCGCGGTGTTAAGTGTCTCAGAGTATGGGGATCTTTCCCCTGACTTTTTGCAAAATTTGTTTTCGATATACCCTATCATACACAAAAATTATTTGAACGACCTGAATTGTGTTTCGCCTGATCTGAACGCCGCGTACATAACGTAGCTGTCCTCCAGGTCCTCTAATCTCTTTACAGTAGTCATTTGACTACAAAAAGGATACCAAAAGACACCGCTAGTGATCACTGTTCTGTAAGGTAATCAGTCCAGATGTAAATCAACACAACGATATTGTAAATACTAGGAAATGCGTCATTAGAGATGAGTCACTCCTTAACGCTTGTATACTCAATTTTATTGCAGTAAATGACGGTTCAAAATGGCTGTCACACTCATTAGAATTTGCGCTAACTAACTCCATTACGTAAGTCGTTTCAGAAATATTTAGGCAAAATTGAAGATTTTATGAACAAGAGATTATGTGACAATATCTGGAATCCTGAAGTTCTATGAAAGTTCGAAGTATTTTTGCTCTTTAAAAGGTTTTCTCACACCTGTGGAAGGTCGTTCCTGATACGTTTAATTTGTTATAAGATGGATGCTGAGCTAACCAGTTAAAGGCAAAATCGAATATCAGCGGCAAGCGCTCAATGGAAACCTCAAAACTAACATCGTATCACCAGTAATTTGTCTGCATTCAGGATTGAGCAATTCTTTGTGAACATGTCTGAACTGTAAACAACAGGACGAACTTTTTTGCTCTGGATTTGTATTGAAGACAAAACACCTAGAGCCACTGTAACGAAGCAAAGCTATCATGCCTGTCAGTGACTCGATCATAGCAACGTTCGTCTTTGGTGACTAGGCGTAAAGAGTCGAGAAATATCGAAGCTTCTACCAGTATCAGTTACAGAATATGAACTTGAAAATATTTGTGCTCTACCTGTAATCCTGTAAAGACTCTTATTTCCTTGTTAACTAACCGCGAAACACGTTTAATATAATTTCAAGTGACAAAGTTTGCACGTGTTTAAAGCGAAGTGCCATGATATAAAATTTTATGATGGGGACTCGAACCCAGCACGTAATCAGATTGTTTACTAAGTAAAATCAGACGTTATCTATCGATTTTTTTCAGCAGAAGCGAGATTTTTGGATTTGAAATTAGGATACATTTTCTTTGCCTGACCGGGAATCGAACCTGGCCATACCGCTGTTGTTTTCTGTAAATGAATTGTTTATCAGTACTGAGATGTGTTCGTGTAAGACCAGAAATAACGGCACGATCGTTATTGTTGAGAACACATAAAGAGACATTAAAAATGAAATTATTTATCTCTAATAGTTAAGTGTACAAACGGTAGAGCTTGAAGTGAAACCATGGATATTTTTGTGCAGGACCAGGTTTCGAGCCTACATATGTGTTTTTCGGTGAGGCCCTGAGGAGTTTGCCATTTTGGGGAAAACAACGAAATGATCGAACTATATCGTTCCGTGTTAATTAACTGGTGAATTATCAGCAGACGTCTGACACGAAAATTATGCTAGTCTCTCAGTGGGACGTAAAATGCTTTTAGCTATCATAGCCTCGATTGGAAGCCATTTTGAAACTTTCATTATTTCAAGAAATTTATTAGATCGTGAAATACCGTTCAAGAGTGTGAAGTTACGAAATACTTCGATTATTACTGTCATTATCGCTGCTGACTTCCTCATTTTGCTGCTGCTACATTTAATGCATCTTAGTCATTTTTGGAAGCAGTGGCCCAAATACAGGGAAATATTTAGTTCACAGTAAATGGTTGCGGCGTTCTGTGCTAGCTGGACCGTCCTTTTCTAGTTACTACTACTGCAAAATACTATAGAACGTAATCTTTCCTTCTGTTCGTCAAAGATTTTCGGGGGACAGCATAATTTCCCAACATGACCGTTCTCCTGTTCATGCGGCGATCTGCGTAAAACACAGGCTTCAAATGAAAGGAGACGTTGAGCTGTTGGGCTGGCCTCCAAAGGTGATGACATCAGTCCCATAGTGCACGTATAGACAGATATGGAGAAAATTATTAGATGCAGAAGACCATCATCGACAACCAAGACAGCGCTGTCCGAAGCAGTTCACTGCGCATGGGAAGAGATGTCGCAGAATAACAGATTCATGCGGATACTAGGTGCCTCTATTCCATGATTGCCAAATGCGGAAACTGGACACGGTACTGTTTTACTGTTAGGAGGGAGAAAATGTTTATAGCAATTGAACGATTTGTTCTCCGTCGAAGAGGAGGAAAATTCGTTCGTCTTACCTCCTTTTTTTCTAATTTACATGAAAACTAGGCTTTCGATTTCACTTTTTTCCGTCATTTAAGAGATTCTTGATTTTAAATTACTTTACGACATTTCTCGAAAAAGACTGAGAGAAACATGATACTTTTTTTTTTTAATATGTTGCTTGACTTAAATGCTGATGAAGGCATCAAAGAAAAAGTATTTAGTTTCTTTAAGTAGAAAAAAGCATACTGACGAAAGCACAAAAGAGATATCATTTTCGTTTAATGCGAAGCAGAAGTCACAGTTCACAAGAAAAAAGTGGTACAAAGCCGGTGGTGTAGAAATAGTACATTAAAATTTCGCATACTTAATAATTCTCATTGTCTTCTTCACGGAAGTGACAGGATTCGAAACCCCTACCGGCGTATTAGAAACTGACCGCCTTACGCACCACGCCATTCTAACAATCTGATAAGCTAAACTTACAAAATGGCGTGATATGGTCTGTAGTGTAACACCTTTTCCATGACGATGAAATGACATACCGAGTGAAAGGGGCTCCTTGCGTCTTAGATGGTAAGGCAGACAATCCATCTGACTAAATTCCATGAACGGAGCTATAAAGAACGTAAGCTAATTGAATGTGTCACAGTAGGGGCTCTACAAGGTTTTATCAGATTCGATTGATTGGAAGACGCCGTGTGTAGGAGAGTGTGAGAGATTAACGCAAGTGTCATACAATTTTGCCACAGTGATGGCGCAGTTACCCCTATGGCAACTGCTCATGCGGAAAATGGCTTCAGAACTATTGAAGTACATATCCTATTACAATGACTGAAGTGCACCAGAAAATTCAGTTGAATTATACACTTATCGGAGCTATCTTACTCGAACGTCTGATGTAATGATAAATATCTACTTGGTCCGTTCACAGCTGAGAATTGATTCAAGTATATCCCACAGTAATCAACAAGTATATTTACAAGAAAAATGGATCTCTTTTGATGCAGATACAAAAAGAAAGATAAGAAGAAACGTGCAATTCTGCTATTCAATACGTTTCTCATCTCCAGATTTACCAGTATGGTCAGTGCTTCCGCAACGTTCGTCTCGGGTGATGATGCGCTAAATGACAAATAACAAACAGATTTTGTCAAAAACAGTCCCTTGGAGCCTTTTCTGAGCCTTTCTTGTGAAGTAGCTCGGTATTTCAAAAACAAACACTTCTGCTCAATCCTACAATATGTTGAATGGAGGCCGTACGATGGCTTATGACGCAGAGCTTGTTTTATGATTTATTCATTGAATTTCGTTCTGGCCGCTTGCAGACCGAATAAAGAAAACGAGAACCACACTTACAAACTGCAGTTTTTATATGCGAGGTCCCAACCGACTTCTATATCAGCCAGCACAGTAAAAATCGAATGTGTTACTACTAAATCAACATGCGATATACCTTACTCCATTACGTCCATATTTCTTAATGTAGATTACTGAGAATGTGACATTAGAGAGCAATCTTAGCTTAGGTGCCATACATCAAATCTGGGTTCAAACAATGAATTTTACTTAGCCACTGTCACATCTTAAGTGGAAGACATTTAGAATATTTGATCGAGATGACAAGAAAGTACAGTATTAGACACAAAAGCTGGCCGCCTCAGAAACGAAGTTCGAGTGGTTCACTTACGGCAGCCAATATTCCTGGCCACCCGTCAGAATTATAAGTCGCATTCACGATCTGGCAACACTGTATGATGCAGAAGTGTATGGAGGAAGTTCTGTATGTCTTTTTGAGGTGTTACAGAAACGTATCTGCTTGTGGTGCAGTGGTAAGCTTTGTGCTCTGTAAATGTAAAGTTCCATTTTCGGGTCCATACAATTCCCTGGCTTCTTTAAATCCTATATTGGATATCTGATAAAGTTGTCAGTCTGATGGAAACTCCAACATAATTCGTTTCATTTTCTAATCCACATGCAATAGCAAAAAGTTCGAGAAACATTCCCGACAAACAGCTCGTGCCTACGTCAAGAAAAAAACAGTTTACGCTCGAAAGCGTCCACTCTCCATAGCTGCTACCGGCTACTGGCCATACAACGCACGCTGTGAATGTGAAGACGCCTCTAACTAGATGAACATGGCGCGGCGCTATGTGTGTATTTATCAACGTTCATTTTCTTCCTTGAAGTTCTCGTGTTACGATTTGTATTTTTCTAGCATGAAACATATGAACGTTGCTCAAGCGTGATAAACTATAGTAGCAAGTGGAAAAAGTCCTGATTTGCGGCATATTATTCGCTTTGTGTTTAGCAGTCTTCGAAGGCAGCAGAGGCAGCGCTGAATCTTTGTCTTGTGTGTGGGGCGAGTTATTTTGGGCGAAACACATCAGAAAACGACTTTTTTGCTCCATGAAATATCGTTCCGGCATGAATGAATTTGCACATTCAAGAAGCCTCGATAACAGACATATGTGATGGAGTGCGACTATTTATGCATTGTGCGGCATTTGCATTCAATAGGCTACGTTCAGATGTCGGGAGCCGGCCGGTGTGGCCGAACGGTTCTAGGCGCTTCAATCTGGAACCGCGCGACCGCTACGGGACTGATGACCTCAGATGTTAAGTCCCATAGTGCTCAGAGCCATTTAACCATTTTTTTTTCAGATGTCGCGAGCAGTAGTATGGCATGCTCTAATTTAAAACAACAAAAATCAGAAGTGCGACGATTAATGCATTTTTGCTTGATCGTCGTCAGTTGTCTCATTGAGAATTCCAATGCAGTATTCCTACTGGTGACTAGGTATGATGTATTTATATTAACTTCTTAAGAAGAATTAATGGCTGAGCCCTAACAAAAGATATATAATCGAGCAGAGGGCAGTGTGAACATAATATTTTGCCTATGGTGCCTCAGAAAGAGTGTTGTGCATTACGTAAACGGCCGCAGGGGAGAGTATACCGCACCTGCTATTTTTGCCATGAACTAAGACACGTATCGGTCGCAGCGTACGAAAAACGACCTACAAAACTTCGTCACGTGTTGATACTACCAAGATTTAGCAGTCTGTCGATTTCACTAACAAAACCATCTAGGAGTTTGAAATGTCATACGCACTTATACTTCTGATCTTCCACCCTCAAATGTTTATTTTCCAAGCTCCTTATCGAAAAACAGTCAAGAAAATTCTCCTCTGGACGAAAATGCACTTCAAACCTGGTTCGGTGACATCTTTAGCTCATGGCCAGTATGTAGGAATGGAATGGATAAACTACATGAGGGCTGTCAGACTGTTGTAGATTATGTGAGATGATAACCTGTTGATGCTTAATTTCTCTCTGATGTTTACTGTTGCGTTCAATAAAATAATGGAGAACGCCATTGAAATACGCACTGCAGTAATTCATACGAAATGCAGATTACCACAATATCCTTATGACGAAAGTCTACTTTAATGAAACATAAAATATCTGTAACAGGAATGTGCCTATATCAGCATTAATTAATATTACCCATTCTGGACTTCAAAATGGTCTGTGTTTACGTGATGTCCTACGTCACAGTGAAGTGGTTTGGAAATTTGACATTCCAAAAATAAATAAATAAATAAATAAATAAAACTAAAAAGTAAATAAATAAAATTTCCTCACTGCTTTACCACCTGACTGCCAGTAGCTCTGTTGCAAAACTGCTAAAAATGTATCCTCCACCGCGACTGGAACCAAAGACCCCTACTTTAAAGGCAACGACGTTACCTCACAACGAGGGGAATACCGCAGCGTTCTACTCTCCCTTATTGCTTCAATTAAACTACATGAGGACAGGTAAGTTGCAGTGTAAAAGACGAGATTAGCTGCTATTTCCACGCCGAATGACGTTTCTGGATTCAGAGCCATAAATTGATGGCTTTATTCACACATTACGTGAAAATAACTCAGATTATTTAATGGAAACCATACAAATATCTCAAGTGAGTTTTGTAAACTAGTTCTGTGTCATCCAGAAAGTAACTCTTCGGTCACAGGGTTCACTTCTACCAGGAAATGCCAGCCTTGAGCGGTCTGGGGAGTAAGGATAGTTCGTGTCTCAAACGCTTGGCGGCCGAGCGCCGAAATGATTAAAGCGTATGTCAATGAGGCTTATTCACCTGTCTGTAACTCGGTATACAGACTACAGCGGCGTCACTAATAATGCTCAGATGTGCCGACTGAAAGCTAAACAACAAGAACCATTAACTGTCACGATTACTTGTGTTTTTTTGTCTTGAGTGTACTGAAACTAAAAATTTCGGCTAGACATGTTTCACCTTTTGAGAAGATCTGCCTTAGTTACAGCGTAAATGTTATGACTAGGCGGCACACCTGTTTTATAATAATACCTTGTAAAATATTTTTCTTGAGATCGATGTCAATGGTACTGTCCATCAAAGACAGACACACAAATAAAGAGACAATAATGCAGCATCGACTGCAAAACTTAATGCTGCGAATAAAATGAAATTCCAAATCGAGAAAGGTTGCTATGTAGGAAACCATAAGAAATGACAAAAAATGCAGGCCCAAAATTCCACTGAAAATCAAACTAGCGAACGTGTGGAGCGCAACTTCGATTACAGCTTCTGCTAACGTGAAAGGAGAAACAGTTGTTATTAGAAAGTGGAACAAGGAACACAAAACACTGACAGTAGGAATAAGTCATCCTCGAGTAAAACTATCGTTCAGTCCATAAATACTAAAATAAAGACACGTATCATCAGTTCTTTCCAATTAAAATGATGCTGATGGTGTGTCAGTGAAAGCGGAAAGCGCATGTGTTGAAGAGCTTCTCAACGTGCATTATTCTTAAGACAGAGAGAAACTGAAGTAATAAGACTTTCACTAATCTGAGCGTGGTGGTGAGATTCTATGCATCACTTACTCAGAGTGTTATTCGAAATGGAATGAGCTTTTGGCGTCATTGGCCGGGAGGCCCCTTACGGGGCAGGTCCGGTAGCCTTGGTGCAGGTCTTACTAAATTCGATGCCACATTGGGCGACCTGCGCACCGGATGGGGATGAAATGATGGTGAAGACAACACAACACCCAGTCCCTGAGCGGAGAAAATTCCCGACTCAACCGGGAATCGAACACGGGCCCGTAGGACGGCAATCTATCACGCTGACCACTCAGCTATCGGGGCGGACAGACTGTTATTAATTTAGCCCTTAACGTTTTAATATTAATGACACCTTTTGGCTACCACAATAGTCACATGAGAACTATCGAGTTCTACTGCGGCGGTACAGATGGGCAGACGGTTCCAGAATTTGCAGAGACTATCCACATGCTATCCATTTGCTGCTAAATCATAATGCCAGATTACCATCACCTGAGATTATAGGCCGTACTTAAATCTATACCTGTCAAAGAACTGCTCAACATTGCGTGAATGACATTAACTTCACAAACCCTCTCCGTACACATCACACAGTCGCAATATATACCAGTTAATTGCTGGAAAATAATGTATGCTCACATTTTTCTGCCAACGACTGAATTTCTATCTCAGGACTGTCACTCCATTACTGAGGCGGTAAATGAGTGTTATCATCTTCCACACCATCGTTAATGCCAACTCCCCCCGCCCACTTCCCCCGCCCCCGCCCCAGCCACCACAGTCACAGTGGATGTCACATAAATTATGACACCAAACACAGATTTAGACCTAAATTAACCAGCTTCTTATAAGCTTTACTGAGTGAGTATTCTGCCGTTGCTCTGGAGAGAAGTGCTTAATGAATATTCTATACTGCTATTGACTAGTGTTACCAATCTTCACGCCTCGGAAAATTGTGAAAATAAGCGACAGAGAAGCACTTGTGAAGTAATAAATAACAATAAGTGAGATGTGGTATTCTACACAAGTCACCTGATGATTATGAAAAATTGCTCTTTGACCTACACGGCACTTCACTACAAATATAAAGATTTCGCCAGCAATCTGTTGCTTAAATTCGTTGCGGTCTTTATCATTTACGATAGAGGAGGTCGGAAAAATCTCGCTTTAAACAAACTATTGCGGCGTGATTTGAGCCTGTGGCTATAGCTTTAATGGCACTTATCTACTGAGGAATCAAGAACGTGAAGGACATTCTCTCATTATTATAGTACAGACTACGGCAGAGAGAAGCAGTTTAATTATTTATTTTATGTTTAATTTAACATACTGTACCCATTTCCAGCATGTTTTACTCATCATGAGACGTTTATGCATACAGAAAACATTAGGATAAATTATCTTAATCTAACTTAGCATAGAAGTGTTCTGTTCACTGTTAGCAGCTGGAGGGCCTGTTGGAGTATTTGGAGTGGGGCTGCGAGCGAGTAGTCAGAAATCAACGTCAGGTGGTGCCTCCTGATGGCGTGGAGCTGTATCTCGTTGGGATTGACATCATAGCGTACGTGCGAAACACATAGCTTTGCAAAAGTTATTGCGGTGCGGAACCGTGCGATACACTTTTAATGCACTTGCGTTAGCAGCTGTTAAATTCTCACTCTCTCCCATACACGGTATCTCCAAAACAAGCAGATCTGATAAAACCTAGTAGAGTACTTACTGTGTCACATTCAGTTAGCTAACGTTCTTCATAACTCCGTTCACGTAAATTCAAAGTCAGATGAACTGTCTGCAATTTCCTCGAAGAAGTACTGCGGCACTTTCTCTTTGTTTATCACTTATTTTCCAAGGAAAAGGTGTGACATTACAGAGTATGTCGTAACATTTCGTAAGCGTAGCGTGAGCGATTGTTAGACTGGCGTAGTGGTTAAGGCGGTCAGTTTCTAATCTGCAGGTGAGGGTTTCAAATCCTGTCACTTCCACGTAGCTTAATTGGTGGTGAGGGCTATTAGTTTGGGAGAACAACAAATGGTATTAAATATGCGTAATTTTAAAGTATCACGTCTACACCGCTGGTCTCGCAGCACATTTTCTCATTATGTACTGTGATTTATGCTTGGCGTTAAAAGAAAATGATATCTCTTTTGCGCGTTCGTTGGAATTGGCGTCCTGCCTGCATGTAATTAAAGAGAGCACAAATCCACATGATCTTTTTCCCCACGTATAAGAGCTAAAAACTATTTCTTTGATGCCTTCATTGGCACTGACGTCATGTGGCATGTGGCCAAAAAAATCAGTTTCATATTTCTCTCGGTCTTTTTGATCAAATTACGTAAAATAATTTAAAATCAAGAGGCTACTGAACGACTGAAAGGAGTGGAATAGACAGCCTCCCTTTTTTAAAGGGATATGACAAACGAAGTTTCCTATTCTTTGAGGGAGAACAAAACATTCATTTGTCTTAAACAATCCGCCCCTCCCCCTCCCCCCCTAACAACACAATAATTCAGTACTGTATCCAGTTTCCGTCCTCTACAACTGGATTTAACCATCAGCGAATATAGGCACCAAGTTTCCGACCGGCCGCGGTGGCCGTGCGGCTCTAGGCGCTACAGCCCGGAACCGCGGGACTGCTACGGTCGCAGGTTCGAATCCTGCCTCGGGCATGGATGTGTGTGGTGTCCTTAGGTTAGTTAGGTATTAGTAGTTCTAAGTTCTAGGGGACTGATGACCTAAGATGCCAAGTCCCATAGTGCTCAGAGCCATTTGAACCAACCAACCAAGTTTCCGAATGAATCTCTTACTCTGTGACACACTCTTCCCGCACATCATGAACTGATGACCTGCTTCGGACGGCGCTGTCTTGGTTGTCGGTGATGGTCTTCTACACCTGATGATTTTCTCCATCTCTACCCACACGTACGCTGTGGGACTGAGGTCAGCACTTTGGGAGGTCAGTGCAACAGCTCATCGTCTCTGTTAATTTGAAACCAGTTTTACACAGATCGCCCTATGGATGGGAGAACGGTCATGTTGGAAGATTATTCTGTCTCCCGAAAAAGTGTATTTCGTAGTGGTAATGAAGAGAACAGGGACAGTCCAGTTAGGGCAGAATACTGCAACCATTTGCTGCGAAATAAGTATTTCCCCGTATTTAGGCCACTGCTTTTAAAAATTACCAAGGAATATTAAATGTTTTCTTCAAACATGCATGTAGTAGCAGCAAAATGAAGAAGTTAGTAGCGATAATGTCAGTAATAATCGAAGTATTTGGTAACGTCACATTCTTGAACGGTATTTCTGGATCTAATAAATTTCTTGAAATAATGACAATTTCAAAGTGATGTCTTCCAGTCGAGGTTATGATAGCTAAAAGCATCTTTACATCCTTCTTGTATGAGACTATCATAATTTTCGGATCAGAAGCCTGTGTAGTTAATCAGTTAATACAGAATTGCAAGACTGCACTGCAGTTCCTTGTTTAGTTTGTAGCACAGATGACAAAATGGTAGATATCGAAATAGATGACAGAGGGATAGAAAAACAATTAAAATCGCTCAAAAGAGGAAAGGCCACTGGACCTGATGGGATGCCAGTTCGACTTTACATAGAGTACGTGAAGGAACTTGCCCCCCTTCTTGCAGCGGTGCACCGTATGTCTCTAGAAGAGCGTAGCGTTCCAAAGGATTGGAAAAGGGCACAGGTCATCCCCGTTTTCAAGAAGGGACTCCGAAAGGATGTGCAGAACTATAGACCTATATCTCTAACGTCGATCAGTTGTAGAATTTTAGAACACGTATTATGTTCGAGTATAACGACTTTTCTGGAGAGTAGAAATCTACTCTGTAGGATTCACCATGGGTTTCGAAAGAGACGATCACTATTTATCCACGAGACCACGAGACTCATAGGGCCATAGACACGGGTTCCCGGGTAGATGCCGTGTTTCTTGACTTCCGCAAGGCGTTTGATACAGCTCCCCACAGTCGTTTAATGAACAAAGTAAGACATATGGACTATCAGACCAATTGTGTGATTGAGTTGAAGAGTTCCTAGATAACAGAACGCAGCATGTCATTCTCAATGGAGAGAAGTCTTCCAAAGTAAGAGTGATTTCAGGTATGCCGCAGGGAAGTGTCGTAAGACCGTTGCTATTCACAATATACATAAATGACCTTGTGGATGACATCGGAAGTTCACTGAGGCTTTTTGCGGATGATGCTGTAGTATATAGAGAGGTTGTAACAGTGGAAAATTGTACTGAAATGTAGGAGGATTTGCAACGAATGGACTTATGGTGCAGGGAATGGCAATTGAATCTCAATGTATACAAGTGTAATGTGCTGCGAATACACAGAAAGAAAAATCCTTTATCATTTAGCTTCAATATAGCAGGTCAGCAACTGGAAGCAGTTAATTCCATAGATTATTTGGGAGTAGGCATTAGGAGTGAGTTAAAATAGAATGACCATATAAGATTAATCGTCGGTAAAGCAGATGCCAGACTGAAATTCATTGGAAGAATAGTAAGGAAATGCAGTCCGAAAACAAAGGAAGTAGGTTACAGTACACTTTTTTGCCCACTGCTTGAATACCGCTCACCGGTGTAGGATCCGTACCAGATAGGGTTGATAGAAGAAATAGAGAAGATCCAACGGAGAGCAGCGCGCTTCGTTACAGGATCATTTAGTAATCGCGAAAGAGTAATGGAGATGATAGATAAACTCCAGTGGAAGACTGTGCAAGAGAGACGCTCAGTAGCTCGGTACTGGCTTTTGCTCAAGTTTCGAGAACATACCTTCACCGAGGAGTCAAGTAGTATATTGCTCCCTCATAGATATATCTCGCGAAGAGACCATGCGGATAAAATTAGAGAGATTAAAGCCCACACAGAGGCATACACACAATCTTTCTTTCCACGAACAATACGAGACTGGAATAGAAGGGAAAACCGATAGAAGTACTCAAGGTACCCTCCGCTACACACCGTCAGGTGGCTTGCGCAGTATGGATTTGGATGTAGATGTAGAACTAAATTTTTTTCCCGTGTCTAATTTGTAAGCTAAGGCATCATACTTTATATGAATACATGGAGGTAACAAATGTCGGATTCAGTAGTCTGGCGGATAAAAAGTAGTTTCTTAGTTTTGAGTTCGAGTCCAGCTTCCATCACGTATTCAAAACACACACGAAGAGATCTCCTTCACCTCTGATGATGCCAAGTGAAGAACATCAGGTTGCACCGCAGTTCAGAATCCCCATTATAAACATCATATGCCTTCGCTAACAAATGGGGGCATAGCCGGATTAGGTTGGGCCATAGCAGAGGCCGAAGTCGCGGCAAACAGAAACTCTATCGCCAGTTAGCTTCCTTACACTAGAAACTTTACTAGATTTAATGAGCCAATGGTCATTTATAGTCACAGGGCTCTTATTTTATGTGAACTTGAGATTATGAAAAATTGTTTCAGGTCTGTGGTCTGTGATTCAAATTCGTGTTACCTTACTCACACGGAACGATATAGTTCGATCATTCCTTTGTTTTCCCCAGGATGACAAATTTCTCTAGGTCTCCACGAAAGACACATATGTGGGTTCGAATCCTGGTCCATTTGAAGCCCTACCATTAGCACACGGAATTACTAGCGATAAATAATGTTCATTTTTAAATTTCTTCATATGCCGTCAACAATAAAGATGGGTGCTATTATTTCTGGTCAAACATACACACATCCCGCTACTCGTGAGCAAACCATTCGTGGATGGAAAACAACGGCAATAAGGTTCAAATGGCTCTGAGCACTATGGGACAACATCTGACGTCATCAGTACCCTAGAACTTACAACTACTTAAATCTAACTAACCTAAGGACATCACACACATCCATGCCCGAGGCAGGATTCAAACCTGGGACCGTAGTGGTAGCGCGGTTCCAGACTGAAGCGCCTACAACGGCTCGGCCACCCCGGCAGGCCGGCTATAAGGGCCGAATTCGATTCTCAGCCAGGCAAGTAAATTGTATCCCCGTTTCAAACAGTCCTCTGCTCGTGGTCTAGTGGCTAGCCTTGCTGCCTCTGGATCACGGGGTCCCCGGTTCGATTCCCAACCGGGTTGGGGATTTTCTCTGCCAGGGGACTGGGTGTTTGTGTTGGCCTCATCATATCATCATCATCATCATTATCATTCGTGATAGTGGCTAGACTGGACTGTGTAAAAAAATTGGACTGTGAAAAAATTTGGACTTCGTACGGGCGCTGATGACCGCGCAGTTGAGCTCCCCACAACTCAAACATCATCATCATCATCATTTCAAATTCCAATATCTCGTTGCTGCTGAAAGAATTCGATATCCAACATCTGATTTTACTTAGTTAAGAGTCTAATTACGCGCTGGATTCGAGTTCCCGCCACAAAACTTTACATCACGGCACTTCATTTTTTCGAATCTTTGACGCTTGAAATTATATATATTAAACATTTTTCGTGGCTATTGAACAGGGAAATAAGGGTCTTGACAGGATTCCAGGCAGATCACAAAAATTTTCAAGGTGAGGTTTGTTAATTGATGCTGGTGAAAACTTCGATATTTCACGACGTCTTTATATCTGTCTCGGTCAGGCACGAAAGGTTTGCTTAGTTACAATGGCTATAGGTGTTTAGTTTCAACACAGATCCAGAACAAAAAAGTTTGTCATGTTGTTTAAAATTTAAACATCTGCACAAATAATTGCTCAATCATGAGTGGAGAGAAATTACTGGTGATATAATGTTAATTTTGAAGTTTCCATAGAGAGCTTGCCGCTGTTAATCCCGTTACTTTTAACTGATTATGTGATGGAGTTAATTAACTCAATTTCTACTGCAAGTGGTAGTGATTTTGAAATGTCATTTACTGTAATAATATTGAGTTTACAAGAGTTAAGGGCTGTCTCATCTCTAATGAGGCATTTCCTAGTATTTCCAATATCGTGGCGTTGCCTTACATCTGGACTGATTACCTTAAAGATAGTGATCTCTTGTCGTATCCATTTCGTTTTATCAAACGACTGTCTTGCGAACAAATTAGAGGACCTGCAAGACAGCTACGATATGTGGGCCGCATTCAGATCAGGCGAAACGCAATTCAGGTGGTTAGGATACTTTTGGGTTCATAGTACATATCTTTGACAGGACAGCTGAAACTTCATTTCGCCATGAAATTGCTTTTCAGCTTCGTAACGTGTAACGTCCTTTTCCACACTAAAATAAACACACAGGCACCAAATATGCCCCTTTCTGAAAGCATTCCTGTATAATCTTGAGTGATGCTTAATTTACAGCTCCAGACAAAAATGGAGTCTTCATATAATCAAATATAATTTCCACTCTCAATGAGTATTTTTTACTGCATCCACAGCATGCTACCTTGGACCACTGTCTTAACTGGTTTCTATCAGGTTCCCAAGCGGAAATGTGACTGTACATCATTACAGAAGACATTTTTTATTTTTGATCAATATATTTTTTTTTCTTTCTTGTGTTGGGACTCTGTATGCTCGAATAAATGCAGGGGAGCATATCTGTGCACATGTATTCCTGTTCTGGGTAGTATTAGTATTCCTGTTCTGGGAAGTATTAGTATTCCAAAGCTACCTTCTTGGTGCATTTGAATGTGTATGGGAACAGAGACAGAGAAATATTTTGTGAGGGATACACAAGCAGAGTTGCAGGTAACGAACAGAAAGTCTGATAGAAAATCCAATACTGATGAGATGTTACTTCAACGTCAAACATCAAATTCCTCCAATTAACTATGGTTTGCGAACGAACAGTTTATATGTTCATTGATTTCAGTAAAGTGAGTCATGACGTTCCCATAAAAGGGCGGACTCATGTACGGTTAATCAGCATGCGGTGCCACGTCAAGTTAGTAGTTAAAAGGCTGCCATGATAAGACACTGGTATTAAAAAGGCAACTTATTTTACTTACATACTAGTGAAGCAAACAACATGGTGGCAATGAAGAACTGTAAACCAGACAAGAGAAAGAATACGAACAGTGTTCACGATCCAAATTCAAGTTTGATGCTGCAAGGGTACTGACTGATATGTAACAGGAGGAAGGATTCGGACAAAAATGAAACGAGAAGTAAGGGCTGAAACGGAAAAATGAGAATACCAGATCCAAATAACAAATGTAGAAATTTAGAATCATGTTATCATGGCTAGTCAACTAATGAGTATTGCAGTCCATACAATAATCGTGATATCAAATAAACTTAAATAGCAAAGGAATAATTTGCATTAAACATCACTAGAAAATTGGATGAGGTCAATTAGCAATGAAGTGGAGGTTTCAGTAATTATTTTCGAATCGAGTGAAGTGGGATCCATAGCAGGACAAAAGTTATTAATAAACTGAAGGATACACTGGGACCTAAATTGGAGAAAAAAGTGTATCGAGATTCAAGATATGAACAAAAGATAACAATAAGTCATTATTATTATTATTATTATCATTATTATTATTATTTTTATTATTCTTGATTGTTATAATAATTTTTTGATTGTTATAATTATCATTGTACTACTTTTATAATCTCTATTTTTTTTCTTTAACATTAATACTGTATAACATGTTATATGTCCTAACTTTCTGTAGACACTGAAATTTGTTGAATCTGAGTATGCCTGGTTAGGTGTAAGAGAGGGCCTGAAGGCCCTAATCTTGTCAGGTAAAATAAATGCATAAATAAATAAATAAATAAATAAAAAAGGGGTTCAGGCGACACTCTATCAATCTGGAAGGACAGCTGTAAAACGACAACTGAAAAAGAAAAACAAGCAAATCAAATTGTAGAGCAGATGACGACCAAAAAATTAAAGGCCGTAGAGTCATAAGTAAAAACCATTGTTTGCTGGTGGAATGGTAACACTTTAAGCTTGCATGGATCGGTATTTACAAGATCTGGCAAATATAATTGAATCATATACAGAGGAAGAGTAGGAACTGATGAATTGCTGGATTTCACATCAGGAATCAAAGAAAAAAATGGTTATCTGTAAGTAAATGCGAGTGTTGGTGGCATATTTGGGCATGCATGATGGTGTAGTAACTAAGACATAAAATCAGGAGTTTGTGGCCTTTAAGAGAGAATGTAGAAGGTGGTTAAAAATTTTCAAAAAAGTTATCAAATAAAATTTATAGAACATTGATGAAAGGAGACGCTCGAAATTAAGTTTAATGTAAATCATAGAATTTCACTTACCGAAATACATTGACGGAAAAAAAATCGCAGCACCAAAAAATAAGTAATATAGAGTCAACAAATTTCACGAATACATTTGTCTAGATAACGTATTTAAATGATCAACATTGGGAGAGAACAGGTTAATGAAAGCGAAATTGAAAATATGGGAAAGAACTGGCACCGTCCGAACGGGCCTTGAAGGCCCAACGGTACTCACCAGCCGCCGTGTCATCCTCAGCCCTTAGGTGTCGCTGGATGCGGATATGGAGGGCATGTGGTCAGCACACCGCTCTCCCGCCCGTTGTCAGTTATCGAGACCGGCACCGCTACTTCTCAGTCAAGTAGTTGCTCAAGTGGGCTCACAAGGGATGAGTGCACCCCGCTTGCCAACAGCGTTCGGCAGACTGGACGGTGACCCATCCAAGTGCTAGCCAACCCCGACAGCTCTTAACCGGTGATCCGACGTGAATGGATGTTACTATTGCGGCAAAATCGTTGGCGCAAATGTGAAAATCTTGTGCAGAAATAACCGGTATACCTGCCAGATTGTTGAATGCAAACTTGCATGCTTTGTGTTGTACAGGTGCCTGATGTCAGTTTGTGTTACACTTGGTCGGTAAATACAGGGACGGTTCGCGCTGTTTGTGGATGACGCTGGAGTTATTGTCCGATGGTGTTCCATATGTGCTCTATTAGAGACATATCTGGCGATCAAATAGGGCAAGCTAACATATCGACACTCTGTAGAGCACGTTGGGCTACAACAGCGGTATGTGAGCGAGCGTTATCCTGTTGCAAAACACACCCTAGAATATTCATGAATGACAACACAAAAGGATGAAACACCAGACTGAAGTAAAAATTTGCAATCAGCGTGTGTGGAATAGACACCAGAGTACTCCTGCTGTCATAGGAAATCGCACCACAGACTATAACTGCAGTTGTAGGTCCAGTGTGTCTAGCAAGCAGATAGGTTGGTTGCAGGCCCTCAACTTGCCTCCTTGTAACCAACACACGGCCATCACCTCACCACGTCCAACCTCAAAGGTAACTGAAGCAAACCTGTTTTACATCGTCATAGTGGCCCCACTAGTGCTACACGTATGCGACTGGCGCGAAATTTGAATAGACATCATCTTCAAATACAGAAACACGCCTACCAACTTTTGTTTATGTCGCAGTACTACTTCTTAGTGTTACGATGTTTTCCTCAGTGCATATTTTTCAGTTAAATACTAGACTTTTCTCTGGAAGATATGTAATATTTCTTTGACAATGCCAGCTGCTGTTTGTACTTGAGATAATTAAACTGTAGTGAAAATGTATTGTAATATGAAATTGCTATTAGAACAGAAAAGTACTTACCAATGCCTAGATGCCTCCGAAGTGAGCGAATTGAAGCTGTAGCAGAAGCCTCCCTCGGTACGTTGTAGCGAGAATATTGAAGTGCAGTTTTGGAATTCACCTTGCCATACGCACAAACCAAGCATCTTTTCTAGTGGAGGCATCACCTGCAATAATACTGCCGAAAATGTTCTGCATGTTCGGCAACTTTATGATTTCGTCACCTACGGCTACAGTGTACTTATTTATTTAACATATGATGGAAGAGAAGTGTAGACAACTATTTACAACAAATACAAACATTTCTGTTACCGATATACACAATCTGAAGTTCGTAAAGGGTTCATGACTCTAAGTCCAAATTGGAAATCCAGTCAGAAGCTTCTGCAGACAAATTGTGAAGGATTTACACTGTTGCTTCGAATGCTCTGAAAGAACATTCAAACGTCATGTGACCTACTGTTTGCAGATCTTCACTGCAGTCATATTCAGGGGAGGACTTTCATTCACATTGGTGCAGCAATGCTCCACGTCTGCCCCAGCCCATTCTGATCCGATTCAGTATGCACCAGTGTTGTCGGAATAGATGAAATATCGGGTGGTCGCTCCCACGGAGTTTTAGATGTTGATGCCGCAAGGAAGTTTGCTCCTGCCATTGACTGATTCAGATTCAAATGGCTCTAAGCACTATGGGACTTAACAGCTGAGGTCATCAGTCCCCTAAACTTAGAACTACTTAAACCTAACGACATCACACACATCCATACCCGAGGCAGGATTCGAACCTGAGACCGTAGCAGCACCGCGGTTCCGGACTGAAGCGCCTAGAACCGCTCGGCCACCACGGCCGACACTGATCCAGGCATCTTGCATTTCGACTTGACTACCGTTTATGCTGATGGCTGTGGGCCACGATGGTTTTCTAGACGTCAGTCATTCGGATTCCGATAATGACATTTCTGAATGAATTAGTAATTCTGTTTTTTTTTGTTCTAGTGCAGCAACAACTTTGATTTTGTGACGGATAGTGGTGTAATATTACTTAAGACCGGTAGCCAGAGCGCGCTTGTGGGACGAATACACATTGTGATGAGGGGCATTGTATGATTGAGCTGTGTGGCAATTATTTTGGTGTGAGCGTTGTTTAACAAGATGCAACGGCGATATTCTGCGACTGAGTATGAAAGAGCTGAAGTTGATGATCTGAGGTCTTTCGTAGTGGCACCACAGTGTGACACGACAGTCGTTTGCTGTCATTTGGAGAGAGAAGTTTGATCGCGGGTCGCGCTTAAAGGGCGCGCGCACGACGGCCGGTGACACCGCCGGGGGCAGTCGGCGGCGTGCGAGTGGTGAGCAGCAGATCGCTCCACATGGACCCGTCAGTTTCAAGCGGCTGGCGATTACGTGACGTGACGAGGCTTTACCTCGTTCCAGTGCACGGCTTTAAGACAATGCTTTATCCACGTCTGCGTTGAATGCACGAAAACGCAAATTAATAGGACAAAGTACGATACGGCAAATGAAAGAGCAGTCGAGACGAATCAGCTGAGACGCTGATACGATTTATACGAATTTCACATTAAAAGACATTAAATAAAAAAATTTGCAACATGTGCAAATGACTAAGTAATTTATAACTTGTCAACCAGTGCAAATACAGAGTAAGCGAGTGCTCATTTTAGAGGTCTCATCGAAATGCAACGACTGGTATACTTGTATAATTTGCAGCATTAATATTTCATTGGTAAAACACAAATGTTATTAATTTGTTGCTAATAATGTTTTTTAAAACACATAATACAAGACAAATACACGAAGAGCAAGGCAGTGTACGATAGCGGATGTCGTTATACACATTTGAGCATCATTAGTTTGTTGTATTTGTAGTTATTATATTTTATATTTGTTTAATAATAACATTTGCATAGTTCTGCTCATATTTGTTTAATCTCTGTATATACATAAATTATTATATATATTTTATATTATTATTATATATATTATATATATAAATTATTATATATATAAATTATTATATATTCAGCACATCAAAAGAACGCTTCAATTCCGAATGGAAAATAGTCGCTTACAAAGAACTGTAAAGTTATTTAGTGGCACAATTTAGTGACACAATTTTTCACCACGAATGGGGACTTAGGAAATTTTCTGTGTGGGACACAGTAGGCACTTGTGTTTTTCATGCGTTGTGTCTTTTCGTGACTGTTTTTGCAAGAAAACGGGACTTTGCTGCTAAATCGTAGCTGTGATTGTTTCCTTTCGAGTGCCACCACACTTAGCTCCTGACGCTCTACTGTGGGACTCTGTTAATTTTTTTTGAGCATTCCAAACTGCAATTTGGGATACCAACGGGACTTAGTTTATGATACGGTCAGGTTGGACTCTAATTATTTTCACCACGTTTTAGGTGATCGATACTGAAACCGTGCCGCTGGACTTTAACTGTCTTTAAACCAGTCAGAACTTTGAATACTTTGTCGCATCCGCCACTTAGGAATTCGCGCTAGTGTACTTTACGTCTTAGGGATTAGGCCGTGCTTGAGGGAACTGTTGGTTTGCTAAATATCAATCAATGTTCTTCAACATTCAACTTTTATTAAGGTTTATAACGTGCTCGGTATCGCTACTGGGGGTTCGAGCAATAGTCAAAACGGCACGTAACTGTTTGAAATATACCACCAGTGAACAATATTTAGTTATGAATAAAAAATTGTGAATTTTGAGGAACTTAACACATGCATTCTAATTGTCATTTGACTTCAGCGTCCTAGACTGTAACCTGGTTAACATCTGCACTTGTCGGTCAGCAGCATCGAGAGTATTTTATTTATGCGTTTTAACAGTGTTAAGCGCACGTGTCTGGCGGTATAAAGGATAGGAGATCATCCCCAAGTTAAATGACGAGAGCCAGCGAGTAGAAGCATTTGTAGCCCCATTGCATTCCGCCGACCCATCGCCACAGAGAGTTCCTGTTAATTTCTGGAGTATATTATTCCTCATTTCGATTTTTAATTACCACATTCCGGAGATGAACGAGCTTCAATATAATATAGGGTTTGTGGATTCCTTGTTTATTCCGTAGGTGGAAAGTTGACACAACGGTCTTGTGCAGAATGAGTTGGATGTCGTAGAGGAAGAACATCTGTTTGGACAACATTGAGCAACGTTCGACAGCATTCCGAAACCTTATCAGGAGATTTCGCTAGATGGTTCTGTGACGGTTGGCGCCCCTACGACCATAATCTGGTAACACCACATCATGGAAACCCCAAAAAACACAAATCACCCTGCCTATGCTGACTGGGTCTTGGCCTTTTACGATGGTGAGGAATCCACACTTTTTCACAGCTCGCTCTGCTCCTTTGTTTCAGGGTCCTAGCGACACACCAGCACTAGTTCATGTTAATTTGCCAGCTAAAGGAGTCAACTGGACTGATCTGATCCATGTGCAATAATTCCCGAGCTGTCTCATGCAATCACGAACATTTGTGGCGTGGTGACATGGCTCTTTGTTATTCGCAAAAATCCCATCGTTGTTTGGGAACAGGAAGTCTATGAATGTCTGTAAGTGGTCTCCAAGTGGCCGAACATAACCGTTTCCAGTCAATGGATATATTTATGTGCTTCTTACATATTAAAAATATTTATGTTTACAGCTGTATCTGGATCCGTTTGTAGAAGTATTTTGCCTCTATACTAGTTTATCGTTTTGTACGAGGGTTGGAACTTTAATAGTGGCAACTATTTATTTACAGCTCGTACATAATAGATACATGTTTAAAAGTTTTACTGACCTTTCAAGTAGTCACCAGCATTGAGCATAACCCGTTGCCAGCGACTTGGAAGTCGTAGGATACTCTTAGCAGTGCAAGTTGTGTTGACATTTCGAGCTGCGCGGCGGTCTATTGCCCTACGAATTTGTACCAGTTCTGAAGCGAATGCTGTGAAGTGTTTCCTTCAGTTTACAAATCGAATTGAACTCACGAGGGCTTAAGTCAGAGGAGTGCAGTTGGTAGTATAGCACTTAGCAGCCCCATCAGTCAAACAAATCAGTAACAGCTTGCATTGTACGTGCTTGAACATTGTCCTGCAAAATGATGGTCAGGTCCTGCAGAAAGTTCAAATGGGTTCAAATGGCTCTGAGCACTATGGGACTTAACATCTGAGGTCATCAGTCCCCTAGAACTTAGAACTACTTAAACCTAACTAACCTAAGGACATCACGCACATCCATGCCCGAGGCAGGATTCGAACCTGTGACCGTATCAGTCGCACGGTTCTGGACTGAAGCGCCTAGAACCGCTCGGCCGCCCGCGTCGGCCGCCTGCAGAAAGTGTCATCACTTCTGTCTCTACGCTGGTAGTAGGTTGTGTTCCAAAAATCAGTGTTTACGTATGTATGGCGCCCGTCGGGATAGTGGCAAACTTCACACGGGAAACTTTATTAACAAAAAAAAAGGTAAAAAACAGATGCTCCTCAAACCACTGTAGCACGGTTCTGGCTCCCATAGGCGGACAATTATGTTGCTGAAAGACCACATTGCCATCGGGGAAGACAAAGCATGAAGGGCTGCAGGTGGTTCGCATCTGTCAGCGTGTCTTCGGTTACTACCGCAGGTCCCATGCAAGCGCAGGAGAATGTCTCCCATAGCATAATACTGCTCACACCAGTCTGCGTCCGTGGGGCGCTAAACGTTTCGAGCCGGCATTCACTTCGTTGCCGGCGTTTGTAGAGACGACCATCGACCTAGTGCAGCCTAAACTTGATTCACTCGAAGAGCCGACACGGTTCCACTGAGCGACGGTCGAATCTCGATGGCCCCGTGTCCAATGCAATCGAAACTGACAATATCGTTGGGTCAACATGTGAACAAGTACGAGTGATCTGCTGCGGAGATCCATGTTCAACAATGTACGATGAACAGTGTGCTACGAAACACTTGTGCGTGCACCAACATTGTGCTCTTTCGTCAGAGATGCCACCATCTGTCCTACAGAGCAGACAAGCCTCCGAAACCCATAGTCTGTGAAGAGTCGTGGACGTCCAACAATTTAGCGCGTAGTGGGAGTTTCACTGTCCTTCTACCTCTTTCCGTTGATGCTCACGATAGTAGCACGGGAACATTCGATCAGCTTCGCCGGTTTCGATATACTCGTTCACAGGTTCTGCGCAGTAATAATGTAACCTCTGTCATAGTTGCTTATCTCAATGGATTTCCCAATCTGCAGCTTATATCTTCACTAGCTGATGCCCCATCCGTGTCTGCTTCGCTTACATAATTTTGTTTCCGCGTCACCCGCCCGGAACGTCACCAGGCGGCGTCCAACGTCGCGGTGGTCATTGGTCATGATGTTTTGGCGTACCAGTTTATGTTTGAATATGAAACAACTGGGCATTCTCCCTTCAAAATAATCCAATAATTCAAAGAGTCTGCTTACTCAAATCTGCCGCATACACATGGCAGTAACGTCCCTGATTTACGAATGAATTTGGTAATAATTCTTTTGTAAAACCTCTAGTACGTTGTCTCATGTAGAAGGAGCGGCAAAAGTGATCTCTGCTTCTTGTATGAAGCCTATTTTAAATTAGCGATTCCATAAACGAATTTAAAAATTGCTTGAGTTTCATCTGTTTTTCAATAGTTTACTCCAGTCACAGATCAAGGCATCGGTTCTGGGAAAAGGGGGATGCTGAAGCGATGAACTAATCATTGCTGTAAATCAATTATTATATAAAAATCATATTTATTTACTTTTATTGTTATTAAGATCGTAGAGATCACAATATATAATAATGTTCGCACCCCACAACCTCCTAAGAATACAATTTGCAGTACCCTTCATGTTTAACGTGTCACAAATGCCTACGATCTTAATAACAATAAAAGTAAAGAAATATGATTTTTATACAATAATAATTGATTTACAGCAGTGCTTAGTTCATCGCTTCAGCATAGCTTCCAATAAATTGAAATTCAGAGAATAAGAGAATTTGAAAAGGATTCATCCAATAATTTGAGAAGAATGCACGAATAAATCATGTATTTGATTTAAGATTCTTAATAGTAACAAACACTTAAGACTTTGAGAACTACGGAATCATTGTATATTCTCAGCGTTACCAGTGTTTCAGTTACAGGCATTATCATACTGGACAATTGTTTAATTTTCCTATACTTCATTGAAGATGCAGATTAATGATGTATTTATTTGTGACTCACTACTAGCCGCCTTTCCTTCATGTATCGGCCAGAAACTTTATAGATTTGACTATTATTAGTTTATCTTCATCAATGTAACGTCCAGAAATCATTAAAACGGCAGATACGACAGGATGTTCACTGCGTGATTTGTTGTTCAACGTAATACTGCCTAAAGTAACGAATACAAGTCAATGAGTGGTCAAGAATTATCTGTACACAATCTTTTTGTGCCAGTACCAGATTTACCATAGTTTCTTAGAATTTTAATGAGAGACCAGGGATAGCTATTGAAACGTTGACCATCTGCTAGCCAGTGCAGGAACTTTTTGTCTTTTTTTTAAGAATTAAATGATATTTTTCTCTTACCGTAATAGATTTATTCCACACTTTTTATTGTGCTATGTACTTATTTGTGTAGAAGTCCATTAGCTATTCGTATGGATGTGATCAACCGTTCGTGTTCCACAGACATTGTGACGTCTCCTGGTAAGACATTTGTAAAATCGGTGTAATAAATGTGAAAAAACATCTATCTATGTTATTATATTTCATTTCTGTATGAAAAGATGTCGATTATGTGTATTCTGTAAAAAAGAAAATAATTATTTTTCATTTTTATGTTTGTGTAATATTATTTATGACCGTTTTGCAAATAACGTCTGTGGTCGGCGAGTGTGGAAACCGAAGCAGACAATGATAATTAAAAATATAACAAAGATACATTTTAGCATATTATCCGTTGGGTTGGGGTTGGGCTGTTTGGGGGAAGAGACCAAACAGCGAGGTCATCGGTCTCTTTTAGCATATTTAATTGATTATAAACAGTGGAGGTTTAGACATTACTCTCTCTGTCTTCTTGTAGCCGTGAATGTTGTAAGAGCGTGTGACGTTCTCTCGAACGCTTGGTTAGCTTTCTTTTGTTCTTGTATGGAGAAAGACGCCACTGGATACTGATGTATTAAAAGGTGTGTACTTTGAAAATTTTGTTGATTTTAAATATAGAAATTGTTTAAAAAAATGCTTGTAATAATTTGTAGCTAGCTTGCCCAGTATTTCATTCCACATTTTTAGCCGCTTTCAGCCAATTTCCGTGACGCAGTGCTGCGAAACGATCGAGGGAGCCGCTGCCGCGGCAAATTCAAACTGTAATTGAATGAAAACAGTTTTCCCGAAACTAAGCGGGAACATTAAAATCATATCTTCCAGCTTCCCGGAGATCCCAGTGGAGATTTGTAGATTTTATTATGTTAGTTTCAGATGGACATGAGCAACTGCTAGTACAATATCAGTGACGTAAGCAATTTATGTAAATCAGAGTGTTAAAACTTTACTTGTGCGATATCAAAGACTGCTGTGTTGAAATATGGTCTGGCTAATAATATTAAAATCAATTTTCATTTTTAGTTTCATGCTCTCGTGTTAGCCGTGGCAATCAATAGTGTTCAAATATTAAAAAATCCACTGCAGCTTTTATGTTTGGCAAACACTGCATACTGTAACTTATGTGTGTATAATAAGAGTACTTTTCAGTGCATTTCAGAGATGAAAGTAGAGAAAGACATGTTTAATTTCGTAAACAGTAACAGTAATGATACAGTGTTCCATTTCTAAAAAGGCAGATCAGAATTATGAGAACATAGTCTTGCAAATTAATGATCATACATTCATAGCAGGAAATCTTTTAGCGTTAGATCAGAGGGCACAAAGTTAAAATTTTCAACTACAGAAACCACTAGCGAGAACCGCATTTTATCTTTTGGGTTCGCAACAATAATTAACACATAGTTTACTTAAAGTGCTATGCAACATAAACTGTATATAAAATCAACGTGTACGGGGAGACGCAACAACTTTGTTTCTTGTGACAATTAAAGTCAAGATTCTAGGATACAACGGGAAAAAGGTTGCATCAGTTTTGAAGGGACGATCCAGGTACTCCGTTGAAGTAATTTGGAGAAATGTCGAAAATCTTATCTCGGATTATCAGAAGAGCATATTTATCCTGCTATTCTTGAATACAATTTAAACGTATTTACTAGGAACCACATTACTTGGGAATCATTTAAGAGGTACTGTGTTTCACTAAAATATTAGAAACGTGGACTTCTTTCTGAACACAGTCAGTTATGAACTATAAAGTCACTAATTATATTTAAACGTAGTAATACCTTCATACTATCCACACTAACACTATACAAATGAGCTCTCTGGAAAGATCTTCCATAGGAATGGCTAACAGCGTTTACTATTCTCAGAAAGCTATTACCCACCTGCAACATGAACCACGTGACATTGAGTTTATCGTTGAGCTTGCTGATCATGTCTGTGGAACTATTGTAGTACTGCCACACGCGGTAGTTGTAGGGGAACTCGTGGTTGGCCAGCATTGCCATCACGAGCCGCAGCTCACCACGCACCGTGTCGTTCAGCTCGGTGATGTTCAGCAAGCTGCAACGTGAACGCGGCGTTCCCACACGTTTTCACGTTATGTTCGCATACTGCACGAGCTAGCGTCAGTTATAAACAAATAACATTTATTAATTGTTTGCTTACACAAACAGGTTTTACAATTTTTTTCTAAATTTGCGCTTTTATTTACATTTTACTACTAAAATAATTTGCCCAAAATCCAAACAATATACGTGAAGACATACACTGACAGCAAAAAATCGCAACATCTAGAAATTAATGTAGATTAATGAAGTTTCAAGACTCCATTCGTCTAGGTGACATTGCAAGATCACAGCATAGTGTAAGAGCTGCGTAAGCCCTTGCAACTGTGAAATTTTGGTACATTAACAACCGACGTAACCGCCAGGATGTTGATTGCCAGCATGCAAGCGTGCGTGCTTTGTGTTGCACAGGCCCCACATTTCAGTTCGTGGGATGGAGTTCCACGTCTGTTGCACTTGGTCGGTCAATAAGAGGGACGGTTAATGCTGATTGTGGATGAAGCTGGAATTGTCGTCCGATGATGTGCTCAATACGAGACAGAGCTGATGACCGAGCTGGCCAATGCAATACGCCAACATTCTTGTAGACCCTGTTGGGTTACAACAGCGGTATGCGGGCGAGCGTTAGGGAGAGGTGGGACAAAATGATGCAAGGAGCACATTTGGTACACAATCATATTTCGTAATCGATTAAACATAACCGATTAGTTACGACTCTAAAACTGAATACAAAAATTGCAACGGCGCCGACCGCCAGTTAGCCGATGGCGTTTGACAAGAATGAACGTATTTCTAGTGATGCCAAGGAAAAAAATACGTTGAAGTTAAAAGTGTTACAGCTATCTTTTGCGTCGTCTTACTAAAGTTAAGTTAGGACATCAAGTACTAAGGATCTCATGCATTCTTAAAATAAATAAATTGTTTCGTTTGTAACCGCCATAGGAAAATTTCTGTTGAGGCACATTCACACAGTAAAGCACGGGGCACTTGGATACGTATAAATGTAACCCGCTTGTGTATGAGAGCGCCCCACTAAAGTACATTTTTGCCGCAGTATAATTATTTCTTGTTTTCACCAGGAAATAGTACGTAACTACAAACTAAAGACTGAGAGAGGAAATATGGTTGAGAAGAAGATAAAGACTGCCATAACCAACGCCGAAGAGAGTTATCTATACGAACAGCAGCTGAGCAGTATGAGATCAAACCTGTACCATCTTCCTCAATCAGCTTCTTCTCTTTTGTGTACTAAAGACGTTCGTCAATATAAAGTGATAGTTAACTTCATCAAGAGTACTGGTTACAATCTGTAGGCTTTAATGGTGTACGTAAACTATAAATATGTCTTGCTGATGAAGATATTTCAGAATTGGTGTGAATTGTAAGCCAAGACACTTTTAATGGTTTTACAATTCAATTCAATTCAATTTTTAAAACACTATGTACAAAACTGTAACAGTTAAGCTTTTTATTCTTGTAAATATGCATTTCTGTATTTGTTTATTCAATTATGTGTACATTGTCTCTATGTGTTTCCGATGGCTAAATTGAGTACACACTCAAAGGCCAAAAAAAAAAAAAAAAAAAAAAAGCCTGCAACACTGTATTGAAAAATTTTGAGAAGCTCATAAAGAAACTTATGAGTCGTCGTCATCTACGTCGTGTGGATCAAAATATACTGTGCTCAGGTATATATAACACAATAAGAGAAGATATTAACAGAATATTTACTGATATGCAGCAAAATGCACTACGGATTGCCTATGGAGAAACTATTGGCATTGGATTATGAACACGTAGTATATTTTGGATGTTAATTTCCAGAATAATCGGAAAAAATAAATGTACTGGGGAGATTGGGCAGCAGGACTTAGAGAAAGAAACAAGGAATAGCCTCAGAAAACCTGAAAACACAAGCGCAGCAAAAGTTTTGCATTCAGTAACATAGCAGTTACTGAGTTTTTTGACAGTTTCGATCGTGCAGTGTTGTGCTATACATTTATGGCTGAACGCGTAATAAATCATGATGAAACAGGACTTACAATGTCAAAAACTTTGGCAGGAAAGAAACAGAGACATGTAGGACTTGTTGGGTCAACTGAACGAGGAGAGCTAGCTACATTTTGCAGAATAGTAACTGGAGCAGGCGTTGCACTTCCTCCTGTTTATGTCTTTCAAAGATAAATTTTTAAGTGGCGCACTAGAAGAAAGCCTAGGTTTAGCAAGCAGGAGCGTCTGGATGACAACAAAATTGTTCCCCCATGTTCTGAAACACGTTCAGCGTTACACTTCAAGCACTAAGGACAATCCAATTCTTCAGCAGGTTACCTTCCATTCAGAAGGCTGTTCCACGCAGCGACTGTTATATTGGCTTGTAAATAATAGATTTCAGCTATCAGTCGCCCTTTTTAAATTTTATTGGCAGATCTAGATTTCAGCTGGGAACTAGCCATTCTCAATGCACTATCATTTTTGATCAATGCATGTAATGCCTGTTGGTCCGGCTTCATCCACAGTTCATTGAATACGACCAACAGGCATTAGATGCACTGATCAAAAATGATAGTGCATTGAGAATGGCTAGTTTATAGCTGAACTCTAGATCTGCCAATAAAATTGAAAAAGGGCGACTGATAGCTGAAATCTATTATTTACAAATCCAATTCTTGCTATTTGTCACAACCACGAAACGCTTGTTTCGATAGAAACAGGTGACTTAATGTCGAGAGAATGGAATTATCTACCTGTCTCTGCCTTCCACACGCCCGACATGCTACAACCATCGGATGCCAGCATTTTTCGTCCGTTTAAATGCAAACTAAAAACAACTTTCAATAATTGGCACACTCGAAACATTGGAAAGAGTTTATTCATTTATAACATAGCTGAACTTTCGAAATCGGCCTTGCTGGAATCTTTTACACCAAAGAATATCACAAGTGGCTTCTGAAAGCCGGGAATTTGGCCATTTAATGTGTTTGGGGACAACGATTTTGAGCTTATAGAAATTTTTAATGTGTGTTCTCAAGAAGAAAATAAATATAATAGACAGGACAGTGAAAGACAATAAATAGATTAACGGGAAGTAGATTACGTAGTGGTGGAAAGAAGTCAAAGTGATGAAGTTATTGACAGTTGCGAAAGAGACGAAATGGCAACTCACCGAGTAGAGCCTCTTGGCAGACGATCAGCTGCTATTGCCTCTCCAAATGTCATCCTACCTTCCAGAGATTTTACGTCTCCGGAGTTTGTTCTGTCAAGCTCTAAGACTATTAATTTCACCAGAAGCAGTAAGACCGTAAGTAGCAGAAGTTTATAATGTAAGAGCGTCTAAGAAAAGAAGAGAGAAGAAAAATCCAGAATTTATTCTGAAACACCAGAAAAGGGTAGAATACAAATGTTACAAGAAGAAAAGGAAAGGAAACGACAAGCAAAACTGATAAAGCAGAAAGAAAAGGAGTTGAAATGAATTTATTGAGACTCATAGAAATCAGAAAGCCGAAAATGCAGAGTCTGTTCCAGTTTAGGGTCACTGCCAGATTCCGAATCAAGTCAAAACGAGACGTCGGAATTAAGCGACAACGAAGGGGAAGATTTAGAATGGCAGTCTGGTGTAGTTCGACGCTCCAGTCCCGAAAAATTAGCTGTTGGTGATTTCTTCTTTATCAAATTTGAGAAAAAAGGAGTTGGTAGTTCATTACGTATCCAAAGTAATTTCCAAATACACGTTTCATGTTTCCAAATGTACAAAGTATTGATTTCAGAGATGTAGTTTTACACTTGCCTGAGCCAAATTTGTCAAAAGCCACATCTCGAACTTAATCTCTCTATGCTTTTTCAGTTGATTTCAGTGTATATAATGTTAAGTAGAAGTTCATTCAATTGTTATTAAAAAAGTAACCTTAAAAAAACATTGTATTCTCTGAAAGAATGTTTGTTAACCTAATAAGAGTATCAAAAATTTTAGCTTTCTTGTGATTTCTGTAAGTTCAAGGTGACAATTCGTTTGATGATTTTATTAAGAAATTAATTTTCAAACATAATTTGAACTTTTGTTATAAATGTAAGACTAATTAAGATTTATTCGCAATAAAAGTGCATTTTTAATGAAAGTCTTACAAACTGAAACCAATTTCACACAATTTCCTCTTCGTATTAGTGTGCCTCAAATGAAATATCTACCAAAGAACCCCCTGAGTGAGACGTCGCAAATTCAGTCTTTCGCAAGGCTCATTTCAAAGTGTTGTGTTAACATTTATCACAGGAAAAATATTATCTGATAATGGAAAGAGTACTTTCGACAGCTACTAAATTGTGATGAACCCGAACTGCAGTTTGATTTCCAATACCCAGTTACAGCCGATGCAGATTATCCCCCACCTACCCTGGATGAGATAAAAACCAGAATCAGACAAATTAAGCAGAATAAGAGTCCAGGTGACGATGGAATACAGGCTGAAATGATCCTGGCAGGAGGAGAGAAACTTGCAGAAAAAAATACACCGACTGATACAGGCAATATGGACCAAAGAAGAACTACCAGCAGAATGGAAAACAGCTCTGATTTGTCCAATATATAAGAAGGGCGATAAATTGAAATGTGACAGCTATCGAGAAATCACCCTGCTTAACGTCTGCTATAAGATCCTGTCCAATTTCCTCATACATAGAATTCAGCCAGTGGTAGAATCGGTGATTGGGGAGTGCCAGGGAGGTTTCCTGCCAGGACGGTCGACAGTAAATCACATCTTCAGTCTCGGGCAGCTCACTGAGAAACTGGATGAGCATGGTAAAGATTTCCGTATTTTATTCGTTGATTTTAAGAAGGCCTATGTTTGCGTACATCGCAAGTACCTGCTCAGCTGTTTAAGGGAGTTTGGTATGGCAGAGAAACTCATCAATCTGATAAAAATCTGTCAGAGCGAAACTTGTGCAAAGGTGAAGATGGGAAATCACGTAATTGAGAAATTTGAAATTTTGACAGGACTCGGCAAGGAGATGGGTTGTCCCCTAACCTGTTCAACTCTGCCCTCGAGAAGATCGTACGCGAGACCTTCCAAGAGAACAGAGGAATTTAAATTGAAGGAAGGAGACTGCATACTTAGCCTATGCAGACGACACCCGTTTACTCTCTAGGTCTGAAGATGAGTTGGAGCAAATGACCAAATCACTAAAGGAGGCTGCGAGCAAATTTGGGCTAAACATAAACGAAGCCAAGACAACCTCGTTATGACGTGTGGTCATCATTGTCAGACTACTGGTCATCTACAATCACTGCAGGTGGGAGACCAGTCCTACAAGAGAGTGCATGAATTCAAATACCTAGGGGCACTTTTCACTGAGAACTCATCATGTGAAGCAGAGATCAATGCCAGAATACAAGCAGGAAACCGATCTTACCACAACCTAGCACAACAGCTTCGGTCCAGATATCTCTCCAGACAGTTCCAGATTCGACTGTACAAAACCCTGATCCAGCCTGTAGTTCTATATGGCTGTGAGACATGGAGTATCCGGAAACGGGACTTCCATAAGCTCCACATTTTTGAGAGAAAAGTGCTTCGGAAGATAATCGGTCCAGTTCTGGATGCAGACACAGGGGAATGGAGGATCAGACACAACCAAGAGCTTGAGGAACTATACCAGCAGCCCAACATACCAGGAACTGTCAAAGCCTAACGAATGCAGTGGGCTGGTCATGTGGCCTGGATGGAAGATCATAGATGGCCCCGGAAGATCCTGCATTTCACACCTACAGGAAAGAGACTCCACAGGGAGACCCAAGAAGCGATGAAAGGATGGTTTCCATGAAGATT
The DNA here is from genome assembly GCF_021461395.2 of Schistocerca americana. Classification (NCBI taxonomy): domain Eukaryota; kingdom Metazoa; phylum Arthropoda; class Insecta; order Orthoptera; family Acrididae; genus Schistocerca; species Schistocerca americana. Next base: position 585,868,382 of record NC_060122.1, on the reverse strand, counting down.
TAAACCAACATCAATAGATGTGGACGGATGGCGGATAGCAGGAAGAGCAGAATACTGTAGAGGAGGAAACTTGTAGAAGCGGGCGGTCCACTGGGCCTGATCACGTACAAAAAGAAGAAGAGAAGAATGGCTTATATGCATCAAGAGGGGGACAGAACATGATGTCCAGGAAGTGCAGAGATCAACCTTTTATGGGATGTCTCTTCCACACTACACGAAATGGACATCGTCGACTTTGAAGAAATGTTAAGAACGAAGCATTAACTTGCACAATGAACACCAGGTGAAAACGGCGCTACGCAGTGGTTACAAAGGTTCGCACCATGAAGATCGAAGGCAAACTCCTCGGGAGTTACAAACAGGACAGGACGTTCAGCTAGGTATCCAATCTTAAAGAACGTATATAAAATCATATTGGTGTAGCGGGGTGATGAGAACTGATGGAATGTGATGGCATGCAACCGAATGCAAAACAGCCTGTCGTGGAGATTATCGAGAAACCGGCTATTTTTTTAAGGCGTAGCTGCAGATAGTGTGATAATATGTTTTATAGGCACGGAAAAACAAACATCCAGAGTCTGAATTTGTCCAGTAGTTCCAGGTGATATGAAGTGCAATGTCACACACGTTTCAGGAGCGATAGTTTGCTTTAAAGGAGTGTGATTTTACACGTAGACGAGGAGTCAAACAAAAGAGAGTTGTTTTGACCAGCTGTTGGCCAAAAGCAATGCTCATAGCATAGTTCTCTTACTCCCATTTTTCCTCTCTTTTTTGCTGTGACGCATTGCTGTAGCACATATATTCACTATTGTTCTTGCAAGATCACGCACACGAGAAAGAATCGTAGGGGGGTAGAACATCAACTTCTCGCAGCACAATAAGTGACTTTCCATCCAATTTACCATCCAAATTAACAATCATCAAAATTGTATACGAATGCGTTAAGGCACTGATGATAGTTGGTCTCGATACAACTTTCTTGTCACCTACAATTTACAGGGTTTCTTTGATACGCATTTCTTATTCAAATGCCGATTGGTCGGAGTTGAAAACGAATTCGTTACTGGATAAATTTTCGGGCCAATTCCAATGTGTTATGCATCGTCACGTTGGCGCTTTGTTCGAAATTTCGTTATGTTACATCTTCCAGTTCTGTAGCACTGAAGTTGTGCAACCATCCAGTGCTTCTCCTGAAACCACTATAATTTATGTCGAGCGCAATTTGATGTGCATAATTTACTAGGTCACTATCATGCACAATCTGTAAACTGTATCGAGCATCCTTGAAACGCGCAAACACCAGTTTTTGTAATAAGTGCGCCTTGCCCTCCATTGAATATCCGTAGTTTTTTAATGCACTACGCGTCATATTGCGGCGAACTTATTCGAAATCTGTTCATAACTTCTTTTCACTATTCAACGGATGCTGCTGCATGTACGTAATTATGTTTAGTAACCGTTCCTTCGACAACGATTGTCTTTTACTACATTTTACTGCAGACGGTATTTATTACTCACTGTCCGAAAAGGATGATGAACTACATGGCTCGATACCAGTTTCGTTTTCATTTTCGCTTGTTAAACACTTCTCGTCATCATTGTATTCTCCATGTACATTGTCCACACAGTCGAACGTGTACGACATCACACATTTTCATTGACTCATCTTGCAGAACCGCTAATATTTCATCTGCCACCTCTTTCTTATTCTGCGAAATTCCTTGGGTTTCTTCCTGATGAAATGTCATACATCAGCATCTGTTGTTGTGGATATATTGGAATGTTTGCTTTATTTATGGTTGCCATTGCTCCTCTTTGTACCAACACCACTAGCACTGTGACACAGTTTGAGTTCCTCGTCGACTAAGCAGTTCAAGTACACTCTGTAGCCATATGATATGTGAGGTATAGAATGCCGTAAACATCATTGGCCTTTTGCGACCCCGCACTCAGAGTGTTCATTGTAAGTGCCCCACACGTAGAGCAGAATAATGCAGGACCCATATTTCACTCAAAACGCAAAATGTTTTTTTCTTGTAAATTAAGTGGCTACAATAAATAGATAATGTACTATACCAAGCTCAAAGAAACAGTTTTTATTACATTATATCATATGAAATTTCAGTTCGAATTTTTCCGCATCAATCTCCCCCACTTCCTCTGTCCTGTTGGAAAACCCCCTGGAATGCTGTTCATGAAAGCATAAGAGGTCGAATCACCAGACTGACGTACAAACGTCCAGTCAGGGTATGTGGGATAAGCGCTAGAATGCTCCTGCTGTCATAAGAAATCGCACCCAGTGGAATGCGCGCTGCAGGGTAGCTGTCTCGGCGCAGACCCTGAAGTGACAGATTTGCAAGAGTTCGTTGTGTCACTGAGGGGCCAACTACTGCTCTTGCTGCCGCAGATGCAGTACGATGGGCCAGAGCCATATGCCACACACCGTGGTCTTTGCTCTGTCGGTAGTGCCACGTGACCCTCCAAAGCCCGGTCTTCTTATGAGCGCACATTATTTTGACCAGCTGTTGGCCAAAAGCAATGCTCATAGCATAGTTCTCTTACTCCCATTTTCCCTCTCTTTTTTGCTGTGACGCATTGCTGTAACACATATATTCCCTATTGTTCTTGCAAGATCACGCGCACGAGAAAGAGTCGTAGGGGGGTAAAACATTAACTTCTCGCAGCACAATAAGTGACTTTCCATCCACTGCCAGCAATGATGTACACTGGCTACATTCCAGCCAAGTCTTTCTGCAATATCGCAGAAGGAATATCCTGCTTCTCGAAGCACTATTACACGACCTCGTTCAAACTCAGTGAGGTGTTGATAGTGACATCTTTTACGTTTAATCTTGGTTTCGTATCTTATTAATTAGAGGTGTTATGATATTTTCCTTGAAATATTGAATAGGCTCCAGCCTTTGAACTGTATCTTGTATTAGTACTAAAATCTTTCAAAACCTCATTAACAGCGCTGTAATGTTATTGTTGTGGTCTTCAGTCCTGAGACTGGTTTGATGCAGCTCTCCACGCTACTGAATCCTGTGCAAGCTTCTTCATCTCCCAGTACTTACTGCAACCTACATCCTTCTGAATCTGCTTAATGTACTCATCTCTTGGCCTCCCTCTACGATTTTTACCATCCTAGCTGCCCTAAATTTGTGATCCCTTGATGCCTCAGAACATGTCCTACCAACCGGTCCCTTCTTCTTGTCAAGTTGTGCCACAAACTCCTCTACTCCCCCATTCTATTCAATACCTCCTCATTAGTTACGTGATCTACCCATCTAATCTTCAGCATTCTTCTGTAGCACCACATTTCGAAAGCTTCTATTCTCTTCTTGTCCAAACTATTTATCGTCCATGTTTCACTTCCATACATGGCTAGACTCCATACAAATACTTTCAGAAACGACTTCCTGACAATTAACAAATTCCTCTTCTTCAGAAACGCTTTCCTTGCCATTGCCAATCTACATTTTATATCCTCTCTACTTCGACCATCATCAGTTATTTTGCTTCCCAAAGAGCAAAACTCCTTTACTACTTTAACTGTCTCATTTCCTAATCTGATTCCCTCAGCATCAGCCGACTTGATTCGACCACATCCCACGATCCTCGCTTTTTTTGATGTTCATCTTATACCCTCCTTTCAAAACACTGTCCATTCCGTTCAACTGCTCTTCCAAGTCCTTTGCTGTCTCTGACAGAATTACAATGTCATCGGCGAACCTCAAAGTTTTTATTTCTTCTCCATAGATTTTAATACCTACTCCGAATTTTTCTTTTGTTTCCTTTATTGCTTGCTCAATATACAGATTGAATAACATCGGGGAGAGGCTACAACCCTGTCTCACTCCCTTGCCAACCACTGCTTCTCTTTCATGCCCCTCGACTCTTATAACTGCCATCTGGTTTCTGTACAAATTGTAAATAGCCTTTCGCTCCCTGTATTTTACCCCTGCCACCTTCAGAATTTGAAAGAGAGTATTCCAGTCCACATTGTCAAAAGCTTTCTCTAAGTCTACAAATGCTAGAAACGTAGGTTTGCCTTTCCTTAATCTTTCTTCTAAGATAAGGCGTAAGGTCAGTATTGCCTCACGTGTTCCAACATTTCTACGGAATCCAAACTGATCTTTCCCGAGGTCGACTTCTGCCAGTTTTTCCATTCGTCTGTAAAGAATTCGAGTTAGTATTTTGCAGCTGTGACTTATTAAACAGATAGTTCGGTAATTTTCACATCTATCAACACCTGCTTTCAGTGGGATTGGAATTATTATATTCTTCTTGAAGTCTGAGGATATTTCGACTGTCTCATACATCTTGCTCACCAGATGGTAGAGTTTTGTCATGACTGGCTGTCCCAAGGCCGTCAGTAGTTCTAATGGAATGTTGTCTACTCTCGGGGCATTGGCACATTATTATTTCAAATATAGTGCAGTATTTCCTCCAGTCTGGCTTATATCTAACTACATGATAATCTACTAAGTTTTACTGCTCTTTTTTTAGGCCGAAATGTATATTTATTTAAAAATCTTGTAATGTATTAAAGAAAATTTGACATAACTCTCTTCATCACGTTTTTATAAAAACATCGATTTTTGTGGAAACTATTCATTCAGTTTTTATCAAACTTAGTGTTGCCTACATCTACATCTCTCTACACTAGTCTGTGAACACGTTATTAAATTGTAACAATATTTAATTCCAGTCTTACGTAGTTGTGCAATGCATCGTACAAGGTCAAGGCGCGCTCAGTGTGACAGAGTAGGGGAACACCCTCCTCCCCATTCTCGCTAGCGCGCCACCATCGCCACGTAGCCAAAAGCGCTTGCTTCTCCACATGAAATCTGCAAAGAAGTGGGGGAAAGTCTCAGATCTGCAGCGGAATGGGACTTGGAGAATGTCTTTCCGTGACGTTACACATGCGTAGAAAGAACAGTGGTGCTACTGCTCCTAGAGAATACAGTTCCTGTAGCCAACCTTACAAAGAGGGAGCAGCGGAGACGGTTCCTGCAGCTATTGGCAGCGAGGTGACTAAATCTTCTGCTTAAGCTTGGGCAATGTCAATCAGGATAACTTTTTACTAGTCATGGTATCTTTGTATCACTTACCACTTTTGTTTCAAATGGCTGCTGCTCCACCTAGTTGCATTATTTTGTACTAAAAGTAACAGTTTTATTACCTCTATGAGTTGTAGTTAGTATTTCAATTGATATCCAACTTCCTAAAAGCTCTTAGGCTCGTGATTATCCTTTAATTACGTTGGCTATGAAAAAAGCTTCTGGCGGCAGTGATTTAACATGAACAATGTCAGGTTAATACAAATATCTTGATATTTCAATGGAAACCTACAGTACTGAAATACCACTCTTTATCTGTACTTCTAACACCTTATTTCCTTCCAGCACGACCTAAATTTACCCATAGCATTAGATATATAAAAAAATTCTTTGTTTTTTTGACTGGTCTAAAGTTAACCTGAATTACAGTCTAACTTTTTATCAGCATTAAAATTGGCCTGTTACTGCAGTAGAACGCTATTAGTATATATTTCACTCTTCCAAGCACTTAGTAACCACAGATGTAAAATTTTGCAATGTCTGTTTTGATGTGTAATTTATTTTCTGTCCAATATTTTCAAAAATGGTAAAAAGTGGTACCAAGTTACCCCTATCGAGTGTAAGCTGTCGTGGCTCTTGGAGAATGTCTGCGTGAGAAAAGTACCTTCTCCTGTGGCGGCATGTCTGCTGCTCAAATTTGAATGCAATGGATCCAACTCAACTGACTTACATCATCTATGACTTTCTTAATTCAATTTGTGCTGGCCTAACCTGTGGCCAGCACACCGGTCGGCAAAGATGTAGCAAGAAGGTCGATGGTAGACGCAGGATCAAGTGCGCCTATCAGGAGAGAGGCCAAAGACAGGCTCGCAAGTAACACGCTGCCTATGCCCTCTCGGCAGCAAGTACTTAGACCGCCTCCACGGACCGGAAGGCTCAGTCTCAGTCACTAGCGCAGTGACTACTTCAGTCACTGACACACCAACTCGCACTACAGTTTAGCGTCTGTCAGTACATTGCGGCTAGATTAGTGTACATTGCGGGACATGTACTTCACCAGCAGTGAGGCTAACGTGAACCAGTACGGAAGAGCTTGTACCGCAACATATGGACTCTCTTAAAGATAAGTAGCTTCCTGTATATGTAAATACAGAGCCCTTTTAATAAATGTGTGCAGTTGTGTTGTAGAAAGAGGACACCGGCCTCCAAACAACATCCTCTGCCTTCATTCCTTTTGCACAAGACTCTACAGTGGTAATGAGGATACTACAGTGGCGACAAGGGCACAACACAACTGATGGACTGTTGTTAAACTATTATGCCCCCCCCCCCCCCCTGCTGCCCCCTTCTTCTGATAGCTCTGTACCTAGGCATCACATCGGCGGTTCCAGATGGCTGAGGAAAATTGCCAGCAGTGTATGAAGTTGGCGATCAAGTCTATCGACTTGTCAGTTAACTATGCAACAAACCCATAAGCACTAACATTGGAATCGCAATTAAGTACTTTGTATTAATCCACAATCATATATAAGTTTATTACGAAACCAAACTTTCTTTGTATGGGATTGGAGTGCATAGCTGCTGAGGCTTCTCCGTGTGTGTTTCATCACTGAAGGTCACAGGTTTACAAAGGGTGGCAGAATAAAGTCAGATTAAATCTGGCGATGCTGAGGAATTAGATTAGGAAATGGGGCAAGGAGATTTGCTAATTGGCCAAGAAAATAAATGACGCTGGCGGAAGTAGAAGAGACATAAAATGGACACTGGCAGTACAAAGACAACCGTTCCAGAAATAGAGAAACTGGTCAATATCGAATATGAATTTAAGTGTCAGGGAGACTTTTTCTTTGGAATGAAGAGTAAAAGTAAAACCATTTGAGAATAGAGGCTCTTGGAATGTAGAGTTACAGAAGAATGCTGAAGATTAGATGGATAGGTTTAATAATTAATGAAGACTTACTGAAATGAACTGTAGAGAAAAAGAATTCTATCGCATCTAGACACAAAGAAGTGGTCCTTTTATAGGTCACTTCCTTAGGCATCGAGGAAGCGTAAATTTGCTAATAGAGGAAAGTGAGGCCAAGGGGCGTTGAATATTTCAGAAGAAGACCAAGGGCTGACTGTAGTAAGTACGTTCGAATGAATGTGGGTTGCAGTAGCTGAAGACATGAACGCGGATGCACAGGATACACTAGCGGCGAGAGCTACATCAGACCAGTCACAAGACCACAACAACGACAAATAAAATTTTCGGGAGATATAACTAACTTTAGAAAAGGCTCTGCTCATTGCTTACCTTGCTATAGATATCATTTATATTTGTGAAAGTGATTCTCATTTGTCTCCCAGATTGTAGATTCAAATGGTTCAAATGGCTCTGAGCACTATGGGACTTAACATCTGAGGTCATCAGTCCCCTAGAACTCAGAACTACTTAAACCTAACTTACCTAACGACATCACACACATCCATGCGCGAGGCAGGATTCGAACTTGCGACCGTAGCGGTCGCGCGGCTCCAGACTGAAGCGCCTAGAACCGCTCGGCTACTCCGGCCGGCCCCAGATTGTAGACCTTCGCACTGGCACACAATGAGTTGCGGCGTAACATGGATCACCAATACATCGTGTGGTTCGATTCCAATATACAGGGTATATCACAATGGCGTAAACGCATAGAACTGAAAGTACACGATAGTATACTGACGGAAAAAAATCGCACCACCAAAAAAATAAATTTGTCTAGGCAGCATATTTAAGTGATTAACATTGCAAGGTCACAGGTTAATGCAGACGCGAGATAGGCCAATGAAAATGTGAAGTGCTGGTCCATTAATAACTGATGTAACCCCCTGAAAGTTGAATGCAAGCATGAAATCGTGAATACATTATGTTGTTATGCCCGCACACCCACCGTCGTCGCGACTGCAGAATAGCGCTTCGCCGTTTCTCCCCGGGCAGCGGAGCTGACCTCAAAAGTTTGTGTATATATTGTCCTGGCTAGTTAAGAACCATTACCTGCCGTGTGGGTCGGGCATAAAACATCTCTGAATCACGTTGTGAATCTAGTGCGTGAACTAGCAGTTGAAAATTGATCACCTTTTTTGCAGAGAGATTTCATACACATTCAACCACGACGCATCCAAAGACAGTTTTTTTATTACTCTAAAGTAAGATATCAATTGCCGGCCGGTGTGGCCGTGCGTTTCTAGGCGCTTCAGTCTGGAACAGCGTGACCGCTACGGTCGCAGGTTCGAATCCTGCCTCGGGCATGGATGTGTGTGATGTCCTTAGGTTAGTTAGGTTTAAATAGTTCTAAGTTCTAGGGGATTGATGACCACAGATGTTAAGTCCCATAGTGCTCAGAGCCATTTGAACCATTTTTTTAAGATATCAATTGAGTTCCAGTCTATTTTTACTAATTTGTTTCCCTGAGTAATTTCACTTAGTTACTTTAGCAGTCTGTATGCATCGTTGAATCCTATTAAATCTATTTGTAAAAAGGTTTATCAGATTCCTTCAATAGCCCTTGAATGTTCACAGATATTATTGTCTCTGTAATAGTAAATACTGAGAATGTCTCGCATATTTCTGTTTTATTGACACAATTAAGTTCTTAAATTTATGAGAGATGGCTCTGGGAGAGTTAAATCCTAGTGTGTATTGTTTCGGTATGATAACAGCCAGTCAGTAGGCCTACTACATTCCTTCGTGTACCTATCACCGAAGATATGCTTTCCCATGAAACTGTCCTTTGCCATTAATGTCCGATAAATTATAAATATGTCTCTGGGCGTTACTATTTCTAAGCTTCTGAATTCTCACGACTCGATGTTAATTATGGTTTCGAATCCTTTCACTGTCTGTTCAGAACAAGTTAAGTCTTTTAACGGGCACTGGTTTTCACTTCTCGTTTATTAGCGGAATCACCATGACAATGACCGGCAAAGATACTAGTGTGATAAGGTCCAAATATTTTCGGTCCCAATATCTTTAATAATTCGCATACAGCGGATAAAGTCCTAATTCAACGTAAAAGTTTCTGCATTCTCAATAAATCTCTTCAAAATCATAAGTATACGATCGTAGCGTTTCGTTTAACACGTAAAATCACCATTCACTTGAATATCAATGTTCGTACACCCAATCACCTCGGAAATTTTCTCCGCCCAGGGTCTGGGTGTTGTGTTGTCCTAATCATCATCATTTCATCCCCATCGACGCGCAGGTCGCCGAAGTGGCGTCAAATCGAAAGACCTGCACCAGGCGAACGGTCTACCCGACGGGAGGCCCTAGCCACACGACATTTCCATTTACCTCTAATTGTCCCCGTCTCTGAATTTATCCCAAAATAATCTATTCTCCATCACTCCAATGTATAATCCAATTCTAAGAATGCAATTTAATTAGGCTTCTAACTCCAAAATTCTGACTACCAAGGAAGAAAGGCGAACACACTCCCCACCGCTGAAAACAAAATCTCAAGAGACCTAAAAATGCTGTGCATTGGTTTATATATTACATTCAAATCAAAACGCAGCTCTGTTATGTCTCCTTTGGATTCCCTATGTACTACTTTGCGTTGCACTATTTCGAATATCTACTCTTTGTAAAATTTTAACTATTGCTTTTAAATGCTAGTACCGTTTTTTGGGTCTAGGTCATTTTGTATTACATAATTTAATCCAATACTCGTTTCTGTATAACCACTCTCTAAAGAGCGGTTACATTGCATAGGTGCCGGACGTCAGTTTGTTTCATTAACTTCCATACCTCTTGCCCTTGGTCGGTCAATACAGGGACGGATAATGTTGTTTGTGGGTGATGCTGGAGTTGTCGTCCGATGATATCCCATACGTACTCAATTAGAGACGCATACGGTGATTGAGCAGGCCAAGGCAACATGTCGACACTCTGTAGAGTATGTTGCATTACGACAGCACTATGTCGATGGGCGTTGTTCTGTTGAAAAACACACCCTGGTATGCTGCTCATGAGTGGCGGTACAAATAATCAGACTGGCGTATAAACTTGCAGTCAGGGTGCGTGGGGTAAACATGAGAGTGCTCCTGCTATCACACGAAATCGTACGGCAGATCATAACTGTAGGTGAAGGTCCAGTGTGTATATCACCGAGCGAGGTGGCGCATGGTTTGCACACTGGACTCGAGTGCGGGATCACGACGGTTCAAACCCGCATCCCGCCATCCTGATTTAGGTTTTCCGTGCTTTCTCTAAATCGCTTCAGGAAAACGCCAGGATGGTTCTTTTGAAAGGACACGGCCGACATCCTTCCCCATCCTTCCGTAATCCGATGTTTCAAATGGTTCAAATGGCTCTGAGCACTACGGGACTCAACTGGTCATCAGTCCCCTAGAAATTAGAACTACTTAAACCTAACTAACCTAAGGACATCACACACATCCATGCCCGAGGCAGGATTCGAACCTGCGACCGTAGCAGCCGCGCGGTTCCGGACTGCGCACCTAGTACCGCTAGACCACCGCGGCCGGCTAATCCGATGGGACCGATGACCTCACTGTCTAGTTCCCTCCCCCCAAATCAACCAAACTCAACCCAAAACTGTAGCCTTTTAGCACATAGACAGGTTGGTTGCAAGCCCTCAACAGGCTTCCTTCTAACCAAAAAGCGGCTTGCACTAGCATTGAGGTAGAACCAGCTTTTATCGGAAAACACAACAGATCCTCACCCTGCACTCCAATGAGCTCTCGCTTGACACCACTCAAGCCGTAAACGGCGGTGGTTTGGAGCCAGTGTAATGCAGCTACAGGGTATCTGGGTTGGAGCTGTCCTTGAAGTAACCGATTTGCAACAGTTCGGTGTGTCACTGTGCTGCCAGCTGGTGCTTAGATTGCTGCTGTAGATTCAAAATTGGTTCAAATGGCTCTGAGCACTATGGGACTCAACTTCTAAGTCCCCTAGAACTTAGAACTACTTAAACCTAACTAACCTAGGGGCATCACACACATCCATGCCCGAGGCAGGATTCGACCCTTCGACCGTAGCGGTCTCGCGGCTCCAGACTGTAGCGCCTAGAATCGCACGGCCACTCCGACCGTCTGCTGCAGATTCAGTACGAGACGTCAGAACCATACGCCGAACCCGATGATCTTCCTCCTCGTTACTGCCACGCGGCCGTTCGGAGCCCGGTGTCTTGCTGCCGTGTATTCCAGTGACCACCGCTGCCAGCAGTCATGAATAGTGGCTACATTCCTGCCAATTATTTCTGCATTATCTCTGATGGAACATCCAGCTTCTCGTAGCTCTATTACACGAATTCGTTCAAACTCAGCGAAATGTTAATAATGACCTCTGTGTCGCCTTAAAGGTATTGTTGACTAACGTCAACTCACCACGTTCACTCTGAAAGGTAACTCACGACCAAATTTCAATAGACATCATCTTTCAGCTGTAGGAACACGCCTACCAACTTTCGTTCACGTTGCATAACTCCTTCTTGGTGCTGCGTTTTTTTTATCGCCAGTGTAGAAGCAAAAGAGCGTCAGTAAACACGGTGTCCAAAAGACATACCTGAAGAGTTCTACTGAACAAATGCTCATAGCTCTTAAAATGAGCATTTGGTAGCCCAGGTTTACTGTATAGTTTTTCTTGTTTTGGTCCATACTGCCTCCTCCCAAAATATGGAAACCAATGAGCTTGCAGTGGAAGAGATTTGTTTTACAGTATCGAAGAAGCACTCATAGCTCTTAAGACCAGCGTTTTAGAACCCACGTTTACTGAGACCTTTTTGCTTCGTGTACTTCCAATTGAACGCATTTACGTCTATAATTATGATGCACACAGTATAACGAGCTTGTAGTAAAACGGATAATAATTGTGGCTAGTAGATGCTTAGAAATGGTGAAACGTATTGAAGAGGTAGCACTTCTCGTGGGCGCTTGTCGTAGGCTACCCATTAAAAAATATTTGTTTTAGGCCATATATTTATAAAGATTGTTTAAAAATTCGAGAACTCGGACTTCATTTGCAAAAATATATGTATCAAAATTTCGACCAGTGATTATTTTTCGTAGAAACTGGACATCAAAGAGTGGCAGTTTTTGTAACACCGAAATCACTCGTACGGCAAGAATCTTCATTGAGGATGACGTAACAACAGTACCTATTTCTTGGAGATAGAATATGGAGCAAAATACCTAAAGTGGAGGATTCGTTTACAGCCAGAGACATCTGTGTCATTATTAGCTAATTTTAATCTGTGTGAAGTGGTATATGACTTCATACACGTGTTATGGTAATAACAGCAGATCTTGTACCAAACAGTGCAGTTACTCAACATTAACACAGTAATGAGCAGACATACTCCTCTGTTACTCAAAATTTAAATATATTCCTAACTAAACTCCATCCGAACGGGTCCAACGGTACCGACTGGCCATCGTGTCATCCTCAGACACGGGCGTCACTGGATGCGGATGTGGAGGGCATGTGGTCAGCTCACCGCTCTCCCGGCCGTTGTCAGTTTTCGTGACTGGAGCCGCTACTTCTCAATCAAGTAGCTCCTCTACTGGCCCCACAAGGATTAATAGACCCCGCTTGCCAACAGCTCTTGCCATACTCGGACGGTGAACTATAAATTTAAATATATATTTTGCTCTAAAATGTTCACTGTTTACCCTTACCACGAGCCACACTTTTCCATGCTTTCCAGTTCATTTTCAGAATTGTTACCCAGTTTCATCAAGTTAACACCAACTCTATCCCTCTTATTCTTGGTCTATCCTTGTTCTCTTCTAGGTAGGTTGCCTTCAGCTATAAGTACCACGTAGTTACAAGATTTTATCCGCACTATTTCGCATAACGTCACCTGTTAAATCCGAATTTAGCTTCCGATGTGTTCTGAATGAACATAATTATCGTGTTCCCAGTATTGCCAAATTCGCATTTTGTATGTCCAATTTGTACTGAAAATATTCTAAGTATGAAAATTTATTATAGACACTTTTATATTGTTAGCTTACAGAGAATGATGCCGTGAAGTTCGAGTGCGCAAAGTTACTTCAGCCTAGTGACGCATCACATAATAAGTGAATGTAAGAAGGCATGTTTGCAGCATTGTAGATTGCATTCTGTCATGGTGTACGTCGAGTCGGTGACCTCTAAAACTTTAACTGTAGGATGTGGGATAAGGACGGCGGTCATTTTCATGTTTGTAATGGTAGCATAGTGAAGATAAGCTTCACAGCCCCTGAGCAAGGCCAGCCAAGGTAGAAAACGAGAGATGCCACTGACCTCCATGCCCTGTTTCTGGTACGAGTTTACGATCGAAAATGTAAGTTCATCATTGATAAAGAAGAACGATCATTAAGTAAGTACGCAGTGTGGTATTCGTATGCTGAATTAGAAAGTTATCGCAGGTACTTCAGTTGTACAGGGTGCGCGGAAATTTCCGTTACAGACTTCTAGGATTTGTAGAGGGGAGTGAGTACATAATATTTTGAATACCAACCCATGACCGGTAACGTTAGGTACAGCCGTTTGAAAACGTTTTTGGTAGGTAGGTAAGCAGCAGGGTAGTCATAACCGGGGGTGGTTACGTCGAACCAGCTGATGTCATTTGATGTCTGTCCTACCTCTCTGACCTGGTTCGAGTTCCATTCAGGTGTCTGTTAGAACAACATAGTTGAGTACACATTTGCAGAATACACCGACACGATCCTTCTGAATGGTCGTGTTGGTGTGTTTTTATTAAACCACATAGTATATTAAGTAAAAATCACCTTTAAGCTGTTCAGCACACCGTGTTTTCAGTTTAGGAGCGTCTTTGCTACAGTGACGTGATTTTTTGGTAAAATTTGTCTGGTGAGCATCTCAATAAATGTATGTTTCACGGACAATGTTCTCATTCATCCCAGTGGTGGCCTCGATATGAACGTAATGTGATTGATTAAATTCTTTCAGTGCGGTTTCACGAAGCAAACAATCTTCCCCGCCATTGCAAAAGCATGCCACCCCTGTGACGTTGCACTCTGTGTAAACCTTTCTTCTCCACTTGATCCTACGAACATCGTCACGAAGCATGTGCTTTTTATTCGATTGCCTCGCATGTGTTACAGAATTCAACATAAAGTGTTTTGTGCTCAGTTTATCCTGACCTTGCAAGCAGCTTCTCCCCGACAGTGCGGCGCACTTTGGTGGTGGGACAGACGGTGACGGCAGGGAAAGGTATCTCGGAGAGCGGGAAGTTGGTGGTCCTTACGGTGGTCCTGATGGGGCTCTCCCTGTACTGGCGCCACGCCTGGCTGACGAACACCACGGCGCAGCCGGCGGACACCGCCATCGCCACCAGCCAGCACAACCTGCAACCGAGCCGCCACCTCACCTCGCGTCGTGGTTGTTCAGGTGAACATTACAGATACCATTGCTTATCACTGACATCGCAAAAAGATTTTATTTAACTAAGTTTTACAGTGTGTCTTGTACACTAAGGTGACAAAAGTCACCGGATGGCAATGTGCACATTTACAGATGACGGTAATATCACGTACACAAGGTATAAATGGACAGAGCATTGGCGGAGCTGTCAGTTACACTCAGGTGATACATTTTAAAAGGTTTCCGACATCATTATGGCCGCGCGATGGGAATTAACAGACTTTCAACACGGAATCGTAGTTGGAGTTAGACACATGGACAGGCCATTCGGAAATCGTTAGAGAATTCGATATTCCGGGATCCACAGCGTCAAAGGCGTGCCAAGAATATCACATTTCAGGCATTATCACTCACCACGAACAATACTGTAGCCCTTCCCTTAACGGCACAGAGCAGCGGAGTTCGCGTAGAGTTTTCAGTGCTAACAGACAAGCAACACTATTTGAAATAACGGCAGAAATCACTCTGGGACTTACAACGAACCTTTCTGTCAGGCCTTTGCGAGGAAATTTGCCATTAATGGACTATGGCAGTAGACGACCGACGCGAGTGCCATTTCTAACAGCACGATATCGCCTTTAGCGCCTCTCTTGGGCTCATGGCCATATTGGTAATACTTTAGGCGATTGGGAAACCGTGGCCTGTTCACATGAGTCACGATTTCAGTTGCTAAAAGCTTATGGCAGAGTCTGGGTCTGGCGAAGAACCCATGAAGCCAAGGGCCCATGTTATCAACAATGCACTGTGCAAGCTGGTGGGTCTCCTTAGCGGTGTGGGATGTGTTTACATGGAATGGACTGCATCCTGTGGTCCAACTGAACCGAACATTGACTGGAAACGGTTATGTTCGGTTACCTGGAGACCATTTGCAGTCATTCATTTACTTCAGGTTTCCGAACAGCTATGGAATTTTTGTAGATCACAATATGTCATGGCACCAGGTCTCAGTTGTTTGCAATTGATTTGAAAACATTCTGGACAATTTGGCCACCCATATCGCCCATCATGAATCCTATCGAAAATTTATGGCACATAATCGAGAAGTCGGTTAGTGCACAAAATCCTGCAACACTTTCGCAATTCTGGACTACTGTAGAGGTAGCGTGGCTCATTATTTCTACAGCGGACTTCCTATGACTTGTTGAGTACATGACACGTCGAGTTATTGCACTATGCCGGTGAAAAGGAAGTCCGACACGATATTAGGAGGTATAACGTTTGTCACTTCAATCTATAGACTATATAATATAACTTAAGGAGTTAAGCCCCCCCACGAACCATGGACCTTGCCGTTGATGGGGAAGCTTGCGTGCCTCAGCGATACAGATAGCCGTACCGTAGGTGCAACCACAACGGAGGGGTATCTGTTGAGAGGCCAGACAAACGCGTGGTTCCTGAAGAGGGGCAGCAGCCTTTTCAGTAGTTGCAGGGGCAACAGTCTGGATGATTGACTGATCTGCTCTTGCAACACTAACCAAAACGGCCTTGCTGTGCTGGTACTGCGAACGGTTGAAAGCATGGGGAAACTACAGCCGTAATTTTTCCCGAGGGCATGCAGCTTTACTGTATGGTTAATGATGATGGCGTCCTCTTGGGTAAAATATTCCGAAGGTAAAATAGTCCCCCATTCGGATCTCCGTGCGGGGACTACTCAAGAGGACGTCGTTATCAGGAGAAAGAAAACTGGCGTTCTACGGATCGCAGCGTGGAATGTCAGATCCCTTATTCGGGCAGGTAGGCTAGAAAATTTAAAAAGGGAAATGGATAGGTTAAAGTTAGATATAGTGGGAATTAGTGAAGTTCGGTGGCAGGAGGAACAAGACTTTTGGTCAGGCGAATACAGGGTTATAAATACAACGTAAAATAGGGGTAATGCAGGAGTAGGTTTAATCATGAATAAAAAATAGGAATGCGGGTAAGCTACTACAAACAGCATAGTGAACGCATTATTGTGGCCAAGATAGACACGAAGCCCATGCCTACTACAGTAGTACAAGTTTATATGCCATGGCTCTGCAGATGACGAAGAAATTGATGAAATGTATGATGAAATAAAAGAAATTATTCAGGTAGTGACGGGAGACGAAAATTTAATAGTCATGGGGGACTGGAATTCGGTAGTAGGAAAAGGGAGAGAAGGAAACGTAGTAGGTGTATATGGATTGGGGCTAAGAAATGAAAGAGGAAGCCGCCTGGTAGAATTTTGCACAGAGCACAACTTAATCATAGCTAACACTTGGTTCAAGAATCATAAAAGAAGGTTGTATACATGGGAGAAACCTGGAGATACTGACAGATTTCAGATAGATAATATAATGGTAAGACAGAGATTTAGGAACCAGGTATTAAATTGTAAGACATTTTCAGGGGCAGATGTGGACTCTGACCACAATCTATTGGTTATGAACTGTAGATTAAAACTGAAGAAACTGCAAAAAGGTGGGAATTTAAAAAGATGGAACCTGGGTAAACTGACTAAACCAGAGCTTTTACAGAGTTTCAGGGAGAGCGTAAGGGAACAAATGGCAGCAATGGGGGAAAGAAATACAGTAGAAGAAGAACGGGTAGCTTTGAGGGAAGAAGTAGTGAAGGCAGCAGAGGATCAAGTAGGTAAAAAGACGAGGGCTAGTAGAAATCCTTGGGTAACAGAAGAAATATTGAATTTAATTGATGAACAGAGAAAATATAAAAATGCAGTAAATAAAGCAGGCAAAAAGGAATACAAACATCTCAAAAATGAGATCGACAGGAAGTGCAAAATGGCTAAGCAGGGATGGCTAGAGGATGAATGTAAGGATTAGAGGCTTATCTCACTAGGGGTAAGATAGATACTGCCTACAGGAAAATTAAAGAGACCTTTGGAGAGAAGAGAACCAGTTGTATGAATATCAAGAACTCAGATGGAAACCCAGTTCTAAGCAAAGAAGGGAAAGCAGAAAGGTGGAAGGAGTATATAGAGGGTCTATGCAAGGGTGATGTACTTGAGGACAATATTATGGAAATGGAAGAGGATGTAGATGAAGAGGAAATGGGAGATATGATACTGAGTGAAGAGCTTGACAGAGCACTGAAAGACCTGAGTCCAAACAAGACCCCGGGAGTAGACAACATTCCATTAGAACTACTGACGGCCTTGGGAGAGCCAGTCATGACAAAACTCTACCATCTGGTGAGCAAGATGTATGAGACAGGCGAAATACCCTCAGACTTCAAGAAGAATATAATAATTCCAATGTTGACAGATGTGAAAATTACCGAACTATCAGTTTAATAAGTCACAGCTGCAAAATACTAATGTGAATTCTTTACAGACGATTGGAAAAACTAGTAGAAGCCGATCTTGGGGAAGATCAGTTTGGATTCCGTAGAAATGTTGGAACACGTGAGGCAATACTGACCTTACGCCTTATCTTAGAAGCTAGATTAAGGAAAGGCAAACCTATGATTCTAGCATTTGTAGACTTAGAGAAAGCATTTGACAATGTTGACTGGAATACTCTCTTTAAAATTCTAAAGGCGGCAGAGGCAAAATACAGAGAGCGAAATGCTATTTACAATTTGTATAGAAACCAAGTGGCAGTTACAAGAGTTGAGGGGCATGAAAGGGAAGCAGCGGTTGGGAAGGGAGTGAGACAGGGTTGTAGCCTCTCCCCGATGTTATTCAATCTGTATATCGAGCAAGCAATGAAGGAAACAAAAGAAAAATTCGGAGTAGGTATTAAGATCCATGGAGAAGAAATAAAAACTTTGAGGTTCGCCGATGACATTGTAATTCTGTCAGAGACACCAAAGGACTTGGAAGAGCACTTGAACGGAATGGATAGTGTCTTGAATGGAGGATATAAGCTGAACATCAACAAAAGCAAAACGAGGATAATGGAAAGCAGTCGAATTAAGTCGGGTGACGTTGAGGGTATTAGATTAGGAAAATGAGACACTTAAAGTAGTAAAGGAGTTTTGCTATTTGGGGAGCAAAATAACACATGGGAAGGAAAGCGTTTCTGAAGAAGAGAAATTTGTTAACATCGAGTATAGATTTAAGTGTTAGGAAGTCGTTTCTGAAAGTATTTGTATGGAGTGTAGCCATGTATGGAAGTGAAACATGGACGATAAATAGTTTAGACAAGAAGAGAATAGAAGCTTTCGAAATGTGGTGCTACAGAAGAATGCTGAAGATTGGGTGGGTAGATCACATAACTAATGAGGAGGTGTTGAATAGGATTGGGGAGAAGAGAAGTTTGTGGCACAACTTGACTAGAAGAAGGGATTGGTTGGTAGGACATGTTCTGAGGCATCAAGGGATCACCAATTTAGTATTGGAGGGCAGCGTGGAGGGTAAAAATCGTAGAGGGAGACCAAGAGATGAATACACCAAGCAGATTCAGAAGGATGTAGGTTGCAGTAGGTACTGGGAGATGAAGAAACTTGTGCAGGATAGAGTAGCATGGAGAGCTGCATCAAACTAGTCTCTGATTGAAGACCACAACAACAACAAGGAGTTAAGAATATGTGATCTGTTTTTACTACATAGACCCTAATAGTGATATGATGTACATTACTTTTAGTATGAAGATGATACAACGGGTGTCTTCTGGTAACTGGGGAAGCGATTGTAATGTGGAAAGTATTAGAGAAAAAATTATGTAGAAAAGGATGTGGGAGTGTATGTGGTAATAAACTTATACTTGTGATGCAGGTGTCAGATTTGGTTGCCATTTGAGCAAGGAAATTGTGAGTTGGAGGATTCGTTTGGGATGGGTAGGAGAGGTACAATTAAGAAATATGTTCTTTGTCTGGGAGGGTAAAGCGACTGAAATTACTGTCAAAGGAGACGGAGAGCTTGGAATGGAGGCAATGGTGGTACATGACGGTAGAGGTGCGACAGATGCCGTATACCGTCACCCCCGTGCCATTTGGACTTGAGAAATTAGGACAGGGAAATGGGTAGGTGATACTAAGGCTGAGGTCGAAGACAAAAGTGTGCTTTATCGTGGGAGTAGATGGCATCGTCATGGAGGTGAAATACACATTGTGCACCTAGGGAGATCTGACATACGAAGCTTGTCCATTAAGTAAGTTCCGATCTGTTGCGAAATGGAAACCACAGTGAAAACCAGAAACTTTTTATTTGCAACAGTTATGTGCACGTTCTACCTACTTCTCTACGTAGTCGTCGCTCCAACTTCGAGTTTTGTCGTAGTGTTGTACCAACTTTCCAATATCCTCGTCATGGAAAGCAGCCGCCCGTACTTTCGGCCAGTTATCCGTACTGGCCTGCAGCTCGTTGTCTGTGTAAAAATGTTGTCTTCATAGCCAGCGATTCTTGTGGCCAGAGATGAGACTCAGGGGGGCCAATTACGGACTGTATTGTGGGTGACTAAACACGTCTCATCGGAAACGCTGCAGGAGCGTCTTCATTGCCCCTGCAGTGTGCGGCCGAGAATTGGCATGAAGAAGGATCTGCTCGACAGCTGTGTTATGTGGGCTGCATGACACAGGTGAAATCTTTTACAAGGCCCTCAACTTGGCGGGAGACGCTGTTCCCTATGCATCTTCAACTGCTCACTGTTCACTCATAAATGAAAACAGCGACGCGACACGATCGACGGGCATACTAGAGACACCGACGAACACATATGTGCAAAGCTTTAGCGGATTTTCCCTTTGGTTTCCATTTCGCGATCGATCGGAACTTACTTTCTGGACAACCCTCGTATGTTGTAGATATGTTCGAAAGGGTGGATGTTTTCAATGAGTATGGTAACAAGTCCGACTACATCTTCTGCAGTAGGAGTGCGATGTAGGGAGTGGTTTGAGCTGAATGGGATATTAATTGGCGGCAGTAAGTTCAGGGTTCTTCGAAGAGGGTTTGACCTTGCACTTAAGAATGTGGGATGGAGATAACTGCAGGTATAACAGATTGGAGAATTTTTCAGATTAGGACAGTCTTTATGGGATTGATGTGGCTTTTTGTCCATAGCAGTAACACTTAATGACAGTGAAATACTTATGGAATATTCCGTTGGTACTTAGAAGAGCACAGATAATTAAGAAGTGAAATATGTGGAACATCAATTCTGCGTACTTCAGCTTTTAAGATGTTGTTGCACAGCAGAACAGTATTAAGGTGAAGAATAAAAGTTATGAGTTGTCTGGAACGACATTTAGGAGTAGCGTGCCTGCACGGTACACAGTGGTTGCATAACGAGTATAGACACTCGGGGGTGCCGGAACACAAACAAGCAAGGAATACATTGCCATAGACCGTGCGAGAGAGACCGCTACGTACCCCTGGTTCAGCGCAATTACTCATTATAAGGCGTAACGATACACTGTTAAAGGGGCTGTGTGGAGTAACTACACTCAAATACTACACAATAATGCGTTTCAGGCTGCAAACCCTGCAGAGAAAGACACCCTGATGCTCTGAAACTAAGCATTAGTCCACCAGAGAACGCTGACAGGCTCGAAAAGCTGGAGCACATTCGGTCTCCCGTACAGGGGAATGACGTCATCGACCACTATATAACCCTCTCCTTACTTCCACTCAGGGCACAGAGGCTGGCCAGACCGTCTGCACCATGGATACCGACGGAAGTCCGTTTTCAACATCCTCCTATAGTACTACATCTAAAACGCTTCGAATATCTTCTTTTCTGGCGTCTTCACTATCCATGATTCACTACGATACTATGCTTTGCGCCAAACGTACATTCCCAGAAAAGTCTTAATCAAATTACTGATGCTAGTAGACTACAATGACATCTTTGCACACCGATCGGCCAGCACATTGCGACTATCAAGCTACAATCGATATACACCCGCCAGGCGATAGCAGCGTCACCTGGCGAGCAATGACTGTTAATCAGACCAACGCACGGCAGATGTTGTACCCGCGAGCGTACTGTCCGTGCTTATAACAGGGAAGGCACGAGATGTGTCTGAGTTTGATCGAGGTCAGATTGTGATGGCCTGAAATCTCGGTACGAGCATTCCGGAAACTATACAACTTATCGTATATACTAGGAGTGCTGTGGCGAGTGTCTTCAACACGTGGCGAAACCATGATAAAACCACGTCCAGATGTCCTGGGGTTGGGCGGCCACCCCTCATTACGCATTTCGGACTTCGTAGGCTGGGCAGACTGGAAAAGTAGGACAGACAGCGAACTACGGCGGAACTAACATCAGACTTTAATGCCGGGCAGAGTACAAGTGTGTCTAAACCCACAGCGCATCGAACACTCCTAATGAGGGACCTCCGCAGGCGACGACCCATGCATGTGTCAATGTTAACACCACGCCATCGGGAACTACGACTGAAGTGGGTACGTGACCCTCGGTACTGGACGCTGGCGCAGTGGCAGAGTGTTGCATGGTGTAATGAATCTCGATACATCCTGATAATGCCGATGAGAGAGCGCGAACCGTCGTCTTCCAGGAACAGCTCCTTGACGCCTGTACTGCGGGACGGAGACAACCTGAAGGCGGCTCCATTACGCTATGGGGAACATTCATGTAGGCATCCATGGGTCCAGTGGAGCCCGTGAAAGGCACCATGGTAGCTAAGGAGTATCGTACACTGGTTGCAGACGACGTTCACTCTTTCATGATGATCATGTTTCCCGATGGCAGCGTCATTTCTCAACAACACAATGCACCATGTCCCAAGGACAGGAGTGTGATGGGGAGGTTCGAGGTACACAGAGGCGAGTTCTAATTGCCCCCAAAACTAGCCACATCTGAATCAGATCGAACACATCTGGGATGTGATTGAACGTGGCGTCAGAGCTCATCACCCCTCCCAGGAATTTTCGGGAATTGGTGACCTGAGTGTGGAGATGTGGTGCGTGCTCCAGCCAGTGACCTACCTAGGTCTCATTTCTTCCATGCCACTAGGAGTCGCCACTATTACCCGTGCCTAAGGTGGACGGACTACGGTTACTAGGTAGGTGGTCATAATATTCTGGCTGATAGGTGTATGTACTAGTCTGCTTCATATGTCTACTTGCTTCGTCCCTCAGATCTTCTTTTGCTTCCAAGGTGGCAGAATTCCTTCACTTCGTCCGTGCTTCTCGATTTTAATAATAAATTTATAGCTGCTCTAATTTCGGTTACTCCTCTTAACTTTTGTCCTTCTTCAGTTGCCTGTTCCTTTTAATTCTACAACCACTGCAATTCTTCCTTACCTTCGTTGAGAGTCGTGATGTCATCAATGAATTTTACCATTCGTATCCTCTCACGCAGAATTTTAATCCCACTTTTGAATCTCTACACAATTTCCGTCACTGTTTCTTCGACGTGTAGATTGAATAGGGGCGATACACTGTATCCCCATCTTACTGGCTTTACCACCGGAGAACTCGTACTTTGTCTTTCGTTCTTATTGTTCCTTTTGGTTACTGTACATACTGTATGTTATCCATCCTTCGCTATTTTTCTCAGTATTTCGAGCATCTTGCACCATTTTACATTGTATAACGTTTTTGTTATGAGTGTGACGACAAATCCAATGAAGCGTATCAGAACTGCCTATAATGTGCTTTTTTTGAGTCATCAGTCTTCTGACCGGTTTGATGCAGCCTGCCACGAATTCCTCTCCTGTGCCATCTTCTTCGCCTCAGAGTAGCACCTGGAACCTATGACCTCAATTATTTGCTAGATATATCCCAATCTCTGTCTTCGTGTACAGTTTTTGCCCTCTACAGCTCCGTCTAATACCAAGGATGTCATTCCCTGATGTCTTAACAAATGTTCTATCATTTTATCCGTTCGCCTTGTCAGTGTTTTCCACATATTCCTTTCCATTCCGATTCTGCACAGAACCTCCTCATTCCTTACCTTATCAGTTCACCTAATTTTCAACATTCGCCTGTAGTACCACATCTCAAATGCTTCGATCCTCTTCTGTTCCGGTTTGCCCACAGTCCATGTTTCATCATACAATGCTGCTGTCCAAACGTACATTCTCACAAATTTCTTCCTCAAATTAAGGCCTATGTTTGATACTAGTAGACTTCTCTTGGTCAGGAATGCTCTTTTTGCCGGTGCTAGTGCTCTTTTGATGACCTCCTTGCTTCGTTCGTCATTGGTTGTTTTGCTGTTGTCTTTATCTTTCCGAAAGGCAAACTGACCGTCATCTAGCAGCTCCTCAATTCTCCTTTCCATTCTTCTACAAGTTATTTTTGTCAGTAACTTCGATGTAAGGGATATTAAGCTGAAAATGCTACAGTTCTCACGCTGTTCTTGGTGTCTTTGAGATTGTGAGAATGTTTTTATCCCGAAAGTCCAGTCTCTTACTGGACTTGAACAGTCGTTTGATTGCCACTTCTCTCAACATTTTAGAATCCCGATGGTAGTTTATCCATCGCCTCTACCTTATTTGATCGCAAGTCTCTCAAAGCTCCGTTAATCTCTGACACTCAATCCCTTACGTCTTCCATATTGACTACCATTTCTTCTTTAGTCACGTCATGAAACAAGTACTTCCCTCATAGGGACCTTCAGTGTCCCCTTTCCACCTATCCCCTCTCTTCCCTTCGTAAAGCAGTGGAATTCCTGCTGCACCCATAACGTTGACGCCCTGCTTTTAATTTCGGCGAATGATTTTGTCACTGTTCTGTATGACAAATCAGTCCTTCCGATACCCATTTATTTTTCGATTTCCTCACAACTTTCCTGCGGCGATTTAGCATTAGCTCCCAAACACATTCTATTTATTTCATTCCTGAGGAACATTGTTGCTATATTCTTGTCTTTCCTTGAAAATTTTTGTGCCTTCTTCTTTCGACGTTAAACTGATGTATTTCTTCTGTGGCACAAGCTTTTCTTGCCGCTGCCTTCCTTGTACCCCCAGGAGTTGGTCAAAACTATCGAAACACAGCGAGAAATGCATACTTGAATGCTTGAATATAAATGCAGGTGTTGATCACGAACGACACCTGTGTGTTAAATGTGACAGTCAGGATCAGAACAGTGTTCTGTGTAGTCGGGAGTGCAGTATGTTAGATCTAAATGAACTTAAACTTCGGAAGTCGTTGGTGTTCGTGTGATAGGTGCTTCTGTAACCAAAATGCACCGTATCGAGGATTTACACCAGACACAGGGAAAGCGGAAAAACTTCATCCGCTAAGTCACAATGAGGACGATAGCTTTAGTGCCAAACGGCCATTGAAGAGAACTATGATGAAAAATAAGGGAACGACAGCTGCAGCAGTCACTGCAGAATTAAATGTCTTACTCGCGAACCCTGTCAGCACCAGAATAACACGAAAGGAACTCTATAAGTAGGGAACTGCATGGTGAATTAGAATTCGAAAACCACTCATCAGTGATGTAAATTCCCATAGCAGGTAAATGAAGTGCTGAAGCCGTACAACCTGGACTATGGAGCAGTGGAAAAATGTCATTTGACATGATGAGTCTTGTTTCACACTGTTCTAATTTCTGGCAGAGTTTACGTCCATAACGTGAAACATGGCGATGGTTAGTTGATGGTTTGGGCAGCCATATCGTGGTATTACACGGGTGTCACGGTTACTCTGCAAGGTCGCAATACTGCGAAGGGTAGGTGATGCTGTGTTCCAATATGAGGGAGCCTCTGTTCACACAGATCGCATCGTTCAGGGATTAGTTTCGCGAGCACGAGCATGAAGTGTCGTTTTTCTCCTGATCAAGTCATCAGATCTCAGTGTTACTGAGACTTCGTGGTCTGCTTTGGAGAGAAGGGTACGTGACAGCTACCTATCTTCACCACAGTCAGCTGAGCTTGCCACTGTTTTGCAGTAAGCATAATACAAGTTTCCCTTGAAACAATACGGGACCTGTATTAATCCATTCCGAGACGACTGAAGCTTTTTTGAATGCCAACGGATTTCCTGCAAGGTATTAGATACGATAATGCGTTGTGCTTTTGGTGTTTCCATATTCCTGTCCAACATCTGTGTGTTTATCTAACTTCTGTGGTGGTCCTTTTCAGATTCGTCCATTCCTCTTCATCTGAAGCGTCCGCTGTGGTATTCACTATCGTTATATCTACACTCTTAGACAACTTCAAGCGGACTTCATCATCCCACAATTCTTCAGCATTCCACTTATTTCCATACTGATTTTCTGGACGATTCTCTTAAACTGCTGGGTACTCTTCATCATTACTAAGATGTGATATGTGCTTAACATTTGCTTCTGTCTATGTCTTACAATCAAATCTGTCTGACCATCCACCTGGAATCTCTGCCTGTCTCTCGGCCCTTTCCGAGTACACTTCCTCCTCTTTTAATTGTTGAACAATGTATTTGCTGTTATCAGCTGAAAATTGTTTCAGAACTCTATTAGTCTTTCTCCTATCTCATTCAAATACCGAGTCCATGTTCTTCCATAAGTCTGACTTCTATTCCTGTACCTGCTGTCACATTCCAATGCCACACTAAATACCTTTACATACTGACTTACTCGTTCAGTTTCCTCTCATACTCCCATCTTTCAATTTTTCTTTTTTTCTTTTTCTTTTCAGTCATCAGTCTTCTGATTGGTATGATGCTGCCCGTCGCGAATTCCTCTCTTGTGCCAACCTCTTCATCTCAGAATAGCGACTGCAGCCTCCGTCCTTAGTTATTTGCTGAGTGTATTCTAATCTCTGTTTTCTTCTACGGTTTTTACCTTCTACAGTTCCCTCCAGTACCATGGAAGTTATTCCCTGATATGTTAACACATGCCGTACCATTCTGTCCCTTCTTCTTGTCAGTGTTTTGCATTTATTTATTTCTTCGCCGATTCTCCGGAGAACCTCCTCATTCCTTACCTTATCAACCCACCTAATTTTCAACATTCTTCTGTAACCCCACATCTCAAATGCTTCTATTCCCTTCTTTCCGGTTTTCCCACAGTCTATGTTTCACTGTCATAAACTGCTGTGCTCCAAATATACATTCTCAGAAATTTCTCCCTCAAATTAAGGTCTGTGTTTGATTCTAGCAGACTTCTCCTGGCCAGGAATGCCCCTTTTGTCAGTGCTACTCTGATTTTGAAGCCCTCCTTACTCCGGTTGTCATGGGTTATTTCGCTGCCTAGGTAGAAACCTAACTGCTTCGTGATCACCAAACATGATGTTAAATTTTCGCTGTTCACATTTCTGCTACTTCTCGTTACTTTCGTCTTTCTTCGATTTACTCACAGTCGATATAATGTGCTCATTAGACTGTCCATTTCATTTAGTAGATCCTGTAATTCTTCTTCATTTCCACTAACGATAGCGATGTCATCTGCAAATTTTATCATTGATATCCTTTCCGCTTGAATTTTAATTCCACTGTTGAACCTTTCTACTATTCCTGTGATTACTTCTTTCTTGTATAGATTGAACAATAGGGGTCAAAGTCTACATCCATGTCTTACGCGCTTTTTAATCCAAGCACTTCGTTCTTAATCTTCTGCTCTTATTGTTCCCCCTTGGCTCGTGTACATATTATATATCATCCGTCTTTTCCTATAGCTTACCCCTATTTTTCTGAGAAATTCACATTTCTTGCACAATTTTACATTGTCGAACGCTTTTCCCACGTCGAAAAAACCTATGAAGATCTATTAATGTTTCTTCAGTGTTGCTTGTATTAGTAACCGCAGCGTCAGAATTGCCTCTGACATGTCTTTACCTTTCCTAAAGCCAAACTGTGCGTCAATTACCCCATCTTCAATTTTCGTTTCCATTCTTCTGGATATTATTCTAGTCAGCAGTTTGGATGCATGAGCCGTTAAGCTGATTGTGCGATAATTCTCGCACTTGACGGCTCTTGCAATCTTCGGAATTGTGTGGATGATGTTTCTCCGAAAGTCAGATGGTATATCGCCAGACTCATAGATTCGACACACGAACGTGAATAGTCGTTTTGTTGCCACTTCTCCCAATGATTTTAGAAATGCTGATGGAACGTTGTCTATCCCTTCTGCCTTATTCAATCGTAAGTCGTCCAGAGAACTTTTAAATTCTGATTGTAATACTGGATCCCCTCTATCCTCTGTACTGACTCCAATTTCTTCTCCTATCACGCCATCAGACACACCTTCAACATATTCCTTCCACCTATCTGTTGTCTCCTTTGCGCCAGCCGGTGTGGCCGAGCCGTTCTAGGCGCTCAGTCTGGAACCGCGCGACCGCTACGGTTGCAGGTTCGAATCCTGCCTCGGGCATGGATGTGTGTGATGTCCTTAGGTTAGTTAGGTTTAAGTAGTTCTAATTCTAGGGAACTGATGAGCTCAGATGTTAAGTGTCATAGCGCTCAGAGACATTTGAGCCATTTTGCCTCCTTTGCATTTAACAGTGAATCCTCTTCGCACTCTTAATGTTGCCACCCTTGCTTTTAATGTCACCGAAGGCACTTTCGAATTTTCTATACGCTGAATCAGTCATTCTGATAGTCATTTTATTACAGATTTCTTCACACTGTTCCTGTAGCAATACTTTTCCTATCTGTTCAATTTCTGCTGTTGACGTCGGCATGTATACTGGACTATTGCTGTTGGAGTGGGTTTGGTTTCGGCTGTGATGAGAATAACTCGATACTGATCTATTCACTGTAACTCACTCTCTGTTCCACCTTTCTCTTCATAACGAGCCCCACTCCCGTTATACCACTTTCTGCTGCTATTGATACGACCCTATTCGTCTGAGCAGAAATCCTTAGTCTTCTTTCCAGTTCACTTCGTTGACCCCACTGTATGAGCTTTAGCATTTCCGTTTTGAGACTTTCTAGCTTGCCTATCACTGTCAAATTTCTGAAGTTTTACGCTCTCGCTCGTACAACATTACCCTTTCTTTGACATTTCAATCTTTTCGTCGTGGTCACCTTCCCTTCGTCAGTCCCCTTCCGGGGAACCGAGTGGGGGATTAGTCCGTAATCTTCTGCCGATGGGGAGATCATCATGACATTTTTTCAATTACAGGGCACTTGTCCTTGGGATACACATTATGTCTCTTTAATGCAATGACTTTCATTGCCTTCTGCATCATTGCTGCTTCTTCCGCCTTTTAGTGTCAGTTTCTCACCCCAAGGGCAAGAGAGTGCCCTGAACCTCTGTTCGCTCCTCCGCTCTCATCGACAAGGTCGTTGGCCAAACGAGGGTGAATTCTCATGGCGTAAGATTATCATTTCCCTTTACGTACAGAATTACTGTTTCAATATTCTCATATACTGTCTCTATCTCTTCATCTTCTGCTTATTACTTCGGTATGTACATCTGATCTATTGTTGTAGGTTTTGGTTTGCTGTCAATTCTGACGGGATAGCCCTATCACTTATCTGGTCACAGTAACTCACTCTCTCCCCTATCTTCATATTCATAACGAATCCTAATCCCATTATACCATTTTCTGCTGCCGTTGATATTATTCTATATTCTTCTGACCACTTGGCGTGACTGACCTTTGGTATCTAGATTGAACCTTTCCATTTCCCTTTTCGGATTATCTGTCTTCAAAACCATGTTCAAACTTCTAACGTTACACGCTACGACTCATAGAATATTACCTTTTAGTTACTTTCTTTTGTTGTTCAGTGTTTTCTTGTGGTCACCACCCCGCTTGCATTCTCCTCTCAAAGATTCAATGTGAGAATAATCTGGAATCTTTTGGGAATGAAGAGATCTTCACCACCACATTTCTACTACAGGCCACACACTCCGTACGCAGATGCACATCATGTGTCTTTAATGATATGGTTTTCAATGAAATCTGCGTCCTCATGCCAGTGGTCGTTGATAATTCATCCCTATTTTAGGAGCAGTTTCCCATCCCAGGACAAGATGTTGCCCTGAACCTCTGTCAGCTTCTCCTCTGACTTTGACAAATTGTGAAAAGAGAAAGTGGAATGGATAGAAGAGAATGGCGGGCACGTTGTTTTGATATGGAAATACGCTATGGCGCATGATAATTAAAAGCGGAAACTGATGTGTGTGGTAGTATGCGATAATAATAGTAAAGACTTTCCATTAAACATTGGTTCGCACTCAAGGCTTTCCCGCAATAATTGCAAACGTGTGGTTAAGAGCCAGCAGTATAAAATATTTACACCCGTTCATTGACATAACCACTCTGCAACTGACACATAGAGGTTTTTTAGAGGACGCGTAGAATCAAATTCGGACTACTTCTCTACCTTTCGGATTAACGTATTGTAACACCGTAAGCGACTGAAACTATTCTTAAATAAGCGACCGTATTCGTTCTAAAGTCATTTTCGAGCACAGCTTTGGTCAACAACAGGAGTTACATTGGAATACAGTGCCGTCAATAAGGAGCACAAAGTGAAAAATTCGAGTGGAAGCTGTATAGTGACTAAACATGCTGCGTAGTTCACAGCACCATACAAGGTTTAGCATGTTTATTTCATATACAGTTTCCAGTCGACTTTTTGACTATATGCTCCTTCTTGCCGTCATTTTATTCCAATGCATTTTTTTTCTGTTAAGCCATGCTGTGTTGGAAAATGGTCTCAGGCGGTTTTAGCTTATTAAAGAATACTTTTAACAGCAGTGTCCGGTGTTACATGCTGTCATTTTCAAAGTTTATCATAGCTGTGGGACCAATCTATATAAAATATCTTATTTGTCTAGCATTAAATTCTCGAAAAGTACGTAGGAAAAATGAAAAGGTCCTTACTATATGAGTCTGACAGACTGACAGTGTGAAGTCAGATTTGTATGTTATGGTATACTATCGTTATGTATTTTAATAGAAATAGCTTGTATATTTGGCATGTGCGAGCAGAGAGAGAATGAGATCTTTCCATGTATGGTTAACATTGATTCCTAGCATTGTACTCTGGCTCCCAAGTTGGTCAAAAGTGCCACGTCAGCTGTCCACAGGAAGACAAATGGCTGAAGAGCTGAGCGCAGTCTGTGAACACTGGTCAAATGAGATATCATAGGCTCCGGTAAAGAATTTAGGAGGAGGAGGTGGAGGAAGGCCTGCTGGATGGTCTCGTGGAGACAATGGGGTCGCCGTTGCTGTCTGTGATTGATCTCGGCACCACCGCTGTCTGACTGTGAATGTTACTTGAGCGAGAAAGAGAGAATCAGTTTTATCACTTTCGTCGCTGTCTGTCTCCTCTCGGTTTAATTACGGGAGTCAATTCCATAATGAGAGAGCTTTCTTCAAACCCTATATGACCCTCACCTACTATTCAGTTTTAATGTTACCTTCTCGTTTATTTCGTAAACGCCTTGCCTTGCAGTGCTTTATGTGTTTCTGTACATGCAAAGTTTCGTTAATTGGCGTGCCAAAACGTTGGTTGGAATTTCCTGCTATGTTCCTTTGTGTAGGCTCACATGATCCTTTGTGTAGGTTCACATGACGAGCTTCTCGGCCTGTATTTGGGAATTTGTTACCCTGAAATGTGTGATGTGCTGGTAACGCCCTGGAATGGATATGTTTGATGATTTCGAGATTTTGTGTGTCAGTTGGTGACTAGTGCAACCCGAGTTCCTCGTCTGACCATGTTGTGATTAATGAGGCCAGAATTCGTGCGCCTTTTACCGCATAAAATCGATCCCTTGAATGGTACTGGCAGTTATTTGAGCAATCTTCGCGGTTTTTTTGCGTACTGTGAGAAACAGATGTCTTCGCAGCGACCACGTGTAAAGTGCGGCAGTGTCTGAAGAGTGCCCTTATAATATCTGTTCATTTTGTATGGTGAATTTTTGTAGTTAATTCGATTTTTTGAATACACAATATATATGAAAATAGACTTCGTCAGTTTTGGTTAGCGGTTTCCCTTGTTCCTAAATGCTGTGTCCAGGGGCAAACAGTGTATGACGTACAATGAACACGTGTGCCTTTCGTTTAAAGTATTTGGAGTAAAAAGTTACTACGTGTGAATTTTCATCCTTCTTTTTAGACGCTTGTATCGAAGATTGGTGTCACACGTCCACAGCTTCAATTTTTTTTATTTAAACAGTTAGTACAAGGTGATTCACACTAGAAAATACGAAAGTTCTGGTAACCACAAGGTCAAGATCAAGTTAGGGCATTGCCTGATTACTGTTTTCAAGACACAGCATAGTATAGCTTCCCTTCAGATTTACGTTCCGGTATGAGGCGATTGGGATCAATGTCCCAGATACGTGTCAATTATCACCTGACTTCCGACAGCTACTAGAATATTTAAAGCTTGGTTAGATACAGAAGAAAGAGGAGATGGGATGGTGCTCGTACGCAGTCAGAAAAATTGATCGCGAGTGCATGTTCGTTTAAATAAAAGTAAATTAACTCTGCTGCGTTAAAATACTCATTACATTAAGATGTGTATTCGTTATCAGTCAGTTACGTTTGTACATTCATTGCTGTATTCGTATGTTCAACATATCTCACATGTGCTTGAGTACTCAATCTTAATCAACTGTGCTTCTGTAGTCTGAATCATTCATATGTGTTTCAATAGTAATCAAATGTACATAAATATAGCAAGCCTAATCAGTTGTACTGGAATCTTAAAATATTTCAAAATCTTCCCGTGCAACTCTGTTTTATTTTACCGCGATTGTGACTTTTTCCTATCTACCAGGGACTCAACAAAATATTTTGGTATTCGGCAGAGAAAGTTGGTGATTGACATTACGCGGAAGATCTTGCCACATCAAAAGGCGCTTTCAAATGGTTCAAATGGCTCTGAGCACTATGGGACTTAACTGCTGAGGTCATCAGTCCCTAGAACTTAGAACTACTTAATACTAACTAACCTAAGGACATCAGACACATCCATGCCCGAGGCAGGATTCGAACCTGCGACCGTAGCGGTCGCGCGGTTCCAGACTCTAGCGCCTGGAACCGCTCGGCCACTCCGGCCGGCAAAAGCGCTTTGTTTTAATGCTCGCCACACCAACTCGCTTATAAGATTCCTAACCCTCGTTTTCCTATTTCCTGACAAAATACAAACAAATGTCCTTTGAAGTTCCTCGATGCCTTCCGTCAATCCTAGCTGGTAAGAATCCCATACGGTGCAGGAATACTCCGGAAGAGGTCGGACCAAAATAGTGTAGGCACTCTTTTTAGTTGGTTTCTTGCACTTTCTAAGCATGTTGTCAAAAAAAAGCAGTCTGTTCGTAATTGTAATCCCTAAGTATTGAAGTGAGTCGACAGCTGTCTTAATACAAATAAACTGACGGAAAAAAATCACATCAACGAGGAGTTTTGCGCCTTAAATGAAAGTTGGCAGGCGTGTTTCTACATCTGAAAGATGATGTTCATTCAAATGAAAGTTGACAGGCGTGTTTCTATATCTGAAAGATGATGTTTGTTCCCATTCAATGCCAGTCGCGTTAGAGTGGCGCTAGCAGCGCCACTATTGGGATACAAATCAGGTTCGCTTTATATACATGCTGTAACGGCGGTTGTGAGTGTTAGTTGCCTTTGAGACCGAGCTTGGTGAGTTGCTGTTAGTCGAGAATACCTTTAAGGCGACAAAGACGCCATTATCTACACCTCACTGAGCTTAGACGAGGTCATGTAACAGTGCTACGAGAAGTCAGATGTTCCTTCTGCCTTACTGAAGAAAGACTTGGAAGGAACGTAGCCACTGGAAAAGACTGCTGGCAGCGGTAGTCACTGGAATACACGGTCGCAAGAAGACCGTGCCACGTAGCAGTATCGAAATGGAAGATCATTGTGTTCCTTTTATGGTTCTGACACATCGTACTGCATCTGCAACAGCAATCTGAGCAGCAGCTGGCGCCACAGTGACTCAACAAACTGTAACAGATTGGTTACTTGGACGACAGCTCCGACCCAGACGCCCTATAGCTGCATTCCACTGATCCCAAAGCACCGCCTTTTGCCACTTGAGTGGTGTCAAGTGAGAGCTCGTTGGAGGACAGGGTGGAGTCCTTTGTGTTTTCTGATAAAAACTGGTTCTGTCTCGGTGCTAGGATGGCCGTGTGGTGATTAGAAGGAGGCCAGTTCAGGGCCTGCAACCAACCTGTATGCGTGCTAGACATACTGGACTGCAGCTTGAGTCCTGGCCAGGGGTGCGATTTCGTATAGGAGCACTCTCGTGGCTATCCAAAGCACGCTGACTGCCAATTTGTATTTCAGTCTGGGTATTCGCCTTGCTATGCTGCCATTCATGAACAACATTCCAGGAGGTTTGTTCCAGCTGGATAATGGTCGCCCACATGCTGCCTTTGTAACCCAACATGGCCTACGGAGTGTCGACATGTTGCCTTGGCCTGCTCGATCACCACATTTGTCTCCAGTCGAGCACATATGGGACATCATCGGGCGAGAACCGTCCCTGTATTGATCGACCAAGTGAAACAGGCATGGAACTCCATCCCACAAACTGACATCCGGCACCTGTAGAACACAATGCATTCACTCTTGTATGCTTATATTCGACACTCTGGCGGTTACACCGATTATAAACACACCAGAATTTCATATTTGCAGTGGCTTATCTTGCGCTTACATTAACCAGTGATCTTGCAATGTTCATCGCTTAAATATGTTACCTAGACAAATGTGTTGCAGATATTTCATTGCTCTACATCAATCATGTTTTGGTGTTGCGAATTTTTTTCCGTCAGTGTACATTTGAAATGTAAACTTTTTGGTTAAATCTCCTCCTAAAAGTACGCGTATTTAACCGTTGGTCCATAAATGGGAGATGTGATAAGCGAGTTATGGAGCATAAGTATCTTTTTCTGCTGATATTAGCCGTCTAACGTGATAATACAGTTCAAGAGGGGTTGGTCGGAAAGGACCTGTATCTTGGTTTCCAACCTTACCTCATTACCATGGAATTTTGTGTATGGGGTGAAGTGAAAAAATTAAGTCTACAGCACTGCCACCGGTAAGTCTGAAGAACTAGAGCATTGGTTTGTACTGTCTTCTCAAGATTTGCTTGATGATACGGAGGCGTTTGTAAGAATATTTACCACATAGAAGAGTGCAATATTGCACCCAAATGCGAAGAGGACAAGTAGAATACATTGTTTAACACTTACGAGTGTAGAGTAAGTTATATGGAACACGTCCTTTAATAAGCACGAATGCAGAATAAATTACAACATGTATTACTCTGAAGAAGTGACGTACACTGAGATTACAAAAACTCAGGGGATAGTGATATGCACATATAAACGTGGAGGTATCATCGCTTACACAAGGCATAAAAGTGCTCTGCATTTTCGGGGCAATTATTTGTGCTCAGGTGATTTGTGTCAAAATGTTACCGCCAGGATTATAGCTGCACGACGGGAATTAACAGACTGTGAACCCAGAATGGTGGTTGGAGCTAGGCTCATGGGACATTCCGTTTCGTAAATCGTTAAGGAAATCAATATCCCGAGGTACACATTGTCAATAGCGTGGCGAAAATACCAAATTTCAGGCATTACCTCTCGCTAAGGACAACGCAGTGACAGAGGACATTCACTTAACAACCGAAAGCAACGGCGTTTGCTTACAGACGAGCAATACTGCGGAAATAATGGAATAAATTAATGTGGGACGTACGACGAACGTATCCATTAGAGCAGCGTGGCAATATCTGGCGTTAATGGATTATGGCAGCAGACGATCGACGCGAGTGCCTTTGCCAACAGCACGACATCGCCTTCATCGCCTCTTCTGGGCTCGTGACGTTATCGGTTGGACTCTAGACGACTGGAAAACCATAGCATGGTCAGATGAACCC
The DNA here is from genome assembly GCF_021461395.2 of Schistocerca americana. Taxonomy (NCBI): domain Eukaryota; kingdom Metazoa; phylum Arthropoda; class Insecta; order Orthoptera; family Acrididae; genus Schistocerca; species Schistocerca americana. Next base: position 585,833,221 of record NC_060122.1, on the reverse strand, counting down.
CGATTTCAGTTAGTAAGAGCTGATGGTAGGGTTCGTGAGTGGTGTAGACCCCGCAAAGTGAAGGAGAGATGCTGCAAACTGATGGTAGCTCCATATTACATTGAATGGGCTAGGTCCTCTGGTCCAACCAGAAATAGTTATGTTCGGGTACTTGGAGTTATTTTCAGACACTCATAGACTTCCTGTTCCCCAATAACTATGGTATTTTTATGAATGACACGATGCCTCGTCACCTCTTGTCAAAGACGACAATTCATAGTTAAGTTTTATCTCTGACAAGGATCATCTCTGCTCATCCTGTGTTACTTTGACCACGTCCCCTTTCCTACAGTATTTATAACACTCTAGGACGTCCGACAGGTCAGTAGGCAAGACTCAGAAGAGGAGCACCTCTGAGGATGTCCAGCGCAGTTCTGGACGAAACGTCAGGAACAGAAGAGTCTCTTGGACCACGTTCTCATATCCCGAGAGGTTTACCAGCAGCCATAGTTGTTCGCCAGTGGTTTTAAGAAGGTTTTGAACAGTTTGAGCGAATGATTTGGCCACCCAGATTGCCCGAGATGAGTCGCATCAAACATTTATGGGACGTCAGTTTGTGCAAAAAATCCTGCGCCGACAACACTTTCGCAATTATGGACAGCTATCGAGGCAGCATGGGTCAATATGAAACTTCCTGGAAGATTAAAACTGTGTGCCGGACTGAGACTCTTTCTCGGGACCCTTGCCTTTCGCGGGCAAGTGCTGGCAGAAGTAAAGCTGTGAGGGTGGGGCGTGAGTCCTGCTTGGGTAGCCAGATGGTAGAGCAATTGACCGCGAAAGGCATAGGTCCCAAGTTCGAGTCTCGGTCCGGAACACAATTTTAATCTGCCCCGAAGTTTCATATCAGCGCACACTCCGCTGCAGAGTGAAAATCTCATTATGGGGGAATATTTCTGCTAGGGCTTCCAACGACTTGTTGAGTCTATGCGAGTTTGTGCACTATGGTGGGCAAGAGGTGGTCCGTCACTATATTAGGATGTATCTCACGACGTTCGTCACCTGAGTGTATTTTACGCAACGATTTGCAATGGCCGAAATTCAAGACCAGTTAGAAGGGTACTAACTGAAAAGTTAACGTTTGGAAAACTCTTGTATGAACAAGTGCATAAGATCATATTGTAATGGGTTGTGGCTAGTAAACACAGATTTGCTCTTCCCTCGCAAGCAGCTCGTTTGCAGACAGTTATTTACTGGGACACTGATGCTTCTATTATCATATTTTACCACTTGTATTTATAGTTATAACTGTTCAGTGATAATTTTAACAACACGACAACGAAAGTAACTTTCCCTACGGCCAGCAAAGTACGTCATTATTAGTCCATTACGACTCATTTAGAGACTGGTAGAACACCTCATTTCCTGCTTGTCATTTTGTACAGTTGGTGAATTATGTGCTTAAAAATGTTGTTAGTATACAATTTTGAACTCTGTTTCTTCAGGTGAAACCTAAATCGGAAGAACCCTGTAACAACTCAGAAAAGACTAACCATGTCATTACATAAAGGCCTTGCTGTCCGTTTAGTTAGTGACTCTGACGTGCCTGCCAGTGGTGTGTTTCTGGTGAAGTCCGTACCTGACGCACGGGCCGCTGCGACCGGGCACGAGGTACCGGCAGCCGTGCAGCGTCGTCTCCTCGGCGAACTCCCTCAGCACGGTCCTCCACATGGCTCCCGCTGCGTTCACTCCGTGTTGTCGGCGCGCTGTCTGCAGGCCGCCGGCATTGATCACTGGCTGGCGTGACTGCGCCTTATTAACCGTCAAATGTCACCCGCCCTACAAGTCTTTTCGACCTCTATCCGATACATCATTGACTGTGAAGACACCGCAGAGAAATCGTATTCTGCTCATTTGACCTCGGCCCATTTTTCAGATTGTTTTTGACAGAACGGCACCGACGTTCCTTAACTGATTAGTGATGAATGAAGATATTTTGCATAAAACTGCTCAGCCGTCAACAAAATCTGTTCTATGCTTTTCTGTTTTTGAACGTTTTCTCCAAAATTTATTCAGAGTCAGATGTAGCCAATGGTACATTTTAAGAATATCTAAGAAGTTCAGAAAAATATGTAGCGCCACTTCTCGTTATGAAAGGAAAAACAGAAAAATTGAACAAACGTAAAAAAAGTGGCAAAAATGTAGAAAGAAGAGACTAATAAGCAAAAAACTTTACTCTTCAGTTTATATTAAGGGCTACTGAGAGTATATGTTATTGAGTTGTATGGGACGTGGAAAACAAACAAAATTTTGTGTAAGAAGTCCTAAACGTACGTACATTGTGAGCTGTATTGATTTGGCTATTGTATAATCAAGTTTGATTGTAATGCATGTAATATACCACAAATTAGAGCAGGCTCCGATTCTGGCTGGCAGTTTGTTTACTTCGGGCGTGCCTTGGTGTGAGAGCTGGATGTTAATGTCGAGATACGGCGGCAGAGAGTCCATTGTAAGCATTTATGGAAATCAGCCTGCTGTGGGCAGGCATGCAGTGGAGTCGATCCCTGGTACTGCAGGGTTCTACATTGCCTCGGGTGACCACGCAGTCGTATCGAGGCGACTAGCTGGCGAGGTAGACCACCGCAGCATATATGGAACCGCCTCTGCATTGCTAAAGCTGGAGACTGCGTCACTCGCGGCTGCTGAATTTAATAATGAAGACCTAGCATAGCACCTAATTAAAAGGTTTGATGTATAGAAACGAGTTTAGCTCCACCTGTTTTCCACTGAACTGTGCTTCCATCATTTACATTAACAGCATCACTAACTTCGTTTCTGTTAGTTAAAATTTATGGTTCACATAGAAAACAGTGTCTTTTATTTGTTGCGATGACGAGACTGTGCGTTAACGTTTAACATGGGTATACTGTAAATTATCAATGGAGCATGTAGTCCATTATAAAATGGACTACACTGCCAAATATGGACTTGAAATTTTAAACAAAGCCAACAGTACGTAGCTGAACATTCGTTGCAAAATTACACGCTAAATTAATGATAAAAGCCGGCCGGGGTGGCCGAGCGGTTCTAGGTGCTACAGTCTGGAACAGCGCGACAGCTACGGTTGCAGGTTCGAATCCTGCCTCGGGCATGGATGTGTGTGATGTCCTTAGGTTAGTTAGGTTTAAGTAGTTGTAAGTTCTAGGGGACTGATGACCTTAGAAGTTAAGTTCCATAGTGCTCTGAGCCATTTTTTTAATGATGAAAGTTATTACTGTTTTGAGAAGGATAACAAACTCGTAACAGTTCGTGAGAGGCAATGCATCGTTGTCGATAGAGTTTGACGAGATCGGCCCCTCTGAATCGCAACTGATATGAACATTGCTGATTTAAAGTTTTTTTCGACCTGCTGAAGGAGATTCAAAAAATAATAAATGATAGGAAGTAAAAGTGTAGAGGTGATGCCATTAATTTATGAAGACGGAACGTCCTGTTACCCCACATCTGCTGTATCTAAAGCCGATGAGTTAGGTTTCGTGTAAGGACTGTGAGCAAACCGCACTTTCCCATTTCGAGCCGATAAAACACAGAGTCTGTTGTGTAATCAATTAATGCTGTGACACACTGATATACAACAATGACATATGTAAGTGTGAGTGGATTAATGTTTCCACAGCTTTATATACCTCAATGCATATTACTACCAATAATGAAAAAAGGGCTGCATAGTGGCAAAAAATCTTATAACTGATCTATCAAAAACTGGATAAACAGGAAAGAACAATTTTTAATATTTCACAAGAAACAGTTTCTAAACAGCTACAGAAGTTAATTCATTGCTGTCGTTGGACTCTTAACCCGGACAGGAGGACGACGGAAAGACTGGTGATATATTTCAGAGTCCACTCAGAACAAGCAGTGTGACTGTTGATACAGAACTTTCGCGACTGTGGAAAGCTTTTTTAAGGAAATTGTCGGTCATTATAATTTCCGATAGTTCCGTATCATTTGAGGTTTTTCAGGAGAACACTTTTCTTAAATTTCAATCATCTGTGCACTATGAGTTTGCATCGGCACGTTTCACGAATTGCTTTAAATACACTCGTTACGCAGCATGCTCAACCGAGCAAAGTCCAGGACCATTTCTTACTCCGTCGTAACTCTGTCCACATGAAACCAGTTATTACTGGACCATACCCGAAAGCATTAATTCATCTTTCATCAGGTATGCCTGATATAAGGAAAATGATAGTTTTCGTCATTCAAATGACACTTGGCTTTATTGTGATGATTATGGGGAATAAACCAGGAATTCTTTCATTGCTACTAAAATATACATTATTCAAAAAATGTCATAAGTACTGTGCTACAGGAACTGTTATAAAATGATGTATGTGTAAGAAATATTTAATTTCAATAAATTAATGTCACGGTTGATGGAAGTCGTCTGTAATGTAACATCAAACAATGCCTTGATTTATTTTCCTCTGCTAGTCACCTTTTGTAAGAATCACATATGCAACAGTTCCGCTGTCGATACTAACTGCCTCTTATTCAAAACATTAATGATAACTGACAATTATTGTGTGGTTTAGGTGCTTCAGACCCCATTGTGTCACTCCAGGTTCTGGTACTATGTGGCGCTATGCTCTCTTGTGACAGCCGATCGTGCGCTACACTGGAAGGTCTCGTACAAGCCGCTGTCATAGCCAGTTCTTCGTGCAACAAAAACGGGTAACTTCAAAGGTTTTTTAAAAAAATCCTTGCACTGCTTTTCAGCAGCTAAAATTCTGAGAGTGCATTTCTTTCGTTTTACTCTTACTACACAAAAAACGTCAGGGTGCGTTTCGGATTGTTGGATTGGACCATTTCCTAGTAAGAAACTATTCAACTTAAATTCAAAAATAAATACACCAATAAAATGTTTCACGCAATTCGTGGGTAATTTATTTTGAAATGATTTTCTATTAGTGCTCAACTTTGAAGAATGGCAGCCGTATAAGAAGTCGTAGACTGTATTAAGTTTGAGGGAGAATGTACTCAAACGTTTTTGTAGACATTAGCCGCGTTTGGGCATTGAAATGAGTCAATGACAACAGGTGAATATTTGTACTGGACTAACACTCGAACCCGGATCTCCCGCTTAACATGAGTGATCGCCTTTTATGTAGGTGTGCGTGTTCGTGTATGTGTGTGTGTGTAGCAGAAAGGCAGGTTGAGCAAGACATCTTTATTCGACAGTGGTGTACTTGTAGGGGTTATGAAAGTAACCACAATATTATAGCACAAATAGAACGGGAATCCAACATTAGACACTACACCCGCTGCTACCATCTATCAACATGCCCATGGAGCCTTCTAACCCGCCATTAGGGCCGGGCGTGTCCCCACGAAGAAAGGGCTCAAATGGTCCTGTCACTTGTTCCGATCTGTTTCGTAAAACTAACGTGCGTATGAGGTTAACTTCTCATACCTGGCACACCCAAATTGTGGAGCATCCAGGAAGACACTACCTAGATACTTAGCACAGTACTGTTTGTAGTGCGGATGGCATGGTGGACGAATGAATTGTTCCGATAGGAAGGTTCAGAAATCGTACAAAGTGTTTGTCATCATCCTGGTAAAGATACAAAATTGTCGAACCATTGATTCGTGTCACTGCATTCCTCTTATTACGCGGATAAAACGACATATCTGTAATAAAGAGGGATGTTAAGGGTCACTGCCGTTCGTTGAATGAGGGCCAACATCGGTATCGTTAACCTCCACACACCCACATTCCAGACGGTGTTATCTGCATCAGGTAGATGGCGCTGGGGAGATAACGGAGAATCTGCCATCTGATTGGAATGGTGTCTCTGGCGATTTATGCATTTGTGGCTGACCAACAAATACCAGGCCGCTCTGGCGTCCGAATTTATGGGAGCATCATGCACAGAGTGTCAGACCACTGGCCAAGTAACCAAGGGATGCCAGCGCATCATCTGGCAACAAAAATCACAGATCCTCTACGGCCACGCACTCAGCAAGTCAGCGTTGACATAACTGAAACACACAAAAAACTCATAAAGGTGAGTTGTTTTTCTTTCTTTTTTTGTCATCAGTCTTCTGACTGGCTTGATGCGGCCTCCACGAATTCCTCTCCTCTGCTAACCTCTTCATCTCAGTGTAGTACTTGTAACCTATGTCCTCAATTACTTGCTGGATGTATTCCTATTTCTGTCTTCCTCTACAGTTTTTGCCCTCTACAGCTCCCTCTAGTACCATGGAAGTCATTCCATCATGTCTTAACATATGTCATATCATCCTGTCCCTTCTCCTTATCAGTGTTTTCCACATATTCCTTTCCTCTCCGATTCTGCGTAGAACCTCTCATTCCTTACTTTATCAGTCCAACTAATTTTCAACATTCGTCCGTAGCACCACATCTCAAATGCTTCGATCCTCTTCTATTCCGGTTTTCCTACAGTCCATGTTTCACTACCATACAATGCTGTGCTCCAAACGTACGTTCTCAGAAATTTCTTCCTCAAATTAAGGCCGATATTTGACATTAGTAGACTTTTCTTGGCCAGGAATGCCTTTTTTGCCATAGCTAGTCTGCTTTTGATGTCCTCCTTGCTCCGTCCGTCGTTTATTATACTGCCCACGTAGCAGAATTCCTTAACTTCTTCTACTTGGTGACCCTCAATTCTGATGTTAAGTTTCTCGCTGTTCTCATATCTACTAGTTCTCCTTACATTCGTGTTTCTTCGATTTACTCTCAATCCATACTGTGTACTCATTAGACTGTTCATTCCATTCAGCAGATCATGCAATTCTTCTTCACTTTCACTCAGGATAGTAATGTCATCAGCGAATAGTATCATTGATATCCTTTCACCTTGAATTATAATTCCACTCCTGAACCTTTCTTTTATTTCCATCATTGCTTCCTCGATATACGAGTACAGATTGAACAGTAGGGGCGAAAGGCTACATACTTGTCATACACCCTTTTCAATACGAGCACTTCGTTCTTGGTCATCCACTCTTATTATTGTCTCTTGGCTGTTGTACCCGTCTCTCTCTATAACTTACCCCTAATTTTCTCAGACTTTCGAACATCTTGCACCATTTTACATTGTTGAACACTTTTTCCAGGTCGAAAAATCTTATGAACGTGTCTTCATTTTTCTTTAGTCTTGCTCCCATTGTTAACCTCAACATCAGAATTGCCTCTCTCGTGCCTTTACTTTTCCTAAAGCCAAATTGATCGTCATCTAGCTCATCCTCAATTTTCTTTTCCATTCTTCTGTATATTATTCTTCTAAGCAACTTGGATGCATGAGCCGTTAAGCTGATTGTGCGATAATTCTCGCACTTGTCAGCTCTTGCCATCTTCTGAAATGTGTGGATAATGTTTTTTCGAAAGTCAGATGGTTGTCGCCAGACTCATAAATTCTACAAATAAACGTAAATAGTCATTTTGTTGCCACTTTTCCCAATGATTTTTGAAATTCTGATGGAATGGCCGGCCGGAGTGGCCGTGCGGTTCTAGGCGTTACAGTCTGGAACCGCGTGACCGCTACGGTCGCAGGTTCGAATCCTGCCTCGGGCATGAATGTGTGTGATGTCCTTAGGTTAGTTAGGTTTAAGTAGTTGTAAGTTCTAGGGGACTTATGACCACAGCAGTTGAGTCCCATAGTGCTCAGAGCCATTTGAACCATTTTTGATGGAATGTTATCTATCCCTTCTGCCTTATTTGACCTTAAGTCCTCCAAAGGTCTTTAAATTCTGATTGTAATACTGGATCCCTATCTCTTCCAAATCGACTCCTGTTTTTGTTCTTCTATCACATCAGACAAATCTTCACCCTCATAGAGACTTTTAATGTATTCTTTCCACCTATCCACTTTATCCTCTGCATTTAAAGGTGGAATTCCCGCTGCACCCTTAATGTCAGCACCCTTTCTTTTAATGGCACCGAAGGTTGTTTTGACTTTCCTGTATGCTGAGTCTGACCTTCTGACAATCATTTTTTTTCGATGTCTTCACATTTTTGCTGCTGCCATTTCGTCTTAGCTTCCATGCACTTCCTATCTATCTATTCCTCGGCGACTTGTATTTCTGTATTCTTGAGTTTCCCGGAACATGTTTGTACTTCTTCCTTTCATCAATCAACTGAAGTATTTCTTCTGTTACCCACGGTTTCTTCGCAGCTACCTTCTTTGTACCTATTTTTTCCTTCCCAACTTCTGTGATGGCCCTTTTTAGAGATGTCCATTCCTCTTCAACTGTACCGCCTTCTGCGCTATTCCTTATTGCTGTACCTATAGCGTTAGATAACTTCAAACGTATCTCGTCATTCCTTAGTTCTTCCGTATCCCACTTCTTTACGTATTGATTCTTCCTGACTAATGTCTTGAACTACAGCCTACTCTTCATCACTACTAAATTGTGATCTTAGTCTATATCTGCTCCTGGTACGCCTTACAGTCCAGAATCTGATTCCGGTATCTCTGTCTGACCATGATGTAATCTTCCCGTATCGTCCGGCCTTTTCCAAGTATACCTCCTCCTCCTGTGATTCTTGAACAGGGTATTCGCTACATCTAGCTGAAACTTGTTACAGAACTCAATTAGTCTTTCTCCTCTCGCATTCCTTGTCCCAATCCCATATTCTCCTGTAACCTTTTCTTCTACTCCTTCCCCTACAACTGTATTCCAGTCCCCCATGACTATTAGATGTTCATCCCCTTTTACATACTATATTACCCTATCAATATCCTAATACATTTTCTCTGTCTCTTCATCTTCAGCTTGCGACGTCGGCATGTTTACCTGAACTATCGTTGTCGGTGGTGGTTTGCTTTTGATCCTGATAAGAACGACCCTGTCACTGAGCGGTTCACAGAAACACAATCTCTGCCCTACCTACCTATTCATAACGAATCCTACTCCTGTTATGCCGTTTTCTGCTGCTGTTGGTATTACCCTATACTCATCTGACCAAAAATCCTTGTCTTCTTTCCACTGCACTTCACTGACCCCTACTATAACTAGATTCAACCTTTGCATTTCCCTTTTCAGATTTTCTAGTTTCCCTACCACTTTCGAGCTTCTGAAATTCCACCCCCCGACTCGTTGAACGTTATATTTCCGTTGATCATTCAATTTTTTTCTCATGGGAACCTCCTCCTTGGCAGTCCCCTCCCGGAGATCCGAGTAGGGGACTATTCCGGAATCTTTTGCCAATGGAGAGAGCATCATGACACTTCTTCGATTACAGGCCACACGTCCTGTGGATACACATTACGTGTCTTTAATGCAATGGTTTCCATTGCCATCTGCAACCTCATGCCGTTGATCATTGCTGATTCTTCCGCCTTTAGGGGCAGTTTCCCACCCCTGGGACAAGAGAGTGCCCTGAACCTCTGTCCGCTCCTCCGCCCTCTTTGACAAGACCGTTAGCAGAATGAGGGTGACTTCTTATGCCGGAATTCTTCGGCCGCCAATGCTGATTATTAATGAGATAATGTCGGTGAAATATACGCCACAGCAGTTGGTGGTTCGTGAGAGGTGGGGGCCAGTTCTTTAATGGCAGTTCCTGTGAAACTGCTCTGACGGTGATTCCGCTTCTTCTCCATCATCATGGTGACATATAAAGCAACTACATATTGACCATACTGAGACTGTCTTTTTTGGTAGGGTGAGCGTATCTTATCACACTTTGATGCTCATTCCTGCGCTGGCGAAGTATTCAAAGACTGCTTGTAAACTGCGTGCTACCGTCTTTGGCATCAGGAAGGAGGTAGCCAGATGTGATATCTCGGATGCCTGATAGATGCTGACATAACTTTCTGGACCATGTTCAAGGATAGCAGCAAGCTGCTACAGGAATTCGTATGTAAGCATTGTAGGAGACAAGTAAGGTGTGCCGTGTGCCATCCATCGGCTATCAGGTGTGAAGATAACCCCCTAAACACCTGGTAATATCCCAAAGAGGGGAAGGGGCCAAGCTCCCTTCCAGGAGGCCACTACCGATAATCATCGGTCCAGACTTTTCCAAGTTCAAGCGGCTTCCGGCTGTGGCAGCATACTGGGCAATCCAACCCAGTGATCTGTGAATTTTTTGTGGCGTACACACTAAAAAATAATAGATGATCCAATAAGCATTGCAGATGAAGGAATGGTCTCTCAAGGTAAAACCCTGCAGCCAGAATCGTAGCCTGTGTAGCAGTGGCTCCATAGAAGTGACATGCTGAACCACCAACAGGGAGCAACAGAGTGGGCCATAGTGATCTTGCCCGCTGTACGTCTGTTGATCGTGATTTATGAAGTCAGAAACGGTGTTTCTGAAGGAGTGGGGGAAGGCTAGTTGCCGCACCACCTTCTCAAGATAATAGTAGTGACATACTCTTTGGAAAGCATGGTCAAAGTCCACTGATACTAAGTCTCCACACATGCCACTCACCTCCAGTGCGATGACATTGTAGTAATCACTGAGCGCCGTCTGGATGCTGCTGTTGCAGCCAAGTCTGGTCTGTAGATACGACTTGGTGCAAGACACTTCGAATGCATGTAGCCAGAGCTATCGTAAAGATCTAGAAACTGATACTGATCAGCGTGAGAGTCCTGTAATGGTCAACTCTCCTTCTGGCAGATGGCTTGGGGACAGATATAAGCTTGCCATTGACAAAGGCATGTGGCATCTGCACTGCTAGGTTCATCAGTTCTTGGTAGATCGTAACCCATCAGAGTACCATAACATCGTGGAATGTACGATAAAACTTTATCACGAGGCCATCTGGGCCCAGAGACTTGTTGGTCCTCCCTTTGTTGAGGGCGTCACCGACGTCCTCCACCGTTATGGCGTGTCTGTGAGGGTCACCACCGCGTCTCCAACGAGGGTCCAAGGCAGCAAGTGGAATACTTCATCCATCTCCTTATTATCAAATGGCTCTGAGCACTATGGGACTCAACTGCTGTGGTCATAAGTCCCCTAGAACTTAGAACTACTTAAACCTAACTAACCCAAGGACAGCACACAACACCCAGCCATCACGAGGCAGAGAAAATCCCTGACCCCGCCGGGAATCGAACCCGGGAACCCGGGCGTGGGAAGCGAGAACGCTACCGCACGACCACGAGATGCGGGCTCCCTTATTATCGTGATCTTCTGCGGTGTAGAACCGCTGGTAATGATCCAAGAAGGCGTTCACGATATCCTTGTGAGCCATCAGGCGCCTACCATCCCAGGTATCCAGTACAGCGATCAATGGTCTTCGACATCCGCAATAGTCGCGGATAATGAGATGCTTGGCTGGCGATTTACCTGTCTTGAACGCGCCCATATATATGCGTGCCCTTGAGATAACGTCGTGTACGCATAGTGATCTTTGCTCGCAGTTGCGGAACCTCAGTCTGACGTCCTGGCGATGGTAGTTAGCATAAAATGATATTCCATGATGTACTGTTGCCAACACATAGCCTCTCAACCGCAATTCATCGTCACACGCCGCAATGCAGGATTTACACAATCGAGCCACGACTGAATCGTGGAAGGAAACGTTCGATCCGCCTCTCGCAGTTCCTCCAGTCTCCACTATCTCCACTATCCTCTGCCGACACTCTGGATCCCGGAGGAGCGCTACATGCATCTTCCATGAAGTCCTGCTCCGTCACACCCTCTGTAGCGGGAGGGAGATGGTGCAGAGCTAGGTATCATGATCGATAAAGCCGGTCAGCCATATCTCAGTATCTAGCCACACCACTGTGAGTCCCTGGGAGACATAAACCCAGTCAAGGAGACTCGTTGAATATCCGATAACGTATGTGTATCCCTGTTTGTTACCATGAATACTCCTACAGGTATAGGCGAGGCGAAGGTCTTGCGACAGACGTTGCAGTTACCTGCAGGTGCTTAAGTGTGGTATTTGATCTGGTGGTCGCCCCTAGGATAATATGATCGTACCATCCCTCGAATAATGGCATGGCTTCCTCCACATAAAATTTCGAACGGTCTGTTTTCTTGTCCACACTGGAGGGAGGTTATACATTCACAGTCCAGACGCCCTGATATGTGATACCAAGTCCTTGTGCTGATGGGAGCTATGTCACACTATCGATTACGGTAACTTTCTCCACAATAACGGTCATACTGCTGCCATTACCTGCGCACAGCGTCTGGTAAACGTCATATCCATAAATAGACAGGAACTAGTCGATGAGCACTTAGTGGAGGAGTGCGATGTCGAGATCTGCCACCCGCAACATATCACGAAACATCTGCAGCTTGACCTCAGAGCTGAGGGTACTGAAGCTGATGGTGACAATCCGGTAGGCCTGGCACGAGGAGGCAGTGTTTTTGGTGCCTGTTGGGAGGAATGAGGAATGGAGATGGGAGACGTGCAGAAGGCCCCGCTGCAACAAAGGGTCCCCTCCTATGGCCATTGACATTTAACTGCCGTAATCTGTAGCAACTGCAATTGCATTAGCTGCTACAGCAGACATCACATTCTTGACATCGTCAGCCCAGGCAATCACGCCTGTGCTGCGATCATCCCTCGGAATTAACAGGGCAGCTGAAGGTTGTTGCACGTCCACGATGGGGTCAGATTCTGAATCCATCCACTGTCCATCATCCAGAAGCATGGCACTGTGAGAGGTCTCCTTTGGATCTGCAGCCGGCCAAGGAGTGATGTTGTGCCCTATCTTCGTTGTCTCTGTGGCGCCAACTTTCGAGAAAATAATTTTACACTGCATGTTATACGTTGTTTACTGACATACCCTGGTCAGCATGTCCTTCAGATCTCTTACTTCCTGCAAACACCTGGTCACTGGTTGCCGAGAGACCGACATGCCATCACTCGCCTGCCGCTGCGAATGATTAAGTCCGGCACAATCTGTCATCCACGTTGTGTTCGACTCGATCATAAGGAAACGTAACTTCACTGGTTGCCAAGAATCCGACGTGCCACCACTCGCCAGCCACTTCGAATGGTTAACTCCGGCACAATCTATCTTCCACGTTGTGTTCAACTCGATCATAAGGAAACGTAACTTACCCACAAAAGAAGTGGCTCACAAGGCGCTTGTTCGACCGATTGCTGAGTACTGTTCATTAGTCTTGGATCCTTACCATGTAGTACTGACTATTTGATAAGATACAGAGAAGAGCTAGGGCTTTGTCATGGTGTCGTTTAGTCGGCACGAGAGCCTTACAGAGATGCTCAACAAGTTCCAGTCACAGACGCTCCAAATGGGGCAGTGACAACTGTGTGGGACGGAAGAAGAAGGCGCTGAATATAGCGGGTCTTTCCGACACTATGCGGTGACGAAAACTGACCGCTCTGGAATATTATTCGTACATCGAGGCAACCACGACTCATTGAAAAATGTTCTTCTAAGAAATGACCAAAATAGTTCGACGACATTTCAATTACACCCAGAATGGCTTAACGAGATCTCTTACCTGGTGAATTATCTGCTAGGATTCACCATTGTGACTATTAGAAGTAGCATACCATAAGTGTAATGAACTCTGTGATTATGCAATCAAAAGATACGGTTATTTACGTCAAATATCTTGATACTCGCAAACTCATTCGTCAAACCTTCAGGCTACTTCCCTTTGACCTACAATCATGAAATTTGCCAAGAAGCAGGGTTTAACATTGAAAGTAAAGGAACAAATACGAAAATTGTTAATTTGTAATCATATGATAAGCAATTATTATTATTTTTTTTGAATTTGTTGTACGATTGTCTGTCTGTCCGTCCATCTATTAAGGTCCAGTTTACTCAGGAATGAGTAGACGTATCAGATTAAAATTTATGTCGCATAATAACCTAAACTTAAGTGAAGAATGGAAGAAAGGTAGTGGTGTAATATAAAACCATCTGAAGCTATACGTAAGAGAAAGAAGTCTCCAAACAAAAGAAGGCACCCGCCTGGAATGAAGTCCTAGTAAAGACGCTTAAGAGAAAAGGGTTATTGCATAAAACATCTCAATAGAAGAAGGGTTCAAGATTACTTTGAATATAAAAAAGTAGCATTAGTTAAAAGTGATAGGAGAAGGGTGAGATGGCTGATGTGGCAGGCATTCCTTGGAAATTTAGAATACGGCATCTATGGAAAACAAATACGAGCTTACAGAATAATAAAAGCTGAGCAAATGGCTCTGAGCACTATGGGACTCAACTGCTGAGGTCATTAGTCTAATAAAAGCTCTCAGTGAAGTGGAAGAGTATACTCTACGGTGGAATAATACCTCCAACGAAACATGGCTAGACTTCTTCGAAAACCTGTGGTCAGGCAAAAAGGAAATTTTGTAACAGCACTATCAGAGGCGAACGTAGATCCGATTTCCTCCGAAGAACTCGAAGATGCAGCAGGGTCCATGAGAAATAGGAAGCGGCCGGCAAAAGACAAAATAAATTCGAAGCTTATTAAATATGTCCACGAAAATCTCAAGATTAGGCTACTTAATTTTATAAATGTGTACTGGAAGAATGGCCTGCCTGTTGGCAGAGCTCAGTAGTCTCACCTAAAATTAAAAAAAAAGAGAGATCGGAATTACTGCAGTAACAATTGATGTGTAAACCTACTAAACTGTTGTATGAGATACACTACCCGACAAAAGGAAAAGGTGAAGCACGCAGAAGATATGGTCAGATGTCAATATAACTTTGTACGCGTACACACCATTGGTGAGTATGTAAATAATGATAACTGCAATTCTCTGTTATAGGTAAAATGGCCATCACAATGCATTAGCATTGTTCTTGTCTAGTGTAGTAACAGATTTGGTAGGACATGTAAGGGGACTAAACAGCGTCACATGTTGAGTGATCACTGTGAAGGACGTGGAGATGTCATGTACTTCCGTGAGACAGCGTGGTCAGCACCCGACAGAATCTCAAAGAGGCCTCCTTGTGGGTCTCCATTTTGCCCGATGGTCAAATCGTGCACTATACAGATTTTTGGGGCATTCGGAGTGACAGTGGCTCCACGTTGAACTAGCGGGAACGTCAGGCAAGCATACTTGTCGATCACCAGAAGTAAGGTCGCTATATTGTGCACAAAGCATATGGTAACCTCTTAACATCTCGGCCGGCCATACAAGAGCAAATGACGGACTCCCACACCATTAGTCGGATGCTAGCAGCAGTTAGACTAGGGAAGTACTTCCGTATAGGTTGGTTGCCTTTAACGTGACAACACAAACGGTTTGCAATAGTGTCGTGACCGGGAACCATGCATTGCGGATGAATGGCGTCGCATTATGTTCAGCAATGAATCGTGGTTCCGTACTACCCTACATGACCATCGTCGCGGGATGATGGCGATTGGGGACAGGACACATTCACCCAATGTTTCAGAGAGGGACAGGGGTGTTACTCTTGGAGTCAAGTTGTGGGAAGCAAGCAGGTTTGGCTTCAGGTCACGGTTGGTGATGACAATGGGAGCTCTGACGGAACAACGCTACACCACGGACATCCTGGACTCCCATCCGTTACCTTTCATTCGAAAGGAATGTATCGTGCCGCCATTTTTCAACAGGACAATGCTCTTCATACACTGCACCTATCTCTATGAACTGTCTTCATGATGCTGAGGTGCTCAGGTGGCCAGCAACACCACTACATCTGTCCCTGATACAACGTGTGTTGGACTACTTCGGGCGTCAACTCCCTCCCGGTATCAGTACCAAAATTGTCAAGGCCAGTTAGAACACCAGTGGAACTGCTTGCGTTGGGAGAGAACTGCACGGTCTTCCCAACCAAATCAGGGTTGGCGTCCACCCGAGAGGAAGTGAGGAAAAGTCATTGTAATGAATGGGCTCCTACTAGCATGTTATTTGTAAATTTAACGCATTTTTCTAATCACTGAAACGTAACACGTACTCTCTCATCCAGCGAAGTTTCGTTTTATTTCCTCCTCCCTTTTCTGCGTGCTTCACTTTTTTTTTTTTTTTTTTTTTTTTTTTTGAAGGGCAGTGCATATGCTAAGATACTTCCCAAAAGACAGAAAGCTTCACAGCGGCTTGTATGATAGTAGAACAAAATGGTTTTACACCGGGAAGATCATGTGTGGCTTGTGTTTTGAGATGATAGAAAAGCATAGAGAAGTATAATAGCATTTGTGGGTTATGACCGGAAGGTGAGAACTAATATATAAATTGAAGGGGCTCTCTGCTGTCAGCTGTAGCGGGAAATTACGCGGAATCAGCGGCGTTCAGTGAAAATGTGTCCCAGACCGGGATTCGAACCCGGGATCTGCTACTTATTAGGCAAGTGCGTTAACCATTGTGCCATTCGGTACACAGTGTTCTCGCCCCTGGGCGGAGCATCTCAGTGCGTCTCATGCCGATTCACATTCCCACTGAGAGCAACCTATCCGCAGATGTCACGCATTCATACAATCCATATAGACGAGGTCTAACTGGTCGGAAATTATAGGAGAATGTCGCACTCTTCAGCATGTAATGTGAATTCAGGGTGTGTATGCTGATAGCAATATCAAGTTACGTATCGACTCAACCATCGATACAGGAATGAGAAGAAACATATAAGGAGTCAGACAAGGGTGTTCTTTATCACCCACACTACTTAACATACGCATAAATGACATTGTCAGTAAGTGAAAAAAGGAAATAGAATATTCCTACCCACCGAGATGTACAATATTTAACTCACTCCTTTTCGAAAATGACCAGTTTATACTGGTGGATACGAAAGACAGCCTATAACAAGCTGCATGATCCTTACACAAAATTACAAAACAATATAATTTAACCATTTCCACAAAGAAAAAAGTTACGACCATTTGTAGAAAAAAAAAATCTGAACATCTTAGAGCTAAAATCATAATAGAAAATAACATACTGGAACAACATGACTAGTGAGATTCCAGGGCTAGTGTCACAATGATTAAAATTTTTATGGGTGTCGTGAAATACTTTAATCATAAACTCAAAAGCAACTTTTCGACCTATTACAATGTCCTTCCTCAGGACAAGCCACCTTTCCTCCATCAAAACCAGTCTTGCACTGACGAAGGCTGTTGTAATACGGTCGAAAAGTTGATAATTAAAGTATTTATGATTAAGGTATTTTATTCAATGACACGGTGCAACACCCAAAAGAATTTTAATCACCATAGTGGAAGATTTTTCATGTACTCAACTGCCAGGGCTGTGATATACTATGTGATAAAAAGTATCCGGACAACTGACTGAAAATGACTTACAAGTTCGTGGCGCCCTCCGTCGGTAATGCTGGAATTCAATATGGTGTTCAATCAGGTGCTGGAAGGTTTCTGGGGGAATGGCAGACTATTCTTCCGGGAGTGCGGCAGTGAGGAGAGGTATCGATGTAGGTCAGTGAAGGCTGGCAAGAATTCGGCGTTCCAAAACATCCCATAGGTGTTCTATAGGATTCAGCTCAGGACTCTGTGCAGGCCAGTCCATTGCAGGGATGTTATTGTCGTGTAGGCATCCCATCCCAGGCCGTGCATTATGAACAAGTGCTCGATCGTGATTAAAGATGCAGTCGCCATCCCCGAATTCTCTTCAACAGAGGGAAGCACGATGGTGATAGTGCCACGCAACACAACAAGGGGCGCATGCCCCCTCCATGAAAAACACGACCACATCATAACACCATTGCCTCCGAATTTTGCTGTTGGCACAACACACGCTGGCAAATGACGTTCACCGGGCATTCGCCATACCCACACCCTGCCACCGGATCGCCACATTGCGTACTGTGATTCGTCAACCCACGCAACGTTTTCCGACTGTTCAATCGTCCAATTTTTACGCTCCTTACACCAAGCGAGGCGTCGTTTGGCATTTACTGGAGTGATGTGCGGCTTGTGAGCAGCCGCTCGACCGTGAAATCCAAGTTCTCTCACCTCCCGCCTGACTGCCATAGTGCTTGCAGTGGATCCTGGTGCTGTTTGGAATTCCTGTGTGATGGTCTGGATAGATGCCTACCTATCACACATAACGGCGCTCTTCAACTGTAGACAGTCTCTGACAGTCAACAGACGAAGTCGGCCTGTTTGCTTTTGTGCTCTACTCGTCCCTTCACGTTACCACTTAACTATCACATAGGAAGCAGTGGACCTAGGGATGTTTAGGAGTGTGGAAATCTCGCGTACAGACGTATGGCACAAGTGACACCCTGACCACCATTCCGTGGAGCGCCCCATTCAACTCTCTCACGATGTCTAATGACTGGCGAGGTCGTTGATATTGAGGACTTGGCAGTAAGTGGCAGCACAATGTACCTAATATGAAAAACGCTCTTTTTTGGGGGTGTCCGGATACTTTTGATCACGTAGTGTATCTTTTATCCTTATGCTAATGATCCTGAAAAGAAACTACGAAATTACATACACTTGTTAGGTATGATTAAGGCAATGCTCCTAAACAAAACCAGGAAAGAGACAGTTCTTAAATTCTTTAACACTACGCACATCAAAACTTTTGCATCATCTCGGTGCCGAGAGTTCCGGAACCTGTACAAAAAAAATGGAATAGAGATCAACATAAACATCATTTCCGCCCATTTTATTGCTCTTTAAAACCACACATTGCATGTAGTATCACACCTTCAGAGGTGGTGGTGCAGACTGCTGTACACACCAGTACCTCTAATACCCAGTTGCACGTCTTCTTGCATTGATGCATGCCTGCATTCGTCGCGGCATACTATCCGGAAGTTCATCAAGGCACTTTTGGTCCAGATTGTCCCACTCCTCAACGGCGATTCGGCGTAGATCATTCAGAGTGGCTGGTGGGTCACGTCGTCCATAAACAGCCCTTTTCAATCTATCCCAGGCATATTCGATAGGATTCATATCTGTAGAATATGCTGGCCACTCTAGTCGAGCGATGTCGTTATCTTGAAGGAAGTCACTCACAAGATGTGCACGATGGGGGCGCGAATTGTCGTCCATGAAGACGAATGCCTCGCCAATATGCTGCCGATATGGTTGCACTATGGGTCTGAGGATGGCATTCACGTATCGTACAGGCGTTACGGCGCCTTACATGACCACCAGAGGCATGCATCAGTCCCACATAATGCCACCCCAAAACACGAGGGAACCTCTACCTTGCTGCACTCGCTAGACAGTGTGTCTAGTGCAACCTGACCCTTTTGTCTCCAAACACGTCTGGTTGAAGGCATATGCGACACTCATCGCTGAAGAGAACGTGATGCCAGTCCTGAGCGGTCCATTCGGCACGTTGTTGTGCCTATCTGTACCGCACTGTGTGGTGTGGTGATTCCAAAGATGGACCTCGCCATGGACATCGGGAGTGAAGTTGCGCATCATGCATCCTATTGCGCACAGTTTGAGTCATAACACAGTGCTGGTTCTTTTTATTTATTTGTGTTTATGTGTTATAAAAAGTTGGAATTAGTGTTATTCTGGCTGCTTCACAATTGAAAAATTATTTACGTCCGTGACTCAGTTGTCCGACACGATGTTTTTATATAAAAAGACACCAACACACAGATTTATGTATACAGTTGCGTCTGTTATTGCTGTTCACTTTTGTTAACTAATTTTTAAGTTTATCAAAACGCAACGCTGAGCTAAGGAGATTTTATCAGTTTCGTTAAGCCGAGATCGAAAAATTTTACTAAACTCTCCTTACTCAAATATGATTCAATATTGTACAAACTGTTTACTATTACTTTTTCAAAGGAAGAACCGCTAATCAAGAGAGTTCTTCTATATTTACATTTATTTTTACTTGTTAAAATTATTGAATACTAAGATACTTGTTACGACTCTGGGCCGTTATCATTTGGAACAATGGCGCTGATCTCTGCGCCAACGTTCCCCTATAAAATTTTTATTAAGTATTGCAATATATCACTTCATGAATATAAGAGTTGTTACAGAAAAACATTAGTGAGACTTTTGAGTAATATTTTATTATATTTAGGCTAAATATTACATGAAACTTACACGGTTTCGTGCCTCGTCACAAAATGGCTTCTTGTACTACCAAGAAATAAAAGGGAAGTGAGCGATCCTTTTTCGAAAGGAACAGAGATTACAATTACCTATGCAGATCATATTAATTGATTACAGAGTCTTTGTTTATTTTTGTGTGATAATATTTATTTCGTTACGACGTCAGTTTTGGTGTATTTGCGAATTTATTCAATATATTTTTCATCACGTTATGTGGCGTACCGCCACTACAAGACGTCCTGTGATTGCACTAAAAGCATTATTCAACATGGTGGCGTTGCTGTCAGGGTTTCTCCGAGCCATAATCTGTAGGTAGCGGTCATGCACTGCAGTAGTAGCCTTTGGGCATGTCATCGTAAGTGCCTGTCTCTCTGTATCTCCTACATGTTCGAACAACATCGCTTTGGTTCACTCGGAGACGCCTGGACACTCCTCTTGTTGAGAGCCCTTCCTGGCACAACGTGACAATGCGGACGCGATCGAACCGTGGTATTGACCGTATAGGCATGGTTGAGCTACAGACAACACGAGTCGTGTCCCTGCTTCCTGGTGGATTGACTGAAAATGATCGGCTGTCGGAACCCCTCCGACTAATAGGCGCTGCTCATGCATGGTTGTTTACATCTTTGGGCGGGTTTAGTGACATCTCTGAACAGTGAAAGGGACTGTGTCTGTGATACAATATCCACAGTCAACGTCTATCTCCAGGTGTTCTGGGAACAGGGTGATGCAAAACTTTTTTGATGAGTGTATGACTGTACCTTCACTGCTCTGTGGACCCGATGTACGGAATTACAGATAACAGAAGATGCAGAAATGAAGAGTTCTAAGACATTTGGAAGGACACAAACTAGAAGATCATATGAGCAACAATGAGATAAGAGAGTAACTCCATTTTTGAGGAATAATAGAAAAAATCCAACAATATAGTAATAAATAGCATAACCATCTACCACGTATGTATCAAAGCTGGGTACCAAGGATTATAGGCTCAAGGGTAGAGGAAGGATCGGAAGGCCACAGAGATGGTGTGACAACACTTAAATTGCTTGAAATGGGAACAGGCAACGCTGTCTGATCCGGAAATGTACGTGGCGATGATGATGGACATTGGTTTAATGAAGGAATACAAAAGTGTACGCCACTTTCCATAATATCACATAACTGGAAATTCTCAAAACTCAAAGTAATAAATTACATTACTTTTTACACTTTATACTGCAAATACATTTATTTTAATTTGAAACAAGAAACAATGGCAACAGAAAGGAAACAGGACATTCCGATGTGAGAAATAATCAAACACAGCAAATAACTACCTAGCCCAATCGCGGAGATTTTTTTCATCGAAGCTAATTTATCTGTTCAGGAAATGAAATTCTTTAGAAAGATAATCAATATAAAGCGAGCAGCCAAGTCAGGTTAATGGAGATTACACGAGTATTCGAGTTTCTGAAGTCAATTGTCTAGGATGAATCCTCAGCACGTGGAGGCTGTTTCTACACGCGTAAACATTCCTATTCCAGTTGCCGAGTTTAGTTTTATGTCTACTTTTTGTGACTTCCCTCTCGCCATATCCTAGCTGACTTCCTTCTGTCTAATAGCGACCCAGCATATCTACTACGCTGTTAGCGTATCCAAGCTTTTCTCATCTCTATTCCTATTATCTTCGTTCCATTTCATCTGCTAACGTTATCCTAAATTTCTCGCTCTTCACCTGACCAGTCAACTTTTCCTCCTGTTTTGAGTTCTTCTGCAGTGTTACCTTGCATTTCTTTTGTAATGTCATTGATCGAATTTGACACGAACAAAATGAGAAAATTATCAAAATGTTTATGACTGACATTATTGAAAAGTCGTATATTCATTAGCTAATGATTATTATTATTATTAACATTTTAACTATGCACACCGCAAATAGATGGCAAATTGTAATGTTAAGACACTAATGATATCTGCTTAGATGAAAGAGAGGGTCCGAAATCCATAAAGTGGCCAGGTGAAATAAATGCATAAATAATATCTAAATAAAAGACTTTTAAGTGTTAGCTATAGGTGTTTAACTTATTTTGAAGCATATTAGGTGGTATATTCGGTCACTTTTATTACATGAATAGAACTTACATTACAGACCAGTAGGATTGCTTCAGAAACGCTAAACTTTTTGGATGCTTCATTGAGTCCAAAGGCGAACCAGATATTTAAAAAAAAAAGTTTGAGAAGTGCTGTGCAACAAGAAGAGGAGATAGTTCTTGATATGTGTTCGAGTCTTAGAATTACTGATGGTAATTGCCTACTTTTGTAACAAATTTTAAATTATAGTAACAGAGCGGTCACGGTCCTGTAGACCATGCCCTGCGCCAGCAATTACTTTCCACTCCATTCTGTCCGTTGCAGTTTCCTCCCAATTGACTACATTCAGAGGTTCATCATCTTTCTTTAAGTCGGCTTCCCGTCTGTTTATTTGACCAAACAGGGGGTCCTGGTGTTGCAATCTGGGCAATGAAAGCGTGCTTTGGAAGTTGGGTCTCTGGCATATGTATTACGTGGTCTGCTCGTTGGAGTCGTCTGCTCTACTGTTGGGCTAATCCATGGTCCCATAAACTTCATTAACCTTTCTTGCTAGCCGAGTATTTCCGTCTCTCACCGGCCTCCAGATTATTCTTATAGCCTTTGTTTCAAATGTTAGAAGCTTTTGCATCTACATTTTGGATAGTACCCAGCTTTATGAAACATAAAGGGTAATTGGACATATAGCGGCATTGTAGGCAGAATATGATATGGCTTTGGACTTGAACATCTCTCCGAGGTCATATAGGAATCTGGAGCCAATGGAAATTATTTCTTCAACATCAACTGGTATTTCATTATAACAGTTGTACCAAGTCCCCATGTACTTGAAATGATCGACAGGCTTGGACATGTTTTCGACAACTGTGAAGTGCTCTGTGCAAATTTTGTTCTACCTACTTGCATGTATATTGCTCATTGGTTTAATGATGAGAGGTCCTTCTTTAATTGCTACCATGGCGACCCCTTTGGTTATCTCCCCAACATCTTGTTCTCTCTCATTCCCTAAAGTTCCTCTTCATTTTAGGTAAGCATACGGAGAAATTAGACTACAGATTCAGTGTGAATTATTTATGAGAGTACTGTACCTGCAACTATTGATTCTTATTTCTAAAGTGTAGTTTGGTAACGTAATTTTAGAATGAGTTTTTTAATGAGTTTTCACGGGCGAAAGAAATTTATATGTATCAATAAATATCGTAAAGCTTACTGTAGTCGTAGGGAGTTATCATAAAGTCGAATGTCCTTTAAAGAGTTATGGAGGTTGCAACGCTCTGTAAACTAAGCGATTTCAGGTGGACCCTTGACACCTTTGTCGAATAGTAGGTATCTACTGGGTACCAGTGTTTACTTTGAAGGCAGTTACGAAGGCACTGACCTCTTAGTCTCTGCCTGAAGTGTGGAAGTGGGTAGAAGACATGAAAGTATTTCAATGTAAGTATAAGACGGAGTGTGAATCGTCTGACATTATTAAGGACGCGTAAATGGTCTCGTTCTGAGAGGGAGCTATCCAGCTATGGAGGACCGTACAGTGTTCACTGGTTGTGTAGACAGTGTGAAGACGGTCCATAATAAGGTGAAGCAACAACAGCTTGATTGTTATGAGCTTCTAACATTTGCAGCAAGAAATGTCGTCGACAGTATGCTTGGGAATAACTAGCAAGGTTCTAAAACAGTGGTTCCCTAACGTTTCTGGTACTTGGCGGCCTTAATAGTATATAGATTTTTGTCCGTGGCCCCCTAAGTGAGAACATCCGTCTGTCTACAGTTGTTGAAGTTATCAATAATAGTTATGTTACTTAAAAAAGTAAAAATAAATTAAACACTTATGTTAAATTTGTAAACATTTTGTTGAATAGATTTACCATAACGGGATGGATGAGCTTGCTGTCCTCTACACAACTTCTCAGATCTCGAAATCAAACTGGTTACAGCCTCAATTCTGTGTCGTGCATTAATTTTCGTAGAAACGAAAACAAAAAATGAGCTATGTTTGTAGTATTATAGTGACAAAAATTATTTCCATGTATTCGTGAAAAAGTCTATGGAATTATGAAAGGGAACGTGCATTATGTGAAAATGTGTAACTGCAATATGCAAATTAAGAAACATTATGGACAGTTTCCGTATGCTGGGCGCAGCTGTTTCACATGTCTACAACGCCATTTTGTAAACGTCTCTATGGTAATGCCTCTTTATAGCTCTACAGATGGCGACTGTTTTCACCTGTAGATGTTTGAGCTTTTCAGTTGAAAGCTATCAAAAGCGTTGCCAAGTATATAGGATTCCCTTACATTGACTAGACTGTAGGAGTATCTTAGTAATAAAAAAGAAATGTATTAAAACTTAATACATGAAGCGGGATTTTTTCAGGTATCTCAGTGATTACAAGGTGATATTTCTTGAACTATGTGTTGTAGCGTATAATGATGTATTTGTGTAGGTACATTCAGCGGCAAATGTGGATACTGTCTGCAAAATGTGTTGCGAATAGGGCCAGTAGCAAAGAGGTAAAAAATGTAAACGTCATGCATGATACAGCGGTTTTGAACACATCTGGTGTTTATGGCGTCATATCTCCTGATTATGTGTCTTACAATGATATAATTTTGTATGTAAATTCAGCGGCATATGTGGATACAGTGTGCAAAATATGTTTGTAGAAAAGACGTAATAAATTTAAACATCATACACAACTAGGCAGTTTTTCACGAATGACATTGTTTACGACGTCATGTCTCCTGAATTATGGTAGGAAAGCTGTTCTTACCCCTACAGCGATTATTGCCTAATAGTAAGAGACAGAAGTACCAAGTATGGTAGAAATCGGTCCATTTTTATAATATATATGGATGGATGTGTGGATTAAGAACTAATGCAGTAAGGTATCACCGACATTATCTTCATTTAATTTTTTCCCATAGCTGTATTTTTTCTGAAAGTTGAACTCTTGTGTTTAATTTTAAAATATGCATATCGAACTTTGCGCTTACTTTGTGAAGACACATGAATAACTATTCTTAGTTTAATAAAAATAACTTGTTCTTTTGGATTCGAAGTTACGTCGATCAAAATGCATAGCACATACCTTAGGACGGATCGCGAATGTAAGTCAATGGATTTGTATTTATTGTCTCTGTATGCGTCAGTGCAGCGGATGTTGTCAGATAGCGGCTCGTCTAATACAGCTGCGGGGCACAATTTGGGAATTACTCTTCTAAAGGAATATTTAAAATTGGTCAGTGTTTTTCTTCTAAAATTCTAAAAACCGGACGTGTCTTTCAAAGTGCCTTATCGGATCTAAGCTAGAACATCATTAAAAAATGAAGGAAACGGTATGTATGAATTTCCGTTACTGTCACGACGGTCAGCAGCCCCTAGATTCAAGGAAGTATCTGCCGGGAAGTGAGCGAGGTCAAAGAAATCAAGAACTACAGATTGTTCTCATGGAAAGAAAATAATGTGTTGAGTGGCATACGAGAAAATTTAGAAGGTTACTAACTATTTCAATCTGCAACGCATTTATTGTTTATGAAACCTGGAAAGGCACATATTTTGCGTCAGTGCGCCGTAGCAGAACTGCAGGAAACTCGAAGGACGAGAATGCTGTGTAGGACTTCTGTGTACATACTAATTTAGCCCATCGATAATGTGTAATGGAATGTAAAAGATGTTACTGGACTCGAATTATAACTACCGTCTACAAAAAAATATGTATGCAGACATATTATAAATTACATATACTGTATTCACTAACTGAAGAAAATCAGTAGCACTGCAGGTATTTTTTAATAGATATTTCAAATGCATTGATATTTATCATACATTATAAATGATCTGACAATATGTCCAAAAGTTTTATTGCCATAAAGGACATACCTTTCTGGCGCAAACTTATATCAGCCTAGGGTACATTTAATTTTCCTTTTACTCTAGTACTGCGATTCCATATGTTACTACTTTTCTTATTCTACTGTAATTACTAATTATATTTTTAATATAGACCAGTGAGTCCATAATATACATAAACTGTAAATGTAATACTTCCAGTGCTTCAGAAATGGTGTACATGAACCTCCAGATGTGCTGTCTATAACAATTTTAACAGGTATTTTTGAATTTGAAGGTGCCCAGAACTGCTGGGAAGTTTCCCCAGAATCTGAGGTCTTTTTTCAAGTATACATTAAAATATACACTGCGCAAAACCACAATATGCCGATACATGCGAAAAAAAGCCATAACACAGAAACTGAAATGAGTTGTAGAGTGGATGAATGATGTCATATTGGCATTACATTTCACCACAGTTCTGACCAACGTAATCGTGGGCATTACTCGATGGGAAGGTCATCACATCTCACAATAACCACATATCATCCCTTTTGCGATGTCTCTGCGATCGACATCAGAACCGGGACACCCAGCCCTGAAAACACGCGCTCTTCCTATAGGTGGCCGAGGAAAACATTTCAGACAAGCCGCCACATGGTACTGGCACGAAACGCCCTCAGGAGGTCACATATAGGTCATCACTGAAAGGACTCCTTAATTTGGGGTGTTGATTACCACATATTTCGCGGTCGAAATCGGCAGTTCGCAGTGCAGTGAGCAGCAGAGAGGTATTCTTGACAACGTTCGACACTGCTGACACCCCTCAGAGATTCAACCCTACTCTGAGGACATTGTGTGGCTGCAAGCCCATTGAACGTGATCTGACCCCATTGTAGCGTAGTGCTCTGGCGCCTGAGGGCAGGCAGCCCCATCTAAGGGGTGTCGAAATTGTTTCCTACCTTCAGACGTCAGAGCAACCTCAGGCACCACTCACCCGAGTAGGTGTCGAAGTCCATAACTTTTTAAGAGATCCTTTGGTGTTTTATTCAAGGTTTCGAAACAGGAGGGCTGAAAATGCATAGACACCATCTGCTGCTTCGTGCCAAGTTAAAATTCGTTGAACGGTCTCTGACTCCAAAGGGGTCAGATCATATTTAATGGGCTTGCAACCGATACTGTCTTTAGAGTAGGGTTAAATGGTCCCGAGATTTTCAGCAGTGTCGGACGTTGTCAAGAACATCGCCTTGTTGCTCATCGCCCTGCGAACTGTCGTTTTCGACCACTAGATGTGTGGGAATCAACGGTCCAAGGTAAGGGATCGTTTCATTGACGCCCTTTATACTACCTTCTAAAGTTTTTAATGTCGGTTCTGACTGGCGGAGTGTCTGAGATGTTTTTCTCGGTCACCCATAAGGGCGAAGAGGTCAGAAGAAGGGGTGAAATGCCGGTAAGAGAGGGTGTGACGAGGTTCCCATTGTATGACCCCTCCACGATGGCGTTGGTCAGAATTGTGGTGAAATTTGGTTCCAGTATGACATCATTAACCCACCTTATACGTCACATGAACTTCTGAACTCTCGCCTTTTCTTCGCATGTGTCGACACCTTGCTGTCTGAAGCGTCGTCAAGCCCGAGAGTGACGTCGTAGACGGCACGCCTTTGTACAATTACATAGGAAGCTTGTGGGCACCTTTGAGCCAAATTTCAAATTTATGCGTCGCATTAGGAGACAGCTACGGGGTTTCTAAAGATCTATACTTTTATACTGTTTTTGTGCGGTGTATACAGCAAGCACTCATTAGTGATTGCTTGTTTTTGCCTTATTTTGTGGTCCTCAAAAGATAAAAGCCTGCACTGAGTTGGAATTGATGTATTCAATATATTTGTCGCTTTGTATCCAGATACCAAGTGATTTTGTTGCCCTTATGTTTGAAATGGGTTCATTCTTGATGATGACATCAGGGTAATGCAAAAGGTTATTTTGACTGCTGTGTAAAGCTATTGCTACTGTTCTCCAGTTGTTTATTGTGAGCTATTTTATCGTTGATCATTTACTGAGCTTACTTGTAAGAGCGTTTACTACATGGTTGATACCTTCAGTTTTTGCTTGCTTTACTAATAACATTCGGTTACCAGAAAACAGAACTGTTTTAAATGAGTCAACGTGCACGTGCATATTGCTTGTTTCGAAGATTAATTCCAAATATTGAAAATATCTAACCTAGATTGTATCCTTTTTTGTGAAAGTATATTGATAAGATTGTTCTAAATTAATTATTCAACAAACCTGCAACTGACTGCGTCTGTGAACTTGTTTCTTGCACTCCTCCATTTAGCCAGAAATGCAACATGTATTTGACTCAGCAATCAAGTTTAAGAGAATAATGCCGTTTGTGCAATGGCATTAAGATGGTACTGGAAAACTAACTTTTGCCCCTGATGTTTACTTGGTTCTTTCGTTGGTGGGTAACTTTACTTTACTACTCATTTTCGTATTCAATACAAGCAAAGGATGTGGATTATGATTCAGGTTGTTAGATTTAAACACAATGTTGATCTCAATATATTTTTAAAATTTTAAGTCATACACAAAACCTACCATTTCAGACATTTTTGTAGCACGAATCACTCTTAAAAAAAATTTTACAAAACGCTTACTGCGTCAAACCTTGGACATACAGATCCTAACTCTGAACATTATCTAACAAAAACCAATTTGAAATGGTTGTATATCTTCTCTCATTTATGTGCTAAAGTTTGCTCAGGGGCAGTGACCTACCTTAACGCTGTCACCACACGTCTGCTTCCTCCAGACACCTAGCTGCGACTTCCCACTTAAAGCTGTCTGCACACGTCTGCTTCCTCCAGGCACCTAGCTGTGACTTCCCACTTAAAGCTGTCTGCACACGTCTGCTTCCTCCGGGCACCTACTGCGACTTCCCACTTAAAGCTGTCTGCACACGTCTGCTTCCTCCGGGCACCTAGCTGCGACTTCCCACTTAAAGCTGTCTGCACACGTCTGCTTCCTCTGGGCACCTACTGCGACTTCCCACTTAAAGCTGTCTGCACACGTCTGCTTCCTCTGGGCACCTACTGCAACTCCCTGTGTTTTTTTTTTTACTGCGCGCGCCCGGCTCTCTTAACTATCAAAGATCCTCCTACTCAAAGATATTGTACTCGTTCCTCCTTGCGGTTGGCAACTACCGACTATTTTCTGGAGTTACCCCGATCAGACCTTAGCACTTACCTTTCAATATATCACTCTGAAAGCTCATTTTTTAGTTTTTGTGTATGTCTGTGACACAATAAAGAACTGTTACTAACAATTCCTGAAAATTAATTTCATTTTGACAAACAATTTCTGTGCTCGAACAGTTTAAATAAAGTGCTGTGTTTCTGTAGCAGCGGGCTGTGTAAGCTCCTGGCAGTAAGGTAGGAATGAGAAGGGAAACTACAATTTTCAGGTGTTAACTTGCCGGCGGACGACTACTACGCCGCAAATACGCCGGAGAGAAGTGTTGGGTATTCTGCAACTCTGTCCGATAACTGTCGCAGGCTAGTAGAAGAGTCGCGCCTGCTTGGCAGCTACCTGGCGTTCCAGCAGGCCGCTGGAGCGCCACTTGGACAGGCCCGCCTCTGTCGGCTGGACGAGCACTCGCTGCGGAGGCAGTCGGCGGCGCTTGGAGACGCTTATTTCGCCCCTGCCGCCTCTGCCTCCGCCTCCATCGCCCCCGCCTCCGACGCCGTACGCCTGTGTGAACGGCGGTACGCGCAGCAGGGCGTCCGCTAGGCGAGCCGCATAGTAGAGCAGCTCGACGCACGACAGCACGCTCACGCCCAGGAAGAGGCTCAGGATGCCGCCGAACCACACTGCACAGCCAACGCGTCGCACAGCACAGTGCCCAATGTAACTCTCTTACTGTCTCCTGTGTGCTCAATTCTAAATAGCTAAGGTAACTGACAAGGGCTTTCCAGTACGCACATTCCTCGCTAACTATGATGCAGAAGCAATTATTTAAATAAAAATGAATTTTTAATGCACTGCGTTCTTAAATCGGTTTAAAAAGTATAAAATAATTTTTCGGAGCCCAATATACGTACCTAATCACACGTAGACAGACATGATTGTGAACTTTTATTAGGCGCTACCTATGAACAACCACAAGATTAAAAACAGAAACGAGGTGTGCATGTAGTATATAAATGACACATGAATGTTACACATCCTTACTATTACACAACAAACTAAGTGAATCACCAATAGTTCACATCCTTACTATTATCTATTGCATACGCCGCCACGCACCGTCAGGTGGCTTGCGGAGTGTGGATGTAGATGTAGATTTTTCGTTTTAAGTTTTACAGGTACAGTGAGGCGACAAAAGTCATGAAATACCTCCTAATATGGTGTCGGATCTAATTCAGCCTGGCGCAGTGCAGCATGGCTCATACCCCATAAATCGACAGCAGTCATGTCCGGTGAACTAAGTGGCCATATCATTCGTTCGAACTGTCCAGAATATTCTTCAAACTAATTGTGGAGAATTGTGGCCTGACATTGTGCATTGTCGTCCATAAAAATTCCATCGTTGTTTTTGAACATGAAGTCCATGAATGGCTACAAATGGTCTCCAAGTAGCCGAACGTAACGGAGGACCCAGTCCATTCCACGTAAACACAACTCATACCATTATGGAGCCACGAACAGCTTGCCCAGTGCCTTGTTGACGGATCAAATGGCTCTAAGCACTATGGGACTTAACATCTGAGGTCATCAGTCCCCTAGACTTAGAACTACTTAAAGCTAACTCGTCCACGGTGGCTGGCCAACTTGGATCCATAGCTTCGTGGAGTCCGCATCACAGTCGAGCCCTACCAACAGGTCTTACCTACCGAAATCGGATTCCACCCGACCATTCTGATGAGATTACAACAGAAACGCGCGACTGCTACGGTCGCAAGTTCGAATCCTGCCTCGTGCATGGATGTGTGTGATGTCCTTAGGTTAGTTAGGTTTAAGTAGTTCTAAGTTCTAGGGGACTGATGACCACAGCTGTTAAGTCCCATAGTGCTCAGAGCCTCGAAAGATTGCCAGAAGCAGCTGGGAATTGGACGTCAATACTGTACGCTTTGCCGCACGCACTCTTGCTATTCTGCTGGTGAAAACTGCTCCCCTGTTAGGGAAAAAGTGCCTACACAACAGATCACACGTGCAGTTTAATGAAGTCACGAGAGTTATCACTCCGTTTCAGAGGCTGCTTGTCCTGTCTAATAGTGCTCTGCAGGTTCTAAGGAAGAGAGCAGCTATTGACTCGGTGTCGAGGTTTTTTTTTTATATGGTGTAAACAAATGTCGCAGCTGACTGAAGTTCGCCTTCAGCGGCTCTTAAACTCACACTATTTCTCCTGCCGTAGATAATAAAAAGATAACTACTAAAAATAAATTTTGAAAATTTCTTAGTTTGATGCAAAATGTTTGTTGGAAACAGAATATTCACATGATGAAAACTTCCAATGAGCAGATCATAATACTGCTGAAACAAAATATCAGTAAGATAACTAATATTGACTGCGGTATACGCTACAACAATAAATAAAATTAAATTTACATTTTAAGAATTAGTTGTTTTTTTGTTGAAGACTCATATAAATAAAAATGGAAATGTCGTGTGGCTAGGGCCTCCCGTCGGGTAGACCGTTCGCCTGGTGCAGGTCTTTCGATTTGACGCCACTTCGGCGACCTGCGCGTCGATGGGGATGAAATGATGATGATTAGGACAACACAACACCCAGTCAAATTACTTTATTGTTCGTTGTTATTGGTAGACTAATGTTCGAAGGTCCAGGGCTCGATACCTGGTCGGTAAAAGGACTTTTTTCTAATTTATGGTTTATTTCAACTTTTGTAGGCTAACTGTCTGCATAAGTCAGTTCAAAGATAGGAGAGGATGCCATGTTCAATAGGACGATACGTAGTATACCACTGCAGTGTTCAAACAAACCTTTTAATTGATCACAAACTCTACTGTTGTCCCGTTCATATTGGAAAATAGTCATTATTTAAGATTAACACTGGTGATTTACGGAGATTTAAGAGCACAGTATCATTTAAAAACCGACTGAAAATTAAGCGGTGTAAATATTTTCGATATATCATACCATGTAAAAATTTTAGTGCTGAGCCGTCTCTGTGAAATCGCTGTTAGTGAACAAATATTGTCTTTCCATTTTATTTTCAGAAGATAATTGTAGAAGGTTCTACAGAGATCAATTGAAATGAAAGCGATTTTTCTATCTTTATAAAGATGTTGTATGTATTACAACTAACTCCAGCAGCTCTCGAACACACAAAAGGACCAGTTATTTGAGAGATCAACAGATCGCAAAACACTCTTGGCCCACTTCGCAGATGGGTGTTGCTACACCCGTTACGACGTATTTTCTTTATTTTCCTCAAAAGTCACCTGGCCTCACGACTGTATTTAACGTCATTTTAGTGACAGGTAATGCCACGAACTATATTTGGCATGAGCGCTTTTCAGTGGGGTCTCGTGGAAAGTTTTGGATATCTTGTTGTCGAGGTCGTAGCAAAAATCAAGCAATGGATATGTACAAAAGCCCTGCCCATGTTAATTACAGGTCGTTCAAGACTAATTACGGAGGAATCGTGTTACAGATCTGCCCAAGTCTGTTTTACTCTTGGTATGGATGTCATTCATGATGCATAGAACATGCCCTAATGACAAGTACAGAGATCTCTTAGACTAGTCAATGCTCAGATTTGTTTGGGGTGTGGAATAATAACAGCTACCAGTCACAACAAAAAGCGATTTTCTTTAATGCACAAACTGGCTTGTGTCCATCTACACTTGGTTTCACATTCAGTTATGTGATCAGAGCTCAATGCTGGTGATAACTGTTTAGATACAAAACAATGTGATGATATCTAAACAGCTGCAATTGAAACAAGTGGAACTTGCTAAGCAACATCCACAGTAAAGTATTATAGTACTTACAGACAACTGGAGTATCCATGTCGTTTCCATATTACACTCAATAGATTTATCACAAAAATATCTCGATTTTTTAATCTTTAACTATATATTAGACATCACGGTAAATATCAGTACTTCCATGTATGCCTTTGTTACAGTGTACGTTAACAACTTGAGAAGCACATATTCTCACATATAACGTGTTTACATAAGAAAACAGTGGTCATGGTCAAATCCATTAGAAATAAGAAGTTAGAAGGTGTTACATACACAGAAACACGAAAAATATTACAGATTATGGAAATGAAATTGTTACATGATGATGGAACCATACTGTGTTTTATAATATGTTAAATGCTTGCTGGAAAATTATTCAGCGTTGCAACATCGTTTTTTATTATTTGTGAGCTGGAAATGAGTAACAGCTTTTTTAGATTTTAAAAACTTCATTGAAGATGGTAGAAATGACTTGTTTTCTTGGTCTGCTTGTTCACTGAGAATGAAGTGCAGTGGCTGGGGGTATGAATGTAAATTTCACGCTTTTCAAGAAGGTTCATTTTCTTGCCTTTTTTGACAGTGTGTAGTATCTGCGGGTTGCCTTAATGGTTCTCACTGTGTGGCCATGTTCTTTCAGATGTGTTTCACGAGTGGATTTATCCAAATTGTTTAACTAGAACGCATCCATGTGTTCCCATTACCTAATAATTAAATTTTTTCCTGTCTGGGCTATGTAGAACCGTGGGCAACTGTCACATGAAAGTTTGTGAATAGCTGATTTACTGTGACACTGGCTATTTCTCTTGCTGCAGTGAATGAGACGATTTTGTAGATTATTAATAGTGCTGAAGGATGTTTCAACACCTCTGTTGCGAAAAAGGTTAGCAACTTGGCATTAAATTTTCCTTGTAAATGGGTGTGTTGGGTGACAGGAAGAGTTGTTTATGGCAACATTACTGACGGTGCTTTTTTGGTAAATTTGAAAGAAATGGTTTTTATTTATGTTAGAGATTGTAAGATCAAGAACATTGATGTACAAAGAAGTTAATGTTGTTATGCATTCTACTGAGAGAATCTGTAAGTTTTTCAATCTCCTCAGTTCTACTATTGAACAGGATAATAGTATCATCGACGTACCTTTTGTAATAAATTATTTTATCTTCAAACGAAAATTCTGACTTGAAGAATCGATTTTCAATTGCTTAGTGTAAATGTCTGCAAGGGTTTCCTGCCCACTGTGAGACCACCTTCTTGCTTGTAAAATTTGTTGTTAAAAGACAAATAATTATGTGACAGGACTAGCTCTAACAGTTCAGTGAGTTCATATATCTCAGCCTTAGAATAGCTTTCTATGCCTTGATATGTTGTTTTTAATTATTTGGTTTGTGTCATGGGTTGGTATGTTGATGTAAAGATTTACTATATCTGCTGAAGCAAATTTGGCACCCTCTGGTACTGGTATGTCTTTGAGATCTTCTATAAGATCATTGCTATTCTTAATCGAGATATTCTTTTCATAAGTATAAAAATTAATGAGAATGTCATTTAGCTTCTTCCTGATAAAATATGCTGGGTCATTTCTTGAGTTAACTGTAAGATATATAGAAACATGAAACTTAACGAATTTTCGTTTGTGTCGGGTTCATGGCAAGGTATTTTAGGAGATCAGAGCCAGATAACAGGAAATCAGAAGATTTCAGTAGTTTCCTTAGCTGTGCTTGAAATCTAGGTGTAGGTTCATTCCGTATTTCATGTATGTTGTTCTTATAAAAAAATTCCAAAGTTTTGTTGATATATTCAGATTCACACATAATAACAGTTCAGTTTTGTCAGATTTCACAACCAAAACTTTGTTTTCAGATAGTTTTCTACTGATATTCCTAAACAGTCTGGAGTCAGTTTTTGAACAATTGTGTGTTTTTTTGGTTTTGTAGTTTTTTTTTGTATGATGTCTTGATTTTAAACCTATACTTATCTGTTCATTACTGTTCATTTTACCTGAGTCACATGCCAGTTCAGAGCAGACAGTTAAATAGTTGACATTGTTATTATTGAACAATGGTGGAATTTTCTGTTCGAGGCCCTCCTCAAGTAACTCAGTTTCATTTTTGTCAAATGCGATAGTGGTGGGGTTTATCACCCTGTCATAGAATATTTGTTCTGATGTGGGAGGAAAATCCAATTTTTTTCTTTTGTTAGAGTTGAGAGCAAGTAATTTATGATTGTGTCATGTAACTGAATGTAAAACCAACCGAAAAAGGGCAAAAGCCCGAAAGCGGTTGTGTATTAAATAAAATCAATTCTGTTGTGACTGGTAGCTGTTATTATTCTACAGCCTATAAACGAACAATCATGCAATTCAATTGCATCCCTTCTGGATAAACTTCACTTACATGTTTCTTTATTCCCTGAGCCATTGCGGCTCTCTGGTTGTCGATTGTTCGCCTAAGTGCTTTCTTTGTTCGCTAGGGCGTGGTAGACAGGTATTGGCGCACTCTGGAGTTGATTGGGGGGGGGGGGGGAAGCTAAAAGCTAGGCGCCTTCGCGATGAAGATAACAGCCGACTGTGAGCACGGAGGAGAAGAGTATCGCTTCATGGTTGAGAGAGGAGAGAGAGAGAGAAAGGGGGAGTTGCTTGTTTGTCGCGAGTCCAGCTGGGTAGCCTGTGCCGTTGGCACCTTACGTCATTCATGGACTGCTGTTGGTTTCAATAAGACTGCCACATGTGGAGCCGAAGTCACATGCTTAGGTGATGGTGATTCTTCTGGTTCTAGTGACGTATGTTTTCGCCTCCTTGATTTGTGCTATAATGATTTTGAAGCCTTAGGTTGTTCTTTATAATAAAATTCTGTTCCAGATTGTTACAGAAGATTAAATTAATATTATAATTGTAGTTTACTAACTGGGTTTGTTTTCATTAGATTTAAGTGCCTTCCCGGTTAACTGTTGTTTCTTAACTTACGGCACGCAAAATCTCTGTTCATATTTATTAATGTTGTATAATTGGTGACTATTTTGTCAAAATTATTTAATCACTGAGTAAAGTGTTAAATTTAATGATCTCTATAACTGTTTAACAAAAAGGTGAATGAAGATTTGTATGAAATTTGGCGGGTGTGTAGAAGAGGCAAAATAATGCAATACGCACTTTTTTGTTTGTGCCCAGTTTCACTTTTAAGTGGTAAAACACACCTCGAAATGTAATTTGGCACATTAGGTTCAGAGGGAGTAACTTCAAAACCATGAAATATGATTCCTTTTAAAATAAAAGCTTAAAAGTAACTATTGTTCTTGAAAACTGTATAATCAGCTTTTGAAAAGGTCTGAAAATTTGCAAACTATTCCACTACCATTAATCAATTTTGTTACAACCTAAATTTAAGAAGCTTTCACGCCACATACATCCATGTATAGTAAGGCTTGTTTCTGTAATACCATTTTTGGAAAATAAGTTGTACACAGTGTGCTGTCGAAATACGTGTAACGTACGTATTTAAATAATCTAAATGTTGATTATTAATATAATTATTTGTTTTACTTACTTTGGTTTATGTTTTAAATTGCTATATCACGTTGTGAATCAATTTTTTATGTTGTATAGTTCACCGTTTCACATGCGTGTATTTTGTAATTTGAAAAAATAAGTAACCGCTTATTATGGTGCTAAATTGTTACAATAACGGTAATGAATAAAGAAATGCTTACACCGTATCTTTTTTATACCATACACATAAAATGAAGAATTTTCTCCAGCGCTGGGAAAGACAAAGTCTGTCAAATATCATTTGACTTGGTCAGACATTAGCTTTCCAGTTTTCGATGCTTCATAAAAAGATTCTCGAATTCTCATTCGACGTTCTCCATTGGTCTCCTTTAAAACTATGAAAATGGGGATAATCAATTTGACAGCTAGAAAGTGACGGCTGAATCGTGCAAATGAAGTTCTGTTCGCGGTGTATCTCCGTAGGCTCTCGATGCGAACATCTCACAAACAGTCAAACAACGTACGTACCGTTAGCGAACGTCTGTTTGTAGGGACGATGCGTTCGAGTACCCACTGTTCGACACGCTATCAGCCGGCCGCGGTGGCCGAGCGGTTCTAGGCGCTTCAGTCTGGAACAGCGTGACTGCTGCGGTCGCAGGTTCGAATCCTGCCTCGGACATGGACGTGTGTGATGTCCTTAGGTTAGTTCGGTTTAAGTAGTTCTAAGTTCTAGGGGACTGATGACCTCAGATGTTAAGTCTCATAGTGCTCAGAGCCATTTGAACCATTTGACGCGCTATCCGCCCAAAACAGTCGCTGCGACAAGTTCCTCATGACACAACGACGGTGATCCCAGGACTTGTTTCGTAGGTTAATAGCTGGTTCCAAGACCTTTTCTTGAAGACTATAAAAGGATTACAAGGTATGATAACATACCCTGTCACCAGCTCCACGGCCTGGCCTTATCCGGTACCACTTCTCGCTTGCCGTAGCCCAGAGATGCTGCAGTTTGCGGGTGCAGTCTACTGAGGTTCGCCAACTAATAGCTCATCGGGTACAAGACAGTACCGCTAGTTGGCGATACCATAGACCACATCGCAAATCTGCTGCTTGCTGCTTGTGCTGGTGTCTTCTCATTGGTGACTCAGGTTACATACAGGTGTGCAGCGGTCTTGCTACTACTACGGAACTCTACATCGCTGGATGACCTCTGGACCTCGCTATACTCTTCAGGACCTGTCTCTCACGGAAAGCGCTTTGAAGTACTACTCATTCTACGGATTTCTGGACGTGGTGGCCATCAACACGGACGTCTCTTCGATTTATTCTTCGGATTGCCTGTACTTGTCAGTATTCATCGAGCCTGTGGCGTTGAACATACTTATCGCCGACCTTACGTGAGACTTTGTATTGCGTATAAAATACATCTGTTTGCAAATAGGGAAGATGCCAACCGTTAACACAGTTAATATATGCAGAACACTAAATAATAATTTCAGCAGTATGGAATTCCCTGAGAGTTCTATCAGTTCTCAGGAAGTGGAATTGAAAGAAATCATTGCAGCATCGATTTGTGGCAGCATGGGTGGATACTCGACATTATGGAACAAGACAAGGGGCTGTGGTTTGATGACTCGAAGCTCTATGACATAGCAATGATTGACGATGGTTGTGTATCGAAGCACATGAGGAGGTCCTCATCCCAGGCAATGTCCTTTCTTCAGAAAACGAATTAAATTTCTAATACAAGAAATTTGCTATTAAATTTTGGGAAAACGGAAGAAAAGGGAAAATGTTGCTTTCATCCGTGCAGTACAATCATAGCAAAGTTATGCCAGTAGAACATCGATGAAAGTGATACATTGCTGGTCTCTACAATAAGTACTAGAGTCTATGGATTATCGACTGGTTATGCATGATACAGACCTCTAAAAGTGGGTCTTGCAAATGAGCAGAGAAATTAAGTTGCATAATTTCAAGGCAATCCCCAAATGCCTACTGAAAAGTACTTTAATTAGGGCTGTTGCACATTCTCTGACAGGACATTCTGGTCAACTTATTTTCCAGAAATGTTGTTACAGATACAAACCTTTTTACATATGGCTGTATGTGACGTGAAAGCTTCTTTATGTTGTAACAAAAGTTTACATTTCGCCAAATCTATTAATAGTGTTGGGGTGATTTGCAAATTTTCAGTATTTTTTTCAAATGACAGTTTTCGAGAACGTTAGTTATATTTTAACTTTTATATGAAACTTATTGGTTATATTTTACGGTTTAGTAGCTGTTCGCTTTAAACCTAGTACGCCACATTACTTTCGGACTGTTTTTTTACGTCTTATATGTGAAATTTGGCACAAACAAAAAAATACGTATTGCATTATTTCGCTTCCTTTACGTACCCGCCAAGTTTCATCTAGATCGTCCATTGACCCTTTGGAAAGTGCACTTGTTGGTCTATTATCAGCTTTCCCATACTTTTTCCTTCTGTTTTTCTACCAGACTAACAGTTAATATAAGTGTATGACATGTAGTCTGGAGGTAGCGTACTAGAATAGCAATGAAAACTTACTGGGTTCTAGGTTCGCATCTAGCCTCTTTCGTGGTTGAAACTTTGAATAAAATTCAGTATCTATGGGGATCGAACGCTACCGGTATGAGGTTTCACCCTCATCCTACGAACGGCCTTGTCAAGGAAGGTGGAGACACGAAGAAAGTTTCAGAGTATCCTTTTTTCCTTAGCGTGGGAAAGGGCCCCTAAAAGGTGGAGTAATCAGTAGTGATCTACAGCATGAGGACTATAAGCAATAGAAACCACTGCATTTGAGACACATAGAGCATTTCCAAGGACATTTGTCCTGTATCTGAAAAAGTATCACGATGAGCTCTCCACTGACAAAAGATGCCGGATTAGTCCGTCGTTTGGATCTCCGGGAGGGGAATGGCAAGGCAGAAGTGACCACGAGACGAAGATGGAGTAACCAACGAAAGGATAACATTATGTGAATCGGGGCGTGGGATATCAGAAGTCTGAACGTGGTAGGGGAGATGGAAAATCTGAAAATGGAAATGTTAAGGCTAACTTTAGATATAGTGGTGGTCGGTGAAGTAAAATGGATGGAAGAAAAGGATTTCTGGGCAGACGACTATAGGGTAATGTTAACGGCAGCAGAAAATGGTTTAATGGGAGTAGGATTAGTTATGAACAGGAAGGTGGGGCAGAGAGCCAGGTACTGTGAATGGTTTGTTCTCATCACAATCGACAGCAAACCAACGCCGACAACAACAGTTCATGCAAACATGCGAACGTCGCAAGCAAAAGATGAAGAGATAGAGAAAACATTTGAGGGTATTGAGCGGGTAATACAGTGCGTAAATGGAGATGAAGATCTAATAATCATAGGGGAATGGAGCGCGGTAGTAGGGAAAGAAATGAAAGAAAGGATTACGGGAGAATATGGGGTTGGTAACAAGAATTTTTTTGTGGTAACATTCAGCTAGTAACACCGAAACCACTGTTCAAAGACAGAAGAGGAGAAGGTATACTAGAAAGAGGCCTGGAGATATTAGAAAATACCAAATGGTTTACTTCATGATCAGAGAGAGCTTCCGACGCTGGAACGTAAGACGTACCCAGGAGCCGATGTACACTCGAATGACAATTTATTAATAATGAAGAGTGGGCTAAATTTAAAAGACTCGTTCGAAAGAATCAGTGTACAAAGAAGTGGGATGCGAAAGTACTGCCGTCTCTGGGGTTACAGATGCTGCGATAATGAGTACCACAGTAGAGAGTTCAGTTGAAAAGGAGTGGACATCTCTAAAAATAGTTCAATCGCGGAAGTTTGACAGACAGAAGGCATTTTGGGTAACAGAAGAAATACTTCAGGTGATCGACAAAAGAAAGGATTATGGAATATGAAAAAAAATCAAGAATTCAGAAATATGTATAACTTAGGAATGAAATAAGTAGGAAGTTAGGAAGTGCAGGGAATCCAACCAGAAATGGCTGCAGGGAAAAAGTGAAGAAATCGAAAAGCAAATGATCATCGGAAGAAAGAATTCGGCGTACGGAAAAGTTAAAACAACCTCCGCTGAAATGCGCCGTTAAGAATGCAATAGAGAATTTCACTA
Organism: Schistocerca americana; assembly: GCF_021461395.2. Classification (NCBI taxonomy): domain Eukaryota; kingdom Metazoa; phylum Arthropoda; class Insecta; order Orthoptera; family Acrididae; genus Schistocerca; species Schistocerca americana. Next base: position 585,792,752 of record NC_060122.1, on the reverse strand, counting down.
TTAAGCGCAAAGATAAGATCGGATATGTGGAAAGACTACATTGAAGGTCTGTGCGTTAGGGAGTGTTTGTTCGATGACCTAATATTAGAAATGTCAGACATAGGAGATCTAGTATTAGTTAGAGTAGAATAGAGCTTTGGAATACTTGCGGACAAATAAGGCGGAAGGGGTAGCTAACATTCCTTCGGAAACTCTGAAATAATTGGTGGAGATGGCAACCAAGCGACTGTTCACGTTCGTTTGTAGAATTTAAGAGTATGGAGACATACCATCAGAGTTTCTGAAAAATATCATCCATCCAGTTCCGAAGGTAGCAAGGGGAGATAAATGCGAGAACTATCGCGCAATCAACTTAACAGCTCATGCATCCAAGTTAATGAGAAGAGTAATACACAGAAGAATGGAAAATAATACCGAGAGTCTGTTAGATGGCGATCAATTTAGGTTCGGGAAAGGTAAAGGCACCAGAGCGGCAGTTCTGACGTTCCGCATGAGCGAAGAAAAACCAAGAAATGGTCATATGGTTTTTCGACACGGAAAACGCGTTCTACAGTGTAAAATAAAAGGGAACAATAAGAAAGGAAAACGGAGAAGGAAGCTCTCGAGTAAAATAAGGAGAAAGACTAGGCAATAATCTTTCACCCTTACTCTTCAATCTATACATCGAAGAAGCAGTTGTAGAAATAAGAGAAACGTTCAAGAGCGAGGTTAAAACCCAGGACGGAGGGATATCGTAGATAACATTCAGTGACGACAGTGGTAGCCTCAGTGAAGGTTAAGATGAATTATGGGACAGTTTTAACTGGAATAAACAGTCTACTCAATTGAGATTTAATCGAAGAAAGACGAAAGTACACTACTGGTCATTAAAATTGCTACAACAAGAAGAAACGCAGATGATAAACGGGTATCCATTGGAGAAATATATTATACTAGAACTGATATGTGATTACATTTTCACGCAATTCGGGTGCATATATCCTGAGAAATAAGTACCCAGAACAACCACCTCTGGCCGTAATGACGGCCTTGATACGCCTGGGCTTTGAGTCAAACAGAGCTTGGATGGCGTGTACTGGTACAGCTGCCCATGCAGCTTCAACACGATACCACAGTTCATCAACAGTAGCGACTGGCGTATTGTGACGAGCCAGTTGCTCGGCCACCATTGACCAGACGTTTTCAGTTGGTGAGACATCTGGCGAATGTGCTGGCCAGGGCAGCAGTCGAACATTTTCTATATCCAAAAAGGCCCGTACAGGACCTGCAACATGCGGTCGTGCATTATCCTGCTGATATGTAGGGTTTCGCTGTGTTCGAATGAAGGGTAGAGCCACGGGTCGTAACACATCTCAAATGTAACGTCCACTGTTCAAAATGCCGTCAATGCGAACAAGAGGTGACCGAGACGTGTAACCTATGGCATCCCATACCATCACGCCGGGTGATACGCCTGTAGGGCGATGACGAATACACGCTTCCAATGTGCGTTCCCCGCGATGTCGCCAAACACGGATGCGACCATCATGATGCTGTAAACAGAACCTGGATTCATCCGAAAAACTGACGTTTTACCATTCGTGCACCCAGGTTCGTCGTTGAGTACACAATCGCAGGCGCGCATGTCTGTGATGCAGCGTCAAGGGTAACCGCAGCCATGCGGATAAGATGCCTGTCATCTCGACTGCTAGTGATACGAGGCCTTTGGGATCCAGCACGGCGTTCCGTATTACCCTCCTGAACCCACCGATTCCATATTCTGCTAACAGTCATTGGATCTCGACCAACGCGAGCAGCAATGTTGCGATACGATAAACCGCTATGACGATAGGCTACAATCCGACCTTTATCAAAGTCGGAAACGTGATGGTACGCATTTCTCCTCCTTACACGAGGCATCACAACAACGTTTCATCAGGCAACGCCGGTCAACTGCTGTTTGTGTATGAGAAATCGGTTGGAAACTTTCCTCCTGTCAGCACGTTGTAGGTGTCGCCACCGGCGCCAATCTTGTTTGAATGCTCTGAAAAGCTAATCATTTGCATATCACAGCATCTTCTTCCTGTCGGTTAAAATTCGCGTCTGTAGCACGTCATCTTCGTGGTGTAGCAATTTTAATGGCCAGTAGTGTAATAGGAAATAGTAGTATGAGGTTACTGATGACCTTAACACAAAAATTGAAGATTACGAAGTGGGCGAAGTTAAGGACCTGTGCTACTTTGGAACCAAAATAATACATTAGGGACTAAGCAAGGGCAGCTAAAATGTAGATAGGCACAGGCAAAGAGGTTATTCCTGGGCAAGAGAACTCTTTTGGCATGAAACATACGCCTCAGTGAACAGGGACTGTCGGAAAACTGGAGAAGGGAACTGATGCGTTTGAAATGTGTTGCTGCAGAAGAAAGTTGAAAATTAAGTGAATGGCTTTATGTATTGTTAGGTCTTACCACTTGCTTTGCCAAAATTCCAGCTTGTTTATGTAGTAGCGAGACTGCATGTTGGGGTGCATATAAGGCTACTCCTCCATTCCACCATCGAGGAGTAGGAATATTAGCTGTACAGATGTACAGATCGTGTATAGCATTGGAGGTTTTACTGCTGTCTGTTGTACCCTGCGGCTGGCGTGAAAAGTGTAATCACCGCTTCCTTTCATGTAGTACGTGACGGAGCTATACAGGGTGTTACGGGGATAAGTGGAGATATTTTTACTGGCAACTGAGGACAATATACGGAATAACATTAAATCAGCATTTACTTCATTTACAGATTAATAATTATAGCTATTATGAGTAATATGTTTTTGGGTTGGTTGGTACCTCCAGGCACTTGTGGAAAGAGCAAGCCATTAATGTTTATTTTCCCCTGGGCAGAAGGTCAGATGCCGAATTGTAGATACATGGACACAAAATGGAAAGTCTATACAGACAGGCGTAATCAGCTAAGTGACGCAGGTACGACCACCCAGAAAACATCAGATAGTAAATTATGTAATGTGTTTGCAGGAAGACTGTTAAGTCAAGAGAAAAAAACAACCAACACAATGAAGTTGGTATGTGCTAAGGTATCTTAGATCACAATATCTGTACCTATACCGTACCATTCTGTACGTAGAACTACGTTGTGTGTTGTCGTCCGGTTAAGTTCGATCAAGAATGCCACTGTTTCAAAGTGAACATTAGCTGTGGATTGCTTCATACCCGAGTCCTTACCTATGAGAGTCATGGAGTCGAAGGCGAGATCGACGCCGTACTTGACGGCGCTGACATCTGCGTAGTGGACGTCGATGTAGCCGTGGAAGGGTGTGCGTGCCGTAATGCTCTCGTAGCGCACCTCCTGCACGTACGAGTAGCTGCGGCACGTGGGCAGGCAGTGCGAGCAGTCCAGCACGCCGTCCAGGAACTTGGAGCTGTCGTCGCCGGCCACCCCCTGCGGCTTCACGAAGCGCAGGTCCCCTGCCGAGCAGCGCACCACCGCCGCCCCGCTAAGCACTTGTTTTGGTATCATAAAGATAGGACAAAAATATGATATGAAAACACCAAAAGCCAATACGTTACCATGCCTAATAAGGCATAGGAAACCCGCTTGCATTCAAAACAGCTCCCAACTGTCTCCGAATGGATAAATACATGTGATGTGTGTTTTTCAAGGGAATCTTACACCGTTCTTCCTGCAAAATGGTGGCAAGTTCAACTACCGATCGAGGAGGTAGGTAGAGATTACGCACCCTTCTCTTCAAAGCAGATCACAAAGGCTCAATAATATTGAGATCTACACAACTGGCCATTAAAATTCCTACACCACGAAGATGATGTGCTACAGACGCAAAATTTAACCGACAGGAAGAAGATGCTGTGATATGCAAATGATTAGCTTTTCAGAGCATTCACGCAAGGTTGGCGCCGGTGGCGTCACCTACAAGATGCTGACATGAGGAAAGTTTCCAACCGATTTCTCATACACAAACAGCAGTTGACCGGCGTTGCCTGATGAAACGTTGTTGTGATGCCTCGTGTAAGGAGGAGAAATGCGTACCATCACGTTTCCGACTTTGATAAAGGTCGGATTGTAGCCTATCGTCATAGCGGTTTATCGTATCGCAACATTTCTGCTCGCGTTGGTCAAGATCCAATGACTGTTAGCAGAATATGGAATCGGTGGGTTCAGGAGGGTAATACGGAACGCCGTGCTGGATCCCAAAGGCCTCGTATCACTAGCAGTCGAGATGACAGGCGTCTTATCCGCATGGCTGTAACGGGTCGTGCAGCCACGTCTCGATCCCTGAGTCAACAGTTGGGGACGTTTGCAAGACAACAACCATCTGCACGAACAGATCGACGACGTTTGCAGCAGCATGGACTATCAGCTCGGAGACCATGGCTGCGGTTACCCTTGACGCTGCATCACAGACAGGAGCGCCTGCGGTGGTGTACTCAACGACGAACCTGGGTGCACGAATGGCAAAACGTCATTTTTTCGGATGAATCCAGGTTCTGTTTACAGCATCATGACGGTCGCATCCTTGTTTGGCGACATCGCAGTGAACGCACATTGGAAGCGTGTATTCGTCATCGCCATACTGGCGTATCACTCAGCGTGATGGTATGGGGTGCCATTGGTTACACGTCGCGGTCACCTCTTGTTCGCATTGACGGCACTTTGAACAATGGACGTTACATTTGAGATGTGTTACGACCCGTGGCTCTACCCTTCATTCGATCCCTGAGAAACCCTACATTTCAGCAGGATACTGCACGACCACATGTTGCAGGTCCTGTACGGGCCTTTTTGGATACAGAAAATGTTCGACTGCTGCCCTGGGCAGCACATTCTTCTGATCTCTCACCAATTGAAAACATCTGGTCAACGGTGGCCGAGCAACTGGCTCCTCACAATACGCCAGGCACTACTCCTGATGACCTGTTGTATCGTGTCGAAGCTGCATGGGCAGCTGTGCCTGTATACGCCATCCAAGCTCTGTTTGACACAATGCCCAGGCGTATCAAGGCCGTTGTTACGGCCTGAGGTGGTTGTTCTGGGTACTGATTTCTCACGAGCTATGCACCCAAATTGCGTGAAACTGTAATCACATATCAGTTCTAGTGTAATATAGTTGTCCAATGAATACCCGTTTATCATCTGCATTTCTTCTTGTTGTAGCAATTTTAATGGCCAGTAGTGTAGTAATAGTGACATTGTTCATCCTCGTGTTCACGTACCCAGTCCTAGACAATGCGAACTTTGCGAACAGCACCCTGCCGATTAGAACACAGCACCACGGGCGAACATTCTACCTTGGAATGCAAGTGATCAGCCAAAATAATAATCCTTGGCAGTAATGCCATCACGGAGAGTAACCGTGGGCTCAGGGAGTACCACGATATGGCTGCCCAAATCATCATCGAACCACCACCATCTTTCACTCTTCGGACGTAAACTCGGCCAGAAAATGAAACAGTTGAAACAAGACAGCTGACTAAACGACTTTCTTCCATTGCTCCAAAGGAGAGGTTTTATGTCTTCGGCACCACGTTTTCCTGTTGCAGGCATTTTTACGTCACCCATGAATGGTTTTGAAATTCTAGCTCCCCTGCGAATCCCTGCTTCTGGACTTCTCTTCGCTTTATTTTGGTGCTGAAAGAGTTCGCGAGTGCGACATTCAGTTCTGCAGTGACTTTTGCAGCTGTCGTCCCCTTTATTTTTTTCACAATCCTTTTCAATGATTGTCTGTCACTATCACTCGACAAACACTTTCGTTCATGTTGTGACTTAGCGGATGACGTTTTCCCGCTTTCTCTATATGCCTTATCGATCTTATATACTGTGCCTCTTGAAACACCAAACAATTCAGTCACCATACGAATACTAGCAGTTTACCCACGGTCGAAGTCACAAGGCTCCGACATAACGTACTCACATCTACACAGGACTCTGTCCTGACCGCGACTGACATTTGTAACGTATTGAGGACATTGCACAGGTGCCAGTCGTGCCCAGTTACTACATCGCAACCTACAGGTTTGGCTATCAGCTGCATGTATGTTGAAGCTTCCATTTCTGATGGTGTTTCCATATTTATGTTCAACCCTTGCATTTAGGGTGAACAGGGTGAAGGTATACCTAGCGAGTATTTGGGTATAAGGCAAGACAGGAAAAACGTTAGAGAGTAACTGCATTTTTCTTGATTTCTTGGAAGCAAATTTGTTCCACTCACTCAAAGTATTTGTCTTTGACAACTGTAATGCTCACTATACTATATCTACACCTAAAGCACTGTTCTGTAATTCACACTTAGGTATTTGACACAGGGATCATACGACTACATTCAGAATATTTCTCTACCGTTCCACTTTCGAACAACACGCGGACAAAATGAGCACCTAAATCTTCCCGTGCGAGCACTGACTTCCCTTATTTTATCATGATAGCCATTTCCCCCTGTGTCGGTATGTGTCGACAGAATGTTCGGGGAAGAAAGATGGTGACTGTAGCTTCGTAAAAAATTCTCGCCTAAATGACAAACGCCTTTGTTTTGATGATTACCAATTCAACTCATTTTTTTAGGTTAGAGGGTCTCGAGAAGACACAAGGAGGGCTTCACTCACAAAGTTTGCAGGCTGAACTCAGGAAGAACTTAGATACAGGAACCTTTGGTATAACAGTTGTAAATTGTTGTAGCTGTGTTGGGAAAGTACCAGACCTCCTAGCGCCAAAAGAAAGCACTGATGCTCAAATCGTTGTAGGCACTGAAAGCTGGCTAAAGCCGGATATAAGCTCAGCCGAAATTTTTGCGAAGAACCTAGTGGTGTTCCTACAGGATAGGCTAAACACGGTTGGCGGTGGCGTGTTTGATGCTGTCAGAAGTAGTTTATCTTGTCGCGAAATTGAAGTAGATACTTCCTGTGAGTTATTATGGGCAGAGGTCATTGTTGGCAACCGGAATAAAATAATAATTGGATCCTTTTCCCGACCTCGCAATTCAGATGATACAGTTGCTGAAAGGTTCAAAGAAAACTTGAGTTTGATTTCAAATGCGTGCCCGACTCATACGATAATAGTTGGTGGTGACTTTAATTTATCCTCGATATGTAGGCGAAAACACATGTTTATTTCCGGAGGTACGCATAAAATATCATCCGAAATTGTGCTAAACGCATTCTCTGAAAATTATTTCGAGCAGTTAGCTCGTGAGCTCACGCGAATAGTTAACGGTTGTGAAAACACACTTGACCTCTTAGCAACAAATAATCCTACATCAAAACCAATTCAGGGGTTAGTGAACGCAGAGTTGTCGTAGCGAGATTGAATACTGTAATCCCCAAATCCTCGAAAAATATACCTATTCAAAAAAGCAGATAAAAATTCACTTGACACCTTCTTAAGAGACAATCTCCACTCATTCCATATTAATAATATAAGTGTAGACAAGATGTGGCTTAAATTCAAAGAAATAGTATCGGCAGCAATTGAGAGATTTATACCAAATAAATTAACGAACGACGGAGCTGATCCTCCTTGGTATACAAAACTGGTTAGAACACTGTTGCAGAAACGACGAAACAAACATGCCAAGCATAAACGGACGCAAAATCACCAGAATTGGCAATCTTTTACAGAAGCTCGAAATTTAACGCGGACTTCAAATGCGAGATGCCTATAACAGTTTCCACAACGAAACTTTGACTCGAAACATGGCAGAAAATCCAAAGAGATTCTGGTCGTATGTGAAGTATGTTAGCGGCAAGAATCAATCAATGCCTTGAATGAGATTTTCACTCTGCACGGAGTGGGCGCTGATATGAAACTTCCTGGAAGATTAAAACTGTGTGCCGGACCGAGAGCAAGTGCTCTACCAGCTGAGCTACCCAAGCACGACTCACGCTCCCTGCCCACAGCTTTACTTCTGCCAGTACCTCGTCTCCTACCTTCCGAACTTTACAGAAGCTCCCCTGCGAAACTTGCAGAACTAGCACTCCTGAAAGAAAGGATATTGCGGAGACATGGCTTAGCCACAGTCTGGGGGGATGTTTCCAGAATGAGATTTTCGCTCTGCAGCGGAGTATGCGCTGATATGAAACTTCCTGGCAGATTAAAACTTTGGAAGTTTTGGAAGGTAGGAGACGAGGTACTGGCAGAAGTAAAGCTGTGAGGAGGGGGTGCGAGTCGTGCTTGGGTAGCTCAGTTGGTAGAGCACTTGCCCGCGAAAGGCGAAGGTCCCGAGTTCGAGTCTCGGTTCGGCACACAGTTTTAATCTGCCAGGACGTTTCATATCAGCGCACACTCCGCTGCAGAATGAAAATCTCATTCTGGAAACATCCCCCACGCTCTGGCTAAACCATCGCTGTGCGATATCAATGGAGATACTATCGAAGACAGAGCTACCAAAGCAGAGATACTAAACACCGCCTTCCGAAATGCTTTCTCAAAAGAAAACGAAGTAAGTATTCCAGAATTCGAGAACAGCTGCCAAAATGAGTAACGTAGAAGTAAATATCCTCGGGGTAGTGAAGCAACTTAAATCCCATAATAAAAGCAAGTCTTCTGGTCCAGACTGTGTACCAATTAGGTTCCTTTCGGAATATGCTGATGCATTAGCTCCATACTTAACAATCATATACAATCGTTCGCTCGACGAAAGATCCGTACCCAAAGACTGGAAAGTTGCACAGGTCACACCAATATTCAGGAAAGGTAGTAGGAGTAATCCACTAAATTACAGGCCCGTATTGTTAACGTCGATATGCAGCAGGATTTTGGAACATATATTGTGTTCGAACATTATGGATTACCTCGAAGAAAACAATCTATTGACACACAGTCAGCATGGGTTTAGAAAACATCGTTCCTGTGAAACACAACTAGCTCTTTATTCACATGAAGTGTTGAGTGCTATTGACAAGGGATTTCAGATCGATTCCGTATTTTTGGATTTCCGGAAGGCTTTCGAAACTGTACCATACAAGCGGGTCGTAGTGAAATTGCGTGCTTATGGAATATCGTCTCAGTTATGTGATGTCCTGTCAGAGACGTCACAGTTCATAGTAATTGACGGAAAGTCAGCGAGTACAACAGAAGTGATTTCTGGCGTTCCCCAAGGTTGTGTTATAGGCCCTTTGCTGTTCCTTATCTATACAACGATAAGTGTGAGGTCATCCACATGAGTGCTAAAGGGAACTCTTTAAACTTCGGTTACACGATGAATCAGTCTAATCTAAAAGCCGTAAATTCAACTAAATACCTAGATATTACAGTTATGAACAACTTAAATTGGAAGGAACACATAGAAAATGCAGTGGGGAAGGCTAACCAAATACTGCGTTTTATTGGCAGGACACTTAGAAAATGTAACAGACCTACTAAGGAGACTGCCTACACTAGGCTTGTCCGTCCTCTTTTAGAATACTGCTGCGTGGTGTGGGATCCTTACCGGAAAGGACTGAGGAGTACATCGAAAAAGTTCAAATAAAGGCAGCACGTTTTGTATTATCGCGAAATATGGGAGAGAGTACCGCGGGAATGATACAGGATGGGGGCTGGAAATCATTAAAAGAAAGGCGTTTTTCGTTGCGACGGAATTTTCTCACGAAATTCCAGTCACCAACTTTCTCCTCCGAATGCGAAAATATTTTTTTGATACCGACCTACATAGGGAGGACCGATCACCACGATAAAATAAGGGAAATCAGAGCTCGTACGGAAAAATATAGGTGTTCATTCTAAATACGAGATTGGAATAATAGAGATGGCGGTTCGATGATCCCCCTACCAGACACTTGAATGTAATTTGCAGAGTATCCATGTAGATGTAGATGTAGGTTATATCTGTGTTATTCTTCAGTATTTCAGGACAATACAGAATGTGATGTCCTTCTCAGAACTTTTCGATGTGCTCTGTCAATCCTATCGGACAAGGATCTCTTACTGCTCAGCAATACCCCAGATGAGTGCTGACAAGCCCGGTCTAGGCAGTCTCTTTAGTAGATTTGTTGTACCTTCTAACTGTTCAGCCAATAAAACGCTGCCTTTAATTCGCTTTCCTTATAACACATTCTAAATAAGTGATTGTAAAAATTAAGTTGTTGGTAACTGTAATCACTAGGGGAATCGAAGAAACTTAAATTTATCTGAATCCACCTGGTGGGGATAACAAAAGCTCGAGTAGTGCTCAATAATGGATGGCACTAATGTTCTATACGCGATAGGTGAGCTGCATTTTCAAAAATTCTCCAAATAGAATGAAGTCGAGCAGTCGCCTTTTGTATTACCAACCTGACGTGCTCATTGTATTTCATATCGCTTTGCAACGTTAATCAATGTGACTGTGTCAGGCAGCTGTATTTGAACGTTACAGGGAGGTTTTCCCTTCTCATCTGCACTAACTTCCATTTTCCTACATTTAGAGAAAGCTGCTCTGCATCACACCCCCTGCAGTCACTCAATGGCGACACCTTCCCGTACAACACTGTGTCGTCAGCAAACAGCCGTAAATTGCTATTCACCAAATTCGTCTGATTATTCATGTACACAGAGAATAGCAATGGTGCTATCACCCTTTCCTGAGGAACTCCTGACGATAACCTTGTCTGATGAACACTCGGTGTCGAGGACGACGTACTGCGCTCTGTAACTGAAGAAGTCTTTGAGCCACTGACACATGTGGGGATGTACTCCGGATACTCGTAACTTCGTTAACAGTCTGCTGTGGGGCAGCGTGTTAAACGCTTTTCTGAAATCTGGAAATAGGGAATCCGCCTGTTGCCCTTCATCTGTGGTCCGCAGGATATCATATGAGAAAAGGGCAAGCTGAATTTCCCTCGAGACATGCTTTATGAATCCGTGGTGATCTGTAGACGAATGATTGGCCACAAATTATAGCTAAGTAAAGGGCCAATGTTGTAGAGTTCTGTTTATTAAACCGAGTAGAGGTTCCGTCCTAGCCTACTGACTTATTTCTTTTCAACTCTTTCACTTGCTTCTCTACGCCAGGGACGCCTCCATATGGAAGAGCGACAGTCAAAAACGGTATGTTTGTACGATCGTCCTGCAGGATCGATTTCTTAAACGCGAAATTTTATAACTTCGCACTTCCATTTGCTATCTTCTAATTCCACGTCAGACTGGTCAGGAATCGCTGGATAGAAGCCTTCGACGCACTCAGCGACTTTACGTAGGACCAGAATCTTCTCCGGTTCACGGGGAGATCTAATTACGGGTCAAGGGAAAATTTGGTGTGTTTTAGTTGTCGTCACTTTAGTACCATCGTCTTAACTTTCAACGCAGAAGCTGAATTTACGATAGAAATGGAAACGAGCGTTTGGCGTCATTGGCCGGGAAGCCACTTACGGGGCACGTCCGGCCGCCTTGGTGCAGGTCTTATTGCATTCGACGCCACATTGGGCGACCTGCGCGCCGAATGGGGATGGAACGATGATGAAGACAACACAACACGCATTCCTTGAGGGGAGAAAATCCCCGAGCCAGCCGGAAATCGAACCCGGGCCCGTAGGACGGCAGTCCGTCATGCTGATCACTCAGCTATCGGGGCGGATAATTTACCATGACGTCTGTCGAGTTGTTATGTCTGTTATTATGTGTATTTGTTTAAATATGAGTTATTATTGTCTGTTATTATGTGTATTTGTTCAAACATTATACATTAAATGTGTCGTAGAGTACATACGCAGAAGCGGTGACCTACATGGACAGGGAACCGAGCGGCAAAGGCGATACCAGAATCGGTGGCCGACGGCAACAGCATTTCGAGCGCTAAAGATGTCACAGAACGCGGAAGCCGGACACGGGAAGAAGATAGGACGCCCAATCGAAATAATGATTTAACTGTTGAAACAAATGGTAGCGCTGTACGTTTGTTTGCGTAAGTGATTCCAAAATGGTTTAACCCACGGGTTTTGTGGTCGTTTCGCAGTGGGGGTGTCGAACAGACAGTCGCTGTTACCCTTTGGGCGGATAGTAGCAGCGGAGTGGTGTAACTTACAGTAGTAATACAGTTTGGTCAGAGTGATTACAAGTATAGACGAAAGCATATTTGCGTCGATTACACGGAGTGGCGATCATTTAATTTGTTTAACTCCACGAGTTTCTGCCGATGAATTACTGCCTAGTTGGTTCCCATTATTAATAATTGACATGCTAGAGAGGGACAGCTGGCTAAATAATGTTGTAAAGAGCGAGCGTTTATAATTCATTGGATGATCAGCAACATTTCATGGAGAAAGCTTTACTGAGCTCAAGCATTTATCGTCGATAAGTGAGTTGAGTTAGGGCAAAGTATTGGCAAACTCTGAGGTAACTGAGCTTTTTTTAATTTTTTTATATGCAATAGGCACACGCTGACAGCACTGAGTGTTTGCTGTGTCTGTTTGAAGGATTGGCGCACACTACAGCGATAGTGTGGAGCACTGGTTGTGTAGAGGGTTGACTGGTGGCTTCAGTTGAGCGGCAGTGACTCAGTTGGTAAAATACTTGATTGGATTGGCGCTAGAGAAGTTCGGAACGGAACTATATTTTGCTCGTACGATGCGGATTGCCCGTAAACTGTCAAGATCTTTCCAACAATGGTAAATAATAACCCACTGGCAACCATTTAAAAATGGTTCAAATGGCTCTGAGCAGTATGGGACTTAACTTCTGAGGCAATCAGTCCCCTAGAACTTAGAACTTCTTAAACCTAACTAACCTAAGGACATCACAAACATCCATGCCCGAGGCAGGATTCGAACCTGCAACCGCAGCGGTCGCGCGGTTCCATACTGTAGCGCCTAGAACCGCTCGGCCACCCCGGCCGGCGGCAACCATCTAAGCTAGGACCTTATAGTATTGTCATTAGTTTCAGATTTGAGGTGGCGAATGACCATCTCAGTTAGGAAAATAGGACTTCTGCTAGCTAAAAAGTATGTACTAGCTGGGAATAATTTTCATCGATGTTAGGCATCCCAAATAAAAGTTGTAACGGTTTGTGACGGTTTCTGCCTTGCACTAAACGTATTGAGGGCCAAAAAACAATGAAATTTTTTGACTTTTTTTCAGTTTTTCGCCTGATGTATCCTACAGAAAATTTGCCAGTACCTAAATGAAAGAGCTAAAATTTCACCCGAAATGATTCACTTAAATTTAAAATCAGTTCAGCCGTTTAGCCACAGTCGAGCGTCAAAAATTGGCATTTTTTACCCACTTCGTAGAAATGTGAGTTATGCTCATGTGCCATCGGCACACGACTACTCTAAATGAAAAATACCACGCATCAGAGTTATAGAGCATTAAATTCTGCGTGAAAATAGTTCCTAATTTTTAAAATTTCCTCATTCCTCTGCATAGATACCAGTAAAATCGTGAAAGTATTTGCAGCACTAAAATCTTGCTGAGACATTTTTGCGAAGTCCAATTACTTTTGAACCCCAAATCATCCACATTCGTCCAAATATTCAAATTTAAGGACAATTTAGTTAAGTATGTACTTACTTAGATAGTTAGCTCTATGTATTAATACGAATTAATTACCATGTCAATTCAAAATCGTAATAATCCGATTTAAAAATTAAAAAGAACAATACATCAAATGAAAGGTTTTATTAATGGAAATATACTTATTTATAATATAAAACAGATGAGAGATAATTTTTTTACAAGTATTCTGTATGTTACTGAAGTATTGTTCTGTATTTACATTTACTTACAATTTATTTCTTTTTTTGTGTTTTTCTGCGTCGTCCAATTCTTTATCTTCTTCTGGCATGGGATGAAAATCGATTAATTCCTCGACGATGTCTATCTCATCATCGATTTACGTCGAATCAAGGAAGATATCGTCTTCTGTTAGACAAATTAGCAAGTGCTGCATGTAGGATAGCACTCTATGAGCACTTTCCTGCAGAAACAAGTTGCTTAACATCCCTTATTGCACGTGTAGGATATTGTGTTGAGCAGTTCCTGGAGCATTGGTGGCTGGGTGGCTGCAATCAGGCCGTTTTTTGTAGTCTTCCAGCATCATTTCAGTGCATCCAGCTGATTGTTCCTCCAGATCTGAACCTGCAAGTAGAACCTGAGGGAGTGCTGGCGAGTGGTGGCTTCGGTGGGAGGCAAACACGCCAAACTGAAGATATTATTTTTCGTTGTAACTCTCTGAAACAGTTGGATACGAATTTTATTCAAAGATTTGGAGCTGCCATTCGTGTACAAACATACAATGAGCTTCACTCCTGCCTCAGCTCCCTTAACGGGAGGGACGTTGGGATCCATGAAGTCCGAGGCGAAGTATTACGTATTAATTCCTCAACGATGTCAATCTCATCGTCGATTTACGTAGAATCAAGGAAGAGATTTTATGCTTTTCTCAGCTCCGTCCTGAGGCTAGCTAACGAACACTATACTGCATTTGGAACCAAGGTATTTTTTGACGTAGGTAATATATTTTTCGATGATCGAGGAAAACACTTCATCAGTATTCCACACAACTCAGTGTAAGAAAAACATACGGTCAAGGATGAAGACTTTGTTGCTTGTGATTTCAACACTGGACTGAACAGCTTAAAGAGGTCCAATTTCTCGTCTAGCGCATTGTTCTGTCGTCATCAAAATTAGGCTTCTTCAGGTATTAGTAAATCGCTTGCCACTATCGTTTCCAAAGCCGAAAGTAGTGACAATATGGTGAGATGCTTGCTTAAATGATTTCCAATGGGTTACTATTTCCTGTCAATGGAAAAATCGTGACAGTCTACAGGCAATAAGCACTGTACGAGCAATGTATAGTTTCGTTCCAAAGTTTTCTAGCACCTGTCCAATCAAGTAGTTTGCCAACTGAGTCACTGTCGCTCAGTTGAAGCCACCAGTAGCCACAAGTCAACTCTCTACGCAGCCACTCCTCAAAATAAACACAGCAAACACTCAGTGCTCTCAGCGTATCCCTGTTACACATCCAGAAATAAATAGTGAACACTCAATTACCTCAGAGTTTGCTAAACAGAAACAATAGTCAAAATAAAATTGACAGTTCTGATCAGTTACTAACTGTAACAAGACTCACTTATTAACAATAAATGCTTGAGCTCAGCTCAATGTTGCTTACCATTCAACGAATTATAAACGCTCGCTCTTTACATCATTATTTATCCAGATCTCCTTCTCTAGCAAGTCAGTAGTTAATCATGGGAACCTACTAGGCTGGCTGGGTGTTGTGTGCTGTCCTTAGGTTAGTTAGGTTTAAGTAGTTCTAAGTTCTAGGGGACTGATGACCATAGATGTTAAGTCCCATAGTGCTCAGAGCCATTTTTTTTTAACCTACTAGGCAGTATTTCATCTGCAGAAACTCACACAGTTAAACAAATCGAATGATCGTCACTCTCTGTAATCGACGCAAATATAATTTCGACTATACCTGTAATCACTCTGACCAAACTATATTACCGCTGCAAGTTACACCACTCCGTTGCTACTATCCGCCCAAAGGGTAACTGCGACTGTCAGAACGACACCTCCACTGAGAACCGACCACAGAACTCGTGAGTTAAACCATTTCGGAATCCCTTATGCAAATAAACTCACAGCGCTGTAATTAGTTTTAGCAATTGAATTATTTCGATTGGTCGTCCTATCTATCTATCGTGACCGGCTTCAGCGTTCTGTAGCATCTTACCCTGTCAAACTGCTGCTGTTACTGTCGGCCGCAGGTTAGGGTTTCACGTTTGCCTCTCAATTCGCTTTTGATATAAGTCACCGCTTCTACATTGGTCCTCTAAGAAACATTTTAAAGTTGCTCTCATTCTTCTTAACGTCAGCCCCCGGTAGCTGAGTGGTCAGCGCGACAGAATGTCAATCCTAAAGGGTCGGGTTCGATTCCCAGCTGGGTTGGAGATTTTCTCCTCTTAGGGACTGGGTGTTGTGTTGTCCTAATCGTCCTCATTTCATCCCCATCGAAGCGCAAGTCGCCGAAGTGGCGTCAAATCGAAAGACTTGCAGCCGGCGAACGGTCTACCCGACGGGAGGCCCTAGTCACACGACATTTACATTTTTATTCCTCTTCACCGTAAATTTACACCTTTCCCACATTCACATTACAAGGTTACACTCTCACTCACCATTATGCTCTATGGATCCAGTCAACTGGAACCTGGGTTATCGGTGGTTTTTGCTGATGTTCTGCTCTCCGCATCAAAAGAATAAAAACTAAACACTGCAGGCTTAGAGCCACTGTGGCACTTGGTAATGCGCGACTCAAAATCACTGTCACGCGTCGTCGGTGAGCCGCGCGCTACCAGATGGTGTGTGTGTTACCTGATGGGAGCGATCAAAGACAGCGTTGCTGCACTGTGCCGCCGAGGTTTCACCACCGCCCGATAGGAGGCGCACGAAAAGGAAAAGTGAGGATTTAATGTCGCACAGCAGAGAGAGCTAGAGGTGTTGCTGCCCAGGTGTTGCGCTAGAGCTCTTATTTCGTTCGCCGCCTGATGCAGAAGAGTGCAGAGGCAGCACACATTGCAGTGGACAGCTGTTTATCGGTTTGTGGTGCACGAGCAGGAACGGTTATCGACCATTGTCGCCTAGCAGCATTGAATATTTCTGCCAGGTAAGGTTTAAAGTTGACTGCAGATTGCTGAGGCATGTTCACTGTTGATCTGCGGCCGTCTTATCTGCGCAGCAGCATTGTGTTGAATCTGATGAGGCTTCATTAGTTAATCTGAGCCATTGCGTCTTGTGCCGTTGGAGATCTGTTTCGACTGTACTGTTCCTGTCCGCGCTTTGGTGATATTATAAGCATTTCTGTAGAACATTGTTTCCAGCGGCTTTTCTTGTGGTGAAATCAGTTTCTGTTCTGGTTTGGTTCCAAAAGTCTGCCAATGTAAAGTGCAGGCCAAGAACGTATTGACGTTACAGAAACGGATGATATTTGTGTCTTGGGATTTTTAAGTCCAGTGTTCTGCCAAGCACTGTTTAACTAGTAATTATTCTTGGAACCCATTTCTTGTTTTAATATCCATTGATCGGTTATATTTCTTATGTATTCAAGTGTATGGTATGTGTACAACTTTATTCTATATATGTAGTCCAGGGACCCATTTGCACTAGTGGTATTCGTAACCTGTAAGATACTCGCACCTCCTATGCGAAGCTGAGCCTAATTGGTGTGTTGATTGAGTGTCCTTGGTACAGAAGAGCTGATAATGAATTCTTAGTGCTTTCGAAACTTGACTGTCTGTCAATCTGGCTTGTAACTGAGTATATAAAGCCGTACTTGAAATGAGGTACTTTATTCTTTTACTGATTTTAAGATTACTTTGATAATTGTAATCGCTTAGTTCAGCCTGTAACCTTAATGGTCAAGATTTTTGATATAATTTTCTTGTTTAATTTCAATTATAGGTGGTTCAGAGTGCTTTCTTTAGACTGTATTAAATAAATGGAACATGTCTTTGAAATTATTGTACAAAATTTCATTTGTGGAGATGTCAGGAAAATAAAAGTAATTATTGTATTAAAGCCTTACTCCCCTGGATCCCAGTACCTACCACTCCCCTGCTCCATGCAGGTCCTACCAAGGTAAAAGTCCTTCACCATATCAGTCATCGCTCCCCAAACTGTTCTACATGCTGCATTAACTGCTTGACTGAACGCGTCCTTCCTGTGAGGCAATGAATTGGTCCAAGAAATGGATTAGGCCAGATTCTAAAGTTTTGTTTAGAAATGTTATATTCGGGATTAGCAATAATTCCAAATGTACATCTATCCAATATAACCGCTGTTGTGAAACGTACAGCTGCTTGAGAACCGTAATCGTGGCTGGTAGACGGATGACAGACCGTGTTATGTCCCACGGATTAATAACTCACCTCCCTTAAGTTCAATTCATCTAGCCTCCATGAGCTTTCCATTCTTGTAACAGCTCACCAGAACTACCATGCCATCATGAGTGGAGCTTCCCAGGGTGCTCGCCGCTCTTTGGCGGGTTCGTGCTTGGCTGCCACGGGGCCCCAGCCTTTGCAGCATCATTTCCCTTCCGTGCTGCGTGTCTATCATCTTACTATTCTTTTCTTCCTCCCTTGTGAAAAATGTTTGGGATGTTTTTGGAAATGTGTTGTGCATTTTCAGTAACCTGACATCAGAAAATCTCCCCACTGTTTTTCGTTCCACTTTTCTTTCTTCGTTCTCCCTTTCTTATTCTTTCTCGGCTTCGGCGTTCGAAGTTCCTCTATTTCTTCTTCTTCCCTGTGCGCTCCTGAAGGCCGGCCCATGCGTCTGGCGTATAATAGGCGACTGGCGACTGGGTAACGTATAATTCTCAGCCCCAGGTTGACAGGTAGAGTTTGCATACACCGCTGGTACGGGCCAAGTCCAGGGAGGGGTGATTTACTCAGTTGTTTCCTTCCCAAATAGCCAATTGGTCCCTCTGTCAGAGGTTCGGGAGGCGTGACCTGAGGTGAGAACGATCACCTGAGGCAGGTGTTGCCCCCTCTGAGGGGAGGCCCCAGTTGGAAGGATCGCACCATTGGAAATGCTGGCAATTATGGGGGATTCTCTTGCAATGAGCCAATTCTCTTCTTCACAGTCTACACCTGCTCAACGGAAACGAAACGAGGCTAATGATTTAAAGACCCTCCCAGCTGCACCCGGTTCCTCATGATTTGACATACTGAAGACAATCAGTCCTTTGCAACGGTAAATCCGTTTATCATTCAGAAAGGTGTGATGCAAATTGCCAGCCCTCTGAAATCCTGCTCTTGTTTATGCAGTGGCACATTGCTTTTGGGGACGACTTCTGATTCTCAAGCACTACAGCTGCTTGCAGTTTCGCTCCTCCACAGCTCTCCTGTTTGTGTCGAGGCCCATCACGCGCTTAATTCTTCATGTGGTGTTTTTTACACTAGGCTGTTCGATGGTCTGACAGAGGTAGAAATCTAAAAGTACCTCTATGATAAAGTACCTCTCTGGTCACGGTCATTGCAGTACATTTGGTGATGAAAGAGGTACATGCATCGTTAGTGCCCACATGCACTCTTTTTCTGATGTTTGACAGAGTAGGGCTTCCATCCAAGATCAAACCTGGCTATGAAGTTACCTCAGTCCGATCACACATTCCGATCCCGATGCGCTGTTAGGAGTGTCATCGTTCCAATCATACTCAAATGTCTTGTCGACACCTGGCCAAGTGTGTAACTTGTAGTAGGAATGATCACGTGGGTGATAGTCGGCCTCCTTCTCCCCAGTGCATCAATTGCAATGGGGATCATGTAGCCCCCTCCCGAGATTGTCCTTTTTATCTCAATGAGTGGGCCATCCAGGAGATCTGGGTGAAGGTAAAGGTGCCTTACCTTGTTGCTCGCAAGTTGTTGGCTAGTTAGAAACCATGCACTTTGGCATCCGGCACTTATAGTGCTGGTCTTGCTACATCTCGCTCCACTGTCGTGGTCATGCAGGCATGCAATCTCAAATTCAACACCGCAGCTGTACGTTCGCCCATTGTCACGGTAACATCCCTGTCTCCTCCTCCAGCAGTGCAACAAGTCACCAAACTTTCGCCTCATAGGTTGAAGTCACCTGATACACCACCGGGTGGGCAGAAAGGACAGAAGGAATACTTTGCCCGACTTCTTACGTTCCTCCAGCCAAGGAACAACTGAATCGTTGTCTGCCACCTGCAAAGGCTACAAGAAATCAAACAGAGGCAAACGGTCTTCTCCTTCGCTGACTCAGAGATCCCCTTCAGCAGTGTCGCCATGTGATACCCTCACCCAGCCGACCTCAATGTCACCAGTGCACACCGCCAACCATTTTTCTGTCTTGGACGCTGGGGACTGACACAGGGAGAATGCCAACGCGTATGTCGATCTCATAGAGCAGGATACTCTACACTCTGCACCTGGAAGCAGTGAGTCTTTGAACGCTGGCACTTGGGAGCCTTTTATTTTTCCCTCCTGTTCGCGGCCTTAGATACAAAAGAGAGGAATTACAGCTGCTATTCAGATCACAGCATCCACTTGTTTTCTGCCTCCAGGAAGCAAAATGGGGACTCCACGACCGCTTTGACCTGTCACATTTCTTTCCGGTCCGCTTTGACGTTCCACCTGAGGAAGGGATTCCATCTCATGAGGGAGACATGCAGCTGATCCAGGATGACCTTCACAGTAAAACCATCTCCCTGACTACGCAGTTTCAAGTTGTTTCAGTCCGTATTTTCCTTCTTCACTTCACCTTTTCTCTTTGTACTGTTTACATCCCTCCTTCATTCAGTGTCACTAGGGCAGATTTCCTCCATCTTACTGGCAACTCCCACACCACTTTCTGCTGCTCAGTGACTTAAATGCGCATAATCCCATTTGGAGTTCTCCCAGAACCTGTTGGAGAGGAGCCCTCTTGGATGTATTTCTCAGTCAACTTAATGTCAACTGCCTTAAAATGGGAGCACCCACGTTCCTTTCAGACTCTACTCACACCTACTCCCATTCGGACCACTCCTTCTGCACTGCCCATCTCACTCCATCGTCTCAAGTGATCCGTTCTCTCTGACACGTACTCGATTGACCATTTCCCATATGCTTTCCGTTTGCTGGCACCTAGCCCGCCTGTGTGGACGTCTAAACGGCAGTCTCGCAATTTCCTAACCACTGCAAGTGTAGATTTCGAGCGCTTCGTTGTGCAGCTGACCATCTTGTCTGTGAACCCGTGTCATGAATGGTTTTATGCGGAAATACCAGATTACGTCTGTTGTTTTCGATTCAGAGAAAGCCTTCGACATCTGCTGGAGAACTAGTATCCTCCATACTCTGTACAAGTGGGGCTTTCAAGGCCGCCTACCCATTTCCTTCAGGAATTTTTAAAAGACCGTGTTTTCAAGGTATGTGTAGGTTCTTCCTTGTCGGACACCTTTATATAGGAAGAAGGTGTGCCTCAGGGTTCTGTCCTGAGCATCATCCTCTCTGCTGTCTCCATTACTCCTGTTGTGGCCTGTCTCCTGCCGGTCATGTCCGGCTCCCTTTTCGTTGACGATTTTGCCCTCTATTGCAGTTCTCCACGGACTTGTCTCAATAGTCTTTGCTCGTAGAGCATCGACAATGGCTTTCGCTTTTCCGCCGATAAAACCACTTGTATGAATTTCTGGCGGCGCAATTGCTTCTTCCACCATCTTTACATCTTGGCCCTGTTGCTCTTTTGTTCGTTGAAAATCGAAATTCCTGGGGCTGGTGCTCGACAGGGACCTTCCTTGGTTCTCTCACATGTCTTACCTCACCACCCTCTGACCCAGTCCTTCAATGTCCTACATGTCCTTAGCGGTACTTCCTGGGGAGCAGATCGTAGCACCCTCTTGCGTTTATATCTGCCGCTTGTCTGTTCAAAACTTGGCTATGTGTGATTCGTTTGAGCATCTGCATGTTCATCCATCTTACGCCGCCTCAATACAATCAACCATCCTGACGTCCGTTGGGCCACTGGTGCCTTTTACACTAGCCTAGTTGAGAGCCTGTACGCAGAAGCTGACGAACTACTGCTGTCATACAGCCGTGATTTTCTCCTCAGCAGAATTGTATGTTTGTCTACCATGCCTGGCCACTCATCCTATGCCTCCTTCTTCGGTGACTCCTTTGATCGCCAGTATGGGGAGCGTCCCTCTTCTCTGTTAAGTTTCTCGATCTTCGCACGGAACTTCCCGATAGTGCTTTCGGACTAATCGTAGTGTCGGGTATGCCTTCGTCGTTGGCACCGACCTTTTTCGGTATTGGCTTCTGAAACACTGCTCAGCACTTACAGCAGAGCTCTTTGCTCTATATCACGCTATGCAGTACATCCGAAGACACAGGTTTATTTACTGTGTCATTTCCTTCAACTCTCTTAATGACCCTCAGAGGCTCTGTGTGCTGTACAATGTCCACCCTTTAAAGCAACGGGTCCAAGAAAACTGTCACTTGCTCATTCCTGATGGAGTCACTGTAGTGATTATGTGCGTCCCTGCCACGTCTGTCTGACGGGCAACGATGCAGCTGACGCTGCTGCCAAGACTGCAGTCCTCGTACCTCGGCCAGCTAGTTTTTCCATTCTTCCATTATTCCATTCCCTCAGATGATCTCTCTGTTGCCCTCTATCAGCAGGTGGTGTTATTTTGGCATCACCGCTTGTCTTCCCTCCATGGGGACAAGTTCTGGGGAATTGTACCTCCCCTAGCGGCTTGGCCGACCCCTTCTCAGCCCTGTCGCCGTGAGGAGATCATTTTAGCTAGCTTGCGTATTGGGCACCGTCTTTTTAGCCATTGTCATTTGTGGTGATCCCCCCACCAGTGTTTGCTCGTTGTCCTCAGCCGTTGACGGTTCGATACTTCCTGACGGAATGCACTTTTTTTTAACCACTTATGTTCTCATTTATGTTTGCCGTCTGAGTTATCGGCCGTTTTATGAACGACACGTGGGCTGTCGAGCACGTTTTACTTTTTTATCCGTTGTAACAAAATGGCGAAGGACGTTTAATCTTTAGTTCCGGACGTCCGTTGTCTCTATCAAGTTATTGTATTGTCCTTCCTCCAAGTCCATGTTCTTAGCTGTCTTTCCTTCCGTCGATTGGGCTTAACGTGTAGTCGTTCTTAACTCCTTTTTTGTCTTCGTGTTCTGCGGTTCCGACAAGGGCGCGAATGACGATAGCAGTTTTTACGTCCCAAAACAGAACAAAACAAAAAAATTATAAGTGGAGTAAATCCAGTGAAAACCTTTTTGACGGAAATGCAGTCTGGGTTCCACAATATCCCTCAAACAATCTAGTCCCTTCTGTCTATCTAAGAACAAATGTACCACGCATGTGCTCAGGTTGGTTTTTATTACTCCAGTACTGTGACTTTGTCCCTTTGATGATGTTGCAACACTTCCTCTCTCAATATTTCATGCCTGCTACCATCTCCCCAAACAATTTAGAACCCACGGATCTTCATCTGCACGAGCCCTCCAAGAGCACCACACTTCACTGACTACTTACGGATAGCGTACTGCTTCAGCTGCGCGTGCCTTCCTGTTACCAGGAATGGATTTAGAATATACGATTGTGCTGGGCAAATTTTCATTTCTGGTTACGCTATGTGGTAGTAGGACAGAAACTTTTGTTTGCTGGGTTCCATAAACAGGCTGAATCAAGGCGGTAGCATTGTCTGTGCTTTCTGCAACCGTGCGAAGTTCTGTTCAGCCGAAAAACTGCAATATTTGTCTGCCTTCCATTCTTGCCCTCTAGTTATCACAAACTGAGGACAGTGACAAATACCTCCCTCCCTTTCTGTGCAGAAGGCTGCTGCCACTAGCAAGCCTAGTTCATATTCGCCTTTCTTCCTTACTTATCGTGTGGTTTACGGAAAATCACAGACTGGCTACCCATCTTTACCTTCCTTGCCTTTATCAGATAGAATGATCACGACATTTTATGACCATACACCAGCTCATATGGGGAAAACCAAGTATTACTGTGTATTTCTCAATTATATGCTGACATGCCATACCTTAGATGTACCAGTTGCACACATAGTAACTTAATTTCCCAATTATTGTTCTATGTTCCCATTCTGTTCTAGCACTGGGCTGCAAGTGAAGAGGACTAGTTATTAACTTCTTCACATGCAACAACCAACACAGCTCTTTCAATTGCTCTGACATGAAATTCGTACCGTGGCCTGTAATTATCTTACCTGGCACTCCAAATTGCATCTGATCGTTAACCACTGCCTGTGCACCTGTCACTGCTTGCTGGTTGCCGTAGCAACTATTTCCACGTATCGTGAAAAGTGATCTATTATTGTCATTACGAATCTGTTTCATGCTGGTGGATGAGTGAGCAGTCGTAATACATCAATTCCAATCATTTCAAATGGTTTTTATGCTTCTGGTAGCCTCTGAAGTGGCAGATGTTTACAGGTCTGCTCACTGCGCACACTGTTTCAATTCCTCACGTATTGCTCAACATCTGATTTGTTTCCTGCCTACCAGTCTCTCTCAGCCATTCTCCAATTTGTTGTTCTGTCGTGAATGATCAGATAACACAATAATCATGCACGTCTCCTTAAATTTCACTGGTAGCCCTAGCCTTGTTTGCTTAGACAGCAGTGTGCCACATATGCTCAGCTGTGACTGCGTCCTGTCGTCGTCCTGTGACTAGGGACTCCCGTCGGGTAGACCGTTCGCCGGGTGCAAGTCTTTCGACCTGACGCCACTTCGGCAACTTGCGCTTCGATGGGGATGAAATGATGATGATTAGGACAACACAACTCCCAGTCCCTGAGCAAAGAAAATCTCCGACCAAGCCGGGAATCAAACCCGGGCCCTTTGGATTGACATTCTGTCGCTCTGACCACTCAGCTACCGGGGGCGGACGATTGCGTCCCTTAGTGTTTACAGTCAGTATGAGTGCTCTGCGCTCCCCGCCGCTCCACAAGACCCAGAACTTTCAATACTACTACCTTTCTCCTTTAGTGCACACACATTCAATGCATTTCGCCTGGCTTGTATGTTGAGTTCTACTACAACTCGTTGATCCCTAGAGCTCGTCTTGCCAGGTATGTAAATGGATCCTTCAGTCCCAGTAGACACTTCAAAGCAGCGTGGTTCGGTCACTACTCGACATTTTCTCTGATAAATACGTGACACCATAAATAAGGTTCAGCTTTTTTTTCTCTATCGTTGAACAGGTCTTCGCCAACACATTCAGCTGTCTCAACGTCTAGGCTACAGGACATTCTTCGCCGTTAATCTCCTAGCTTAAGACACATCCAAAAGCATGATTAGATGCATTACATCAAAGAACAAATTCTTTCAGGAACTCTGGAAATACTAGGACTGGGCTGATCTCAAAACTCTTTATAATTCTTCAAATTAACCCTGACCCTCGTCTGACCATATGAATTTCACACACTTCCTTACCAACTATATGAGTGGTTGTGTATGTCAGCAAACCCTTTCACGACTTTTCTATTGTAATTTGAGGCTCACAGAAGCACTGCAGTTTCTTAACCGATTCAAGCAATGGGAACTCGTGTACAGCTCGCAGTAGCTTCGAGTTAGTCGTTACTCTGCGTCTACTGCTTACATGGCCTAAATAGCCTACCTTTTCTAATACAAAATGACACTTCTCTGTGCTCAACGACAGATATGTTGCCCTCAGTCTCTTAAACACTTTCTTATGACATTAACTGTGCTGCTCCGCGTCTTTTGAGAATACGATGATATTGTCTAGCTAATCTAGGCGCAGACATGGTTTCAAACCTCTCAACGCACCATTAAATAAGCTCTGAAACGTTGCACTCCCTTTTTTCAATCCTAATGGCGCTGACCAGTTATTGTCCCCATGGTACTGAAGATGCTGCCTGCGGCTAGCCTTTCGAGGCAACTTCCAGTTGACAATTGCCACTCTTTAAATTCACAGTCGGAAAGTAGTGACATTGACCGAAGTTATCGATGGTCTCAGTAATTTTGGGGATGGGGTATGCACCTGTTAAGATCTTTCTGTTCAGGTCACGGTAATCACAGCAGAATCTGTATTGTTTTCCTTATGATCACGATTCCTGCACCCCACGGATTACTACACTCTTCTACGATCCTGTCATCTAACTGCTGGTTATTAAAATCTTCCATGGTCAGCTATAAATAACGAGGTATACGATGTGGTTTCTGATATACTGGTGCTTCGTTCCATACTGGTATTCCCTACTGAGTCATGGACATAGCTGGCAATGGACCCAGTAGCAAAAATAAATCCTCAAATTCAAACAGCAGAAAATACCCCATGTCTACCTCCTACCCCTGCTGGTAAGTCAGTGTCTTCATATTCCATCGCTAACTTAAGAGCAGCATGTAGATCCGTTAGTGCACCTACATACACAGTTTTTGACACCACTGATGACAGCTTCAGAAAAGCATCGAGAGCCCTCTGCTCAGCTTCTGGCAACAAAATTGCATTTGCTGCATCGTTCTCCCAGTTAGTATGTGTATACAAAAAAAAAAAAAAAATGGCTCTGAGCACTATGGGACTCAACTTCTGAGGTCATCAGTCCCCTAGGACTTAGAACTACTTAAACCTAACTAACCTAAGGACATCACACACATCCATGCCCGAGGCAGGATTCGAACCTGCGACCGTAGCGGTCTCGCGGTTCCAGACTGTAGCGCCTAGAACCGCACGGCCACTCCGGCCGGCTATGTGTATACATTAATTTTCCTTATCAAGTCCACAAAAATCTTCCGTTTCCTCATGACATTTCACAGTAGTGCTCAACTACTTCCAATAATAGCTCCCACTTTTCATTTTCTTTTTATCTCTGCAAAAGTTCCTTCTCCAACTGCTCAAAGTTTGCTGCATTGAGTAATCGTTCTGTATACCTCACGTTCGTCGTCCCTCCTCCCACTAGTCACAGTCTTGCTACCGACAAAAACTGACTACCGATCCGACCACCGATATCTTATATCCTCAAAGAAGGACGCACATCCTCAGATGATTTTCCGGAAAAGGGGACAAATAATCCAGCTACAGTTGGATGCACTTCATATTGAGGTACTTGCAGTTAAGCTAACTATTCGTCCCTAACTGTCAAATGCCCATGTAACTGTTGTTATCCACTGTCAGCTGCGCTATCATCTCTAACAATATCTGTACTGCGTAAGCCTCTAGTAAACCTTGCGTCTGTGACTCTGCCATAGCGACTCTCTTACTCTCCATTATACATAATACAATATAAAGAAATTATAACTTCAAAAACACATATCTTTACGTGATATCATGAGCCATCTAAACTTTATACACTGCATTGCATACCGATGACACACAGAACTGGTTCTACATCTACATCTACATATATACTCCGCTAGCCATCAATCGGTGTGTGGTGGAGGGTACTATTCGCGCCAAAGTCATGTTCCCCCCCGCCTCTCTCTGTTCCACTCGCGGATCATTGAGCGATTTGAAAGTTGGTGGTAATAATATATGCTCTACATCCTCGGTGAAGATAGGATTTGGGAATTTAGTGAGCAGCCCCTTCCGTTTAGCGCGTCGTCTATCTACAAGCGTGCGCCACTGTCTATGAGATTTGTAACGCTTTCGCGAAGGGTAAATGTACTAGTCACAAATCTTACCACTCTTCTTTGGACACTCTCAATCTCTTGAATCAGACCCAACTGGTAAGGGTCCCATACAGACGATCAGTACACTAAGACTGGACGAACTAAAGCATTGTAAGCAATTTCCTTTGTTGAAGGACTGCAACGGTTCAGGATTCTACCAATAAACCGCAATCTAGAGTTCGCCTTACCCGTTACTTGTGTAACCTGATCGCTCCATTTGAGATCATTTCGAATAGGCACACCCAGATACTTGACAGATGTTATCGTTTCCAAAGACTAGGCATTTATTTTGTACTCGTACATTAATGGGGATTTTCGCTTTCTTATACGCAGTAGCTTACACTTACTAATATTTAGAGATAACTGCCAATCATTGCACCACGCATTTACTTTCTGAAAGTCCTCATTGATTTGTTCACAACTTTCGTGTGATACTACTTTCCTGTAGACTACAGCATCATCGGCAAACAGTCTAATGCTGCTGTCAGTACCATCAACGAGATCGTTTATGTAAATCGTAAAAAGCAGCGGACCTATTACGATGCCCTGGGGCACACCTGATGTTACGCTTGTTTTTGTTGATGTCTCCCCATTCAGGACGACATACTGCTCTCTGTCTGTTAGAAAACTTTCTACCCAACAGCATATGTCATCAGATAGACCGTAAGCCGCACTTTTTGGCGCAAGTGACACTACGGAACTGAGTCGATCGCCTTTCGAAAGTCGAGGAATATGGCATAAGCCTGGGAGCCGGTATCTAGAGCCTGTTGTAGATCACGCACAAAGAGGGCTAGCTGTGTTTCCCATGACCGCTGTTTGCTAAAATCGTGCTGGTTTCTGCGGATGAGCTTTTCAGAGCCTGGAAAGGTCATTATGTCAGAACACAAAATATGTTCCATGATTCTACAATCAATCGATGTAAGTGAAATTGGCCGGTAATTATCCGCATCCGATATTCTACCCTTTTTATTATTTTTGTTGAGCCCAGGTGGATCCTTTCCCTCCCATACATTTTTGATAGGCATATATTTCCCTAGCAAGTGGTGGACAATACTTTTAAATTCCGACGAAAGATGCTCAATATCCCGCGGTGAATGCTTGGAGTTGATGAAGATATTTATTAATGATATCTTCTTCTACATTACCTCCCTCAAAAAGATCATGTCTGTTGGTCGCCAACATATCTAACATGTTCCCATCTCGAGCCGGTTTTCTAATCAATTGAGAGCGCTCATAGAATAATTTCACACGAGTCTTTGCTTCTGTCCCCTGTGATAAACGTGTAAATTTCCAGTCAATGGACGCCACATTAAAGTTTTCACCTATAACGAATAGAAAATGTAGTCCATCAACAAAGGAGGTGGCTTACAAAACACTCGTTCGACCTATACTTGAGTATTGCTCATCAGTGTGGGATCCGTACCAGGTCGGGTTGACGGAGGAGATAGAAAAGATCCAAAGAAGAGCGGCGCGTTTCGTCACCGGGTTATTTGGTAACCGTGATAGCGTTACGGAGATGTTTAATAAACTCAAGTGGCAGACTCTGCAAGAGAGGCGCTCTGCATCGCGGTGTAGCTTGCTGTCCAGGTTTCGAGAGGGTGCGTTTCTGGATGAGGTATCGAATATATTGCTTCCCCCTACTTATACCTCCCGAGGAGATCACGAATGTAAAATTAGAGAGATTAGAGCGCGCACGGAGGCTTTCAGACAGTCGTTCTTCCCGCGAACCATACGCGACTGGAACAGGAAAGGGAGGTAATGACAGTGGCACGTAAAGTGCCCTCCGCCACACACCGTTGGGTGGCTTGCGGAGTATCAATGTAGATGTAGATGTAGATGTAATTTGCATATTTATTTCCTATGTACTCAAAACTTTCCTTGAAACGTTCTACGACGTTTGTTGTGGATGCTGGTGGTCTATAAAAACATCCTAATACATTGGTCACTCCTTGTCTGCTTGACAGCTTTATCCAGACTATTTCACAGTCCGACCCAGTATCGATCTCAAGTGCGTTTCAACAGATTTTAACTGCAATGAACACACTACCTCCCATAGCAGCAGCACTATCCTTCCTAAACATTGTCCAATGCGAGTTCCAAATTACATTGCTGTTTATGTCTGGTTTCAACCAACTTTCGGTACCTAATACAATATTGGCATTACTACTGTTTATTTTGGAGAGTAACGCGGGGATCTTGCTGCAGACACTTCGACAATCTACTAACGTGAGATTTAGCATATTTAAATCCTTCGGAACATCCTGTTTAGACGAACTAACAATTTTTACAGTTGGCACACTCACATCAGTGTCATGAACTGGTAATTTTTCAGGCCAACGGTTTGTTTTTCGTGGGGAGGAACCTAATCTACAAAAAACCCCATGTGCACGCCAGAGGTACTGTGCTACCCATGCAGCCGCTTCCTGTATGTAGTGCACCACTGATCTATAGAGGGGTGTCCTACAACCTTCCACCCCATAGCGTAGGTCGAGGAATGTACAACCATTTTCGTCACAGAGTCGACGTAGCCTCTGGTTTAGATTCTCCACTTGACTCCAAACCAGAGGACCCCGGTCCACCCTGGGTACGGTGCTGCAAATCGTCAGCTTGGCTTCCACTCCTCGAGAGATGGAGGCCGCCTTCGCCAATTTAACCAGCCGTCGAAAGGACCCAAGGATTTTCTCGGAACCCCGACGACTGGCATTGCTGGTGCCGACATGTGCAACAGTCTGCAGCTGGCCGCAACCGCCCCCCCCCTCCCGCCCCCACGCTCGATAGCCGCCGGAAGAGCCTCTTCCACGTCCCGGACAATGTCCCTCGTCAAGCACACCGAGTGAACGTTGGACTTCTTCCCCGCCTTAGACGCAATGTTCCTGAGGGGCTCCATGACTCGCCTAACATTGGTGCTACCAATAACTGAAAAACCCCTAGGTTAGAAGAATATCCCCTTGACGATGTGCTGTTAGCAAAGGCTCTCGCGCCGGTCATCTGTAGCCATAGGCCACTGACACCAAATTTCGCCGCTCTGTCCAAATGGACACGTTCGTCGTACGTCCCACGTTGATTCCTGCTTTTATTTCACACAATGTTGCTTGTCTGACATATCTACGCAAATGCCGTTGCTCTCGTTCGTTAAGTGAAGGCCGTAGACCACTGCGTTGACCATAGTGAGAGGTAAAGCGTGAAATTTGTGTTCTCAGCGCACTCTTGACACTGTGGATATCGGAATATTGAATTCCCCAACTATTTCCGAAATGGTGGGTCTCCTGCGTCTAGCTCCAACTATCATTCCGCGTTCAAAGTCTGTTTCTTCCCTTCTTGTGGAAATAATCACGTCGGAAACCTTTTCACATGAATTAACTGAGTAAAAATGATAGTTCTACATCTACATCTACATCTGTACTCCGCAAGCCACCTGACGGTGTGTGGCGGAGGGTATCTTGAGTACCTCTGTCGGTTCTCCCTTCTATTCCAGTCTCGTATTGTTTGTGGAAAGGATTGTCGGTATGCCTCTGTGTGGGCTCTAATCTCTCTGATTTTATCCGCATGGTCTCCTCGCGAGATATACGTAGAAGGGAGCAATATACTGCTTGACTCTTCGGTGAATGTATGTTCTCGAAACTTTAACAAAAGCCCGTACCGAGCTACTGAGCGTCTCTCCTGCAGAGTCTTCCACTGGAGTTTATCTATCATCTCCATAACGCTTTCGCGATTACTAAATGATCCTGTAACGAAGCGCGCTGCTCTCCGTTGGATCTTCTCTATCTCTTCTATCAACCCTATCTGGTACGGATCCCGCACTGCTGAGCAGTATTCAAGCAGTGGGTGAACAAGAGTACTGTAACCTACTTCCTTTGTTTTCGGATTGCATTTCCTTAGGATTCTTCCAATGAATCTCAGTCAGGCATCTGCTTTACTGACGATCAACTTTATATGATCATTCCATTTTAAATCACACCTAATGCGTACTCCCAGATAATTTATGGAATTAACCGCTTCCAGTTTCTGACCTGCTATTTTGTAGCTAAATGGTAAGGGATCTTTCTTTCTATGTATTCGCAGCACATTACACTTCTCTACATTGAGATTGAATTGCCAATCCCTGCACCATGCGTCAATTCGCTGCAGATCCTCCTGCATTTCATTACAATTTTCCATTGTTACAACCTCTCGATACACCACAGCATCATCTGCAAAAAGCCTCAGTGAACTTCCGATGTCATCCACAAGGTTATTTATGTATATTGTGAATAGCAACGGTCCCATGACACTCCCCTGTGGCACACCTGAAATCACTCTTACTTCGGATGACTTCTCTCCATTGAGAATGACATGCTGCGTTCTGTTATCTAGGAACTCTTCAATCCAATCACACAATTGGTCTGATAGTCCATACGCTCTTACTTTGTTCATTAAACGACTGTGAGGAACTGTATCGAACGCCTTGCGGAAGCCAATAAACACGGCATCTACCTGTGAACTCGTGTCTATGGCCCTCTGAGTCTCGTGGATGAATAGCGCGAGCTGGGTTTCACATGACCGTCTTTTTCGAAACCCATGCTGATTCCTACAGAGTAGATTTCTAGTCTCCAGAAAAGTCATTATATTCGAACATAACACGTGTTCCAAAATTCTACAACTGATCGACGTTAGAGATATAGGTCTATAGTTCTGCACATCTGTTCGACGTCCCTTCTTGGAAAAGGGGATGACCTGTGTCCTTTTCCAATCCTTTGGAACGCTACGCTCTTCTAGAGACCTACGGTACACCGCTGCAAGAAGGGGGACAAGTTCCTTCGCGTACTCTGTGTAAAATCGAACTGGTATCCCATCAGGTCCAGCGGCCTTTCCTCTTTTGAGCGATTTTAATTGTTTCTCTATCCCTCTGTCGTCTATTTCGATCTGTACCATTTTGTCATCTGTACGACAATCTAGAGAAGGAACTACAGTGCAGTCTTCCTCTGTGAAACAGCTTTGGAAAAACACATTTAGTATTTCGGCCTTTAGTCTGTCATCCTCTGTTTCAGTACCATTTTGGTCACAGAGTGTCTGGACATTTTGTTTTGATCCACCTACCGCTTTGACGTAAGACCAAAATTTCTTAGGATTTTCCGCCAAGTCAGTACATAGAACTTTACTTTCGAATTCATTGAACGCCTCTCGCATAGCCCTCCTCACACTACATTTCGCTACGCGTAGTTTTTGTTTGTCTGCAAGGCTTTGGCTATGTTTATGTTTTCTGTGAAGTTCCCTTTGCTTCCGCAGCAGTTTTCTAACTCGGTTGTTGTACCACGGTGGCTATTTTCATCTCTTACGATCTTGCTTGGCACATACTCATCTAACGCATATTGTACGATGGTTTTGAATTTTGTCCACTGATCCTCAACACTATCTGTACTAGAGACAAAACTTTTGTGTTGAGCCGTCAGGTACTCTGTAATCTGCTTTTTGTCACTTTTGCTAAAGAGAAAAATGAACGTTTGAGCCTCCCAGTCTGTATCCGGCAAATTAAAATGTCCACCCAGAACTATAACATGGTGGGGAAATCTACTCAAAATATTTTCCAAATTATCCTTCAGGTGCTCAGCCACAACAGCTGCTGAGCCAGGGGGCCTATAGAGACATCCAGTTACCATGTCTGAGCGTGCTTTAACCGTGACCTTCACCCAAATTATTTCACATTTCGGATCTCCGTCAATTTCCTTCGATACTATTGCACTTCTTATCGCTATAATCACGCCTCCCCCTTCACTGTCCAGCCTGTTTCTGCGGTATACATTCCAATCTGAGTTTAGGATTTCATTACTGTTTACGTCTGGTTTCAGCCAACTTTCTGTCCCTAGTACTATTTGGGCGTTGTGACCGTTTATTAATGAGAGCAGTTCTGGGACCTTTCTATAGACGCTCCTACAGTTTACTATTAGCACATTAATATTGTTATTCCCTGTTGCATTTTCCTACTCCTAACTCGCCGCGTCTCAGGAGGCGTCTTGTCGGGCCTATGGAGGGAATTCTCTCACCTAAAAAACCCCCATGTGCACTCCACACACACTCCGCTACCATTGTAGCCACTTCCGGCGTGTAGTGCACGCCTGACCTATTCAGGGGGACCCTACATTTCTCCACCCGATAGCGGAGGTCGAGAATTTTCCACCCCAGATCTCCGCAGAATCGTCTGAGCCTCTGGTTTAAGCCTTCCACTCGGCTCCAAACCAGAGGACCGCGATCGGTTCTGGGAACGATACTACAAATAGTTAGCTCAGATTCCACCCCGCGAGCGAGGCTTTCCGCCTTCACCAATTCCGCCAACCGCCTGTTCGAACTGATGATGACCTCTGAGCCCAGACGGCAGGAGTCATTGGTGCCGACATGAGCAACAATTTGCAGTCGGCTGCACTCTCTATCGCCGCCAGCAGGGCCTCCTATACATCTCGGATGAGACCCCCCGGCAAGCAGGCAGAGTGAACACTGGTCTTCTTCCCCGACCTTTGCGCTATTTCCCTAAGGGGCTCCATGACCCGCCTAACGTTGGAGCTCCCAATAACTAATAAACCCCACCCCCCCGTGTGCCTGCTCGGACCTTGCTGAAGGCGCAGGCACATGTCCACTCACAGTCAAAGCGGGCGATGCCACACGGCCAGCCTCCACATTTACCCTCCGCCTCGTGCGCCACGAACGCCGCTGAACCCGCCACTCCCCTTGGGGAGAGGGTGGCCCAACCGCGCCCGGTACCCGCGAAGAGGTCTCGACAGCAGGGTCAGTGGGTGAAGTATGTAACACCTGGGGTGTACCATGCGACGGACCAGACTCCCCACTGCCGCTACACTCCTAGGCAGCACCCTGAAGACGGCTCACCGTGGCCATCAACACGCTCAGCTGTTCGCGAACAGTGGCCAGCTCCTCCTGCGTCCGTACACAGCAGTTACACATCCTATCCATCCAAACGAATCAATTTACTGTAGAGAGTTAATCAACTTTTAACTAGACTGCTAATTCACTAAAGGCGGCTGATTGTTGACTAAACTGTGATTGCTAGCCACTTCTTGTAGAAAACAATGAAAATAGCACTACCCGTCTCTGGACTGTATTGAAAACAAACACTAGTTCTACTGGCACTATGGTTGACTAAAGGGACTCTCTCTGACTGTATTCGAAACAAACACGAAATCTATGGAACACTATTACTATCACTCGGCAATTAAAGCTTCCTAAAAGCAAAAACACACGGAAGAGGAAGTGACAAGTAAGAGAAATACAGTTAATACTTAAATTAAGGTAGCTCGCTGCACAGCAGACGTGAACCAGACGGCAGTTACGATGACACTCGTTGTGCATTTGCGCCACTACGTTGTGTATCCTACAACACCGTTGCCATTACCAACGCCAAAATACGCCTTCACTTGCTGGACTAGTTTGTGCAGTTATGCAGAGTCCTCTCTTTCAGAAAGCTAACCTACCTGGTAACACTGTATTGACGTTCTTGCATTAATACATGACAACATCCTGCACTCACCCGCTATCATTGCTGCCGTACTACACCGCTCAAGCTCACACTATTACAGCCATATACGTCTGTGCGCTACATTACATAAATTTTGTACTCGTTAATGTTTTTAATCCTTTACTGCCCATCGTATGTCAAGGAGGCGAACCTAATCCTACGTTTCCTCTTCTCGATTTATTCGTATTTCCTCCTGTATATGGTTTATTTTCTCTTATTGAACAATGTCGCAGTTTTCACTTACACTACTGGCCATTAAAATTGCTACACCACGGAGATGACGTGCTACAGACACGAAACTTAACCGACAGGAAGAAGATGCAGTGATATGCAAATTATTAGCTTTTCAGAGCATTCACACGAGGTTGGCGCCGGTGGCGACGTCTACAACGTGCTGACATGAGGAAAGTTTCCAACAGATTTCTCATTCACAAACAGCAGTTGACCGGCGTTGCCTGGTGAAACGTTGTTGTGATGCCCCGTGGAAGGAGGAGAAAGCGAACCATCACATTTCCGGCTTTGTTAAAGGTCGGATTGTAGCCAATCGCGATTGCGGTTTATCGTATCGCGACATTGCTGCTCGCGTTGGTCGATATCCAATAACTGTTAGCAGAATATGGAATCGGTGGGTTCAGGAGAGTAATACGAAACGCCGTGCTGGATCCCAACGGCCTCGTATCATTAGCAGTCGAGATGACAGGCATCTTATCCGCATGGCTGTAACGGATCGTGCAGCCACGTCTCGATCCCTGAGTCAACAGATGGGGACGTTTGCAAGACAACAACCATCTGCACGAACAGTTCGATGACGTTTGCAGCAGCATGGACTATCAGCTCGGAGACCATGGCTGGGTTACTCTTGACGCTGCATCACAGACAGGAGCGCCTGCGATGGTGTACTCAACGACGAACCTGGGTGCACGAATGGCAAAACGTCATTTTTTCGGATGAATCCAAGTTCTGTTTACCGCATCATGATGGTTGCATCGGTGTTTGGCGACATCGCGGTGAATGTACATTGGAAGCGTGTATTCGTCATCGCCATAGTGGCGTATCACCCTGCGTGATGGTATGGGGTGCCATTGGGTACACGTCTCGGTCACTTCTTGTCCGCATTGACGGCACTTTGAACAGTAGACGTTACATTTCAGATGTGTTAAGACCCGTGGCTTTACCCTCCATTCCATTCCTGCGAAACCCTTCATTTCAGCAGGATAATGCACGACCGCATGTTGCAGGTCCTGTACGAGCCTTTCTGGATACAGAAAATGTTCGACTGCTGCCCTGGCCAGCACAATCTCCAGATCTCTCACCAATTGAAAACGTCTGGTCAGTGGTAGCCGAGCAACTGGCTCGTCACAATACGCCAGTCACTACTCTTGAGGAACTGTGGTATCGTGTTGAAGCCGCATGGGCAGCTGTACTTGTACACGCCATACAAGCTCTGTTTGACTCAATGTCCAGGCGTATTACGGCCAGAGGTGGTTGTTCTGGGTACTGATTTCTCATGGTGAATGCATCCAAACTGTGTGAAAATGTAATCACATGTCAGTTCTAGTATAATATATTTGTCCAATGAATACTCGTTTATCATCTGCATTTCTTTTTGGTGTAGCAATTTTAATGGCCACTAGTGTAAGATTGAGTATTATTCATTTCGTTATTGTATTTACTGGCACTGAATATTGATGAAATACTCAACACTGCTTTAGAATGTGACTGTCCCTCTTAACCTACGTATACTGTACTCTCTGAAAATCTCCTTGTCAACCTGAAGTTATGTTTTCCCCAGGGCAGAGGCAGAGTACCAAAACTGTGTTAATATCAGTTGTCGAGCAGATATGTAATTTTGAACTGATGAGTATAGAGACTAAAAGCAAGGAACTAGAACTTCAGCACAGCGGAAATGATGTCACTGAAAAACATTAGTGATATTAACACAAATGGAGGAAATCTTTCTCTTACTATAACAGTAACAATTATGTTTGAATCTTAAATTATGGTACAGGAAAGAGAAAATTCAATTATATCCTTTCGTATGGAAGGTTTTCCAAACTTTGTATCATTGCAGTTTGAAAAAAATATAATAATAAATATATACTTACAGTCAATGTAAGCAATACATTTCAGTTCGGTCAGCTTACAGACGCGGTATTCTGAAACAAAGTTGAGAAAGGTATGTCAGTTTTATTTTAGGTAGTTTCAAAATGGTTCAAGTGGCTCTGAGCACTATGGGACTTAACTACTGAGGTCATCAGTCCCCTAGAACTTAGAACCACTTAAACGTAACTAACCTAAGGACATCACACATATCCATGCCCGAGGCAGGATTCGAACCTGCGACCGTAGCGGTCGCGTGGTTCCAGACTGTAGCGCCTAGAACCTCTCTGTCACACCGGCCGGCTAGGCAGTTTCATTATCAAAATTAAAAGTCAGTGAAAGAAACAGATAGGCAACTGACAAGTCAGGAACATGAAAATAGCTAAATAAAATGACATGTAATTTATTCATCTCGACTGCGTAGAACGGTTCTTACAATTCTGTAGTGATAAGTGAAGTGCACAACGATTCTTTGTAGCAAGACGCCTAATAACGCACAGATTTCATTTTCTTCGGCATCCGTAGTCCTTATATATGTTGAATCTGAAGTTAAACGAAAGTTAGTTGCAGTTACGATGGAAAGGTCGGTGGTAGGCTGTACGATTATATGCTTTACTCGTTGTGCGATTGGTGAGTTTCGACACTAGTTCATTTTCAAGCACTTTGACAAGGGGTCGGCCTGTGTGGCCGAGCGGTTCTAGGCGCTTCAGTCTGGAACCGCGCGACCGCTACGGTCGCAGGTTCGAATCTTGCCTCGGGCATGTATGTGTGTGATTTCCTGAGGTTAGTTAGGTTTAAGTAGTTCTAACCATTTGAACCATTTTTTTTACAATGGTTTTCCAGAAAGTAATGCACCGTATTTTTTCCCCAGCCGAAAACAATGATACGAATGCGAAACGTTACGTATGTAATATTTGATGTCTCCTGCGTGAGCGCGCTAAGTTTCCGTCACTTCCGACTCATAACGCAGCTGTAAGACAGTTTGAAAATGGCCTCTGTAGGTGATGTATGTTGCAAGTAACGTGCCGTTATTGCATTTCTCACTGCAGAGAAAGAAACTGTGGGGAATATTCACAAATTCTTGTGCAAAGTCTATGGAGCATCTGCTGTCGACAAAGTACAATCACACGGAGGGTATGGTCGTCTAAAGGCCGTTCGGCGGACCTCCACGATTTGCAGCTGACGGGAGACCATCCACGGCTGTCACACCTGACATGTTGCATCAAGCTGATGTTGGCAAGGACAGACGCATTAAGGTTCGGAAGTTTGCTCTGCATCTGCCAATCAGCCAAGGAAGTGTGGCTGCAGTTATCCGCACACTTGGTTGTTCAAAAGGGTGTGGAAGATAGGTCCCGCGGTGTCTAACGGTGGATCACAAATCTCACAGAAAAAACATTTGTCTGGATTTGTTGCAACTGAAGCTGAGGGGGAGACCTCCTTGTCCCGGATTGTGACAGGTGACGAAACCTGGGTTCACCATTTTGAGCCCGAAACAAAACGACAGTCGATGGAATGACGCCATTCCCACTCACCACGCAAGAAAAAATTCAAAGCAGCTGTTTCCTCGGGTAAGATCATGATCACCGTGTTCTGGGACTGTGAAGGTGTGATTCATTGATGTGATGCCAAGAGGCAGTACCATTAATTCAGAAGCATACGTCAACACATTTACAAAACTCAAGACGAGCTTCTGGCGTCTTCGACGGCACAGCAACCCAGTAGATGTTTTGCTGCAACAGGATAATGCTCAGCCCCACACAAGTCTGAGGACTGCTGAACACA
This sequence comes from Schistocerca americana, assembly GCF_021461395.2. Taxonomy (NCBI): domain Eukaryota; kingdom Metazoa; phylum Arthropoda; class Insecta; order Orthoptera; family Acrididae; genus Schistocerca; species Schistocerca americana. The sequence goes on along the minus strand of NC_060122.1, from coordinate 585,754,292 downwards.
TTGCACTAGAGGGCTGGACAGTGTTATTCCATCCACCCTACAGCTCTGACCTAGCCCCCTCGGACTTCCACTTTTTTGGGCCATTAAAGGATACCATTCGTAGAAGACAATTTCTGCACGATGAGGAGATAATTCACGCAGTGAAGCACTGACTCCGCCACTAGGCAAGGATTGGTACCGACAGGGCATGCACGCCCTTGTTTCGTTCTGGAGGGAGGTCATAGAATGGGATGGAGATTACGTGGAAAAATAGAGTGTGTGGATAAAACTCAATTCTTTCCTGTGTGTAATTTTCATTATGTTCAATAAAGAATTGTTGAAGAAAAAATGCGGTGCATTACTTTCTGGGCAACTCTCGTACGTAAGCGTTATATAGAGAGGTTGACAAAGAAATCCAAACGATTTATTTGTTACTTGAGTGATTCTTCGTCACCATGGATGCTCATGGCAGATTAGGATTCAACAGCTCACTGAAGGCTTGATCACCTGCAGACAAAGATTTATTGGGCAAGGATGAGAAAGAAACATCCCATGTCCTATACAAGTGATTTAAGAAAATCATGGAATATTTGTTTCTATGTTCTTAAAGTTTACACCTCCTAAATGGTAGTGCTGTATGCTGTTGACTGTCCCATCTCGCTCAATCCCTCAACAATATAGGGTACAGGCTCTGCAAACAAATCTTCTTTTTGTTCATTCGAAGGGGTAGGCCGTTCACCTATTCCGATCCAAACCTAGCCATCTCTTCCATGTTCCTTCGGCATCTCGTTTTCCGTGCTATTTGTAGTTCAATACTTGGTTTGTTGGTCTTCCTCTTGACATCCTATCGATATGTTCTAACCATTTCACTCTCTTTTGTTGTATTAATTTGTTAACTGAATAAAGCCATCACTCAGCTCTGGTGATTTCATTTTTTATTGCAACCTGTGAATGCAACCTTTTATGTGTCTCATAAATTTCATTTCGGTAGCCAGTATACGCCTGTCGCTTTCCCTTGGTAATTACGACGTCTCTGGACCGTTTGCTAAAACGTGTGCAGACATTACTTTATATAATGATATTTTTGTTTCTTTTCGCACTTTGTTCCCTAGCGTTCTGTGTATTGCACGACACTACACCTCATATGCATTTAATTTACTCTGTATGTGATTTTCAAGTTGGTAGGTGAGAAGTTACAACGTGGAACGTGTTCTAAAACAGGACAGTACGACCACTTAGTTTTCGAACGTACAGGGTCTTATCCTTTTAAATTCATAATATTAATCGCCCCGCGTGGTATTTTAAATTTATAGTACCTGCGTATTTGCTTTAGGCGATATACTGCCCTGTGCAGATCATCCTCACTCTCTTCTAGAATTATGTGGCCGTCAGCGAACTACGTCTGTTTATCCGGTCACCTGATGCTACTTTAATATCTTGGATAACCTTGGTCTTTCCAATCTACATCTACTTCTACATGAATACTCTGCAATTGAAAATTAAGTGTCTGGCAGAAGGCAGGACAAAAATTAAAAAGTGTGCGTGGTAAGCTTCACTCTTGCCTCACATCTCTATTACGACTTGCTCGTACTTGCTACGGCTCCAGTATTCTCTTTAACCCGGTGTATAGTGATGAAGACAGGTACTGGTGCAAAACATGTACTAGTGATTGGGAAAAACTACTGCAAAAAGCGACCCCAGAAGATTGCATCAGGAGAGAGGGGCCACAGTTGTAGCTGTGTTCTCCTCTGTGGACAGTCACAAGCTAACAAACTTAGAGGCAGTCTTACTCTCCACCCCTACCACCTCTCATTCCTCCGTTTCCTCAACATAGGTAGGGATAGAGGTCTGTTCTACTTTGTCACTGATGACTCACAAAGAGATCCTTCTGGTGACATTGATATACTGTCTACGGAAATCAGTCACATATAGACAAAAGACAGGATTAAGACAACTCATGCAACCTGTTAAACGTATTTCTCGGAAAGACAGGACTCCCTGGAACAACAATTAAATTCCGGAAAACTCTCCAGCCCACTTCTTCAAATGTCTGCTGCTTGAAGAATAGGCACCTGCCACCGCCTGTGCTTAACACAGTCCGCCAGCACAGTCTGGGAGCAGAGTCTTCAGCCAACTTCAGTTAGAGCACACTCCCGCCATCTGGAGTCGGAGTCTTCAGTACAGTGTGTTACACCGAGCGAGGTGGCGCAGTGGTTAGACACTGGACTCGCATTCGGGAGGACGACGGTTCAATCCCGCGTCCGGCCATCCTGATTTAGGTTTTCCGTGATTTCCCTAAATCACTCCAGGCAAATGCCGGGATGGGTCCTCTGAAAGGGCGCGGCCGACTTCCTTCCCCATCCTTCCCTCATTCGATGAAACCGATGACCACGCTGTCTGGTCTCCTTCCCCAAACAACCAACCAACAGTGTGTTACCGATGAGTATGTGGCTGGACAGTCAGTGCTATTGTTTCAGACAAAAGCTACACGTACACAACCGACTGCTACGCTGTCGTCCCTCAGAAAAAAGCGAGGTAGATGACAGTTATCCTCACTGTGGGCAGTTTGTTTAAAAGGGCAACTGTGACATCCTATGGAACACGACCCCACACTTCCAGTGCTTCCGCCTGGATGCGCACGCTGTTCTGAGGGGGAGAAACCTTCAGTGTAACAGTTGTATTTAACTCCGCACATATCCAATACGCAAGTATCTACTGAAAAGGAAAAAAAAAAAAAAAAGAAAAAAAAAGAAAAAAAAAGAAAATCGCGACGACACGAAATTGCGCGCAGTAGACTTTCTTTTAGTTTTATGAGCAAAAATCGGTATAGTTTTTATGTTCGCAGCATTCCCCCCCCCCCCCCCTTCCCCATTATCCCATTATGTAGTGACTTCCATCCAAGTGAAAAAAACTACAGCACCGCCGCTGCTACAGATGACCAAACTGCAGACCATACGCTACACACGAACTGTACATGTCCACCCAGCGCCAAATCGAAAAAAAAATCTGCAATATTTTGCTGCAAAAACTACCAATAATGGCACAATGTCCTTGTAATTTTGAACTCATCATTGGAGTAATGAAAAAATGAGAGTTTACACTCTGAAGAAAAAACATCTATATTAAGCAATTTCTTTCAGTTTGATGACAAGAGTGCATCCCTCACACTACAATTAATCACGCTATCAACTGCAGTGCATATTACAGAACACTGTCCCATGTCGACGGTGTCTTTCCCATCCCATCCATCCACTATTACGCTGTTGATTACCACATAATGATTGACTGACACCACTTGGTTGATATGAAGAGAGCCTTGAAGAACACTAGATATCTGCTACTTGTCACTGTAGAGCATGGGACTAAATGTAGAGTCGTCACCTTCAGACAGTCGTTTGGAAGCGTTCCTCAGTTCTGCATACTAATCCGGTTTCCATATGCTGTGACGCCATCCACATATTTTTTCCATTAATAAGACAACAGTAAATCTTTTTATTTCTAGTACCTAAAGTGTGTTGTGAACAGCACTTTCTGGCTATCGTCGACACTGGAAAGTAATCAGGTGCATGACTGCAAAGTGAGGAAACAATGCTCTGCAAATCAGTACACTAAGACACCTGCTACCCCGTCACTGTGGAAGGTGAGATTCATCTTGAGATAGATATTTGGAAATGCTCTGCAGTGTCGCAAATTCATCCTGTCTCAATATGTTGCGTTATCTTCGACATTTTTTTCAATGGGAAACATCACCTCTGTGTTTTATTTCTACCACCCTTTGTGTTGTGTGAGCAGCATAGTTTACACCCTGTGATGTTCAGCTTTGTATGAGAGCCAAGGGATCGAAATGTGTTAATGTCGGTTTAGCATCTGACACATACCTCAAAGTTATGGTAGAAAACCTAAGTGTTTGGAGGTGTACAAAGCTGTAGTCATACACTGCTTATATGTGTTACAACTGAAAAACAATGGATTAATCTGCTCATGAAAAAACAACACAGGAGCCATCTCTTGTGATTGATAATCTATTAGATGTGGTCTTCCTTCTATACAGTCAGCAGACCTTTACACAGGTCTGTGTGAGCGACTTCGACCACTAGCCACGTGCTCCAGTGGAGCAATATGTGTATACATCATATGCTCAATGTCAACACACACACAGTATTTGTTTTTCGATACATCGAAAGATAGGGATGAGGTAAATCTTATAGGAGGTTCTATTACAAGTAGTCGTATGGTTGGTTAAAGTTGGATTCAGATAGTTCTCTCGAAACTATACCGATTTTGAAACATCCTGTACATTCTATAACGATTTTGCTCATGAAACTAATAGAAATCGGCTGCATCTATTTCGTGAATTCATGACTCATTTTACTATCATCATGATGATTGGGTATTTAAAAATAGATGTTACCACAAGTTCAGTGTTATTTCATACTGCATTACATATAATTATGAAGTATACACCACTTGAATTATAGCTCACTGTAGAACTTAGAAATTATAGCGTTTTTCCCGATATGTGAGTAGATTGAAACATGCTGTGATGATGAAATTGCTTACAAAACTAAAACGAAAAAATCTGCTGCTGCCGGCCGGAGTAGCCGAGCGGTTCTAGGCGCTACAGTCTGGAAGCGCGCGACCGCTGCGGTCGCAGGTTCGAATCCTGCCTCGGGCATGGATGTGTGTGATGTCCTTAGGTTAGTTAGATTTAAGTAGTTCTAAGTTCTAGGGGACTGGTGACCTCAGAAGTTAAGTCCCATAGTGCTCAGAGCCATTTGAGCCAATCTGCTGCTATTACGAATGATTGGCTACTGGGAGACACAAATGTTACCGGCATGTTGCTAGAGGGGTGTTAGGGAGCAAAAAGGTCAAAAGTAAAAATGTAGACTGTATTTTTTCAGTGTATTGGAAGAGAGAGACGTGATGGAATCTTATATGAGATTGTGTTACAAGACAGGCTCTCACGATTTGTTTCATTATCGCCAGTGTGATATATTATCACATTGGTAAAGTACTACATGCCATTGTGTACAAAACAGTAACATCCTCTTGAATTATAGCTTGATGTAGTCAAATGTAAAATAATTGTGTTTTTTCCGACAAGTGAGCAAATGGTGTGAAAGCCATATTCTGTAATGTTATTTCTTGTGTCTTAAATGTTTGTAATACACACATGCGTGACAGTTTATTTACAGACACTGATTTGAATGTTAGGAACTCTCTCAGGTCGAGTAATTTGTCTATGAAGGTGAATGAAATTGCTTGACATAGATGTTTTATCTTCAGAGTTTAAATTCTGGATTCTTATTTACTCCAAGGGCGGTTTCGAAATTATGAGGACATTCTGCAGTGCTCGGTAGTTTTCGCAGAAAAATAGCGGAAGTCTTTTTTTCGATTTTGTGCATGGTGGACATGTATAGGTGGTGTGTAGCCCAACCTCTGCAGTTTGGTCATGGGTGCTGCAAAATAACGAAAGGTTCAGAGGGGGGGGGGGGGGAGAGCGAGAGAGAGAGATGCGAATATTTTTCTTCTGCTGAACATGAAAACTATACCAGCTTTAGCTCATAAAATTAAAAGAAATTGTATTCGGTCTAATTTCGTGGCGAGAGGACTTTTAATGTCGTTGCAATTGTGTTTTCCATTTTAATAGATGCTCACATATCGGAGGGTCGTTGATGTTAAATACAACTGTTACGGTGAAGCGTTTTGTCCCTCATAATGGCGTCCACTTCTGGGCAGAACTACTGAGGGCGTGGGGGCATGTTCCATAGGAGGTCACAGCTGCCCTTTTAGACAAACAGCCCGTGGTCAGCACAGCTGTCATTTATCTCGTTTTTGCTATGAGAGATGCTGGCGTCGTAGTCTGTTGTGTGTGTGTAGCTTTTGTTGACACTGATTGCACTGATCACCCATCCACATGCTCATCGGTGACGCATTGTACTGAAGACTCCGCCCCCAGATTGGCGGGAGGCTGCTACGAGTGCAGTTGGCGAAAGGTTCTGTTCCCAGATACGGTCGGCATAGGCAGTTTCTGCGGCCTGTTCCCCAAGCAGCGGACTTTTGAAGAAGTAATCTCGAGAGTTCTCCAGAATTTCGTTGTTGTTCCAGCGGTCCACTGTTTCCGAGAAATACGTTTAACGGGTTGCATGAAGCGTCCTAATCTTGTCTTTTGTCTATATGTGACTGATTTCCGCAGATAGGAGAGAGAATATCAATGCCACCAGAAGGATCTGTTTGTGGACCATCAACGACAAGATTGAACATGCGTCTATCACTACCTAAGGTGAGGAGAGGGAGAGATGACGGTTGGTAGGGGGGGAGGGTTAGAATGCCTCTAAGTTGGTTACTTTGTGACAGCCCACCGAGGAGGACACAGCCGCAACTGCCGCCCCTCTCTCCTGATGCAATCTTCTGGGGTCGGTTTTTGCAGTAGTTGTGTTATTACGATGATTTTTCTCAATCCCCAGTGTACGTGTGGCGTTATGACCCATTGTTTATGAGTGCTGCTTTTTTTTTTACAACAATTCCGTTGTGTATTAGAACAGTGAAACATTTTCCATCAGTTACGGTAACATGTATTGGCCTTCCTGAATTTCGAGCGCCTGGGTTCCAGATTGATTGTCGAGCAATGCTGCAGGAGGTGTCCGTAGCGAAGTCTGACGTCAAACAGCGACATACACAGTCCTCAGCTGTGTGCTTACAGGTAATACTCTTATTAAACTCCACTCCGTCCAACACCAGCATCTCGTCAGTTGAACACAATTCCCACCAAAAAAAATATGGTACCGTTCACTCCTTCATTTTTCTGGCCAGCTTGTAGGTGAAGGGTGGAGTCTGAGCACGTTTGCCACTAGTTTCGAGTGGTATTGAGAAATCTTTTCCCAGCAGAGTAATACCAGTTGTATGGCATCGTCAATTTTTGATCTGTATTGCGATTTTAGGCACTCCGTGTAGTGTGCTGTGTATATAGTTGTGTAATTAGGACCGACCTTTATGATTAATTACGTAATTACGAGCTATCTTCACCCTTCAGTTTCCCAAACAAAATAAATATAATACACTAACCTAACCTTCCTGTCCTGCATCTGGAAAGTTTCCATGTGTTGAGGGTTGTACTTGGGCTTTCCATGCAGAAGGATCGGTGTTCGAGCAGCAGAAAGGGCACCACCATTTTTAATTTTCCGCCAATTCCTGGGTGGGAGGTGGTGTGGGACGTCAGTGCAGCCAAGAAATTCCCGCCAAAATTTCCAAATTCGCCCCAAATTTGGGAATTACCCCAAAATTCGAAATTCTTGCCAAATGTTGTGGGGGAGTTTGAAGGGCGGGGAGGGGAAGGGATGGCGACCCACTTGCATAATGAAGAAAACACATAACATCATCTGGAGGTGGAGTGGGGGTGTGTGCGGAAAAGGGGGTGGGGTGTTAACTGATAAATTTAATTTATTTGCACATCAATTTGATTTCAGAACTGTCCACAGAGCCCTAGTATCCTACTACTCCTGGCATCCTGCCTTTTGCTGCCAACCAGCGGGTGAGTGCTGCGGCCTCTGGATAGATGGTATCGAATGAGGCAGGCAATGTCCAACCCCATGTGCTTGTTCCTGCATGCCTATCAGACGTTAAGGTCCAACATTCTCTGCTATACAACAGCCAGGCAACGCGATTACTCTGTAAAGTTCAATTAACGTTTTTTCTGTAGATTACGTTTTAATGTATATTGTATGGCACCACAGAAATGTCAGAATCTGGCTAATTTTAGCTCTACATCATATGATTCGTGAAATTTAAAACTGCGCTCTAAACATCTAAACTCTCTTACTTCTTCAATTACGTGTCCATATATAACAATTATCTCTATCATGGGCTCAAATCCGTCACTTTTCTTTTACCTGTCGATATCTTTATTCCGTATCTTGTGTCAATCTGATTCAAATTATCATCCGCAATTTGAACATTTTTTTTTTTTTCAGATGCTCCTATTGCAAACTGATCATCAGCAAATAGTGTTATCATGGCATTAAAAATATCATTTCTTAATGTTTCATTTAATGCAATCAACCATTTGTGTTCGACACCGTCACTATAAACACTGAAAAGGGTAGGGAACAATGATTAGCCTTGTTTAATGACTTGATTAACATTGGCAGATACTGAGCATTTCCTTACAATCCGGATCTTTATTATTTTTGTATAGTGACAGAACTTTTGTAATCAACTGCAACTTCCATTTCCTTTATTGATTCCAAAGCACTGCTTGCGTACCACTTAAGTGTAGGAAGGACTGAGTTGCCTACATTGAAGTTGTACACTGTATCTTTACAAGTGCTTTCCTTCTTGATTGCTTTGTTGCGGCTACAATTCAAATTCATCTTTTTTCCTCTACGCTCATGTTTTCATATATGGTGAGGCGGCTAAGACAGGCCACCACAAACATATCTGTAAGGAATAAATATATCGACGTGGGGTTTTCGCCAAGTTACAGCGGACAACATGGCAAATTTTTATGCTTTATAGTACCCGAGTTGCGACGCAAATTTGTTTTTTATGGTGCTAGTATATACTTCTTTCAGTGGCATCTGAAATAAGGTTTAAGAGAACTTCAGCGACATAACATGTAGTAGCTCCTGGTAAACCTTTCGGGATGTGAGGTCGTGGTTCAAGAAACTCATCTGTTGCTGACGTTTCTCCAGGACTGCGTTGGACATCCTCAAAGGCGCTCAGCAACAGAAGAGTTTCTTGGACCACGACTTTACATCTCGAAAGGTTTGGTTCGAATGGTTCAAATGGCTCTGAGCACTATGGGACTTAATATCTGAGGTCATCAGTCCCCTAGAACTTAGACCCAACTAACCTAAGGACATCACACACATCCATGCCCGAGGCAGGATTCGAACCTGCGACCGTAGCGATCGCGCGTTCCGAAAGGTTTACCAGCAGCTATGTCATCTGGTCGTGAAAGCCTTCATTCTATAACATGCAGTGTCTTGATGAAAAAGTATCAAGATAACAGTGCAGCAAATTACTGTCTCGTGGTCAGAAGAGGTTTCACAAATGTGTGCCCTTTAACTCGGGTACGGTTCGTACGTTTATCATCACGCCCGTGCTAGTGCTCAAAATGTTGACCTTGAGCATTGCTACACGCCATAAAATGATTGTGGAGAAACAGTACTGCACGTTTAATTTCACATGGAGTTAACAGTAGCCAAGGCCAGTGTTAGAGACCATTTCAAGCCTTCGGGAGTCATGGCTGTTTCCTATGAGAGCTCTCGTTTTAATTTTCACCACAGATAACTGTACAGAAGTGTTAAGATTGGTGAAATCGTTGACTATTTTGTGTTTTAGACCATTTTGCGTTTCCTGAACTACCACTCCAATGCTCCACAAATGTTGTCTTAAGAGGGGTTGTCATCACATGTACGGAATGGGAGCGTCATTCATTCTGTTGGCATCACACTGGCGTATGTCGTGTAAGACGTCTTCTAATAACTGCGGCAGCAGCATACTTTACGAACTCGAGATACCGGAGTGTATTTAGATTCCCATCAATAAAACAGGGATCAATGACGTGGGTCTTCAAAGACACACACCAAACGTTGATAGACTAAGAGCGTTGTTTTTATCCGCTTCTTTGAGTCAGCGTGGATTTTCAACTGACGATTAGTGCGTTTTGCGAAGATTGACTGGACCATGGTTTGTAAATGTTGCTTCTTCCTTAAATGAATCACTTTGCTCTTTTTGTAGATAACATTCAGAGAACTCTAACCAAGTTTTGAAAGTCATTGTCACGGAGCTGTAGATACAGCAAAATATGAAGAGGATGAAATGTGATGGCCTATATTGTTTGCAGAACACCTGTTTTGTTGATCTACTAGTACTTCCGAGACCCCTCTTAGAGACATTTGCATTGTGTGTTACTGATGCTAAGATGTTAGTCTTATTTCTTTCATCTGTTGCTCCTTCTTCCACTGGCGTATTTTATTCTCCACTCTTCCAGTTTCTGGCACTTTTTTTTTACAATGTTTGCGAAGACAGATCGTGAGTGCATTGCACGATATGAATACTCTGCAGCATACAACAGTACAGCTGCACTAATAGTTTCGCGACATACGCCACTGACGATATCCACTTTTTTAAGTGTTGCATACATTGTGAGCGTCTCAACAGATTTACGAGCACATTATCTGATTGCTAAAACATCAGAACACAGACTGATGGGCTTCAGGCGCACAGGTAAACAGAAAAACCGTACCCGTTTACGTGCTTGCTTACACTTGATATAGTAGGGCAGACATTTGTGGTATCTCTTCTCCTGTAGTGGGTTAGTGATTTGCGGCGCTGTTATCGTGATACCACTTGATCAGGTGACATAGGCTACATGTTACGTAGTTGAAGTTCTCTTAGAAGCTTTCAAGTGCCACAGAAAAACAATATAGTTGCGTTAGAAAAAAAAGAGTCGCTGTCGCACTTCGGCGACTATAAACTAGAAAAATTACTTGTAAATATCAGGACATTCACCACATTGTCCGCTATTATTTGGCGAAAACCGCACTTCATTATATTTGTTCATCTGCATATATTTTATATTTTTGTGGCCTCTCTTAACTCCCTAACCCTATATACATATTTATTCTATGCCATTACACTGGCTGAACTTACGTTAGTTACAGGCATGCCAGAAAGTTAATGACTGATCGATGTTTATTGCAATTACATAACCCTTCTTGGACGATTTGGATGTTCTCGGTCACGACCTTTTTTGGATTTCTTCACATGAGGAATCCAAGGATGAAAATTTGAGAGTCCCTGGTATATAAGGTCATCGTTTTTACATTTCGGTCTATATGAGAATAAATGTAACCTCTGTGAGTTGTGACCCCTGCGTAGTTACCCTCTCTGAGCTCAACAATAAGTTCTGCAATTGCTTGTTTTTGGACACGAGCTAGTACAGAATCATTTGGCAGAGTCGTTAAGAGGGAGTCGTTTGGAATAGTCGTTAAGCGCCATCATAAATGTGACATCTTAATATGCGGTCAGTGGCGTGTGACAGGAATATTTAACATTAACTGGTATGCAGTGAATGTCGTAAAAGACTGAATTATGAAAGCGAAGTCTTATTAGGATCTCGTGGTTTGATTTTATTAATGTTGTTCAATAACAACAATCGACAAAGGAGTTAATAAATCAATAGTGGAATCTTAATCTGTTGTGCTTCGTGATCTTCACCTACGGATCATTAAATATTACTAATTGTGACAAATTAATCATCGACAAAGCGGGGAAAGAAATGTAAGCGGCTTGATTCTTACACAATGCAAACGCGCCAATGATCAAGCATTGGTACATGCTTCCATAATCAAAAACGCCTAAACATTATAATCTCCGTTAGTGGAAATCATTTACAAACTTCCTAGATGCAAAGTCATGTTAGCACTGTCAAAATTGTACAACGGTAAGAAGGAAAATCGCATCAGTATAACAGCGCTCATTTTGTGATCACTCCCTCTGTAACTATGTCATCTTCTTAAACCTTAGTCCATCAGCAGCGTACTTCAACAAAGTTAAATCAGTACATCTCAACCATAAATGGTCGTAGCGACATTGTGATAGAATTTCATGTGCCTGACGTTTCCTCCTTTTAGTAAACACCTTCAAGTGTAAACACCAATGCATCACAACTAGTCGGTTTCCTCCTCTATAAAATACACATACAGAATGACCAGCTGTAATCAGTACAACTAGTTGTGTACTTTCTTCAGGGAAACACAGTGGAATGTAAACACAAATGCAGCACTACTAATTCCGCCCATTGTCCACGAAAACATGTCCGAAGGTAAACACAAATTCTGCTCCTCCTCCAGGAAGACACGTCGGAATTTAACTCAAATACAGCATGTCTAGATGTGTCTTTCTGGAGGAGGAGAAAACACGCACACGAATTGCTATCACTGTGTCACTAGCGACTGCTTCCATCACTAGCACCTGCTTCTATCGATGAATAAGGATTTTAAATTCTATGAAGGTTCTTCCAAAACAATTTTTTTTTTAAATTATTTAATTTTCAATTATTCTGTTTAGTTTGATTGATCTGTGTGGCAACTGCAGATTGTCAACTTTGGAAAAGTGTCCACTTCATGTGAAGTTTCTGGGAAAGCTTACTCTCAATGTGGTTGAAGAAGTAGGGCGAGCAGTTGCACTTGGAGATGATGTAGGAGAGCCGGCAGTCGGTGAGGCAGGAGGTCTGCGAGTAGGAGTTGGTGAGCTCCAGCCGCTGCTCGTCCGGGAAGAGGCAGCTGCGCTGCGGCACGTCCAGCGAGGCCACCTGCAGGCTGCTCTCTGTGAACGAGACGGACAGCCGGACGCGCATGACGTGGTCGTCGCTGGGCGGCAGCAGCAGGCCCGTGCCCGCCTGCGGAACCTCCGTCACCGGCTGCAGGAACACCTGCACCCACAGGCCACACTGCTGTGTAGCACGGACACTGTGCAGGTACCGATCCGGGGGTTTGATTCCGGTCGGGGGGTCACAGTTTGTTGCAGTCCCTCCAACCCAAAGCTAAAAAAATCCAACTGGCCGTCATTTCTACTTCTAGCATGTCAAATATGCCTTTGACATTAATAATACACTACTGGCCATTAAAATTGCTACACCAAGAAGAAATGCAGATGAAAACGGGTATTCATGGGATAAATTTGGGTGCATAGATCCTGAGAAATCAGTACCCAGAACAACCACCTCTGGCCGTAATAACGGCCTTGATACGCCTGGGCATTGAGTCAAACAGAGCTTGGATGGCGTGTACAGGTACTGGCGCCCATGTGGCTTCAACGCGATACCACAGTTCATCAAGAGTAGTGACTGGCGTATTGTGACGAGCCAGTTGCACGGCTACCATTGACCAGACGCTTTCAATTGGTGAGATATCTGGAGAATGTGCTGGGCAGGACAGCAGTCGAGCATTTTCTGTATCCAGAAAGGCCCGTACGGGACTGGCAACATGCGTTCGTGCATTATCCTGCTGAAATGTAGGGTTTCCCAGGGATCGAATGAAGGGTAGAGCCACGGGTTGTAACACATTTGAAATGTGACGTCCACTGTTCAAAGTGCCGTCAATGCGGACAAGACGTGATCGCCAGTATGGCGATGACGAATACACGCTTCCAATGTGCGTTCACCGCGATGTCGCCAAACACGGATGTAACCATCATGGATGCTGTAAACAGAATCTGCATTCATCCGAAAAAATGACGTTTTGCCATTCGGGCACCCAGGTGCGTCGTTGAGTACACCATCGCAGGCGCTCCTCTCTATGATGCAGCGTCAAGGGTAACCGCAGCCATGGTCTATGAGCTGATAGTCCATTCTGCTGCAAACGTCGTCGAACTGTTCGTGCAGATGGTTGTTGTCTTGCTAGCGTCCCCATCTCTTGACTCAGGGATCGAGACGTGACTGTACGATCCGTTACATCGATGCGGATAAGATGCCTGTCATCTCGACTGCTAGTGATACGAGGCCGTTGGCATCCAGCACGGCGTTCCGTATTTCCCTCCTGAACCCACCGATTCCATCTTCTGCTAACAGTCATTGGATATCGACTAACGCGAGCAGCAATGTCACGATACGATAAACCGCAATCGCAATAGGCTACAATCCGACCTTCTAACAGCCGTGTACCGCAAGTCTCTAGAGGAACGGAGGGTTCCAACTGATTGGAAAAGAGCACAGGTAGTCCCAGTCTTCAAGAAGGGTCGTCGAGCAGTTGCGCAAAACTATAGACCTATATCTCTGACGTCGATCTGTTGTAGAATTTTAGAACATGTTTTTTGCTCGAGTATCACGTCGTTTCTGGAAACCCAGAATCTACTATGTAGGAATCAACATGGATTCCGGAAACAGCGATCGTGTGAGACCCAACTCGCTTTATTTGTTCATGAGACCCAGAAAATATTAGATACAGGCTCCCAGGTAGATGCTATTTTTCTTGACTTCCGGAAGGCGTTCGATGCAGTTCCGCACTGTCGCCTGATAAACAAAGTAAGAGCCTACGGAATATCAGACCAGCTGTGTGGCTGGATTGAAGAGTTTTTAGCAAGCAGAACACAGCATGTTGTTATCAATGGAGAGACGTCTACAGACGTTAAAGTAACTTCTGGCGTGCCACAGGGGAGTGTTATGGAACCATTGCTTTTCACAATGTATATAAATGACCTAGTAGATAGTGTCGGAATTTCCATGCGGCTTTTCGCGGATGATGCTGTAGTATACAGAGAAGTTGCAGCATTAGAAAATTGTAGCGAAATGCAGGAAGATCTGCAGCGGATAGGTACTTGGTGCAGGGAGTGGCAACTGTCCCTTAACATAGACAAATGTAATGTATTGCGAATACATAGAAAGAGGGATCCTTTATTCTATGATTATATGATAGCGGAACAAACACTGGTAGCAGTTACTTCTGTAAAATATCTGGGAGTATGCGTGCGGAACGATTTGAAGTGGAATGATCATATAAAATTAATTGTTGGTAAGGCGGGTACCAGGTTGAGATTCATTGGGAGAGTGCTTAGAAAATGTAGTCCATCAACAAAGGAGGTGGGTCACAAAACTCTCGTTCGACCTATACTTGAGTATTGCTCTTCAGTGTGGGATCCGTACCAGATCGGTTTGACGGAGGAGATAGAGAACATCCAAAGAAGAGCGGCGCGTTTCGTCACAGGGTTATTTGGTAACCGTGATAGCGTTACGGAGATGTTTAATAAACTCAAGTGGCAGACTCTGCAAGAGAGGCGCTCTGCATCGCGGTGTAGATTGCTCGCCAGGTTTCGAGAGGGTGCGTTTATGGATGAGGTATCGAATATATTGCTTCCCCCTACATATACCTCCCGAAGAGATCACGAATGTAAAATTAGAGAGATTAGAGCGCGCACGGAGGCTTTCAGACAGTCGTTCTTCCCGCGAACCATGCGCGACTGGAACAGGAAAGGGAGGTAATGACAGTGGCACGTAAAATGCCCTCCGCCACACACCTTTGGGTGGCTTTCGGAGTATAAATGTAGATGTAGATGTAGATATCAAAGTCGGAAACGTGATGGCACGCATTTCTCCTCCTTACACGAGGCATCAAAACAACGTTTCGCCAGGCAACGCCGGTTAACTGCTGTTTGTGTATGAGAAATCGGTTGGAAACTTTCCTTATGTCAGCACCTTGTGGGTGCCGCCACCGGCTCCAACTCTGTGTGAATGCTCTGAAAAGCTAATTATCTGCATATCACAGCATCTTCTACCTGTCGGCTAAATTTCACGTCTGTAGCACGTCATCTTCGTGGTGTAGCAATTTTAATAGCCAGTAGTGTAACAATGACTCTAAGTAACCGCGGTTCAGGGAAATACAGCATTTGAAATGCATTTGTATGGAGCTAAATTTTGCGAAATGGCCGACAGAATTGTGATGCGTTCTCCATTGCCTCCAACAGCGGCAACTTCTTTAGGGAACAGTTTGAGAACGTGTAATAAATGTGGCTACAGTTCTATCATTATCATTACGCTTCCGTACATCAGCCGGTAAAAACAGAACCCTTACAGGATCACTTTGTTGTCCGCTTCTCCGACTCTTAAAAACCCTCTTTTCTCAGAAACGGTTAGACGTATCAAGTTGAAATTTATGTCACATACGAAGGTCTAAGGTACTATGGCGGTGTACAAATGTATTTTTTAAGTCATTGCAGTCAAAAGATATTGCCATTTATGTCTATTTTGATACTAGGAAACTCACTCATTAAAACCTATAGAGTACTTCCCGTTGACCTAGCTAATATCATGAAATTTGACTGGAAGCAAGTTTCACAGTAAAAGCAAAGAAAAAGTCAGAAAATTGTTAATTTGTTGTTGTATCTCAGAAAAAAATCTTTCTGTCATTTGTTATCCGACTTCAAACTGAAATTTTAAACATACTTGAGTGTAATACTGGGGATCAATATCTTACCATTATCAGTGCCGCTAACGGGGATAAATCGTCAATATGCTTGATTCCCAGGATCAACAAACTAACTGTCTATACGCATAATTAAGATTACGATATTGCAGTGCCTGTATTATTCTGATTACGATGCAAAGTTCCTTCGGTAAGGCAACCGCTCGTGATAAGGAGGAGGGGAGGGGGGAGTTTTGGGTTGGAGCCACACTCTGGCACAAATTTTCACAGTCGTCAATTCATCCTACAGCTGATGGTAGTCCTTATTCGCAATTGCGAATTCATTTGCTGTGTTTCGTAACGGCTGTGGTCGCCGCAGTGCCTGCTGCTTTGGACATGCACGCATGTCCACAGGAACTTTGCATCATAATCAGAATAGCACAGACACTGCAACATAGTATTTATCTGCCGACACCGGGCAAGCGACTTTCAAGGACAACGTATGACGTGTATAGGAATATACATAATGAATGTTCGAGTACAGGTCGTAGACGCGTGGTTGAGAACATACGGTAGTTTGGGTCGGGCCGAGAATTATGCACAGATAGTCAAGTGGTCAGTCGGCTTTTGGCTACGGTCTCATGCGGACCGGCTCCGCGCACCATACAGCGCAACGGAGTTGTTCACTTCCGCCGCCTCGGTATTCGTGTTGTGAAGAGTCCATTACTAATGTACCTCATGGAGTAGTGTTACCATTGAGCGACACTTAAATTAACATTCCACGCCGTACATGCACGACCACGCTCTTATGTATTTATTTATTTATTTAGCGTATGGCAAGTACAAATCACGTATGAAAAATCTAAAAGTACATAACACACAAAACAATTACAATATCACAAACAAACATCTAGGTTAGAAATATAATCGATTGCACTGTTAGTCGCATCCACGAAGTCCCTTGTTGGCCCAGGGTAGGCCCTCAGAGGGCATTCTACCACGATATGGTGAATTGTCTGCCTGTCAGCGCCGCAGTCGCACTGTGGTGATGGCAATATGCTCCATTTGTACAAGAAGTCCGCACAACGGCCGTGGCTCGTCCTGATCCTGTTAAGGGTAGCCCAGATTTTGCGGGGCAAATCAAAGCACCGAGGTCTGTTAGATGTTCCCAATAAGGTGTTAACCTGAGGCGGTGTCTTTTCCTCCCATTCTTCTCTCCAGCGGTCCTCAAGAATAGGCCGGCCGCGGTGGTCTAGCGGTTCTGGCGCTGCAGTCCGGAACCGCGGGACTGCTACGGTCGCAGGTTCGAATCCTGCCTCGGGCATGGGTGTGTGTGATGTCCTTAGGTTAGTTAGGTTTAAGTAGTTCTAAGTTCTAGGGGACTTGTGACCTAAGATGTTGAGTCCCATAGTGCTCAGAGCCATTTGAACCATTTTTTTCCTCAAGAATAAAAGCGTTCTTTACCAGATCTTTGGCACTTGCGAGAGGGGGGTGTCTGGATTTCAATCTATTTTGCTCAATTCCATTACTCAGGGTGTGGATAGGAAGATCTGGGCTATTTTGGATTTTGCGACACTCTCTGAAAAGTGTGTGTTCTCTGAGCAAGTGTGGCGGCGGGATATGGCTCAATACAGGCAGCCATTGGACAGGAGTTGACCTGATCGCTCCAGAGATAATCCTCATCGTTTGGTTCAAGACTGCATCCACCTTCTTGATGTGAGCACTATTTAACCATATTGAGGAACAGTACTCTGCTGCAGAATAGACAAGTCCTAGTGCAGAGCTACGCAGAACGGAGGCAGTGGACCACGCTCTTATGAAATCGAACAATGCATTCGCGAAGAGCTATGTCTGGACACACAGAAAGGGATAGACATTCACTTCTCTATCACTGGCAGTATCGTCTTTGTTATAATGACAATGCGTGGGAGCATGTGCTGCCATAGATCGACAACACGCAGACGGACTCAAGTTTAAGCATTCTGACGGGCATATTGGGGAGGTGACAGTAGACCACGCTGGTTTCGATCTTCGAACAATTCGGGTCTTTGAGCTCCCTTTCGAAGTGCCACAAGACGTGGTCGTCGAATTCTTCCCACCATACGACGATGTTGTGGGCCACATCGCGGAAAAATGGCAGACCATACCACGTCTTGAATGGTGTCCGCCAGGTCAAGATCGAACTGTGCAAACATGTACCATCCTATCTGCTGATAACGTGGCGTGCGAGTCATCTTTGTGTAGGGTGGCCTCCCGCGGATGTGTGTCGGATTGACGCGGCTCCCAAAGCGACGGTCCTTTCTTTACTAGAGAGCTACGCCACAGCCGTGCGCAACCCCTATACGTCGCTTCAGGAAGCGGCTGTTCTCCCGCCTGCATTCGCCATTGGGAATGACGGTGCGGCCGAGGCCCTGTCGGCACCATCTCCTCCGACGGCTACGAGATCATCAACTCTCCAGAGTTCGATGACCAACCCGCCTGCTGCGATGGACACCGATGTGAGTGCGGTGCCTACCTCTGCTTTTCTTTAGATGGGAGCGACCTCGGACACTGAACGTCCATATTCTGACACAGAACAGCACCTCCAAAGGCAGTGGTCGCCCGAAAACAGAAGAAGAGATGTCGAACGCCCTCCGACGACACATTTCTTCAGGTGGCATCACAGGCAGTGGACTGGATATCAGATAGTGATCTTACTTCGAGTGCCCTGACAGCACTAATGTCCCACCTGAGGAGAATCCTTTCACTGCCTGCAATCCTTTCTGACTACGATAGATCCCAATTTTGGGGGTGGGGGGAGGGGGGAAGTTCCGTGGTTCCCGTTACAGCAGCATCACCACACCTAGCCTTTGATGAGTGTGACAATCGCCTGCCACCTCTTTCGATCTCCGATCTCCTGGGCTGAAGATGTCGACAATGGAGCAGATCAATATGGTGGATCACTTGTCAGGCAGTGCCCCACGGTGGTGCCTGACCCATCTTCCACCAGTTGCGGTCACAGTGGCTGCTCCGGATTTTTCACGCCAGCCGGACATGTCTGCCAGACACTCTGTGCCAATGGCGGGAGCATGTCTACTACAGCACCGCATCGCGATGATGAATCTGGCGGCCATCATTCGGGTCCCGCATAAACTGGCAATGTTGCGAGAGACCGTTCATCTTGTTGATGTCGACATTGCCCTCCTTCAAGAAATGATCGTCGCTGATATCTACGTCCCCACTGGCTACACGACACACATCTCCCATGCCTCTGACAATGGTAATGGACTCGCCATCCTGCTCCACACTGGACTCCCTGCTGAAGATGTACTGTACCTTCCTAATGCTAGAGGTATGGACCTCATGCTGTTCGGCGTCCGCACCCTCAATGTATATGCGCCATCCGGCTCCAGTGAACGACACACCTTCTTTCCTGACGAGGTAACGCCACTTTTTGAGGGCTCCCTGGATGAAATGGTGCTCAGTGGCCATTTCACTCCACACAAGGGGCCTACTGACTAACTTCACTGACATCCCTCGTGTGCAGCCCTCTCCGTCATCATCGACCAAATTCAGCATGTTGACACATGGACAAATGTTCATGGCACCCGCATAGGCTTTACATGTTATACGGAGCACTCGCCCAGTCACCTCGACTGTATATACCTCACACATTTCTTGCCAGCGCCACTTGACATGCCGAAGTTTTGCCTCTGGCTTTCTCCATCCGAAGCCTACATTCTACGATATCGTCGTCGCCACCAACAGGTGTGGCAGAGTTGCGGCCTGTGGAAACTAAACGTTTCCCGTCTGACTGTTCCTGCTTGCCGACGGATCTTTGAGGATACATGGGCTCACTGTCGTCGACGTCGCCCAGACTACACATCCACCTCATCCTGGTGGCTATGCTGCACGCAACCAGCTCTCCGCAGGGCCCCCATGGGTTATGGCAAAGTCTTCAAAGATTGGCAGTCGAACACCATGGACTTTTGTTGTGCAATGCTACATAATTAAACCTCAGTGGCATTCTCTCCTGTCCGTCAGACGATAGCGCATTATGCTAAAGCACAGATCACTTCACTCATGAGATGACCCTTGGAAGGGACCCTTGTCAGGTACTGCAACCATGACCATATGCATCACGAAACGCCATCGGTGTATCACCTCCTCGCAGAACGGCGAAGTCATCGTCGAACTCTCATACATGACCTCACCGATGCGGGAGGACGATGATACACTACACAATGCGCCGTTGCTCACACATTCTCATTTCAGCCAGCTGTACGCTGCCGTCCCACCTCATCCGACCTTAATTGTGGAGGTAGCGGGACTCTCTGTCAACACTGTGGCAGAGGATGTGGCTCAAGAATTTCAGGAAGAATTGACCCCTGATAAGGTCCTAGATGCTATCAAGGTGGGAGCCGCCAATAAGCCCTCTGGACCTGGCGGTCTCCCCCTTGAATTTTACAAGTGTTTTGGCTATCTGTAGGTACCTACTTGGACGTCCATCTGTCTTGAACTGCGTCACCCACAACGATAATTCCAGCCACCCTTCTTGATGGGGTCGTTAACCTGGTCACTAGGCCACATGGGCGATCACTTATCTGTGATTTCCAGCCCATCACTCTACTCAACAGTGACATGAAAATTTTCACCTGCTTGTTGGAATCACGACTCAAGAAGGCAGCAAAACACGTGATATCCCTTGATAAGACTTCGCTGAGCGGTGACGACAGTATCCATACAGCCTTTTGCCATTACAGGTGTATGATCGCACTATAATGGTCTCTCTAATGGTCGCCTGGCGATAGAGCGCTCTGTCCGGCAGGGTTGCCCACTTTCCACGATACTGTATGCTTTGGCATTAGAGCTCCATCTCCAGGGACTTCGCCAACGCCTGGTGGGCCTGTCATTGCATGAACACAGCATCTGTTGTACAACCTATGCTGACGATCTAGTTCTGTAACTACGCAAAGAAGATGATATTATCGCGGCTTTGACTTGGGTGTCGACGTATGGAGAGGCAACTGGCAGTTCACTTAACATTTCGCAATCAGAGGTTCTGCTCATTGGTGAAGATGTGCCTGAAAGAAATATCGCTCCTTTAGGTATTGCCACCAGCGTCCTCTGTTTGGGCATTGATTTTCTGAATGACGTTTGTCGTTCAGTGGCAACCAACGGTAGACGTCTCCTCCAAACGATCTGGGCTGTCCTTGTGGACCACCGGTTTAGATTACTCGACATTGTACAGCGTGGGCGATACGTAAATGTCTGCCACACCTCTCGCATCCCCCATGTGGCACAACTGTTCCCGGCTTCGATTACCCTCGCCTGTCGTATATTAGTTTCGATGGGATCCTTTGTCTGCACTGGGATGTTACATAAAGTTCAGCATTCATCCTTTGCCTTCCCACGGGAACGTGGTGGAGTGGGCTTATTCCGCGTGCGAGACAGAGTTACAGCACTTTTTTGGTAGCTCCTAAATGAAAGTCTGGCGCCATTGCCCGACGAACCTGACCGGATTGCATTATATGAATATACGCCAATCTCCATGTCAGCCACAGTCGTATCATCAGACATTGCGCACTCCTTTTATCACTTTCGGCGTTTCTTTCTGGAATTAAGTTACATCTTACACTCCTTATCCCTTCCACAAAGACTGTACACAACACATTACAAATGTGGCGACCCCCCAACTCCATCGAACACAAGTTTCCCCAGATCATATGGCGACGTGTATGGAAAGCGATGTATACAGGTTCTCTCGACACCAGCGTCCAGTCCACCTGGTATATCACCGTCAATGGCAAACAGGTCAACCAATTTCGCATTCGCCTCGTTGACACACCCCTCTGTGTTCACTGGGGTGTAGATGACACAGACGCACACCGATTCTCATGTGGTCCGTCGTCTGACGTCTGGAGGCTCGCGCAGCTTATCTTTGCTTTCCTTACCCCACAGATACCTGCTTCGATCACTTTCCAGTCACTTTTATTCCTAGATGTGATTCATTACCCCTCAACGAAAACTAACGCTTTGAATTGGATACGAGGTCATACGGTCCGCTGTCTTTTAGGCCTTGACGTGACATCAGAACTGGGTTATTGGAAGTACCTTAATGACTGACACTGAGCACTTGTTCGCAACCCCAGATACAAGCAGTTCTTTTCTAATTTTCTATAGAGCTCCTTTCATGATCTGCCTTCCAGCTGGACCGTCTGATCCAGCTTATTTTGCCGACATGATGTTCTGAACGCACCACAAACGGGAATATCCATTAAACTTTCGAGAAGACACGTTTGGATGCTCCGCCAATCGAAAGGCATAAGCGACTCCTACAATTCTGGAACATAGAATAATTAAAAAAAAACAATAAAAATGAAAAACATAAATACGGAAACGGGAAAGTACAAAAACTAAAAAAAATTAATAAAAAATTAAAAATTAAATATAAACACAAAAATGAAATAAAATAAACTGAAAAACGACAAAAGCCCCTACATAAATACCTCCATTTTCATCGCTACTCTGTATGTTCTTCCCCCCTACTTTCCTTCTTTCCTTCACCCTTTTAGTAGCAGATTAGTTTGTTTGGGATAGGCGTAGATAGGCGCCAACGCCTGAAGAGGTGCAGTGTTTTTTGTTAGTACACAAGTTTTTTATAGGTTTTTTGTTGTTTCCCTTTCCTGTCCCGGGGCGGAAAAAAGTGGTGATGAGACTGCTCGCGATAAGCGGGAAATCTGGTTTTGAGTCCCGGTTCGGCAAAACTTTTCACTGGCGCCATTCCATTCTACAGCTGATGGTAGACCTTATTTGCAATTGCGAATTCATTTGATGATAATTAAGATTGTACAAAACCCTCAGAGCGCGAGTCCTACACGCAGCTGCCCAATTTTTTCATTGTTATTATGCCATGTGCGAGCGAAATCTTTGGTACTTAAAATATCGAATGTATCTAGCCTGCATTTGTCACTAACCTGTTGCTGGAGTACGCCTGCCTACAAGAGGAGTGTAAACAGCGGTGGACGGAGATACAGGGGCGTGCTCGACTAGCAATGGGGAGGTGACTTAGTGGCAGCAATGTGAGCAGTTGGACTTTAGAGTTTACTGAAGATGTGTGTGCTCTGTTGGACCGAACATAGCTGTAACGTGGAATGTTATTGGCACCATCCCACTGGTTGGCAATTGACAGTCAACTACTCGATCATTGGAGGAAACGATCCTGTTCAGGGAACCGTCGCGTGTTCATATTGTACACTATAAGGTGAGGCCTATTGGAACAAGTAGTAATTTTGTCCTTTACTGGTGAGTGAGCAACTGCATCTTAGTTTCTTTCCGGTGTAGCTAGTATTCGTAGTAGTCGTTCCTCCGACTCGCTGTTTGGCTACTAGGATGTGTTTGGCCTATTTTCTAGACTCGTATTCGCTGTTTGTGGTGTTCGTGAATTATCTCGCACCTTGTGGCAAATAATTCTGTAGTTTATCGTTAGGTGCATTACTTATGCAATGCTTGAAAGCATTGATTAAGTCATTGGTGTCATGCATTTTAGTAAAATAGTGTTCAACGCACTTACTGCTACTGTTTCACACTTCCAGTGCTTGCCAAACTGGTTTAATTCGGTGGTGTTTTGCGTTATACTATAATGCATTTTAACGCTTTCAGCGTTTTTTAAAATAGCATTATATATTGGTGTTATATATTTTATTAGAATAGTGTTTAATTCTGCTTATACGTGCTTGTTAAAGGACACTTTAGCCATTATTTAATGTCTTATTTAACGAATCCAGCGGCAAACGCAGGACGGGGCCTCAGTGTATTCCTTGGTTGATCTTGTGCCATTCACCAAATCTTTTGTAAGTTCCTCATACATCTGTGGAAATTGTATCTATTTTGGTAAGATAAGTGCGCAGTAGTTGTCGTTAGCTGTTTTCCGAACTAGCTGCAGGTGTATTAATTGTTTTGTGATTTATATTGACGCGACAACAGACAGATTAGATTAGATTAGTACTTGTTCCATATATCATGAATAGGACATTTCGTAATGATGTGGAACGTGTCAGGTTAAGGGGGGTTGGACATCAAAAATAAAAAATAAATCGATTTTTCAAAAATATGCTTATTTTTTAGCGCACATCTTCCTGAATAATTTGATGTGTAAAACATATATATTTGAGGAGTTATAAGGTATGTAATTTGATCTTAAGTGTATGAATGTACAGCGCCAGGCCCCTCTGCACAGCATTCTTCTGTCATACCTAAGTGTATGTCGCTCTGTAGAATTCGAATGTAATATTTGTGGCAAAGATAGTCATACGTGAAACAAAGGACTATCGATATCGATACTTTCTCTGCTGCTATCGACATGCATTGTTTTGATCGCTGGTTTTGTTTGTTCTATGTTTCGAAAGGCGTGCAGTGTGGTGCTGTGATCTTCGACACAGTTTTCATTTTGCTGTGTTGTTTTGTGTTCGTTTGTGGCATATTATCGCACAGGATGCCTAGAATTCGTTGCTTCAACCATAAACAACGGCACCACGGCAACAGATACACAGTAAAGGGTGTTACAACAAATGTTACACCAGTGGCTCAAGACTGCAACCTCTCAGAGCCATTAAACAATTAACCACCAAATGCTTCTAGAAGGAAACTTGTTTTTGGTGCTAATGAAAATGGAGACTGTGAATCCGAAGGTTCATGTAATATTATCGTTGATGTTAACATGCTGTCACAATTAATATTGGACAATGTTATGTGCAAGCATTGCTTTGGTGCTCAGTATGTTTCTTTGGTGGAAGATAAGAGTGCCAGGAAAGGCGTTGCTACGAACTTATCTGTGATATGCAGCAAATGCAACGTTAGTGCGTCTTGCATGACATTTAAAATCTCAAACAAAGGTTATGATGTGAATCTGAGGGTAGCATATGGCATGCGTTGTATTGGTAGGGGACAGAAGGCAGCAAGAACAATTTGTGCAGTGATGAATCTTCCTCCTCCTCCAGCAAACTCTGAGAGGTATTATGGCTTACTGATTGAGGCTGTAAAAGAAGTTGCAGAATCTTCAATGAAAAGTGCTGCAGAAAAATCTATTGTCAAAAATGATGGTGACAGGGACATAGTGGCTGCTTTTGATTGTACCTGGCAAAAAAGAGGGCACACTTCATTGAATGGTGTTGTAACAGCAACATCTGTTGACGCTGGTAAGGTACTAGATGTTGAAGTGCTGAGTAAATTTTGTCATAGTTGTGTGAAAGGGATTGCAGATCATATATGTAATATGAACTATAAAGGCTCAAGTGGAGGTATGAAAGTGCAGGGAGTTGTAAGCTTGTTTACCAGATCTGTTGCCTCCTGTGGCCTGCATTATGTGAAGTACCTTGGTGATGGTGATAGTAAAGCTTTCCTTGAGGTTCAAAAGTGTGCACCATATGGAGCTGAGACTATTGTGCAGAAGTTAGAATGTGTGCGACATGTACAGAAAAGACTTGGTACTAGACTTAGAAGGCTGTGACAAGATTTGTCAAGAAAGAAATTATGTGATGGGAAAGGAATAAAAAGAGAGGGCGACTGACGGATGCAGAAATTGACAAACTACAGACATGTTATGGTTTGGCAATAAGAAGGAACACAGGGGACTTGAAAAATATGAAGCAAGCAGTTTGGGCCTTATACTTCCACAAAATGACCGCAGACAATAACCCTATCCACAACTTATGGCCAAAAGGAAGTGAATCATGGTGTGGCTACCAAAGGTCAATTGCAGGTGGTGAAGAATATCATCATAGAAATTCTCTACCAACTGCTGTAATGGAAGCCATCAAACCTGTATTCAGGGACCTTCCAAATGAAAACTTGCTGAAGAAATGCCTTCATGGTGGTACCCAAAACCCAAATGAAAGTTTTAACCAATGTGTATGCGAAAGATTGCCAAAAACCGTTTTTGTGGGAAGAAATACACTTGCTATTGGTGTTTATGATGTAGTTTCATGTTTTAATGACGGTGTGCAAAGCAGGAAATATGTATTAGAGAAAATGGGAATTAAGCCCGGGCTGAACTGTATCAAAGCTTTGTATGCGATAGACAGACAGTGTGTAGTGAAAGCAGATAAATCATTTTTGAAGTTCGTAAAATCAAGAAGAGTGAATCATAGGAATGTGAAGAGGAAGGAAACTGATATTGAAAACGAGAAATAACCTGCTTATGGTGCTGGAGAGTTCTAAAACTATGCCAAATACAAGCAGAAACTTTAATTGCCACTTTCCGCAAAACACAATTTTATGTACTTAGGTACATGTAGCATCCAAAATAAATATCCTATTACTATCAAACTTGGTATGCTTATTAAACACAAACTCCTTAATGCAAAACTCTAGAATTTTCCAAATCTATTAAAAATTGTGTTAAAAATTGGGATAATTAACTATAAAATTTGTTTTTTCTAAACATGAAGTTTAAAATGTAATAACTCAGTCATTTTTTCATAAATTAAATAAGTTCCAGAGTTTCATACTCCTTTAAGTATGCTGTGGAAAATTCATTGATGAATCTCTCTTACTTACGAAGAAAAGTGTACATAAAGCAATTAATGCAGCCAATAGTAACGGAAAAAATGGTCGAATTTCACATATAAAACAAATTGCTTTTGTTATGTTTTTCAACGTCCACTGCTATCAGTGTAAATCCTGAATACTTCTTGGTCATGCTGACAAATTTTTATGAATTTATTTGTATAAGTATAGACAGTGGAAATTAAAATGTCCTGTGGTGCCTCTCCTGCTATAAGTCGGCCCGTTTGACGTCCTACCCCCTTTAATAAAAGGTGTCTATACAAGATATTACATTACACAAACTATTACATGGCACTTAATTATTTTTTTTGGAGGGTGGTTGGGAAAATTACCCACTTACTACATCTAAAAATTCATCTAATGAGTAGAAGGAGTACCATTAAGAAATTCTTTCAATTTCGTTTTAAATGCTATATGGCTATCTGTCAGACTTTTGATGCTATTAGGTAAGTGACGAAAGACTTTTGTGGCAGCATAATTTACCCCATTCTGGATTGGATAGTGATATACACATATACAAATGGTAGTATCGTATACACACGGTACAAGAGGGCAGTGTATTGCCGAAACTGTCATTTGTACTCAGGTAATTCATGTGGAAAGGTTTCCAACGTGAATATGGCACCACGACGAGAATTAGCAGACTTTTAACGCTGAATGGTAGTTGAAGCTAGACGCATGGGACATTCCATTTCGGAAACTGTTAGGGAATTCAGTTTTCCGAAATCAAAAGAGTTAGTAGTCTTCCGAAAATGCCATATTTTAGCCAATACCTCTCATCATGGTCAACGCAGTGGCCTATGGCCTTCACTTAACGACCGAGAGCAGCTGTGTTTGCATAGAGTTGTCAGTGCTATCAGACAAGCAACACTGCGTGAAATGACCGCAGAAATTAACGTGGGACGTTATATGTTAGGACAGTGCGACGAAATTTGGCTTAAAGGGCTATGGCAGCAGACGACTGACACGAGCGCTATTGCTAACAGAACGACATCGCTTGCAGCACTCTCCTGGACTCTTGACCATGTCGGATAGGCACTAGGTGGTTGATAAACCGCGGTCTGGTCAGTTGACTCCAGATGGTAAGGTTCGAGCGTGGCGCAGAAACCATGGATATAAGTTATCAAGAAGGTACTGTGCAAGCCGTTGGTGGCTCCACAACGGTGTCGGCTGTGTTAACGTGCAATGGACTGCGTCCTCTGCTCCACCTGAACCGACCAATGACCATAAATGGTTATGTTTGGATACTTCGAGACCATTTTCAGCCATTTGCGGACTTCATGTTCCCAAACAACGATGGAATTTTTGTGGATGACAATGCGCCCTTACACCCGGCCGCAATTGTTCGTGACTGGTTTGAAGAACATTCTGGACAATTCAAGCGAATGGTTTGGCCACCCGCATCGCCCGATATGAATCCCATCACACCTGTATGGGACATAATCGACAGGTCAGTTCGTGCACAAAATCCTGCACCGGCGACACTTCCGCAGTTATAGACGGCTAAAGAGGCAGCGTGGCTCAATATTCCTGCAGGGGACTTTGAACGAATAGTCTATACCTGCACTTCGTCGGGCAAAAGGAAGTCTGACACGATATTAGGAGGTACCCCATTACTTTTATCACCTCAGTGTATTTGACATTACTGCCCACCGGTCTTAGTCGATTCCGTCTGATTTTTGTCGGCTATTGTCACTGTTTGCTTTCCTGTAACCTCTGAAAGTAAGCGTTTGCCTTGCTTTGGTGTTTTATATTTCAGTCGCTTAGTATTTAAAGGATCTGACTTCTTCCATATCCCGCTAGAGCAAATCCAAACAAAGTCGTTCAAAGATGGCCTTTATTATAAGTTTAGTCCGATGTTTTGGTCGGTCATTGCACCATATTTGCTTGTAAGCCAGATAGCCTGCCTGCTCATGGGAGCCTGCAAGCTTGAGATGTTTCAGAAAGAGTTACCAATGGATTTCTTATATTTTAATAAAAATATCCTATTAATGCTGAAGCATCTTCACCAACTATAAAGTTCGTTGGTACGGCCGGCGGAAATTAATTAATTTATCCTGTACACGTCTTGAAATCTGTTACCGTTCCTCGTAAATAAATTCTGTTTACTTAAGGTTAGGCAGGGGTTGCCGGAAACTGGTCATAGTGACAGGAGTATCCTGTTCGTTACTGGAATTCGTAGATAAAACTGTATTACTCGAAATTACTTCATTGAGGTAGGCGTTGGGCCTTAAACAGTTCGTGCAGTTGATAAGTATAACTATTTTTCTAACCAACTGACGTTCTTGAACTGTAATTGCCTGTTATTGACAGATGTTGATGTAACTGTTGAATACTTTAAAATACTTCCATTTATCACTGGTTCTTAGTCCGTTTGTGCGTTTGCTGTGTGCTTGATCAGTTGATGTTCTTGACTTGTATGTGTCTGTTAACGAGCAACGCCGTACAGCAGTTAATGATTTGGTTGCGACTGTTTAGTGCTTTGACTTATTTTGATAATTTTACTTTGGGCTGCCAAGGTGGGCAACCTCTTTTCTTTTTAATTATCATCTTATGCCTCATGCATTTGAATTTTGTATTTGAGTATTTTCAGACTGTAAAGAGTGTAATTGTTTCTGAATATAAATTTCTGCTAAAGTTTACTTTATTTTTTGGTCCCTAGACCTTACCACTCCCAACCAATCACCTGTCATCACAATTATAAACACGTTTATGGTCTGGTGCCATAGTGTCTACACTCTTTGTTAGTTCCTTCAGCACATGAATATCATGCACCGATACATCTAGTTCACAGTCGAGACAGAAAAGATAAGTTGTAGTTTTTAGATGATTTACTACAATGATGTTACTACAATGACTCCGTGTACCGCTAGTAGTGACACTCTGATATATACTGGGTGGTTATAATTAATGTGGAGCAACTCACGAACGTCCCGTGTGGGTTGTAATCATCGTATCGTAGCTGAACGTGGTGGGTATGCTAATGCCTTAATGCGGAACCGATTTACGCTGGAAAAATTAAATTCCAGTTTTGGCCAGCAGGTGCAAATCTGGCGCTATGAACGCAAGAAAGATATACAAAATGTTTCCATATGTAATGCATTAGCAACGGGACAAGGGCAGAAAAGGTCGCACAAGCGAGACAGCATAATGTTGATCCTATTATTAACTGCCACTTACACAATTTGTTTAGCATGAAGAATGGGGATGTCGAAGAGAGGCTGCGTCCGCAAAATGACGCAATCAGCAGTAGCTCGCAGCAGTTCTGATGGTATCTGAGCAACGTGCTCCTGTACACTGGCCTTTAGATCAGGTAGAGACCAAATGTATCCCTCGTAAACACGTTCTTTTAGAGATCCCGGAGCCAAAAGTCACGTGGATTCAGATCAAGAGATCTTGCAGGCCATGCATCTGGAAAGCCTCTGAAGATAAAACGTTCATGGAAGATTGTATTAAGCAAATATTCCACTGTGCGAGCAACATTGCCCCACATTGCATGAAAACAGTGGTTTTCACGAGTCGCGTTCTTCCAAAGTGGAAATCTCGTGCTGTACAAGGAGGTCCCGATAACGTGCAGAAATCATGGTTCACCTGACAGGCCCTCTGGGTGTATTCTATTCAAAGAAAAACGGACCAAGGATAAACGTACGGCCGGCCATGGTGGCCGAGCGGTTCTAGGCACTTCAGTCCGGAACCGCGCGACTGCTGCGGTCGCAGTTTCGAATCCTGCCTCGGCCATGGATGTGTGTGATGTTCTTCGGTTAGTTAGGTTTAAGTAGTTGTAAGTTCTAGGGGACTGATGACCTCAGATGTTCAGTCCCATAGTGCTTCGAGCCATTTGAACCATTTGAATCATAAACGTACTTGTGAATCCACAACACACAGTCATATACAGCGAGTGCAGTGGCTTTTCCTGCACAACACGCAGTTTAACAGTCCTTCATATTCAACAGTTCTGTGTATTCACTGCAGCCTGTAGTATGAAATGTGTTTCGTCATTCCATAGAATATTGTCTGGCCACATGTCATCAACTTTGACTCGTCCCAGAATCCGAAGAGCAAATTCAGAACGTTGCAGCAGATCCTAAGGTTTCAGTTACTGCGCCATCTGGATCTTGTACGGGTACCTGTGTAATTAAAATACTTTCCGTACTGTTGACTATACGATGTACAATTCTCGTGACACTGCTCGAGTATTATAGCTACCCAGAGCACGCCCTTCATGTTCAGTGACAGCAACAGCAACCACGTCAATAACTTCCTCTGGGATAGGAGCCTGCTTTTTTGAGGTACCACACCAACTTCACCCGTGTTTTCGGATTTCATTATCATGTTCTTTAAACCATTTAATGACGTCGGACCTCTCCTCAAACCTTTCAGTCGGCGATGCTCTCTCAGTGCAGCGCTGTAATTGCTGCCATCCACATAAATCAGTTTCATTAACAGAACACGGTCTCTTCTCGATAGCAATACTGCCACTCACGTTATGCCCGGTCAAAGGACATGGAGGATATCGTGTTATCATACAGTAAGTGTACGACTGGTGATCAGAATCAGAACTAATTTTTTCCTGTGTAAGTTCAAATGGTTCAAAGGGCTCTGAGCACTATGGGACTTAACATCTGAGGTCATCAGTCCCCTAGAACTTATAACTACTTAAAGCTAACTAACCTAAGGACATCACACACATCCATGCCCGAGGCAGGATTAGAACCTGCGACCGTAGCAGTCGCTCGGTTCCGGACTGAAGCGCCTAGAACCGCTCGGCCACATCGGTCGGCCTCCTGTGTAAGTCAGTTCCGTATTAACGCATTAGCATATCTACAAAGTTACACTGCCATATGAAAATTATAGCTCACACTGGACGTCCATAAGTAGCGGCACTTTAATTGTAGCCACCCGCTACCCCAGAGTACAGATTTTTCACCATCCAGTCCAGAAGAGCGCTGTTTTAAATGCGTTGATACATGAGTTAAAATTGTTTCTGACAAGGACCACTTGGATTCCAAAATAAATTAGCTGCAGTACATGTTCCAAACGAATAGCTACAGGGCACTTTATGTAAAAGTTGGCGCTCTCCAAGACATGGTAACGTGGAAATACTGAATAATCACATGATGGGCTACATCATAATAATGCTACATAATCATGCTACATATAGTAAAATACATCAAGTCCTACGAAGACGAGGAATAGCACCTATTTCCCGACCACCTAAGGAGATAAAGGAGGTGTCGCGTGCTATTGAGAACAATCCTCGCCTCAGAGTCTCTGGGATTTCCAACATCCACTGAGAGAGCGGAAGTAACTACGTCGGTCAGCCTATCCCTACCCTATCCGATTGCTATGCTGAACATCAACGGCACGTTAAAAATCGGGAACATGAGAAATCAGCAGTTCCTGAGCACAGCCTCGGAAGTTAACACAAAATACTGTTTGGTGAATCAAAAATGCTGTCTCTGGATTCTGTATATTGGGATTATGTTGTTAAAGAGCATTGATGGGTTCGCTAATAAAGCATGCTTCCCAGTTTTGCTTCTATAGGAAGCAACGAGTCAGAATAATTGATTAGTCATCTGGCAAAGTAGCTTCAAATTCCACCATTAGCTCACCTACAAAACAGCTGCAAGTATCGTTGTTTTGTATAATCGATTTTCACGTTAAAACCGTAGTCATACAGTGCACAGTTTTATAAGCCATTATACGTATTGACTATCGTTTTTTAAAGTAGGGTATCGAGGTATAGTATTGTATCCTGGCATTACCGAACATTCCATTTAAAACAGTTCTCCACAACATGTACACATCCAGCTAAAAATAACACATATTTTAATTTTAGGAGTTATAAGAGTAAAGAGAGGTGATGATCACCTGAACAACAACATCCCAGTAGACAAAACTGCAAAAGTACATATACGAAAATTTTAATAGTTAATGGTCTAAGTCTTCTTGACGCACACTGAGTCCTGTATGTGCCGGGAAGGTTTAATTTGGTCTCTATTTCTTTCAGCAAGATAGTCAGGTTCTCTGGAAATGTATAGTTCTTTGTACTCTCAGATTTACTATCACCAGACTTTTCCGTATTCTTAGCATTAGCAAAAACCCTTTGGGAACGTATTGTATCCCATGCTGATTTGCTTATCACGAATAGACAGTCATCCACCAGAGATAGTCCACAGTAGAACTGTGAGTAGAACTGTTTCGTAGTTCATGTAATCGGCTTCCGTGTTAAAGAATTAAAATTTTAGACTTAAAGAGCATCTTTCCATAGCCAATTATTGGTCCTGTTTTCCTGGAATGTGTATACATCCACACAAGTCAACAGTATTTACTTTAATTCTCGGGAAGATGCTAGTGTAGTATAAAAACCTTTGGATAAAGGTTGTGATGACAACACGTGATGTTCTGCACATACCTTCTAAATGTGATTTGATTTGGAATTCAACTACAGTGTCTTGTGTGTGTGCTGACCCATTGATACTCCAGGGTCATGGGATGGGTTCTGGGTCCACCAACGACAGGCAGCATCAGCTCAACACGGCAGCAGTTTCAGTCATACCCTCTAACTGTGGGTGTGATAACATTATTTTGTCTGTGTTCCGCGGCGTGGATACCGCAGCGCCAGGAGTAGGATGGATGTGATTTTCTTTCTGTACGTTCAGTGCTACCAAAAATTTACTTTAAAGTCATTCAGGTTCAAGAGTGGGATTAAAATTCAAAGTGAAGTAATATCAGTCATCAGATGAGCTGATGACACTGCTATAATGAGTGATGCTGAAGAGGGATTACAGAGTCTCTTGAATGGGTTGAGTAGTCTAATGACTACAGAAAATGGATTGACAGTAAACCCGAAAAGACAAAAGTAGTGATAAGTAGCAGAAATGAAAATAGCGACAAACTTAACATTATTCCTGGCCAAGAAAAGACTGCTGCTATGAAACATAGGCCTTAATTTGAGGAAAATATGTCTGGGAATGTACATTTGGCGAACAACAGTGTATGATAGTGAATTACTGACTGTGGGGAAACCCGGAATAGAAGAGAACGAAAGCGTCTGAGGTGTGGTGCTACAGAAGAATATTGAAAATCAGGTGGATTGCTAAGACAAGGAACGAGGAGGTTCTCTGTAGAATCAGCTGAGTACGCTTCATTTGGAAAACATTGACAAGTTCCCATTGACGAAGCCTCTGCCGGGTCATATGATCCCTTACGATACTCCTCATCTCGTTCTGCACAGGACGCAGTGACCCATGCTGCTACTATGGGACATTCACTTTGTTTCACTAATTTCCCCTACCGCGACATTAACTGAAATGCGTACAGTATACATGACCTGATCTTGCGGATAAATGTGTTATTCGGCATCAGTTTCTGCTATTTTATGAACGATACGAGAACATAGCAACTTTACTAAACCTTCAAAACTTAAACCATACATGATTAGATTTCTAAGTTAGCAAAGAATTACAAGGACAGCGCCTGAGAGCGGAGTTGGGGATCGGAGAACAAACTGTATGGTGATGTGGTTTAAAGTGCCTGATATCTCACCGTAAAACCGTTCATTCTGATGAACTTTCATTCACGATATGTCGACAGAATGAATTTTAACTTCAATGACAATGGCCACGAAAGCCTGCAGACTTACATAGAATGAATTTCATCTGTTAAAATAACCATAGTGCGATAAATAGAGCGATAGTTTAGGTTGTAAAGTCGCATGCTGGTACCTTGAGGTTCATGTGTTCGATCATACTTCAAAACACTTCTTTTTTAATTGCTTATTTTTCTTTATTCCTTGTGTTCATTCACTGCTGATGACAGTTGACAAACGTCTTCTCTGTGTTGGTTCCAAAGTAGATGAGAGGGAGACAAAATAAAATTGATTTCATGCAACAAACATAAATTTATTTATTGTGTTAGGAATTACAATTTACTGAAAGTCGTCACAAAAAGAACAGTATTATCAGTTGTACTCGCACCATGAACGCTTTATGAAGGCCACCTTGCCATAGCGTCAATTTTCAATAAATTTAAGTGGATACTTGCATCATGAACGTTTCAAAGCACTGCTTCCTCATTTATTAATTTTGCAGCCATAGACCAGCTTGTAAATTAAATTCAGCGCTCTTCGCTCTTATTATCGGTTACATTCACCTATGTACTTAGACGCTAACAAAAATAAAAATAAAATTTATACTACTAGCATCGAAGGCATAACCTATAGCTTATCCGTCTGACGCTATTCACACTTGGCCGTTTCAGTACTGCTGATACGGTTATGGATATAATGAACGACAGGTAAACTGAGCGCATCCGGTTATCAAGGAGGGAGCCGTTGCACGAGGGCCCACCAGTGGGAACGGCTTTCTTGAGATAGCTTGCAGCTTCAGATACAAGGGGCGATCAATAAATAACGGATCACGTGACGAAATTTTCACTCTGCAGCGGAGTGTGCGCTGATATAAAACTCCCTGGCAGATTAAAACTGTGTGCCGGGTCGAGACTCGAACTCGGGACCTTTGCCTTTCGCGGACAAGTGCTCTACCAACTGAGCTATCCAAGCACGACTCACGGCCCGTCCTCACAGCTTAATTTTCCCTCTTCAGTCCTTACATTGAATGAAGTTCCGATAGTTGGCGGCGATACACGCAGCTTTCAAATTGGCGTCTATAACGCTGGTGCGTTCCAAGCAGAGAACTGTCACTGAGTTCCTTTTGGCGGAAAACTAAGGCATCGCAGATATTCAGAGGTGCTTGTAGAATGTGTACAGAAACCTGAAAATGAACAAAATCACGGTGAGTCTTTGGCCAAGGCGTATGTCATCATCGTAACAAGGTCGCTTAACCTATCCGATCTCCTGCGCGCCGGCCGGCTGTACACAGCTGTGACTCCTGCAATGTTGGACCTCATCGTGTTTGTCACCAGAAAAATGAAAATGAACTTCTTCTTCTCCACGACAACACAAGGCCTCACACAAGTCTGTACCCCCTAAAGCAGATTGCCAAACTTCATTGGACTGTTCTTTCTCATCTACCCCGCAGCCCAGATCTCACACCTTCCAATTTCCATCTGTTTGGCTCAATGAAGATCGCACTCGGCACGAAGGAGCACGTGAATGATGACGAGGCTACTGATGCAGCAAGACGTTGGAACCGACATCGATCTCCGAGTAGTAACATACGACCCTACTAGTAAGGTGGCATAAGCCAGTCGCACTGAACCGAAATTATTTTGAAAAATAAGGTTTTGAAGCCAAAAGTGTGGGGAAATATATGATGTGTTGGAATCCTGAATAAAATCACCTGCTCTTAGTAAGAAAAAGTGTTGCGTTATTCATTGGACGCTCCTCATACATTACCATTCAGTGAGTACTGCGACCTCCATCCCTACATGCGTCGACTACTTGTGAGAAAAACTGCTCTCTATGGAATTTGTATTTTAAATTGTGTTTCAATAAACGACGACATAGTTTTAAAAACAGAAAATTGCATTAGATTTTTAAAAAAATGTGAGGTATAAGAACTGAAGTAGCCAATGGTTTATTCAGACGAAACGTGGATTCATGAATAATTTGGCGAAGTGATATCGTCCAAAAAGTATTGTCAAAAAAGAATGCGTGTCTACATTTATTGGTTGTGCTATGCAGGGGATTGGCTTAAAGATGTGCTGTGAGTGGCACCCCGCTCTCGTGTTTCCAGCCGGATGCCACAGTTAAAATAATTATGGGTTTGATACTTAAGGAAACGTCGTGGTATTTTAACCCTGCCATCCGGTTGAAACCCAAGAGCTTTTCACAAGCAGAAAATTTTGTTACCAACTGCAGGGAAATTTATAAAGAACTGCTATTATGAGTAGTAGAAAGATTGTGGCATGAGGACACTTTTGATATCAAATTAATACGCAAATTAATTAAATTGATGATTTAATTACCCCATTCCCAGATGACGTCATGTATTTTCCCCGCCCCTACCCCACCCCTCCCCCTCCCCCATCTCCCCTATTGGCGAGAATTTTTAATTTTGTAGTGAATTTCTTTGTCCAAGAGCTGTACTGACGTCCCACCCCGTCCGTCGAACGGAAATTGGCGGGAAATACAAAATGGCGGCGCCCTCTCTAGGACTTGAAACTCAGTTCTTCTGGATGGAGAGCCCAGGTGCACCCCTAACACAATTATACCACCAGAGGCGCTTCAGTTTGGCAGTAACCAATAGGAACGCAGCATCCGATCGCACCAGGGGTGTAAGGTAGGCCCATAGCTCTGCGGCCTCGTTTACAATCAGTCAGCATCATGTGCCAGCTGAGATTATCCAGTGCTGCCCAGCTGCAGCACCAGAGTAGGAAGAAGCTCTGGAAGAGTAAGCACATTTTGCTTAATGTCTGCGTTTACTGCTGTGTGCGGAAGATGAAGTCTTTGTGCTGCTGTTATCCCTTGTAATGGTTTTTCTTCTTTGCTCATTTCTGGACGCGACGTCCTCCAGCATGTCGGGGTCTCAATAGTGTGTGAAATCTTATGGGACTTAATTGCTAAGGTCATCAGTCCCCACACACTACTTAACCTAAATTTTCCTAAGGACAAACACACAGACCTATGCCCGAGGGAGGACTTGAACCTCCACCGGAACCAGCCGCACAGTTCATGACTGCAGCGCCCTAAACCGCTTGGCTAATCCCGCGCGGCCGTCGGGGTCTCCAGCAGTCACATGTTCCAGCCGTCAGGACACGCAGTAGTGGCAGCACCCTGGGATTCTGTCGCGCTTCTAGTCAGCTTGTTGGAGCAGGACAATGAGTTATTAATTGTCGGTTGAAGACACCCAGTCACCCCTGACTCGGAGAAGTCCACTGGGGGGGGGGGGGGGGGGGCTAATCAGCATTATGTTCGTTGCTGCTGGATACCATCATACATGCCATTGCAGAATATTCCGGTGATACTGCATGGACAAAATGAGAATGCAGCAGATGAAAAGAAATCAATTAAGCCATGTGCGCAACTACTGTTCACCTCAGCGTATAATTTAACCGCTAGTTATTCTAAACGTTTACGTATTGGTACAGAAGCAACTCCAGACAAAGGCTGATGTGTTGTAGTAGAGATAAAGAATGCAGCTAAAAGTACTAAACTGCGGATTACGAAGGTGGACTAGGATGAGCTGTGTTGTCCAAAAGCCTATAGCAGGCAGCAGTTGAGCGCCAAGTATCATCCGAGCCGTCCTCCTCCAGACATTTACTGTGCTGCTCTAGCTCTATCCATTACAAAAGTGTACAATGACTCTGCACTCCGTGTGAAATCAAGTGACACATAAATTTACCTATAGCACGCCACCGATACAAACTTGTTCAGTCTACAGATGGTGATATCCATTGTGTTGGAAAGACTGAACAGATGGCTGGCATGTGTTAAAGCTGTGCATAGGGACATTACAGAGTATCTATATAAGAGCAGTGTGTATGTACATGACTACGTATGGTGGGTCAATATGGCGCCAAGCCGGCCAGAGTGGCCGTGCGGTTCTGGGCGCTACAGTCTGGAGCCGCGTGACCGCTACGGTCGCAGGTTCGAATCCTGCCTCGGGAATGGATGTGTGTGATGTCCTTAGGTTAGTTAGGTTTAAGTAGTTCTAAGTTCTAGGGTACTGATGACCTCAGAAGTTAAGTCCCATAGTGCTCAGCGCCATTTATGGCGCTAATGAAAACTAATGTAATTCCAGTAAGTTTGAGGGAAATACATGCTGAATTCTGTGTTTACTAGAAGGCTTTATTTTCTATATTCTGCACTAAACTAAACTCCGTCCGAACAGGCCATGAAGATCTTACGGCACCGACCGGCCCACAGGCGTCACTGGATGCGGATAGTGAGAGGCATGTGGTCAGCACACCGCTCTCCCGGCAGCGTGTTAATTTATGAGACCGATATTCTGTACTGTTATTAAGATATAGAAAGAATATGTTGATGTAGTGCAACCTGTGTATGATTACTGAATAAAAATGTATATAACCATGTATGTATGTCTTACTTCTCATTATGTTGCAAGTACTAAAGCTATTGCTACCAGTATTTCCACTGCATCATGTAATAGCAGAAAGTTGTCATTTAACTAGATTATCTGTAAAAGCCCGTTGCGCGCCAGTGCCTGACATAGTCGGTATCATAGCAGGAGATAGTGTTCATTATTTTCTATAAGAGCCCGCTGCAGGTCAGTACCTCACGTAGTACGTATCACGGCAGTGTGGGTGAAGCATCAACACTTCGTTGTAAGTGACTGGAACGGTGACGGAGTGCAAGAAGACGAAAGACGAATCTCGTACTCTTCCAGACAAAATACATGCAATAATTGTAGGTCTATCCAACTGTGGCAAGAAAAATATTCTCATTTTGCTGCTAACACATCCTGATAGATCCCGCGTTGAGCATGTATGTGTATTTTCAAAAACACTGTTTCAGCCCAAATGCCTACTTTTACAGGAGGTATTGCAGGGTGCAGACGGTGTGACATACACGATCTTCAGCGATAGTAGTAATATCCTTTCACCGGAAAAGTAAAGCCAAATACAGCGTTCATATTAGTATGTTGCTGAGGAAAACCAAGATCAAATTCAGCAATATTTCTCTTTCGGTCGCCGCCATATGGCTGTTGATGTATTTATCTGTCATACATATTCAGGAATCCCAAAATAGCTGGTGAGGGATGATACAAACCTAATTATAGCATTAAAATAGGACAATCTGAATTTAAAACACATTCACCATGTCGACAATGATGTTCGTGTCGTTCAATGACTTTGCAAAGATATGTGCAGACTGCTGGAATCATTTAAAGTGTGGGTTTCTCGTTACTGATAAAACAAGAAAACTGAATGACGGCTGGTGTAGATGGAACTTCCAGGAGTTCCTATATGTATAGCCATGGGAAAAGGTGAGTACAACAGCAAACGCATCACCATGGATAAATTTGCACACATGTCGGGGCTCAGTCTGATGGAATGGGTGTGCATACACAAAATATTCGATTGTACATTGACATGAGAACTCAAACTCTCGAACGTAAAGTTGGAGGTGTACGCAAGGAACTAGAGATATACAGTCATACATTTTTGAGACTGAACAACACACTGAACGAACGAGTTAATGCAATCGAAAAGAAAATAAACGACTTAACTGGGAAGTAACTGTTAGTGAGAAGGGGACAGTGTACGTACAGCTTAACGCAACTGAAAAGAAAGTAAGCGACCTAACTGAAGGGAGAATAGCTGTTATCGAGAAGGGGGAAGAGCATAAGAAGAAGAAGAGCGGATATATAAAATTTAGGCTGCTCAGAAATCTGGGTAATCTACAACGAGGTGCTGACTAAGCATAAACTCATCGAAGCACAGAAGGCGGTTAGAGAGAAGTTACGGTTGATGAGGTTACGGCATTTGAAGCGGTAGCAGACACTGTGAGAAACCTTTAAACCAGTTACTGAATCTCTTGCTAAACTTTCAGCGAAATCCCACAACGACGACGGTGACGCTAATGGCGGTTTCATTAAACGTTACAGCAACGCCAGGATGGACAAAACATTCGGTGTCAGTGGTGAAAATCATGCAAATTGGATATACAGCCTATAACCTGAAATGAACAAAATAGTACAGTTAGGGGCTAGAGAATTTCAAAGAACACCTGGTCTAATGAATCTTATTTTTCTATGACTCACAAGAACTGTAAATTATTCCACTAAAGTTCTGAAAATGTAGCGTGAAATAATGCATTTGAGCGATCTTTATAAGAACGCAAAAAAGAAGAAGCAATGTGAAATACAAATCAACTATAAAACCTATATTAGATGGTGAAAAAAATAGTAGCAGTGGTGGTGTTGACATTGAGCATAAAAGAGTGAACAATTGACTCCCGCAGTATATATATATATATATATATATATATATATATATATATATATATATATATATATATATATATATATATATACTCCTGGAAATTGAAATAAGAACACCGTGAATTCATTGTCCCAGGAAGGGGAAACTTTATTGACACATTCCTGGGGTCAGATACATCACATGATCACACTGACAGAACCACAGGCACATAGACACAGGCAACAGAGCATGCACAATGTCGGCACTAGTACAGTGTATATCCACCTTTCGCAGCAATGCAGGCTGCTATTCTCCCATGGAGACGATCGTAGAGATGCTGGATGTAGTCCTGTGGAACGGCTTGCCATGCCATTTCCACCTGGCGGCTCAGTTGGACCAGCGTTCGTGCTGGACGTGCAGACCGCGTGAGACGACGCTTCATCCAGTCCCAAACATGCTCAATGGGGGACAGATCCGGAGATCTTGCTGGCCAGGGTAGTTGACTTACACCTTCTAGAGCACGTTGGGTGGCACGGGATACATGCGGACGTGCATCGTCCTGTTGGAACTGCAAGTTCCCTTGCCGGTCTAGGAATGGTAGAACGATGGGTTCGATGACGGTTTGGATGTACCGTGCACTATTCAGTGTCCCCTCGACGATCACCAGTGGTGTACGGCCAGTGTAGGAGATCGCTCCCCACACCATGATGCCGGGTGTTGGCCCTGTGTGCCTCGGTCGTATGCAGTCCTGATCGTGGAGCTCACCTGCACGGCGCCAAACACGCGTACGACCATCATTGGCACCAAGGCAGAAGCGACTCTCATCGCTGAAGACGACACGTCTCCATTCGTCCCTCCATTCACGCCTGTCGCGACACCACTGGAGGCGGGCTGCACGATGTTGGGGCGTGAGCGGAAGACGGCCTAACGGTGTGCGGGACCGTAGCCCAGCTTCATGGAGACGGTTGCGAATGGTCCTGGCCGTTACCCCAGGAGCAACAGTGTCCCTAATTTGCTGGGAAGTGGCGGTGCGGTCCCCTACGGTACTGCGTAGGATCCTACGGTCTTGGCGTGCATCCGTGCGTCGCTGCGGTCCGGTCCCAGGTCGACGGGCACGTGCACCTTCCGCCAACCGCTGGCGACAACATCGATGTACTGTGGAGACCTCACGCTCCACGTATTGAGCAATTCGCCGGTACGTCCACCCGGCCTCCCGCATGCCCACTATACGCCCTCGCTCAAAGTCCGTCAACTGCACATACGGTTCACGTCCACGCTGTCGCGGCATGCTACCAGTGTTAAAGACTGCGATGGAGCTCCGTATGCCACAGCACACTGGCTGACACTGACGGCGGCGGTGCACAAATGCTGCGCAGCTAGCGCCATTCGACGGCCAACACCGCGGTTCCTGGTGTGTCCGCTGTGCCGTGCGTGTGATCATTGCTTGTACAGCCCTCTCGCAGTGTCCGGAGCAAGTATGGTGGGTCTGACACACCGGTGTCAATGTGTTCTTTTTTCCATTTCCAGGAGTATATATATATATATATATATATATATATATATATATATATATATATATATATATATATTACAAGGACCCCAACGAGATAATAGATCTGTTACCACTGCTCATGACATCAGCTGCCGCTTGTAACACAGATCATTCGAATGAAATTGTTTCAGTAATTTCTGAGCTTAGAGAGAGGTATCATTGAAAAATCACGGAGACTATAGTTCGAAAACTGCAAAAACCAGCATGCAATACATACACTCTTAGATATGTTATGATTAAAGGTTTGAACGACGTCTGGCAGGCGGATCATGTCGGCAGGAGGGAAAGTTCATTTACGAATAACGGATTGAAATAT
Organism: Schistocerca americana; assembly: GCF_021461395.2. NCBI lineage: Eukaryota > Metazoa > Arthropoda > Insecta > Orthoptera > Acrididae > Schistocerca > Schistocerca americana. The sequence continues at coordinate 585,712,150 of NC_060122.1, read as the reverse complement.
ATTTTAATGGTAATTGATACTTGTTCTAAATGTGATTGTGTATTACCCGTGAAAGGGAAAACAGCGAATTATGTCACGTGCATTTGAGCGATTTCTGCAGATTGGGATGAATCGAAGCCCAGACAACCTTCAAACAGATCATGGCGGCGAGTTTTACAATAGGTATTTCAAGACTGTGACGGAGCAATATGGACATTCACCCACCTGAAGGCGAGTATCATAGAACGTCTGAACAGAACAACGAATCCCCAAATGTGGACACGATTCAATCTTGGTGGCTCACACAAACGGACTGCTATTCTTCTGCAAATAATTACATAGTGTAATCGAACCAAACATCGCACAATAAAAATGAGACCAATCGATGTTCATGATAATAGACTTCTAGACATGGTATACAATCATTTTAAATTGTTAGATCCATGCAAACAGCAATTTAACATAGGTGATTAAGTGTGTACTTAAAAACACAAGAAAGCATTTGGTAAGTCATAAATGTCAAACTGGTCAACAGGGATATTCACAGTTTTCAAAGTTCCGAGAACGAATCCTAGAACCTATCTAACGCCAGTAGAGGTACTGAAATTCCAGGATGCTTTTACACAGAAGAGTCACAGAAGAGATCGGAACCAGCTGTTTATCTTGTAGAGAGCGTCATGCGGCGTCGAGGGAATATAGGATTAGTTAAATGGCTTGGTTTTCCCGCATCACAAAACAGATGGATCGACGCTGCGATTTACTACATAACAGGGTGCGCAGACCACAACCATCTCAGCAGCATAACGTGTATGATAGGAGATGCATTAGAGCTGGAGGCAATATTATCGACAAACTACCGGTTGAATTACATATTCCTGGATATAAGTGCTGTTGATCTGGAATAAAACTATTAAAACGATTGACACGCAGTGATGAGGAGATAAATTTACTTGGTGAAGCGTGTATGGAACACGACATTGCATACACAGCAAATAAAAGTCGTCACACCACCGATCGATTTTGAGCTGATAAAGCTAAGACAATACGTGCAACAACGGTTGTTGGTATAGGTCAATGCACTGCAGCATTTGTAGTTGAAAAAACTATGCGTGGTAAAGTTAAGTTCGGGTTGGGTGTGAAGAAGATCAACCAAGTTATGAGGGCTGCATGTAGGGCGCTAAGGAAGAATATGACAACCAAAGGGTGCTGGAAAACTCCCCCTTGACAGTGATGTTTGCAGTTAAAAGCGCCTTGCAGCAGGAAGGAACGAGAAAACGCTTTCCACCAATACCCAAGGCGTCAGGTGGAATTACTCCCTTCCTGATTCCTACCCTAGCCAGCGCCAGTCTCTTGGCAGTAGGTTCATGGCTTGGGGTACAGCGACTGTTGCCAGGACAGTCAAGAATGTACAAAACTCGCAGGAGCAACTGCAGGAGGCACGAAGAAATAACCACATGATGGAGGCATTAGCTATCTGAAAAGGGCTGTACTTGAAATCATACAGAAAAGGACTAGGTCTCTTCATAAACGAAAAGAAACATAAAAAGCCTACCAGTACTATCAGACAGGGCGCTTACAAATACATATCTGCTTAAAGTTGTTAAGAAGAAATTTAACATTCCGAGATTCCGGGATGTGTTTATGTGGAATACATTACCGAAGACTATGTGGAAATCAGGAGAATGCGGAATTGTGAATTTAAATGTAGCAGGACGACATGAAACTCACTAGGTAGCATATGTTAAAAAAAGAAATACAAATAACTTCTACTATTTAGATTCATTCACCGACCTGCAGCCTTCAGAAGAATTACAACGATACTTCACAGGCAGAAGACATATGTTCAACAACTTTCGATGCTACCAAAACTTTAATACATTCCTGTGTGGTCAGTTTTACATCATGCACTTTCAGACGTTTACAAACGATTTTTAAGGATGGGCATTAATCATCTATCCATCAGTTGATTTTTAGACGCAATGTCATACGCCGGCCGGTGTGACCGAGCGGTTCTAGGCGCTTCAGTCTGGAACCGCGCGACCGCTACGGTCGCAGGTTCGAATCCTGCCTCGGGCATGGATGTATGTGATGTACTTAGGTTAGTTAGGTTTAAGTAGTTCTAGGGGACTGATGACCTCAGATGTTAAGTCCCATAGTGCTCAGAGCCATTTGAACCATTTTGAACCAATGTCATACGCCATGAGGACTACCATCTGTATTATGTGTGAATTACTTCCCACTAGTTGACTTAAGCATTGGAAATTGGAGTACTGCGCTGACTGGGCCAGGGATATACAAAACAATGTCACATACCGCAGAGGCTAACAATAAACTGCATCTGAAAATAATGGTAAAAACTAAATTCTGGAAACTGACCGTGGTGCATACGATATTCACGATTTAAACGAAGTTTTAAATCAGTGTGTAAAAGGGATTGAGCTCCAAGCAAACATTAGTACACTTAAATCTGAAATAAGGACGACGAATGCATCGATTCACTCACAGCAGAAAGATTCAATAGGCCTACTACTGGGTTTCACAAAGGAAGAGGTTTTGAAGACGGATTCCAGTAAATTTTACAAATCTGATCAAACAGTGGACATTCTCCCTGTCAGTACAAGCCGTGTTGAATGTAACATTACAACGATAGATTGATTCATTCAATTTACGGATTCTTTCCATTAGTTAGAACAGGGTATAAGATTTTTTAGACTCGTGCCAACGCTATGTACCTTCCAGTGGCAGTTCAGACAGTGAACTACCTGTAGTTACATATTGTTGACCAGAACAATCAACTTGTTGTCTTTCGTTGTGAGGAAATCACTGTACGACTGCATCTAAGACAGGACGGACGTAAGACATAAAACCAGCGCACAACAGAGCACTTCGCAGCATAACTGCAAGGTGCGAACACCTGCGAACTGCGAGCTTCTTAAATCGGTAGGCTTGAAAGCTCGCAATGACGTCACTCAGTATATCTCACCTACTGGAACATGATGAGCGAATCATACGCCAGGAATATTTTTCGCATAAACGTTATGCTTCAAGAACGTTTAACAGGAACGACGAAATTAGGTTATCATCCAGCACCAAGACGCATTAACTCTTCCATACAACACTTCCATATATTTGAATGGATCATTTAAGGAAAAGGATGGAAGTCATACTGCGGGATCAAGGCTTATACCTAATGCCTTAGCCGGCCGCGGTGGCCGAGCGGTTCTAGGCGCTACAGTCTGGAACCGCGCGACCGCTACGGTCGCAGGTTCGAATCCTGCCTCGGGCATGGATGTGTGTGATGTCCTTAGGTTAGTTAGGTTTAAGTAGTTCTAAGTTCTAGGCGACTGATGACCTCAGATGTTGAGTCCCATAGTGCTCAAAGCCATTTGAACCATTTGAGCCTAATGCCTTAGCATTTCTGTTTCAGGAAATACGTTATGAACTTAATGGGGCGGAGATTGATCGTACACGTAATGTTGGCACAGCATCAACCCTTAAAACGCGTCTCATTATCGCCTTCGAATCTGAATGGTTTAGAAAATGCAGCGTGGTTCATAGACGAGCCTGTGGGCAGAACAATAGAAGAGTACCGCCGATTTACTGCATGCATACCTCTATAAATGATTATGAGGTACTTAGAGGACATGCAGCAAATTATTGTGAATGCTAAACAGGAACTTATTCTGGTACGGAGAGCAACGGATAGCAACTCATACATTCAAGGATCCAAAGAGAAGAATCAGAATCATCACCAATAAAATTATATGGAAAAATCCGACACATCACTATGGCAGACGAGGAGCGTTTGGAGCTTGTAAAAGTTCTGGATACCAGTACATATCTGCTATTAACTTTCCTCTCATTGGAGGTTTCTGAGTGTCCAGTGCTAGAGACAGCGAGCAGACAAACATAGGCTATTAAGACCTACATGCAGCTGGAAAAACCGAGATTCAGCATACTTGCATTTCAGACCAATGGAAGGGGAAATTCAGCAGATGATTCGACCGTATTTGATAACAGTAATTTAACTAATGCCAGAGTATACATGAATTCAGAATTCTATCCGTATGACAATTAACTGCTACAATACAGCAAGGTTCGGTGCTTCTCACTATGAAACTGTTGAACAGAGAGAATGTCTACTCAGTCCATGGAAATAGAAGGAGCTGACACCAATCATTGGAACAGACTGTTCTATGTGAACCGACGGAAGATTCTGTTAATAGAATGAGATCATTAAAGCAGGACCAACAGAGGATGATTCGATTTTGAATCCTCATCAAATTTTCCAGAAAATACTGCAGTGCATGCTCTACTTTATATGACTGTGTGATTAACTATTGCCCACTTACTGGTGTTGTGCAGCCTGTTGTATAAATGACGAAGTGCTATGTCATACCCAGAGCATTTCACAGTGACAACTTGTAGTGTGAACTTCGTTTCTGACAGTCAAGGTTTCTATGTTGGTGAGTGTAGAAAATTCATATTTAAAGATGTTGCATTCATAGCATACACGGGAGATGCTGGTATAATAGAGAGACATTCTCAGCAAGCATTGCATCACTGAGCCCTCTCAAGAATGTGAATTATGCTACAATATGGAGGAGTGCAAAGTGGTTAACACTGGGACGATCCCCGTATACCTTACAAAGATATGATTATTTCAGATTATTTCACTTTTCACTTCGAATATTAAATCATCCTTATACCATCATCCATGTGAAAGGCGATTCTACGGGTGCCCTGCTTTCCACCAGCTTAAGAGGGTATATAAAGATAGTGTTGTGCCTGCTTATAAAAATGTATGCTTAATTTTAAGTTGGATTAATGAAAATAAACGAATCTTGTACCTCACATTCTGCATTTTTCTTTGTTTCTGCCTAGCTCATTGCTTTGCCCAGATCCTACATCTGTGGCTTTGTTCCATCACAGGTGATATAATTTCAGACGTTTGCTATATGTCTTTGGAAGTGGACACGATCACGCGTCACCTGTTCCCGAAAACCTATACGTGCAGCGCGGTAGGCGAAATCTCATGAAATCACTGCATATATTTTGTTTTCATCTTCAACGTAACCTCCTTCAAACTACAAACGACTATGTTGTGCACCATGCGCAGCCTTTTTATACAACTGTGAGGATAGGTATTTTGTGAAATAGCAACAAAGACGTATGGTAAAGGATAACAATCTTTTTAATCAGACATAAGTATTCACAGTAGTAATACAGCTTTACATTCACAAATCTTGTTGTTTTTACAATATACGAAGTAGTACTGCGTTTACATTCACAGGTCTTGTTACTACTGTTCGAACTTTTTCTTATTCACTGTTCTTGGTTTTACAAATTATAGTACTGCATTAATTTTTTTTTTTTTACTTTACATTGCAGTACTGGTTACAGCTGTTGCAGAGGCACGGTTTCTCTCACGCTAATACTACACACATTAAAAATGCTTTGCATCACCTCGGTTCCGAGAGTTCCGGAACCTGTACAGAAAATTGAGATAGAGATCAACATAAACATCATTTCCGCCCTTTTCATTGCTCATGAAAACCACACATTGCATGTTGTACCACCATACAGCGAGAACTTCAGTGGTGATGGTCCAGATTGCTGTACACACCGGTACCTCTAATACCCAATAGCACGATCTCCTGCATTGACGCATGCCTGTATTCGTTGTGACATACTATCCACAAGTTGTCCGCGACTCGTGGTCTTGCGGTAGCGTTCTCGCTTCCCGCGTACGGGGTCCTGGGTTCGATTCCCGGCGGGGTCAGGGATTTTCTCTGCCTCGAGATGACTGGGTGTTGTGTGTCTTTCATCACCATTTCATCCTCATTCACCCGCAAGTCACCGTCGTGGCGTTAAAGAACTTGTAGAGCTGCGGCCGAACCGCCCCACGAGGGGTCTACCGGCCACCAATGCCATACGCTCATTATGAACCACAAGTTCATCAAGGCGCTGCTGGTGTAGATTGTCCCACTCCTCAACGGCGATTCGGCGTAGATCCCACAGAGCGGTTGGTGGGTTCATAAACAGCCTTCACCAATTTATCCCAGGCATGTTCAATAAGGTTCATATCTGGAGTACATGTTGGCCACTCTAGTCGTTATCCTGAAGGAAGTCATTCACATGATGTGCACGATGGGGGCGCGAATGACCACCAGCGGCGTACGTCGGCCCCACATAAAGCTACCCCAAAACGGCAGAGAACCTCCACCTTGCTACACTCACTGGACAGTGTGTCTAAGGCGGTCAGCCTGACCAGATTCTCACCAAACACGTCTCCGACGATTGTCTGGTTGAAGGCATATGCTACATTCATCGGTGAAGAGGACGTGATGCCAATCCTGAGCTGTCCATTCGGCTTGTTGTTGGGCCCATCTGTACCGTGCTGCATGGTGTCGTGGTTGCAAAGGTGGATCTCGCAATGTATGTCGGGAGTGAAGTTGCGCATCATGCAGCCTATTGCGCACAGTTTGGGTCTTGTGGCTGCACGAAAAGCATTATTCAATATGGTGGCGTTGCTGACAGGGTTCCTCCGAGCTATAATCCTTAGGTAGCAGTCATCCACTGCAGTAGTAGCCCTTGGGCGGCCTGAGCGATACATGTCATCGACAGTTTCTGTCTCTCCATGTCCGAAGAACATCGCTTTGGTTCACTCTGAGATGCTTGGACACTTCCCTTGTCGACAGCCGTTCCTCGCACAAAGTAACGGAACGAACGCGATCGAACCGCGGTATTGACCGTCCAGGCATGGTTGAACTACAGACAACACGGGCCGTGTCCCTCCTTCCTGATGGAATGATTAGAACTGATCGGCCGTCGGACCCCCTCCGTCTAATAGACGCTGCTCATGCATGGTTGTTCACATCTTTTGGCGGGTATAGTGACATCTCTGAACAATAAAAGGAACGGTGTCTGTGCAACAACATCCACAGTCGACGCCTATCTACAGGAGTTCTGGGGACCGGTGTGATGCAAAACTTTTCTTGATATGTGTACAACTGTTACTAGTGAAATTCCACCCAAACAGAAGACTTAATTAATATATCGAACTGGTTAACTCTAAAACATTTTCCGCCTCAAGCTGCTGAAATAATTTAATAATACAATGAAGTGGGTGGCCCTACACTGTTCATCCCAAACAGCTGCACTAAAATGAACTGCGTGGAACCCACACTTAAAACTAATATGACTTGGACAGCTAGCGGTAGGTGAAACTTAAAAAACTTTTGTTTACACATGCACTCATACTATCACATAGGCACAGGAAGTGCAATAAAGAGTAAATACCATAAAACTATTTTTTTTCGATTTACAATTTTTTAACTTTTTGAATGATTTTACTCCTAATTTTAAAGTTGATAAACACATTGCTTATACACTCCTGGAAATTGAAATAAGAACACCGTGAATTCATTGTCCCAGGAAGGGGAAACTTTATTGACACATTCCTGGGGTCAGATACATCACATGATCACACTGACAGAACCACAGGCACATAGGCACAGGCAACAGAGCATGCACAATGTCGGCACTAGTACAGTGTATATCCACCTTTCGCAGCAATGCAGGCTGCTATTCTCCCATGGAGACGGTCGTAGAGATGCTGGATGTAGTCCTGTGGAACGGCTTGCCATGCCATTTCCACCTGGCGCCTCAGTTGGACCAGCGTTCGTGCTGGACGTGCAGACCGCGTGAGACGACGCTTCATCCAGTCCCAAACATGCTCAATGGGGGACAGATCCGGAGATCTTGCTGGCCAGGGTAGTTGACTTACATCTTCTAGAGCACGTTGGGTGGCACGGGATACATGCGGACGTGCATTGTCCTGTTGGAACAGCAAGTTCCCTTGCCGGTCTAGGAATGGTAGAACGATGGGTTCGATGACGGTTTCGATGTACCGTGCGCTATTCAGTGTCCCCTCGACGATCACCAGTGGTGTACGGCCAGTTTAGGAGATCGCTCCCCACACCATGATGCCGGGTGTTGGCCCTGTGTGCCTCGGTCGTATGCAGTCCTGATTGTGGCGCTCACCTGCACGGCGCCAAACACGCATACGACCATCATTGGCACCAAGGCAGAAGCGACTCTCATCGCTGAAGACAACACGTCTCCATTCGTCCCTCCGTTCACGTCTGTCGCGACACCACTGGAGGCGGGCTGCACGATGTTGGGGCGTGAGCGGAAGACGGCCTAACGGTGTGCGGGACCGTAGCCCAGCTTCATGGAGACGGTTGCGAATGGTCCTCGCCGATACCCCAGGAGCAACAGTGTCCCTAATTTGCTGGGAAGTGGCGGTGCGGTCCCCTACGGCACTGCGTAGGATCCTACGGTATTGGCGTGCATCCGTGCGTCGCTGCGGTCCGGTCCCAGGTCGACGGGCACGTGCACCTTCCGCCGACCACTGGCGACAACATCGATGTACTGTGGAGACCTCACGCCCCACGTGTTGAGCAATTCGGCGGTACGTCCACCCGGCCTCCCGCATGCCCACTATACGCCCTCGCTCAAAGTCCGTCAACTGCACATACGGTTCACGTCCACGCTGTCGCGGCATGCTACCAGTGTTAAAGACTGCGATGGAGCTCCGTATGCCACGGCAAACTGGCTGACACTGACGGCGGCGGTGCACAAATGCTGCGCAGCTAGCGCCATTCGACGGCCAACACCGCGGTTCCTGGTGTGTCCGCTGTGCCGTGCGTGTGATCATTGCTTGTACAGCCCTCTCGCAGTGTCCGGAGCAAGTATGGTGGGTCTGACACACCGGTGGCAATGTGTTCTTTTTTCCATTTCCAGGAGTGTATTTAACTTTTTTATAATTTTTATAATTTTTCCCAGTGCATGGTGCTTCTGTAGTCGTACAGAGATAGTATGCTACTTGTTACGGAAAAAAGAGGCAGATTGTGTTTACACGCAGGCAAACAAATTTTCCCAGGCAGCCACATTAAATCACACTTGCAGGCACACCATACATCACATACATGCAATATTTATACCATTCGGCGCCGGCTCTCAGTCACTTACTCACTCTCTCCTCTCATTCACACCGTCGGAGAACCCCCTCTCCCTGCCTTTGCTCCTCAAGTAAATAGTGTGAGCATTGGAGGGTTTCGATCCTGTCGACACGAATGGGGTCTTTTATCATTACGAGGTCGCAATCCAACTTTAGATTGCAGCACAGTGTTCACCTCGTGACCTCGCAGTCGAATACTAGTTTGCTGTACCATATGTGGAGGTTGAGGTGGAGCACCGCGAGTGTCACCGTACAGGCACAGCAAGTAGTCTTTGACCGTGAGGACACGTGATGCCGCACATTGCACACCCTTAGTCCACCTGTGGGTGGCTCCACCTATTGCACGATATGCATACATTTTGCTACTTAGGCCCACAAACTGCACAATCAGCAGTTCATCTGTCTTATCTTCCGTTAAGCTGATATTCTTCTCGTTCCGAGGAACCATACCATAAGGATTATCATTAGTGTATCCCAATGTGTCGAATTCATTACTGTGACATCTAATTAATTCATATGGATCGCAGTAGATGAAGCTATCTGTATCCATATAAAATAACTTTGGCTCCACGAAATGAGTTTTAGCAAACTCATAGTGGAAGCAGTACATGTGGAGTTTGATGTCCAGTTTACACACACCCAAACAGACAGATTTTGTGAACTCTATTGAAACCTTCGACATATCATTGAAAAATGTGACCACTTAAATTTAGCCCGGTGATGAACATTCTTACGCCCCACGACCCCTCCCATTTGGTACTAATCAAAATATCGCGTTCATTTCTTACATCCTGCATGGTTTTACCGAAAATGGAAGCAGACATTAATTTATAAAATTCTCTCTCGAAATCATTAGTCAAGTCCATCTTTTTTTCGGTAATTAACTCAGGATACTCCTTCAACTCGGGGGAATGATTGAAGGAGATAGTCCGGGTGATTCTACCTACCTCCATCCCTAAGCTGAGATAATGCTGGAGGATACGATAATGAATTATATACCTCTGCTTGTGTCCAACAGTGGTCATCAGTTTAGGGATAGTGCTTCCTCACGAAACTTGTTTCTCTGAACATAACGGCGAGTCGCTTTTCATTTCAAGCATATTACCAGGTTATGTGAGGTCAGTCTGCCTCCACCACATACCTTACATCATAATTAGCCGCCAGACCCGATATTTTTCCTCCTAATCCCTTTAATTCGTTTTCGGGCATTCACAGAAACATACCAACTGGCAGTGGCTACATCGTGGCATGCTCGTACAAGCTATTCACATCCAAATATAGAATTTAACTTGCATTGAGGGATGCTTTCAACCTCGAACCCATGTAGATTACTTGCCATGGCCTATCTATGAAGACACTGGAAAAGTTCTCCATGGATCCCGCGTTCAAAGAAAAGAAGCCTCGTTTTCTTGAGCACTACGTTCAAGGACAACCTAGATGCCGTGTAATAAAAGATGGTACCCAGAGAATACTTGGATATGCATACAGTCCGTAACTTTCAAAAAATATCCGCAAGTAAGCGCACGTCTGTTTTCATGTATCGTCTTACATATTCACCCAAACTGGGAATAGTGAAATCCCGCCAGACATCCACAGCAAGGTCATAATCTGCACCAGTTATGGCATCGCCTGTGTTATTATCCAGATATAAGGCAAAACTCTTTTCCTAGTCACAAGTTGAAACTTTTCCTCGTCGGAGTATACAGATAGCGTTATATGCATATCCTGCCGAGACGGAGTTTCAACGAGTTTCTGGAATGGCTCCTGCATAAAACGTAGCTTGTCAAGGAAGTGTAGCGTAATTTTTGTTGTCACTCGTTTGGAGAATGAAATATATTGCTCAACACTCTCAGGCAGGACACTGGCCTGATTTTTCTCTCTGTCAAAATTAGCCAGTTGCTCAACTGGAAAGTTAGCATCATTTCCGCTTAAACTATGGAAGAAAATGGGTATCTTCCGTGGTAACTTCTGCTACAAATTGCATATGTTGTGAGCTGCAACGCGGAACTTCCCCTTAAGATGAGAATGGTCTCTACGGTGAGTTTCAGTTTTCTATGTAACGGCTGCCCAGAAATATGACAGTTAACCGCATAATTGTATAATTTTTTATCCTCCTTAGACTCGGTCATACAGATGTTGGTGCCGTAAAGCGTACCGTATCAGTAACCCATGAGAGTTTTGCAAGCTCAGTGAACAACCAAATACAGTATTATCCCCAACACAAGATTCTTAGCGATTAAGACTTGAATCATACGAGCGTCCAAGTTGGTACACTGCAGCGTATGATACGTGTTTTTGGGTGAAGGTCGTATCTGAGGTTAAGAGGTTCCCTTCAAAGTGCATCACAGGGCCAAGGAGACATTCAAAGTCAGTATACAACAAACGGACATCGTTTCTGGTGGCGAGCATTCTTGAATTTAAAGAACTGGTTTTCTTCTGTAGGCATAACAACGGATACTGGTTTCTTGGATTCACCGTCGTTCAGAAGCCTTATAAAATACTTTTCCTCAGAAAAGGTATTTAGACATCTGAAAAAAATTTATTTCTTTATGTTCATGTTTCGACAATTGCCTGAAAAAGAGGCGAGGCATGTCTTTGATCCATATGTAAAGCTGATTATCACCTTCAGAGAAGAGCAGCATGTTTACATGAAGATCACGCTCACCTGCTTGTTTCTAAACATGGAGTGGTCCTGCACGTCTGGATTGCTTTTCTGCTTCTTCAGACCACAAATATCAACCGATATTCCAGGATTTTGGGCCTCAAATTTTGGTATGTCCTGAATCTTTACGGGGAACTCGATTCTGTCAGAGTTATACCTCACATGGATCGTATTGTTGCGGACATGGTAATGACCTGTTTGGATGTATACTTTAATTTCTCTTACAAGCCAGGATTGACCATGCAAAACAACCATTATCCTTTTAATTTTGGACCTTAATACAGGATGACTTGTTCTTAATATCCTCAGGCAGTCTGATATAACTAGACCCTCCATTTAAGGGATCACAGACATCAATACGGATGTCGAGGTGTGGTATTTGGCTGAGTGCTTTAGCTGCCCCCTCTTATATCCATCTCAGAGAACTGGATCAGTATAGCACCCAAGGTGGATTCACGATACCACGATACCACTCGGCAATTGATGTACTCAGTGATATAGCGCCGTTATCACCCCAGATGTAGTGGAGGCTTTGCTTCTCATCAGCACCCTGCTGATTTTTTTTTTGGGGGGGGGAGGGATTAATCAACTCGCAGCAGATTACTACATTACACTTAATGGCATTAATTCTCGGATCATCTAAGGTTTTGATGAGCTCTGGCTCCAACATCGGGAGGCATGCTTCTAGAAACCTAACAGGGTCACGATACTCCCTGGCCAGATTCTCAATTCTAGTGAACGAGACACGACCCACAAAGGCCCTAGCAATTGCCTAGTATTCTAGAGGTTCATAACGCCACTAATCTGATGTCTTTCACCGTCAGGACAGGAAAGAGCACTGCCGCTAGTCACAGGTTCATTACCATGGACAATGCAACTAGGCGACGACTGCATCTACCTGGTGACATGGGGGAGGAGGCGCCATCTTCGGTGAGGGTTATGGACTGAGACAGAGAGACCTTTCACTGCTGGCGATGGCGATCAGCTGGAGCCAAAAGGGCGCTCGTTGATGTTGCTGCATGTTGGAGCCTCACCACCGCCAGCCTGGGGGTTGCAAGATCGTTGCTCTGACAGAACCACCCACTCACATCACAGAGTATGTGATGGTGTGGGGGCCAGCATTGCAGTGGCCGCTAGATGCCAGTGCCACATTGAGCTATTGTAGTGGCAGTGTAGGTGGCACATCTGTAACATATGAATAAAGGAAGATTTTTTTAGTATTAGCCGTAAACAAGTAACAACAGTTAAGTACATCAGTAGTCCAGAATAATAATTATATGCTGTAACAAAGACGATTGCATTATAAACACTTTTTACACTCTAGGTCCCAGGATTGAGTAGTTCAGCCAATCTTTCTGTTAGTTCTATCACTCAATCAAATACTGCCTCCTCCCCATTTAAAAGGGTGAGAGGGCACTGCTTTTCAGCAGCCACCGTCTCATGCACCTACCCTAGTATTTCACCCTTTCTGGAATTGTAGTTGGGGAACCAGTGATCCATCTCACATAAGTCATCTACAACAAGATACTAATTGTAAGAAACAACAACAAAAAGTAGATACTGATTTTACATACAGCGAGATATTGATTACACATAACTACAAAAAATATAAGTTCATACCAAATGGAGGTGATGACACATGGTCACCAATCTCGATTCATACCCTGCTAGATTCACATCCTCCTCTTGCTCCACAGCAACATCTACAACAATGAAGAATATGTACCTTACACAACTGTATATGAGGAAAAACATGACTAACATGAATATTACAAATGTACTTACGCTATTGCTGCGTTCCGGTCTCCAACAGCCGCTTA